>NC_141875.1:378169328-378794328 GCF_056163025.1 Triticum urartu
TTTCTGCCGAGCTGCTTGAGGAGACACTTCTGCATGCATCGTTGGAAGGTGGCGCCGGCGTTCCTCAAGCCGAACGTCATGGTCAGGTAGCAGAAAGCTCCAAACGGCATGATGAAGGCCGTCTTTAGCTTGTCGGCCGGGCTCAACTTGATCTGGTGGTACCCCGAATATGCATCCAAGAAACTCAACAGCTTGCATCCGGCTGTGGAGTCTATCACTTGGTCGATCCTTGGCAAAGCGAACGGGTCCTTGGGGCATGCTTTGTTGAGGCTAGTGTAGTCAATACACATTCGCCATTGCTTGTTCTTCTTAAGTACCAGGACCGGGTTGGCCAGCCATTCTGGAAAGAATACTTCCATGATGAAGCCGGCCACAAGCAGCCGGCTATTTCTTCTCCAACAACTCTCCTCTTCTCTTCCGACAAGCGGCGCAAAGGCTGTCTGACTGGCTTGGCATCAGATCGGACGTGTAATTTGTGCTCGGCGAATTCCGTCGGGACACCTGGCATGTCTTTGGGGGACCATGCGAAGATGTCTCGATTCTCATGGTGGAAATTGACGAGCTCGCCTTCCTATTTGCTATCGAGGTTGGCGCCTACGACAGTGTACCTCTCTGGGTGCTCTGGGTCCAATGGTATCTTCTTTGTTTCCTTGGCCGGCTTGAACGAGCCCTCAGCTTCTTACTCTTCGGGATCAGGCGACTTCTCTGGCTGTTTGCTTGCCATCGCCACAACCCGATTTAGCAGTCGCTTCTCAGCTGCAATCACGAGGGACTCGGCCAGCTGACTGCTCTCTGATGCGCAGGCGGACGACTTCTTGTAGTTCCCAGTTATGGTCAGGATCCCTTTGGAACTCGGCATCTTCATTTTGAGGTAGGCATAGTGGGGGACGGCCATGAACTTGGCCAGGGCTGGCCGGCCAAGCAGAGCATGGTATGGGCTCTTCAGGTCCACCACCTCAAACCAAATTGACTCTCAGCGGAAATGATCCTTGTCTTCGAAGAGGACGTCGATCAAGATCTTGCCGATTGGAGAGCAGGAAAGGCCAGGAACTATGCCGTGGAACACCGTCCGGCTGGACTATAGTTGCCTCTGCCTGACCCCTAACTTCTCCATGGTGTCTTTGTACAGGATGTTGATGCTGCTGCCGCCGTCTATCAGGACTCTGGAGAAGCGAGCAGCTTGTTTGTCCATGGCAAAGGTGGCGTCCAAAACCAAGGCATAGGAGCCGGGTTTGGGCATTACTTCGGGGTGGTCAGCTCTGCTCCAGCTGATGGGCTTCTCAGACCAGTGCATAAACTCTGGGGTGTTAGACGTTAATGCATTTACCTCCTGCTGCTGCAGCCGCCTGCTGCGTCGATCGTCGGCCACACTGGTGAACACGACATAAGCTCCCTGCTCTTCTGGGTACTCGTTTTGTACTGCGCCGACTGGTCTGACCGCCGGCTGCTGGGGCGGAGGAGGCGGCTGCCCCGCAGGTGGGGGAGGCAAAAGTCCGTCTCCCTAGGCTATCCTAGTGAGCCAGTGGCATTACCGAGTGGTGTGGTTGGACGGTTTTGCACCACTGTGGAACTTGCAGGGTCCGTCCAAGGTCTGCTCATATGAGAAAGCCGGCTGTCAGTTGGGCTTGCCGCCCTTCTAGCATTTGGGCGGGAGCTGCCCATCCGGCTGCTGGTTCTCGACTGTTGCCACCTGCCGACTGGCGGAAGTTGGTGGTGGGGCTTTGCGCTTGTGGTCGCTCTGCTATTGACGTCGACTAGTGTCTCCGGCCGGAGTTCGAGGAGCCTGAGGAACCACCTTGCCGGTCGTGCTGACTTGGATCTCCGTCTTCATGGAGGAGTCGGCCATGGCGTACTTGTCCGCTATGATCAACAGTTTGTTGAGGGTTTCCGGCTCGTTGCAGAGAAGCCTGTGCTTGAGGAGGGTGCCCTCTCGGCATCCTGCAGTGAAGTATTCAATGGCCTGCACCTCGTGCACGCCTTCGCAGGAGTTGCGAAGCTCGGCCCAGCGCGTGAGGTAGTCGCGGGTTGACTCGCTGGGGCCCTGTACACATAAGGAGAGTTGGCGAGGCCTGGGAGGCCGCTTGTACGTGCTGGTGAAGTTGCGGACGAAGGCATCAGTGAAGTCGACCCAGCTGTTGATGCTGCGGGGCCTTAAGCTATTTAGCCAAGTCTGGGCCGTGCCTTGGAGCATGAGCGGAACGTACTTCACGGCAACACGCTTGTTGCCGTTTGCTATGCTGACGGCCGTGGAGTAGTCGATCAGCCAGTCTTCCGGCTTCATGAAGCCGGTGTATTTGGGTGTATCTCTAGGGAGCGTGAACCCTTTGGGGAAGGGCTCGTCTCGGATGCGAGGGCCAAAACACGGCAGACCCAACTCATCTTCTTCTTCAAGCGCCAGGGATCGGTGGAGACGGTCGATCCGGTGGCGGGCGTCATTCTCTATGACTCTGTCTCGGCGGCCAACGCGGTCGCCGAGTGTCGGGTGATCAACAGGCACGGGGAGACTCGCCTTTCCCTCCGAGGGGGAGGAGGTGGACAGTCGTCCCGTCGTTCCACTGTTCTTGGGCGGCCGTCTTGGTCGCACTCCATGGTGATGCCAGTCCGACTGTGGCTGGCAGCCGGCTCCTTGTCCTTTCTTCCGCGGACATCGCCAGTTGGCATCCGAGACTCCGCACCTTGGTCCCGGCGCAGAAGCAAGTTGTCATTCTGCCGGCGCGGCGCATTAGTGTGGTAGCCGGCCTCGTTCTGCTCTACAGCCGCGTCAAGGAGTCGCTGGACACGCTCCGTTATCAAGCGGCGTTCTTCGCCCTCGAACTTGTCCATCTCGTCCGCCGCCGCCTGGGCGGCTCGAATGATCTCCGCAGGTGTGGCGTAGATGGGGCGATTCGCCCCAAACAGATCGGCAATAGCCGCGCCACGCTGCTGGACCGTGTCAAGGCGGCTAGGCCCAGCCGCAGCTGGCGTGCCACCCACAACGCGGTCCATCTCGCACTGGTAGGCTTCTGACAA
Source organism: Triticum urartu (assembly GCF_056163025.1). NCBI lineage: Eukaryota > Viridiplantae > Streptophyta > Magnoliopsida > Poales > Poaceae > Triticum > Triticum urartu. The sequence goes on from NC_141875.1 coordinate 378,172,338, forward strand.
GCGTCTCATGCTGGCCAGCTTTTTGGCGCCTTCGACTAGCTGAAGGCGGCGTGCCTCCAGTGTCTCGACGTCGGCGTCTTCGGGAATGGGCGCCGCCAGGTCTCGTAGCGCTGCGTTGAGAGGGTCATAATCACCCCGGCCAGAGTGCTAGTCATGATCAATGACAAGCACTTCCGTGACGGTGCTTCCGCCGCTCTCCACGCGAGGAAGCGGTTCGTCGTAGACCACCACGTTGGTGGGGAACGTGTCAAGCAACGCGGTGTCGGAGTCGACCAGCATCGGATCAGTGGAGCCTACTGACTCCAAGTCCCCAGCTGGCACGCTGGCAACGTGGAGTTGATCAAGGAGGCCCGCAAGGAGGCTCTCGGGGCCGCCCATGCCTGCGTCGGATGCAGGCTCGTCAGAGAGGCGGACCTCGCTGACAAGATCGGCGAGGCAACTGGCCGCGCAGGCGATTCAGCGCCATGCAGCGTGTCGGCGCAGGAGTGTTGGGCTGGCTGCGCTCGCCAGGGAGAAAAATGGTTCTCGTCCAGAACAGGTCTCCGGACGACGGTGCACCAGGCCCCACGGTGGGCGCCAAATGTCGGGCGTTCGGTGCGACATATGCCAATGGATGGCTTATCATGGTGGGGGCGAGTAGAACGTCGCCGGTGCCTGGAAACGGGATAAGGCGTAGACACGAACGCCGTTGTACTTTACCCAGGTTCGGGGCTCTCCTAGGAGATAACACCCCTAGTCCTGCTCTGCGGGGTCTCCACATGATCACTCAGGCAAGGTGAGTACAAAGGTGCTCCTCGAGCTGTATCCGTGGGCAGGAGAAGGCAGGGCTAGCTCTCTCCTTTGTCTAAGGTCTGGTCTAGTTCTAACAAATCGGGACCCTTTGCATGGGTGTCCTGGGGGGTTTATATAAGCCTACCCCCGAGTGGTACAATGGTAAACTGTATGGACATAGGGTCCAGCTGTCAGTCTCTTCGATTGTGGGCCCCCTAGCCGACTGGTCTGGAACGGAGCCGACAGGCCGAACCCACCGCTGGCGGGTCGTGTCGGTTGCTGATTACTGTAGCCGTGCCTCTAATGACACAGGCTTGGTCATGGGGTCGTGGCTACAGGCCCGCCGCCTGGCAGGTGATTACTGTAGCCACTCCCCGTTTCGTCTGGTTAATGGTACGTGGGACCCATGGGAGGGGCAGGCCGACTTCCATGGGCCGGCTCCCTATGGGTCCGACTGGGGGCACCCTGGCCGTCTTCCGGACTCTCACTGACTGGTAGGGCCGTCTTCCTTGGATCGTACTGTCAGACCGTCGTGGGTACAGAACTCCGCCCACTGTGGCTGATGTCAGGGATGGCATGGCAATAGTGCTGCGCCAGACGGAGATCTCCGTTGGTACAATGCACTGTGCCCTGGCCATCCCCCGGAAAAGGGGAGGGAGTGGGCTTCACTCTTGCCACTCCCTGTCCCATCCCCCTGATGAGGGCATGGGCTTTGCTGATGTCGTGGGCCGACTCCCGGTGGCCGGCTTCTCTGGAAGCCGCCAGTTGGGGTCGGCCAGTCTTGATCTCTTCTCTAGGACTCGGACGCATATAGGCTACCGGCTGTTCCTCCAGCCGCCCTGCTAAAGTCGGCTCTCCGTCTGTTGCCTTGAGGGGCGTAGTCAGCCCTGATGTCTTGAAAGGTTATGGGCCTCGGGTTAGCCTACCCGTGGCCCATTACTCCAACAACAAGTATTTCTCAAATTCACAACTACTCAACTAGCATGACTCTAATACCACCATCTCCATATCTCAAGACAATCATCAAGTATCAAACTTCTCATAGTATTCAATGCACTTTTTATGGTAGTTTTTATTATACCGATCTTGGATGCCTATCATATTAGGACTAAATACATAACCAAAGCAAATTACCATGCTGCTCTAAAGGACTCTCAAAATAATATAAGTGAAGCATGAGAGATCAATAATTTCTATAAAATAAAACCATCGCCGTGCTCTAAAAGATATAAGCAAAGCACTAGAGCAAAATTATCTAGCTCAGAAGATATAAGTGAAGCACATAGAGTATTCTAATAAATTCCAATACATGTGTGTCTCCCCAAAAGGTGTGTACATCAAGGATGATTGTGGTAAACTAAAAGGCAAAGACTCAAATCATACAAGACCTCCAGGCAAAACACATATCATGTGGTGAATAATAATATAGCTCCAAGTAAAGTTACCGATGGACGAAGGCATAAGAGGGGATGCCTTCCGGGGCATCCCCAAGCTTAGGCTTTTGGTTTTCCTTGGATTTTACCTTGGGGTGCCTTGGGCATCCCCAAGCTTAGGCTCTTGCCACTCCTTGTTCTATAATCCATTAAATCTTTACCCAAAACTTGAAAACTTCACAACACAAAACTTAAAAAAGAATCTCGTGAGCTCCGTTAGTAAAAGAAAACAAACCACCACTTCAAGGTACTGTAATGAAATCATTCTTTATTTATATTGGTGCTAAACCTACTGTATTCCAACTTCTCTATGTTTTATAAACTCAAATACTAGCCATAGATTCATCAAAATAAGCAAACAACACACGAAAAACATAATCTGTCAAAAACAGAACAGTCTGTAGTAATCTGTAGGTTTCGAATACTTCTGGAACCCCAAGAATTCTAAAATAAATTGCTGGACGTGAGTAATTTATCTATTAATCATCTGCAAAAATAATTAACTAAATAGCACTATCCTGTAAAAATGGCAGCAAATCTCGTGAGCGCTAAAGTTTCTGTTTTTTACAGCAAGATCGCAAAGACTTTCCCCAAGTCTTCCCAAAGGTTCTACTTGGCACAAACACTAATTAAAAGCATAAAACCACAACTAAACAGAGGATAGATGAATTATTTATTACTAAACAGAATCAAAAAGCAAGAAACAAAAATAAAATTGGGTTGCCTCCCAACAAGCGCTATCGTTCAACGCCCCTAGTCAGGCATAAAAGCAAGGATAGATCTAGGTATTATCATCTTTGGTATGCAATCCATAAGTGGCTCTCATAATAGATTCATAAGATAATTTAATTTTATTTCTAGGAAAGTGTTCCATGCCCTTCCTTAATGGAAATTGGAATCTAATATTCCCTTCTTTCATATCAATAATTGCACCAATCATTCTAAGGAAAGGTCTACCAAGAATAATAGGACATGAAGGATTGCAATCAATATCAAGAACAATGAAATCTATGGGCACATAATTCCTATTTTCAAAAATAAGAACAGCATTAATTCTTCCCATAGGTTTCTTAACAGTGGAATCCACAAGATGAAAGTTTAAAGAACAGTCATCAAATTCACAGAAACCTAGCAAATCACACAAAGTTTTAGGAATCGTGGAAACACTAGCACCAAAATCACATAAAGCGAAGCATTCATGATCTTTAATTTTAATTATAATAGTAGGTTCCCACTCATCATGAAGTTTTCTAGGGATAGAAACTTCCAATTCAAGCTTTTCTTCATATGGTTGCATTAAAGCAGCAATGATATGTTTAGTAAAAGCTTTATTTTGACTATAAGCATGCGGAGAATTTAGCACGGATTGCAACAAGGAAATACAATCAATTAAAGAACAATTATCATAATTTAATTCCTTGAAATCCAAGATAGTGGGTTCATTTCTATTTAAAGTTTTGACCTCTCCAATCCCACTTCTATCAATTTTTGCATCAAGATCTAAAAACTCTGAATCATTGGGACGCCTTCTAACTAAAGTTGACTCATCACCAGTCCCATAATTATCAAGATCCATATTGAAAAACAAAGATTTAATTGGGGTCACATCAATAACTTTTAGATCTTCATCATTATTATCATGGAAACTAGAAGAACACGTTTTCACAAAGCAATCTTTTTTAGCATGCATCCTAGCGGTTCTTTCTTTGCACTCATCAATGGAAGTTCTCATAGTTTTGAGAGACTCATTGATATCATGCTTAGGTGGAATAGATCTATGTTTCAAAGAATCAACATCAAGGGAAATTCTATCCACGTTCCAAGCAAACTCATCAATCTTAGACAATTTTTCTTCAATCAAAGCATTGAAACTCTTTTGTGAACTAATAAATTCTTTAACACTAGTCTGAAAATCAGAGGGCATCTTATTATAATTTCCATAAGAATTGTTGTAGGAATTACCATAATTATTAGAGGAATTACTAGGAAACGGCCTAGGATTAAAATTACCTCTATATGCGTTATTACCAAAATTGTTCCTACCAAAAAAATTCACATCCATAGATTCATTATTATTCTCAATCAAGGTAGACAAAGGCATATCATTAGGATCAGAAGAAACACTCTTATTAGCAAACAATTTCATAAGCTCATCCATCTTTCCACTCAAAACATTGATTTCTTCTATAGCATGCACCTTTTTATTATTAGATCTTTCGGTGTGCCATTGAGAATAATTAACCATAATATTATCTAGGAGTTTAGTAGCTTCTCCTAAAGTGATTTCAATAAAAGTGCCTCCCGCAGCCGAATCTAAAAGATTCCTAGAAGCAAAGTTGAATCTAGCATAAATTTTTTGTATAGTCATCCAAAGATTCAAACCATGTGTAGGGCAATTACGTATCATTAATTTCATCCTCTCCCAAGCTTGTGCAACTTGTTCATGATCAAGTTGCTTAAAATTCATAATATCATTTCTAAGAGTGATGATCTTAGAGGGAGGAAAATACTTAGAGATAAAAGCATCTTTGCACTTATTCCATGAATCGATACTATTTTTAGGCAAAGACGAAAACGAAGTTTTAGCACGATCTCTAAGGGAAAACGGGAATAGCTTCAGTTTAACAATATCATTATACCCATATTTCTTCTTTTGCATATCACACAAATCAACAAAGTTGTTTAGATGGGTAGCGGCATCTTCACTAGGAAGGCCGGAAAACAGATCTTTCATGACAAGATTCAACAAAGCAACATTAATTTCACAAGATTCAGCATCGGTAAGAGGATCAATCGAAGTGCTAATAAAATCATTGTTGTTGGTATTGGAAAAATCACACAATTTAGTATTGTCTTGAGCCATCGTGATAAGGAAGCAATCCAACACACAAGCAAAGAAGAAAAAAGCAAAAAGAGAGAAACTAGAAAAGAGAAGGGGAATGGAAGAAGAGGGAGAATAAAACGGCAAGGGTGAAGTGGGGGAGAGGAAAATGAGAGGCAAATGGCAAATAATGTAATGCGGGGGATAAGAGTTTGTGATGGGTACTTGGTATGTCTTGACTTGTGCGTAGACTCCCAGGCAACGGCGCCAGAAATCCTTCTTTCTACCTCTCGAGCACTATGTTGGTTTTCCCTTGAAGAGGAAAGGGTGATGCAGCAAAGTAGCGTAAGTATTTCCCTCAGTTTTTGAGAACCAAGGTATCAATCCAGTAGGAGGCCACACGCAAGTCCCTCGTACCTACACAAACAAATAAGAACAATGCTCACTTATGAGAGTGAGATCTGATAGAGATGATAAGATAATAGTTTTGGCATTTTATGATAAAGAGTAAAAGTAAAGATTGCAAAGTAAAATAGATTGGAAACTTATATGATAAAAGATAGACCCGGGGCCATAGGTTTCACTAGTGGCTTCTCTCAAGATAGCATAAGTATTACGGTGGGTGAACGAATTACTGTCGAGCAATTGATAGAAAAGCGAATAATTATGAGAATATCTAGGCATGATCATGTATATAGGCATCACGTCCGTGACAAGTAGACCGACTCCTGCCTGCATCTACTACTATTACTCCACACATCGACTGCTATCCAACATGCATCTAGAGTATTAAGTTCATAAGAACAGAGTAACACATTAGGCAAGATGACATGATGTAGAGGGATAAACTCAAGTAATATGATATAAACCCCATCTTTTTATCCTCGATGGCAACAATACAATACGTGTCGTTTCCCTTTCTGCCACTGGGATCGAGCACCGCAAGATTGAACCCAAAGCTAAGCACTTCTCCCATTGCAAGTAGTAGGCCAAACCAAACTGATAATTCGAGGAGACTTGCAAAGATAACCAATCATACATAAAATATTTCAGAGAAAAATCAAATATTGTTCATAGATAGACTTGATCATAAACCCACAATTCATCGGATCTCGACAAACACACCGCAAAAAGAGTTACATCGAATAGATCTCCAAGAAGATTGAGGAGAACTTTGTATTGAGATTCAAAGAGAGAGAAGAAGCCATCTAGCTAATAACTATGGACTCGAAGGTCTGAATTAAACTCACCGGAGAGGCCATGGAGTTGATGTAGAGGCTCTCCGTGATCGATGCCCCCTCCGACAGAGCTCCGGAAAAGGCCCCAAGATGGGATCTCTTGGGTACAGAAGGTTGAGATGGTGGAAATAGGGTTTCGTGGTGCTCCTGGATGTTTTTGGGGTATATGAATATATATAGGAGGAAGAAGTAGGTCGGTTGAGCCACAAGGGGCCCACGAGGGGGGAGGGAGCGCCCAGGGGGGTAGGCGCGCCCCTGCCTCATGGACTCCTCATTTGTTTCTTGACATCCACTCCAAGTCCTCTGGATCACGTTTGTTCCAAAAATAACTCTCCCGAAGGTTTCATTCTGTTTGGATTCCGTTTGATATTCCTTTTATGCGAAACACTGAAATAGGCAAAAAACAGCAATTTGCACTGGGCCTTGGGTTAGTAGGTTAGTCCCAAAAATAATATAAAAGTGTAAAATAAAGCCCATTAACATCCAAAATAGATAATATAATAGCATGGAACAATCAAAAATTATAGATACGTTGGAGATGTATCACCCCGTGGCAGTACGCGGTTATCGCTGGATGAACAGGACCCTGTGGTAGTATGCCGTTGCCGCTGGATGAACAGGACCCCGAGGAGGCCGCCACATACCCAACTAGTTGGGGTGGATGAACATGACCTCGTGGAGGCTAGATGAACAGAACCCCGTGGAGTCCCGTTTTGCGGTACGCCACACACCCCTCCGATGAATAGGGCCCCATTTCGACCATGGGCAGTTGAGAGAAGTCCGTTTCCTCCGGTTTACGGTATGCCGGACCCCTCCCGATGAACAGGACCCCGTTTCGACCATACACGGTTGGAGAGAAGTCTATTTCTTCTGTTTTGCGCTACGCAAGACCCCTCCCGATGAACAGGACCCCATTTCGACCGTAGGCGGTCGAAGAGAACTCTGTTTCTTTCATTTTGTGGGATGCGAGACCCCGAGTTTGGGCTGTTCCATCCAAGTTGGTTGGCTTCCGATGAACAGGACGCATTTCGACCCAGTCGCATGCCTCCCGATGAACACAACACGGTTTCCTCCGTTCCGACCCAGCCGGTTGGCTACTGATCAACAGGACACCGTCACTGTACGCGATCGAGACCCTGCCCATATGTACTTACATAGCCGACTTTCTTGCATCTTGGTAGTACGTACGTGTACAAGATTTATATAGGACTACCTCAACTGCTAAATCACACGTGCCGCTCCTTGCTCGGACACGGTTCATCCTTGCAGAGAGACTGATAGACCAGTATGTACGTACACGTTTGCGACCAGAGAGACAACCCTACATATGGTTCGACCGGGTGGGTCCGAGCTGTTAGGGAGGATAAGGAGGAACTTCCTTGTGTGCAAAGATATAGCTGATGGGTCCCAGCTGTCAGGGGGAGGAATCATTTCTTGCCCGTAATAAGGACGTACTTCCTTTCGTGCGAAGTGGTAGTTGGTGGGCCTAGCTTTTAGGGGGAGAAAACATTAATTTTTATGGTAAAAAGGATACAGTTGCATGCGTGCGTCCATTGGCGTGCTGCGTCCCCACTGTCAGCCTCTCCACGTACAGTCATCTTCCGATGACTCTCATTGGTTGACCACATTGACCACACCGTGTCGAGCACACTAAGGCCAATGGACGACAGACCTTTGGTTTAGTTAGGCCAACTAGATCGAATTTTCTTGCCATGGAAAGAGGTGCTTTGTGATGGGTTCGGTCGTGCTGTGTTCTTTCCCAGTGACAGAAGGGGCAGCAAGACACATATTGATCGTTGCTATTAAGGATAACAAGATGGGGTTTATTCCTACATGAATAGATCTTGTCTACATCATGTCATCGTTTTTATTGCATTACTCTGTTTCTCCATGAACTTAATACACTAGATGCATGCTGGATAGCGGTCGATGTGTGGAGTAATAGTAGTAGATGCAGGCAGGAGTCGGTGTACTAATCTTGGACGTGATGCCTATATAATGATCATTGCCTGGATATCATCATGATTATTTTAAGTTCTATCAATTTCCCAACAGTAATTTGTTTACCCGGTGTATGCTATTTTTCTCGAGAGAAGCCACTAGTGAAATCTACGGCCACCGGGTCTATTCTTTATCATATTTCCTTTGAGATCTATTTTTATTCCCTTTTGTTTTCAGATTTATTATTCTAAAAACCCAAAAATACCTTGCTGCAATTTTTCTTTATTTATCGCAAGATCTAGTTATCCAAAATTATACAAATCAATCTATCTTTTACCTGAGAGGGATTGCCAACCCCTCTTACACGTCGGGTTGCAAGTATTTGTTCTTTGTGTGCAGGTACCGTTTACATAGTGTTGTTTGGTTCTCCTACTGGTTCGGTAACCTTGGTTTCATTACTGAGGGAAATACCTACCGTGGCTGTGTTGCATCATCCCTTCCTCTTCGGGGAAAACCTGATGCGGACACGGGCCGTCATAGGTCATGGTGATATTCTAGACCAAAGTTTAATTTGAGTGCACATGTATACATTCTTGAAGTAATAATCCCTCTCACCGGCTCGAAGTGGGGAGTGGGACATATACTACATACACACCGTGAACCCTCGCTCCGTGTGGGGACTTTCCGGTTCCAAATTAGCTTGTGCCACATCAAAGTTGCACATTGGGTATGTTTGGGCCACATGCATGTGGTGGTTTGTCTTCGGAAACTCCCTCGTGTGGTCATCGGCGGAAGCCCATTCGCAGGCACGCATGGACGTCCATCATCATCACATCGACTTACAATGAGAGAGGTTAGCAATGTGGATTCTTGGTTCGTGTTATGGTAGGTCATGGTGAGATCACCGACCAAAGTTTGAGACATCATCATCACTAATGATCCTATCATCATAGGAGGACCGATCTTCATCAACATCTTCACCAACACCATCTCATCTTAAACCCTAGTTCATCTCTTGTATTCAATCTTTGTCTCAAAACGTCATATTGGTAGTTGTAGGTTACTTGTAGTGTTGATTACATCTTGTAGTTGATGCTTGTTGGCAGACCTTTCTTAAACACCGTTAATGCTAAGATTGATTGCGCTAAAGAGACTATCAATTTTAACTTTGGTAACGTTTCTCATGAGTTTAATTTCTCTAAGTTTCATAGACAACCTCATGATAAGGAATCGCCTAGTAAAGATGAAATTATTGGTCTTGCTTCTATTGTTGCACCTCCTACTGATCTGTTAGAACAATATTTGCTAGACCATGAAAATGATATGCATTTGAATGAAAGAAATGAAATAGATAAGATGTTCTTTGATCAACCACCTATCCTTAAACACATTTTGCCTGTTCAAACTCTTGGACGTCCTCCTCCACCTAAGGGTGATCCTGTGTTTGTATTATAACAATTGCCTGATACACTAAAATATTCTTATCTCGATGAAAAGAAGATATATGATGTTATTATTGGTGCTAACCTTTCAGACCATGAAGAAAATATATTATTAAAAACTCTTAGGAAGAACTATGCTACTATTGGATATACTCTTGGTGATCTGAAGGGCATTAGTCCCACTCTATGTCAGCACAAGATTAATATGGAGCCTGATGCTAAACCAGTTGTTGATCATTAACGGCGATTAAATCCTAAGATGAAGGAGGTGGTAAGAACTGGAATATCAAAGCTTCTGGAAGCGGGTATAATCTATCCCATAGCTGATAGTAGATGGGTAAGTCATGTTCATTGTGTCCCTAAGAAAAGAGGCATTACTGTTGTCCCTAATGATAAAAATGAACTTATTCCAGCAAAGAATTGTAACTGGTTATAGGATGGTAATTGATTCTAGAAAATTAAACAAAGCTACTAGAAAAGATCATTACCCCTTAGCTTTTATTGATCAAATGTTAGAAAGATTGTATAAGCATACACATTTTTGCTTTCTTGAACATTGTTAATGCTAAGACTAATTGTGCTAAAGAAACTATCAGTGTTAACTTTGGTGATATATCTCATGAGTTTAATTTTTCTAATTTTCATAGATAACCTCGTGATATAGAATTTCCTAGTAAAGATGAAACTATTGCTCTTGCTTCTATTGTTGTGCCTCCTATTGGTCCGTTAGAACAATATTTGCTAGACCACGAAAATGATATGCATATGAATGATAGAAATGAAATAAAACAAATGAAATAGATAAGATGTTCTTTCATCAACCACCTATCGTGTTGGGGATATAACCCCGCGGTGTGACCCGCCCAGGAGGGGCCGGGTTACACCGTTGGCGACTTAATACAAAGAAGGCCCAAGAGGTCCAAGAAGATGAAGTGAGAAGATAGCAGATCACAGAGGTGGGCCTGGGGTTGGCCCAAGACCCAGACGTGTAAACCGCCATATGGCGGCTTGCTTATTAAGGCAGGACAATTTATAAACCCGGTCGGTCACGTTGTGTGATCCAGCTCAGACTCTTGTAAGCCTTGGGCCTCGACCTGTGTATATAAGGGCGAGACCCAGCAGCGGGTTAACCCAAGAATCAATTGATGATAGCTAGGTCAAGAATATTCTCTCCCTTGTAATCGAAACTCAAGCAATAAAACTAGAAGCAGGACATAGGCCATTACCTTGTTGTGAGGACCGAAGCTGGGTAAATCCTTTGTGTCCTTTGTCCCGATCAACCCCTTCGAGCTAAACTATGTTGCGATGGCTCCACACCTAAGTCCTTTCACTAGGGCATCTACCATGACAAAACCACGGCAGTTGGCGCCCACCATGGGGCTAGAGCATGGTGGTTTCGAGTTCTTGAAGGGTAGCTTCTGAGGGATCAAAGGATACGCCATGGGCCGGATGACCAAGAGTCACCACGGCAAGATCTACATCGATGACGTTGGCTGGGGCCCTGAGGCCGACTCAATTGAGTACGGGTACCGGGTCCCCTTTGGTGGAATTCACGTCTTCATCAGCAAGATTGGTGAGTCAGAACCTGAGGCGGACACCTGCACCGACATCATCGAGACGGCTCAGCGCGCGCGGCCCGCCAGGGTTCAACCCAGCCGGAAGCTTGCCTTTGTTGGCTTTGTTCATGGGGCGGATCTTGAGGAAGGATATGTATCTGCTAGAGAGACGGCCATCTACTCAGGTGATGAGTCCTCAACCGGAGAAACCGAGTCAATCTATCAACTTCAGGATGGCGGTCTTGGGGGCTATTTCGATGGTGACAGCATTCCAGACCCCTATGAGCCGCCGAGCAGGGCTGCTATTTTCATGGATGGCATGTAACCAAGGCTAAATTCCTCAACTGGCGTGACCATGACGTCCGGCTCAACCGCTGCTGCGATGGCCGGGGCGAGTGGCTCTGCGCGGCAACCGGCTCAAGTCTTATATGAGCTCTTGGATGCCTTGGCAACTCTATTGGCTACAGAGGTAACTCCGGCGAATCAAGTACATCACAATGCAGAGGTCGAAAAGCTGCGGGATGAGGTGGCTAAGGCCCGAGAGGATCTTGATGCGGAGAATGCCAGGATGGCAACAGAACGAGCTTCGTTGGAGGCCGAGTCACAAAGGATAAGAGCTGAGGCTTTTCATCTGAGTTTGGACCAGAACGCGTCCAATGTTGTTCTGTGAAGGAGGCACTAGAGCCGCATGCCTTCGCAGTTTGAAGGGCATAATCTTTTTAATACGCCCGTTGCAGGAACGAGTAACCCGCCTGGTGTAACCCAGGCTGCCAAGGCTCCTAGGACTGGAGGGGCGGCTCAACCTCGCGTGCCAGACCCGCCTCGAAGGGATCTGACCCCACCTCAATGGGTTCCAACACCTTCTGGACATTACTCTAACCCGGTGGATAATATGATTGCTGCAGCCTCACGACTAGCGACTATTCCAATCAAGGGCGAGTCTCCAGCTGCGATAGAGACCGGAACGTGGTGGAGGTTCTTTAGATGGCTGTGGCACAACAGGTGGCTTATTCATATAGTCGAGAGCATGTCCATTCAACTCCTCACCCAAGTCAAAGTTACAGCCTGTGCGTTGAGTCGTCGGTAGTTTCCAGTAGCGAACGGCGTCGTAACCTGCCTTGTCGGGATGAGCTGCCCCTTAGACTTAACCTGCCCTGTGATGGTAATAATGCTCAGGCCCTTGTGGATCAGGCTAGATCCCATCGCGAGGCAGAATTAGCGGCTCAATTGGGGGCTCATCAGCAATTTCAGTTAAATCCTTCGGTGTCTGTGGAGGCTGGGATAACTTCCAGGATAGTTGGTGTGCCTTGTCTAGTGCAGGCTCGACGCAATGAGCATCTTCCTAAAGATTTTAAGGGCCCTCATAAGGTGCCTAACTACATAGCTGACCTCCCGCCTGAGGCTTGGACTGAGAGCTATGAGCTCGCTATGGAAATGTTAGACGTTAGTAATGCTGTATGTGCCAAGTACTTCACTATGATGTTGGATGGACCAGCATGAACTTGGTTGAAAGGGCTACCTACCAATTCCGACAATTCATGGGCTGAGTTGAAGGCGCGCTTCATTCAGAATTTCGAAGGAACATGTAAGCAACCTCTGTCGATTATTGATCTAGACAACTGCGTACAATGAGAGGATGAGTCAGCCCACCATTGGCTTCGTCGGGTCTCAGCTATCATCCACTCATCGGATAGCATTGCGCCAGGCTCTGCTATTCTGACTTTGGAGAAGAATTGTCATTTCACGCCCCTCAAGTAGAAGCTGGGGCGGCTTAAGAGTCACATCAATGACATGGGAGAGTTCATGGCGGCTCTCATCAAGTATGCTGACTCAGACAACACTAAGGACCCTAGATCTGATGATGAAAAATCCAACAAGGGGAAGAAGAGTGGCAATAGTAAGGGCCAGCAGCAGAATATGACAGGGCATAATGGTTATAACTAGGGAAACAGTGGTAAGCGCAAACAAATCGATGGCAGGTCAGATTTTGTGGCTAATACCAATGCTCAGCAAAAAAATCAGTGTCATAAGGGTAAGCCGCAGTTTGGAGGACCGAAATTTAACCTGGAAGCAATGCTTAATGACCCTTGCCCAGAGCATAGCCTGCCCGATCATCCATCAACTCATGCTTAGAAGGACCGTTTCATTATGAAAGAGTACAACAATTCTAGCTTTAGTTAGAATCATGGCAACAATAATGGCCCGCCTGGTGGGTCAGGTTCCGGCTCATAGGAGCTTGGTTTTGGCAGAGGCGGCTCAAATTCTGGGTATCAAGGACAAGGCAACCAGAGTGGTTATAATCAATAGTCAGGCCAAAGTAACCAACAACATCAGTCAGGATACCAGAGCAGCCCAAAGCAGCTTAACAGTGGTCAGTATCATGTCTTCACTACGATTCTCTACAAGCGAGATCAGAAGGTTCATAAACGCGCAGTCAGTGCAGCTGAGCCGGTGGTACCTCCATATCTACGGTGGTCAGAGCATCCAATTTCATGGAGTAGAGAAGATCACCCGCCCCAGGTTGAGAATCCAGGTTAATTAGCGTTGGTAGTAGCCCCTCAGGTTGTAGGTTACAAGTTCACCAAGGTGCTCATGGATGGTGGCAGTAGTATCAATATCCTTTATTATGATACTTTCCACAGAATGATAAAGAGCTAAAGCCGTCCTCTACAGTTTTTCATGGTGTGGTCCTTGGTAAGTCAGCATGCCCAGTAGGGAAGATTGCCCTGGAAGTGGCTTTTGGTGATGACTATGACTATAGAGCAAAGACGTTGTGGTTTGAAGTGGTTAAAATCAAGAGCCCTTATCATGCCTTGTTTGGGCGGCTGGCTTACGCCAAGTTGATGGCGCGGCCTTGTTATGTTTATTTGTAGCTTAAAATGCCAGGGCGTAAGGGCACAATTATAGTCCATGGCGATAGAAGAATTGTGTTGCAATGTGAGGAAGGAGATGCTGCATATGCTGAGTCGGCTTGTGCCACGGAGGAGCTCAAGTTCTATAAAGATAATGTTGACCCGGCTGATATGACCCCTTTGAAAAAGCTGACAACTGAGCAAGACCCTTTGTTGAAGTTTAAGTCGGCAGATGATACCAAGCATGTTGACTTTGTCCCTGGCGACTCATCTCAGCAATTCACCATCAGCGCTAAGATGGATCCAAAATAGGAAGGCGCGCTCATCGAGTTCATTCATGAGAATCAGGACATCTTTGCATGGAAGCCTTCAGACATGCCAGGTGTACCGAGAGAACTTGCTGAGCACACTCTCAATATTGATCCTAATTTTAAGCCGGCGAAACAGTTCCTTCGCCATTTTAATGAGGAGCGACATAAGGCTATTGGAGAAGAGGTGGCCCGGCTCTTCGCGGCCGGGTTCATCGTTGAAGTTTTTCACCCTGAGTGGTTGGCTAACCCGGTGCTGGTACTTAAGAAAAATGGCAATTGGCATATGTGTGTGGATTATACAGACCTCAATAAAGCTTGTCCAGCTGATCCTTTTGCTCTTCCCCGTATTGATGAGATCATAGATGCTAAGGCGGGTTGTGAGCATTTGTGCTTCCTGGATGCTTATTCTAGTTATCATCATATTAAGATGGCAGTTAAAGACCAAGAGAAGACGGATTTTATTACACCTTTTGGGGCTTTCTGCCATGTGTCTATGCGTTTTGGGCTCAAGAGTGCCCAGGCGACTTATCAACATTGTGTCCAGAATTGTTTACATGACCAGATTGGGCGCAATGTTCATGCTTATGTGGATGATATTGTTGTCATGTCTGGGAAGAAGGAGACTATGTTGGATGATTTGAGAGAGACCTTTGATAATCTCCGGATCTATAAAATGATGCTTAACCCAGCCAAGTGTGTTCTTGGTGTGCCTGCAGGCAAGCTCTTGGGTTTTCTGGTCTCAGAGAGAGGCATTGAAGCTAACCCGGAGAAAATTAAGGCTATCACTTCATTGTCTAAGCCGGCGTGTGTCAATGACATTCAGCGCTTGGCGGGTTGTATTGTAGCTTTATGCCGGTTCATAAGTCGCCTGGGAGACAAGGCAATTCCTTTATACCATATGATGAAGAAAACAGATCACTTTGTCTGGAGTGATGTTGCAACTGAGGCGTTTGAGGCACTCAAAAAACAGTTTGTTGAGCCGCCCATCCTTGCGGCTCCCATTGAGAAAGATCCCTTGCTTTTATATGTGGCGGATATCAGTAGGGCTGTCAATGTGGCAATTATGGTAGAGCGCAAGGAGAAAGGTAAAGAGTGCCTTGTTCAGAGGCCGTCTTATTATATCAGCGAGGTGTTAATTGAGTCTAAATAGCGATACCCGCATTGGCAGAAACTGGTGTACAGGGTGTTCATGGCCAGTCGTAAGTTGAAGCATTATTTTCTGGGCCATCCTATTATGGTGGTCAGTTCTGCTCCTTTGGGGATATTATTTAGAACACAGAGGCCACATGCCGGGTGGCTAAGTGGGCCATTGAGCTCGGTCCCCATGGTTTGAAGTACGTGCCAAGGACAACTATTAAATCTTAGGCTCTTGTGGATTTCATCAATGACTGGACGGAGTTGTCGACGCCTAAGGAAAAGCCTGAGAACACATATTGGACTATTCACTTCGATGGGTCTAGGAAATTAGAAGGCTCGGGAGTTGGGGTTATTTTGACTTCCCCACAAGGTGATAAATTTTGTTAAGTTTCAAGGTTGATGTTTCCTCGTACTAAAAATGCAGTTGAATATGAGTCTCTACTCCATGACCTTCGGATGGCCAAAGAGATGAATTTAAGCGGAGTCCAGTGCTTTTGGTGACTCGGATTTGGTGGCTCAGCAAGTTTCAAACACTTTGGATTCCAAAGACCCGCTCATGGCGGCTTATCGCCGGGCGGTTGACAATATTGCTAGTCACTTCAAAGGTTATCTGGTGGAGCATCTTGATCGAAGGAAGAATGAGGCGGCTGATGCCTTGAGCCGGCTGGCGCTTTGAGCCGGCTGGGGTCTCAATGTAAGCCGGTACCCTCGAATGTATTTCTTGATGTATTGCATAATCCTTCATTCAAGTTGCCATCAGAAGAGGATCTTGCTATTCCTAACCCGGAGGCACAGTTGGTGGCGGTTCTCCATGCTATTCTTGATTGGACACTTCCCTACTTGGCTTATATGACCCGGGGCGAGTTACCTGAGGACGGAACTATGGCCAGACAGATAACCCGGTGATCTAGGTCCATGACTATTGTTAATGGTGAGTTACACCGATGTAGCGTTACAGGCGTGTTCCAGTGTTGTGTTACTCCTGAAGAGGGCAGAGATATTTTAAGAGAGATCCATGAAGGTTATTGTGGTCATCACGCCAGCTCTAAATCTCTAGTGGCTAAGGCTTTTCGTCATGGATTTTATTGGTTGACGGCTCATGCTGATGCAGAGGATCTTGTTAGTAAGTGTGATGGATGTCAGAAATTTTCTCGATGGGCTCATGTGCTGGCTCAAGAATTGAGGATGATTCCAGTTACTTGGCCATTTGCAGTCTGGGGGCTTGATATGGTTGGACCTTTCAAAAGGTCTAAGGATAAGAAAACCCTCCTCTTGGTGGTGGTTCATAAATTTACCAAGTGGGTTGAAGCAGAGCCGGTCAGCAAGTGTGATGTGGCAACAACAGTTCAGTTTGTTAAAAAATTGATCTTCCATTTTGGTTACCCTCATAGTATCATAACTGATAATGGTACTAATCTGTTTAAAGGTGCTATGAGATAATTCTGTCAATAAGAGCATATTCGTCTCGATGTTTCTTCTGTGGCTCATTCGCAGTCTAATGGTCAAGTTGAGAGGGCAAATCAAGAAATCTTGAGAGGTATCAAGCCTCGGCTTATGGTTCCTTTGCAGCAAACACCGGGTTGTTGGGTTGAGGAGTTACCATCAGTACTTTGGAGTATCAATACCACCCCAGCCGACCAACAGGGTATACGCCTTTCTTCATGGTTTACGGGGCAGAGGCGGTTCTTCCAAGTGATATCCGTCATGACTCACCTCGTGTGGCTGCTTATATTGAAGCTGATAATGAAATAGCACGTCAAAACTCACTTGATGCTTTGGATGAGGAGCGAGATCTAGCGGTGGCTCATTCAGCGATATATCAACAAGATTTGTGTTGCTATCGTAGTCGTAGAGTTAAGACTCGGACGTTTCAAGAAGGCAACTTGGTGCTCCAGCTCATCCAAGATCAGATATATATGCACAAGTTATCCCCACCTTGGGAAGGACCCTTTGTGGTCAACAAGAATCTGAACAACGGGTCGTATTACCTCATTGATGTACATGAGCATAGGGATTCTCGCAAGTCGGATGAGGAGAACCGCCGTCCATGGAATATCGCACATCTTCGGTCCTACTATAGTTGAGCCGCCAGCTCTTACCTTTGTACATACTCTTGTCACTTTATATACCTTTTATGATCAATATAATAAAGCTGGCATCCCCGAATTATGGGGCCTCTATTGTTTCATTTCTGAGTATCTGAGCCTTTATTGGTTGATCACAAGGTCACTTGGGGGCTTCCAACCGCTGGGTTTAGCTTTCATACCCTCTAGGCTGGCTTGAAAGCCACTTCTTCTAAGTTTTTTCCTGTGTGTTTGCAACTGGCTACTCCACTGATGACCCGCCGAACTCTTAACAGTCAATCTTTTTAACAGACCTTGAACTTGTTAAGGTTCAAACGGCGGCTTATGTCATGTGTGAGACGGCTTACAGTGAGCTAGGTACAACAACGGCTGTTGCTGCCTTTAAAGCAATCATGTGGCCTAAGTGCCAAATGGTTGTTGCTGCCTTTAAAGGAATCATGTGGCCTAGGTGCCAAATGGCTGTTGCGGCCTTGAAAGTAATCATGTGGCTTGAGTGCCAAACGGCTGTTGCAGCCTTGAAAGCAATCATGTGGCCTCAGTGCCAAACGGCTATTGCGGCCTTGAAAGCAATCATGTGGCCTGAGTGCCAAATGGTTGTTGCAGCCTTGAAAGCAATCATGTGGCCTGAGTGCCAAACTGACATTGCTTCCTTTAAAGCAAGCATGTGGCCTAAGTGCCAAATGGGTGTTGCGGCCTTGAAAGCAAACATAAGGCCTGAGTGCCAAACGGTTGTTGCGGCTTTAAAAGTTGGCCTAGTGAATTTTCAAGATTTGCATATATTCTATTTGGATTTTATGTTGAGATCCTTGAGTCGCCTGGTTTTGGGTTATGACAGTCATGGTTGAATATTTTAGGTCATAACCCGCCCTGGCTTTGATTTTAAGTCGCCAGTGGATAGCGCCTCATATTTGAATATTTTTGGGTTATAACTCGTCCTGGTTTTGGACGTTGAGTCGCCAGTTAAATTTGGCTTAGCAAAATTAAGTCGCCAAGGCATGTGTTTAACTTCTTTTGGCAGGATATGAGGATTTTTACACACAAGTGAGAATGCTCCTATGGCTTGTTTGAACAACTAAATCAAGCCTATCATAAAAGATTCAACATGGTGTTTCAGTAGTTAACATGCATGATGGCATGGCAAGGCGGGTCATTGTTGCAAAAGGCTACTCTATTACAAGGCTTTCATAAGCCCATAAGTTTGGAGCAAAGTGTTTTTCGGCAGAAGAATTTTTATGCTTTGGCTTAAGAGCCGCCTAGGTTGTCCTCATTTTTCTCCTTGACGAGTTGATGACTCCGGGTCATCCTACTCCGGCTCTTCTTTGTCGATCATCTAGAGATCAGTCGTGGTCCAATCAATGCTGGTTAAAGCTTTGAAAGTGGCTTCATCATTGAGAATAACAAAAGGAACGACTTTAGCAGCAAAGATGTGCTTACAACGAGGAGGGATGAGACTGACAACATTACGGGCCGACGGTTTAATCTTCTGATTTTGCTATCGTAAGCCGCCATGTAATTGTTCAGGTTCAGCTCCTCCACAAGTTTGCAGGCCACACGCCACATCTCTCGAACACAGTGGTTGAAGCCCTTCTCTTCAAAGGGGGATTGGTCATCTTTAAATTCTGAACACCCAGTGGCTATCTCCTCCGGTTCAAGCTCTGATTGCTAGGCTTTGGCCCAGCCAAGTGCAAGGTAGCTATGGCTCGGGTTGTTCATCGATCTGGCCTGGGATAGTTGATAAGTGTTCCATCACAGACTTGATCTGATTCGGCTATTTTCTATTGCCCCCCAAGGCCACAAGACTGCGGAGGGTGTCACTGTACAACTGTTTAGTTAAAGAGTAAATGGCCTTCAGCTTTAGAAACATATCTCGGCCAAGGCTAGCACTCCTGGCGCCTGTTAAAGACAAGAGTTGCTGGCGGATTAGACTTTTTTATACACATAAGAGATGACAGGGGGATTCAAGAAATAGATTGACATGTTATACTTACCAAAGATGGCGGCTGTCATTTGAAAAAATATGTTGCTTTAAACGGGATAACTCTTGAGTCACCGGCTTAAGAGCAGCCTCAGCATCTTCGGCCCTTTTCAGTAGCACAACTTTCTCAGTCGCCTAGCCAGCTCTTTCAGTGTCAAAATCTCCTTTCAACTTTTCAGTTGATTCCAATGAGGCTTTCAATTTTGATTTGGCCTTGGCGGTTTCTGCTTGCTAGGTCTTGATGTTTTTCTTTAAGTTGTCCACTTGCGATTGTTGCATACTCAATTCTGCCTACAATACAATGGTGCAGTGATGATTATAAAGCAAGGATTAATTATTGGTGTTGATATTCTGTTAAAGTACCAAGCACACTACAAGTACTCTACTTGGCACTTGGGGGCTAATGTGGGTTAATTCACTTTTTAATTAAGTCTAGTTTAAGCCGGCCCTTGGGGGCTCGGTGTTTGGTTTTCTTAAAGAGACTATATGACCCGGCTCAACTTCTCAGTTTAGGGCGGCCCATAGGGGCTAGGTATTCGGAATTCTTTAAGTGATTATAAGTCCCTGCTCAACGTCTCAGTTTAAGCCAGCCCTTGGGGGCTACATGTTTGTATTTTTTGTCTACAAGTCCTAGCTCAATTTAAAATTTAAGTCGGTCCTTGGGGGCTACATATTTGGATCTAAATGGATAAGTTAACCCGACGAGGTTACAAATCCAAGGTTATCGTTAAGTCTACAACATATTCAATTCTTTCTTATCCTCTAGACTTGGCGGCTAACATGAATACATAAGGAAATGAGTTCATAACGTACCTCAAAGCGTTCCTTCATAAGGTTCACTAAGTCGGGCTCCATATCATGGCTAGTATGGAGGCAGCTTAAGTAGCCTGCATAGATGTCACTTGCGTTGAAGCCAGCATAGCTCTCTAGGTCCAGATTACATTTGCCCTTGTCAGCGACTAAAAGTTCTTCCTTGGCGCTGTGTTTGGCTAAGACAGTGGGTTTCCCTGGCTCTGTATAGCCCGTGCCAGTAATGATGATGTCTTCGGCAATCTTATGAGAAGGAGCCTCTTCAACAAGCTTGGCAGGGCTGGGCGGCTTAGGACTTGGCGGGTCATGGCTGCTGACTGGGCCAGCTTCAGTATGAGCCAACTTAAGAACCATAACATCCACTTGCGGCGGTGGATTGCAAGCAACATCGTCAGAATCTTGAATTGTGGCATCTGGGATTTCTGACATTTGCTGCTCTGGCTCAGGGATTTGGGGATTCTTTGAAGAACAACCCAATTTCTATTTTTTGCCGACTTTGGCCATGCCTCTGCAATGAAAACATAGGAGTATGAGTATATCATCATAACATATTGATCAACAAATGAAACAAGTGCAAAATACTTACCCAGGGGCAACTTTAAAGACAGGCATTTGAGTGCCAGAAGAGTCGCCAGACGCTGGAGGGATCTTCTTATAATTTCAATTGGAAGAAGAGGCTGATGTATGAAGCCAGCTAAGGGATAAAGAGAATCTGAATTATGTACCACCTCGTGTTGACGTTTGCAATGAACAGGTGTATTTGGTAAGCCGGGATTTAGGTCCTGAGAACCGCCGCTCCAGGTTGGGTGTCTTGCTTCATGTTGTTGTTTCTTCAAAGGAAAGTTAGGATCCAAGTAAGCAAGAGGATGAGTAAATTTCACCTTCTGGATGACCCGCCGAGTTTTCTGTCTCACCGGACGTTCTGAGCCAGAGGATATAGGGATTACCTCTATTGCATCATCATGACTTGTTGCTGCATCACCCTGAGAAGGATCGGCATCAATAAGTTGCATAAAAAGACGACCAAGGGAGTCAAGTTCTAGCTCTGACTCATCATCAAGCTTGAGGAGGTATTCTGAAGTGGTTTTCTTGGGATGAAATGGGCCTCTAGTTGTTGTTCTTTGCTTCTTGGTTAAAGCAGCAGCGGGAACTTTCTTCTTCCAAAAAGGATAGTCGGTCTGAAAACATAAATGACAATGAGAAGATGAGAATATTATGAGAAAGGGATAAAGTAAGTAAAAAAGGGGGGACTTAAAAGTTCTTACATTGGGAGAAGGATTGAGAGCACGGAAAGGGTTCAGTCTCGATTTGCTGCAGTTTTCAAGGCTCTCCCCAAGCAACGACTTGGTCATCTCATTGATCTCTTACTCTTCAAGACGTGTTTGATTGTATTGCTGAGGGTCTCACATGTGTAATCATACATTAAGCCAGCACGGCGGCTCAAAGGCAGGATTCTCCAAGTGACCCAACAATGGACTAAATCAACACCAATCAAGCCGTTGGCTAGCAAAGCCCTTATCCTTCAAAAGATAGACGCATACTTGGCTCATTTTACAGATGTGATCCGGTCAGGGAGTGGATGCCTAGGTCTGAGCCAGCAAACACGGAGACCCGGTAGAGGATTTTCACCCGCTGAAGAGGTATCTTGGTAGTAGAACCAAGTCTGGTTCCAGTCCTTCGGATGACCGGGCAGTGTGGCTGCAGGGTAGATGACATCTCTTCACCTCTGGATTGAAATCCAGCCAAGTTCAAGGCTAGATTCGTCTGTCATCTTGGTCTGTCGGTTCAGATAATGATATTCTCTGAATAAATCAACATTGGGCTCCTCTTGAAGGTAAACTTCACAAAAGACTTGGAAGTTGCAGATGTTAGAAACAGAGTTGGGGACCATATCTTGGGGTGCACCTTGTAGAAATTCAGAACATCCCTAAAGAATTTTGACCCGGGTGGTGAGAAACCATGGAGGAGATGATCTGCAAAGATTATGACCTCTCCTTCTTTATGTTGAGGCGGAACTTCAGTCCCTGGAACTCACCAATGGAGGACGTCCTTTGTTGGTAAAACACCCATCCCATCATACTCGTTGATAGATTGTTCAGTGACAATGGAAGCGACCCAATCACAAGAGGTGATGGTCTTAGTCATTTTGACAGTGGAAGCTTGAGAATAAAACATGGTAGGTCAATATTGTGATGGTGAACTGCCAAGTAATTACAAAATTCATGTTTAAGCCGGCCATTCCCCGATGGATTACAAGATCATGGTTAAGTTGAATCATCCAACGTTGCCAACGGGTCATACAAGGATCTGGATTTTTGAACAAATTGTGCATTCTAATTGAGCTGGCTAAGTCTTGGCAGGTTACAGAGATTGTCATTTAAACCACCCAGGCAATGAATGGTGGGTCAGTACATTATCAAGTCAAGGCAGTTGAGATTTTACTAAGTATGGGGCAAACAGGTTCTCCAGGTTGGCAGCTATATTTACGGATCTACAACGGTTCGAAAAACAGAGAAAAATGGCTAAACCTAAAGTGTCAAGGAAGAACTAGTGTGCTGGAGATTGAATCTCAAAGGGATGGAGGGAATCTACGATGAGAAACAGATGCTAAAACTGCTATCGCACAACTTCAGCCCTGTTTTTGGATTAAACTAAGCATTGATGAAAGAAACTATTATGAACTCTGATGAACTGCGACGAACACCGACAAACTTGTGAAAGGCGGAAGACCTAGTGCAGATCTGAAAGGACCGGGAAGTGATACCTGACAGCAGTGATGGTGATTGAGCGTGTGCCGCGATTCTCTAGTTCGTTCATGTTGATGCACCGGCCAGGTCGGAGCTATTGGTGAAGGTCAACGCTGGCGGTAGAGCTCGAGCTGTAGCGGTTGACGCGAGGAAGACAAGAGAGAGAGATGGACGGGGGTGAAAGTGAAAAAGGACCCCCCCCATGCCTATTTATAAGGGAAATGGTGAACAGTAAAATGGTAGGTGCGGAAATCGAGGAGGCATGATCATTATCTTAACAATAGAGGCGCCTCGATTCTCGGAATGGCTGATCAATGCAAAGATCTGTTGTGATGTCATAAGATTTTTCTGAGATTAATGACATGACGTCACCTTTCATCATGGCGGGTCAAGAGAGCTTGTCAGGTTAAACATTGAAAGATTTAAGATGATTGACATGAACATGTTCAAATCAATCTGGGGCCTAATGATGGGGATATAACCCCATGGTGTGACTCGCCCAGGAGGGGCCGGCTTACACCGTTGACAACTTAATATGAAGGAGGCCCAATAGGCCCAAGAAGACAAAGTGAGAATACGACAAATCACAGAGGCGGGCCTGGGGTTGGCCCAAGACCCGGACGTGTAAACCACCATATGGTGGCTTGCCTGTTAAGGCAGGACAATTTAGAAACCCAATCAATCACGTTGTGTGATCCATCTCGGACTCTTGTACGCCTCGGGCCTCGTCTTGTGTATATAAGGGTGAGACCCGGCGGAAGGTTAACCCAAGAATCAATTGATCGATAGCTAGGTCAAGCGTATTCAATCCCTTGTAACCAAAACTCAAGCAATACAACTAGAAACAGGACGTAGGCTATTACCTTACTGTGAGGGGCCGAAACTGGGTAAATCCTTTGTGTCCTTTGTCCCGATCAACCCCTTCGAGCTAACCTACGTTGTGATGGCTCAACACCTAAGTCCTTGCACTAGGAAATCTGCCGTGACAAAACCACGACATATCTTGAAAACAATCTACCCGCTGAAACCCTTGGAGGTCCTCCTCCACCTAAAGGTGATCCTGTGTTTGAATTACAACAATTTCTTGATACATTGAAATATGCCTATCTTGATGAAAAGAAGATATATCATGTTATTATTAGTGCTAACCTTTCAGAGCATGAAAAAAAGAGACTACTAAAAACTCTGAGGAAGCATTGTGCCGCTATTGGATATACTCCTGACGATCTTAAGGGCATTAGCCCCACTCTATGTCAGCACAAGATTAAGATGAAGGAGGTGGTAAGAACTAAAATATTAAAGCTCCTTGAAGCAGGTATAATCTATCCCGTAGCCAATAATAGATGGGTAATTCATGTTCATTGTGTCCCTAAGAAAGGAGACATTACCGTTGTTCCTAATGATAAAAATGAGCTTATCCTACAAAGAATTGTAACCGGTTATAGGATGGTAATCGATTTTAGAAAATTAAAGAAAGCCCGCAAAAAACTAGAAAAGATCATTACCCATTGCCTTTTATTGATCAAATGTTAGAAATATTGTCTAAGCACACAAACGTTTGCTTTCTTGATGGATATTATCGTTTCTCTCAAATACATGTATCACAATCCGACCAAGAGAAAAATACTTTCACTTTTCCTTTTGGAACCTATACTTATAGATGTATGCCTTTTTGCTGATGTAATGCACATGCTACCTTTCAAATATGTATGACAATTATATTCTTTGACTTCTGTGGAAGGATTGTTGAGGTTTTCATGGATGATTTTTCCATTTACGATACTTCCTTTGATGATTGCTTAAGCAACATTGATCGGGTTTTGGAGAGATGTGAAGAAACTAATCTTGTCTTGAATTGGGAGAAGTGCCACTTTATGGTGAATGAAGGTATTGTCTTGGGATATAAAATTTCTGAGTGAGCCATTGAAGTGGATAAAGCTAAAGTTAATGTAATTGAGAAAATGCCATGTCCTAAAGATACTAAAGGTATAAGAAGTTTCCTTGGTCATGATGGTTTCTATAGGAGGTTTATTAAAGACTTATCTAAAATTTCTAGTCCTCTTACTAATCTCTTGCAAAAAGATGTTCCATTTGTTTTTGATGATGATTGTGTAGAAGCCTTTGAAACAATTAAGAAAGCCTTAACTTCTGCACCTATCGCTCAACCACCTGATTGGAACTTGCCTTTTGAAATTATGTGTGATTCTACTTTTGGTGTTGTTCTAGGACAAAGAGTTGATAAGAAATTAAATGTTATCCATTATGCTAGTAAAACACTAGATAGTGCTCAAATAAATTATGCTACTACTGAGAAAGAAGTTTTAGCAGTTGTGTTTGCTTGTGATAAACTCATATCTTACATTGTTGATTCTAAAGTAATTGTTCACACCGATCATGCTGCTATTAAATATATTATGGAAAATAAAGATGCTAAACCTAGACTCACTAGGTGGGTTCTTTTGCTACAAGAGTTTAACTTGCATATTACTGATAGGAAGGGAGCTGACAGTCCCGTAGCTAATAACTTGTCTAGGTCGAAAAATGTTCTTGATGACCCACTATCTATTGATGATAGTTTTCCTGATGAACAACTAGCTGTTATAAATGCTTCTCATAATACTCCTTGGTATGTAGACTATGCTAATTACATTGTTGCTAAATCTGTAACACCTAGTTTTACATACCAGTAAAACAAAAAAGTTATTCTTTGATTTGAGACACTACATATGGGATGACTCACACCTTTATAAAGAAGGAGTAGATGGTATTATTGGACATTGTGTACCTGAGCATGAACAGGAACAAATCCTATGAAAGTGTCACTCCGAGGCATACAGAGGACACCATGTTAGAGATAGAACTGCGAATAAGGTATTACAATCTTGTTTTTATTGGCCTACTCTCTTCAAGGATGCACGTAAGTTTGTCTTATCTTGTGATGAATGTCAAATAACTGGTAATATTAGCAGACGTTAGGAAATGTCTATGAATTATTCACTTTTTATTGAACTATTTGATGTTTGAGGTTTGATTATATGGGACCTTTTCCTTCTTCCAATGGGTATACTCATATCCTAGTTGATGTTGATTACATTACTAATTGGGTAGAAGCTATTCCAACTAGTAGTGTTGATCATAACACTTCTATTAAAATGCTTAAAGAAGTTATTCTCCCGAGGTTTGGAGTCCCTGGATATTTAATGACTGATTGTGGTTCACATTTTACCATAGAATTGCATCACCTTATCATCCTTAGTCTAGTGGTCAAGTTGAATTGAGCAATAGAGAAATAAAGCTTACTTTTCAAAAGCCGTCAATATATCTAGAAAGAATTGGTCTAAGAATTAGATGATGCATTGTTGGCATACATAACTGCTTATAAAAGTCCTATGGGTATGTACCCTTATAAAATGGTCTATGGAAAAGCATGTCATTTACCTCTTGAGTTAGAACATAAAGCATATTTGGCAATCAAAGAACTTAACTATGATTTCAAACTTGCCGGTGAAAAGAGGTAATTTGATATTAGTTCTCTAGATGAAGGGAGGACACAGGCTTATGAAAATGCTAAGTTATTTAGGGAAAAGTTAAAAGAGTGCATGATAAAAGAATCCAAAAACTGGAATTCAAAATAGGAGATCAAGTTTTCTTACACAACTCTCGTTTAAGATTCTTTGCAGGAAAGCATCTCTCTAAATGGGAAGGACCATATGTTGTTGAAGAAGTTACAGTTTCGGAGCTATCAAGATAAACAGCGCCGAAGGCACTAATCGGAAGGTGGTTAATGGGCAAAGAATTAAACATTATATCTCAGGTATGCCCATTAATGTTGAAAAAAATATTATTAAAACTATGACACCAGAGGAACACATAAGGGAAACCTTCCAGAATGCTCCAGAGCCCTGAAAAGGGGGTAGGTATATGGTACAGTAAGTAAACTGACTCCAAAAGTTCCATAAAAGTACTTTTTGTCCGTTTTGGAATATTTAAAAAATTAGGAAAATGATAAAAAGTCCGAAAGGTGCACAAGGGAGAGACAAGCCCTAAGGGCGCAGGCCACCCCCTAGGCGCGCCCCTAGGCTTGTGCCCCCCTCGTGGACTTTCCCGACTCCGTTTTTCTTTCATGTTACTTGTCCTGCACGAAAAAATTTATTATATATACTTCCCGAGGTTTTGACCATTGCTCTTGTTTCGTGCTATTTTCTGACAGATCTAGATCGCCATGGCTCCACCAATCTCTTCAAATGACAAGTTCTATGAGAAGGTCATCAACCCCTACCTACTGGAGGTGATGAAACACCTCCAAGAGATCCAGATCCATCAGGTGGTGCTTCACATCCATGAGTTCAAGGGCCTAAGAAGACCAGAAGCATGGAGGCTAGGCTTGAAGCCGTGGAGCAACAGATCTTCAAGTGCCAAGGGATGGTGGAACATAGACTCAGCGCCAACCACTCCATGATCACGAAATTCACCCGCGAGCACAAGGTGGACGGCAAGTCAATGGGAGACATCATCTTTGAATTCAACGAGCGAATTGACTATCTCCAAGGCCAAATCTATGATCTTCAAAAACAAAATTTTGA
The DNA here is from genome assembly GCF_056163025.1 of Triticum urartu. Lineage (NCBI taxonomy): Eukaryota > Viridiplantae > Streptophyta > Magnoliopsida > Poales > Poaceae > Triticum > Triticum urartu. The sequence continues at coordinate 378,200,039 of NC_141875.1, forward strand.
GTATGAGGCAAGATTTTAAAGGTATGAGTTTAGCTGAAAATTTTAGGACTCCGGAGACACATTCATCCTTTTATGATTGGGGAGCCTATGCCTTGGAAACCGGAGGACAAGCCTACTACCTCATCATCACCACCATCACCAAAGAAGGAGACTTGAGTACATGAGTATGGGAACTCCCCCTGGCTTGTGCCAAGCTTGGGGGAGGTGCCCCGCTGTCGTATCACCATCACTTTTATCATCATTATATATCTTACTTCGATCCTTATTTATTTCATGAATTAGAAGAATAAATTTTTAGTATGATCTATTTTCAAGTGCTTGCTTAGTGGTCTATCTATCTATGTAATCATTTGCGAGATATATAATAAAGAGTAGTTTGAGTTTTGCTTTGCTTCCTTGTTTCAATCTTGGCAATGAAAAGTAAAAAAGAATAAAAGATCGTATGCTACTCCCATGGGGAGTAATGACTTCACATAAAAGAAGTATAGTTGATAAACAAATTTGGAAGTTGATAAACATAGCACTGGTCATTGGTGCAATCCATGAAGAAGTAGTAAGGAGAGAGAGGCCTCACATGTAAATATACTATCTTGGACATTTTTTATGATTTTCAGCTCCATCAACTATTCTATATCAATTAGTTGACGTTGGACATGGAAGAAAACATAATGAATTATGGTTGTTTACATTCACATAGAAGTTATGTTGTTATGGATCTCCTAACATCTGGTGCTTGTCTAGGATCTTTTGCTAGCCAAAAATTCGCACTAAGTAGAGATACTACTTGTGCATCCAAAACCCTCAAACCCAGTTTCATGACATGAGAGTCCACATATCTACATAGGGATTGAATAAGATCCTTCAAGTAAGTTGGCATCAGTGCAAAAAGCAAGAAAAATTGCTCCTAAATATGTATGATCTTTTATTGTAAGGGAAAATAAGCTTTGTACGAACTTGTGATGGTGAAGAAATAAAAGCGACAGACTGCATAATAAAATTGCTATCACAAGGGGCAATAAAGTGACGTTCCTTTGCATTAAGAGCTTGCACATTCAAAAACAAAAAGTGCATGGCAACCTCTACTTCCCTCTGTGAAGGGCCTATTTTTTACTTTCATGTATTTTCATTTATGCAAGAGTCATTAATGCTTATCCCAATTCCTCTCTATGCACTCTTTAGTGGCAATCATCATGTGGTAGATAGATCCATATATATATATATATATATATATATATATATATATATATATACTAGCACAAATGCCCGTGTTGTTGCAACAGGAGAGAAAATTAATGCCGGTCCATCAAAAAGTCCATCACGACGGCATCCGTATGTTACCACCACCACCAGCAAACATGCGCATGCCAAAGTTTGGAAGGAAAGCATTATCAGTCGTTCCTTTATCTCGAAAGAAGCTTTAACATTGGTGCTAAGGAACACTTACTTTTTTCATAATCCTGAAAACTACTATCTCGCTTAGGGTTTGTCACGCCTACCTCACGTGTCTCGGCAATCAAGGAAGGGAGATAGTGATTGGAAGGAATATATTGCTTTTCTTAAAATATTTTATTAGAAAAAATGTTGCATGAATGAAATCGTGCAACAACTTTTGTCTTTCTATTGAGAAGGGTCTTTGTATCTCATGCAAGAGCCACAACCCACAATGTCATTTAAATATTTCTCTTTTTTCTTTAGCATTCTCATGCAGCCTCCAATCTCCTTTCTTTATCTCATGTAGCAGCCACAGCCCACAATCAGATTTAAATCTCTCCCTCTCTACATATTTCTCTGTCTTTTTTTTATCTGGGTGTCTTTCGACCTATGTCATGCAGCCTCAACAATATCCTTTCTTTATGCCATGCAGTCCCCCAATCCAATCTAATTTAATTAATCAGAACCTTCTTTCCTGCACAAAACATGCATGACTTGCGGATTACTGTTTGTTTCTTGTTTCTCCATGTGGCTCGTTGTTTATACACACAACTTGCACACGTACATAAATTGGTCGAATTTTATGTAAAAAGGCAAGGCGAGATTATTTCCTTTGTTAAGAACCTCTTTCTCCCATAGCCATGAGCTAGCATAGTAGCGGAGTTGTTTCTTTGTTTACAGGCTGATCTCGAGATCGACCCACCATGTAGACGGAACAACTTGCGAAGCCACAAGTCGGCGGACTAAATTTTGACCTACAAAGGGTAGGTGGAGGAATGTAGGAAAATGGCGCGGCCGTTGCAACGAGATAAAATTCATTGCACTCCGGCACTCCTAATTCTCTAAAAAATTGTACATAGTATTGTTGAAGTTGTCAAGATAAGCTAACCCACCCATTAATGCATTGATTAAGGGATTTCATTGATTCTCCATATATAATTATGCAGGCTCATGTTGTAATTCGAGATACTCATCATGTATAATAGGCAACGTGCATGTTAATTCGCCAAGGACGCTCCTAGTATTTGTCGTTCACATAATCTCATTTTAATTTAAACTAACCATCTGTTCATTAGAAGGCATGGACTTCTAAGAATTGCGTGGGAGCTAGGCATCATCACCCGTGTACGTTTTCTGGTCGGTCGGTTCGTGCTTGCTTTATTTCCCTGGACTGTTTTCTTTCTTTATTTCTCTCGCCAGTGCTAATGTACAGATACATGCAACCCGTCAATATTCACATAAAGCAACATGGTTTGTTGGTTGTGAAATATCGCTAGGATCCTTGTGGTTGCCAGTTCGAGACCTGCAGAAGCCTTAATTTTTTTCCTCGTTTTTTACCAGCAGCGGACAATTTCTTTTACCAGCAGCAGACAAACAAAAAACTGGCACGAGCGAATCGTTTTTCTCACACGGACGAAAAATCATCTGGCCCCACCGTTAACCAAAAAAAGTGGAGAAACAATCCTCCTTTTAATATTAGGTAAAGATATATATATATATATACATATATATAGGATGGGTCTATTATGATAACACCCTTAAGACCTTATTCTCATAACAAAACCTCCTTATTCTCATAACACCCCCAACCCACCGTCCCACCCCACCCACACTTCCCTCTCCTGGCACGACCTCACTTCTCTCCATCTTCTTCCTACCCCGATCCCCTCCACTTCCTTCCTCCCGGCTAACTCCCCCGATCCAACCTACCTGCCACCTCTCCTCCCCCCACTCCTCCCCATGACGGAGCTCAACTCGGCCTCCCACCGCCAGGCCGGCTCTGGTGCCCCCACCGCCTTCCCCATCTTTCCCGTCCCAGATCTCCAATGCCAGCCCCTCCACTGGTCGGCGCACCTCCGCCCTCCCCTCCCACCGCGCCTCACCGGCCTCCTAGGGGTCCCCGACAACCCTTGTTCGTCCCTGTCATCCCCCGTCGTCAGATCCGAGGGGAGCGCCATGGTCGGGGCCCCCGATCCCCGCCGCCACCAGCCTATCACCCCAGAATGAGGCCGACGGAGATTGCCGCCTCCAACCATCAAGGACCGGATCTCCTGCTTCCCGCGGTTCCGCAGCCACTTTCGTCGTGCTCCGACCCTCACCCGCGTCCACCGGGATCGACCTCCTGACTTAGCCGTGCGGTTAAGCAGCAAGGGAGGTTTGCTGGCTTCCGTCATGCAGTTCGCCGCGCCTCCCCATCGCTAGTCACGCAACCTCCGCCGCCGAAGTGGAGCAGCGCCATCACTGTGGCCGTGCCCATCCGCGGGGATGTCGTGGCCAGTGCGGCCAGGGCCTGGAGCTCGCCTCTTCCCCGCGAGGGCCTCCGAAGGCTCCTTGTCCCGCACCCTCCTCCACCTTTCTCTGGCGCTCGCAGGACACAGCCAATGGGTGCGGCGCCTCGAGTGGTTGCTGCCCGCGGCGCATGCAGCCTCGTGCCCCCGCGCGATCGGATCCCATCCCCACCACCTACGGCCACCATATGTGGTACTGCATCTGCGGCCACGACTTCTCTCCCTCGCAGGCGACTCTCTCCCTCTTCCACCGCCGATTTGGCCAACGAGCGGCGCCACCGAGGTCGGCGGCTTCGTCGATGGTGGTGCTCTCTCACGCCCTCCGACGACCCCCTGACCCCCTCCCTGAGGTGAACTCTCTTGCGATGCAGCTCTATTAGGGGCCCGATTGCAAATCGTGTAGTTCATTTTGAGGCGTGTTTTTTGCTAGGATCCAGGATGCAGCTCACTTAGAAATCCTTTTGGTGGCCCCGAACACTTCCTGCAGCTCTGTCCTGGCATTTTTGCAGCTCTCTTCTTCTCTATGTCCAATGCAAAAAATTCGGTTGATGTGCAGCCCCCGATGATGGCTCCGGCTATGTTCTCTCTGTTGTGCAAAAGTCCATGGACCCAATTGCTTTTATGCTTTTCATTTTGAGGGCTATTGTATTAAAAAAAAGGGCTATTTTGTACGGCTGGGGTGTGCACATGCAGTTTGCCGGCGAGCCGCTACCGGTTGCAGCAGCACGGGCGAGCAGTCCACTTTTTCGTTTGTTTTGTCCATTGAGGTGGTGGCGGTCGAGGACAGAGGGCCTTTTCTTTTCTATTGCTATTTTTAGTAGAAAATGGTGGTTTTTTGTGTTGTGCAATTTGCATGTCATGTTGGAAACGTTCATTGCACCGTCGATGGCAGTTTATACTTTGTAATTGAGAAGTGTCTATGTAAAATTTCAGTTCGTTGTGGGACCACTAGTATAAATTTCAGCCCAGATGTCCCCTGGATCTGTGGGATGCATCCCCTTCTGTTGAAGTTTTTTGCCCTCCAATGTGTGTTTTCAGCATTTTTGCATTGTAAGTGCAGTGCACATGTGCCGCCCCCTATAGTGCACTAGTATTGTTCGTGCAGTGCACTAGTCTTGTTCGTGCAATGCAGAAAGTATGCAGATAACTACTCTCGTCTTTGCAGTGCAGAACACACGATGGAAAAAAGAAAAAGAATAACTTCCCAACAAGTCTAATGCGGTTTACTTGACTATTTGATGCAGTGCGGATTTCCAACTAAGGTAGTGTAGTTGGTCGTATGATGTTGTTCATCTTCGAAGTGCAAGAATTTTTTTTACGGAGGCGGAAAAAAGTAATGCGATTCACTTCTTGATAGTGTTTGTGGTTCATTTACACCAGATGCAGTGCGGTCCACTCTTGTTCACAAAAAAAAGTAAAAAAACAACAAAAACTCGTCTGACAAAAGAAATTATGCAGCTCGCTTGCCCATCCGATGCAGTGCGATTTTCATTCTGAAGCAATGCGGTCGGCTGTATGATGTTGTTCACCCCGTAAGTGCACAATATTTGTTAAGAAAGCGAAAAAAAAGTAATGCGGTTCACTTCTTGATAGTGTTGTGGTTCATTTACACCCGATGTGAAGTGCACTCTACTTTCTCGTCCTTAAAAAAATTACGTTTGAATAAAAGAAACCATGCAGTTGTCTTACCCGTCTGATGCAGTGCGGTTTTTCATCCGATGCAGTGCGGTTTTCAGTCGGTTGAAGTACCCACATCGATTTGGGTGCCGCGAAAAACAGAGTGTCCGCATTTCGATAAATTTAAAACTGCTCTTAAACCGTAAGGAATTAGAGAGAGTGTTCTATATGAAAAAGTTGTGGCTCGTCGATATCTTTCCAATGACATATCATTTGAATCATTTCGACGACTGGTTTGTAAAAAAATCGCGAAAAACGGCCGCTGCCATTTGTCGTCTGCCACACGATTTTCAAAATTAACTTAAAACTGTAAGGAATCTCAAAACCATTTCTACATGTGAAAGTTGCGCCTTGTCCATAGATTTCCAATGACATATTACATGCCTTGTTTCGACAAACGATTAAAAAACTAGAGCAAAAACAATACCAAAAATTTGAAAAACAGAATTCCATGTTTTAGTAAATTTGAAACTGCTCTTAAACCGTAACGAAATAGAGAAAGAAATAGATATGAAAAAGATGCGCCTCGACGATATCTATCCAACAGTGTATCATTTGCTTCATTCTGACGAGCGGTTTAGAAAAAATGCTCGCTGCCACTCGTTGTGGGTCGCACCATTTTCAAAACTGCTCTTAAACCGTGAGGAATCTTGAAAAGTGTTCAATATGGCGAAGTTGCGTCTAATCCATAGCTTTTCAATGATATATTACACGCCTCGTTTCCACAAACGCTTAAAAACTAGAGCGAAAACAGTACCAGAAAAAACATTGCGTGCAGTTTTTTGTCACGGGAAGTTCACTCGCCTCAGTACTGCAGCACACTTGGTTCAAACAATGACGTGCACTTGCAGTGAGCGTGCAGTGCGGAAGTGTTATCAGAATAACTATTCTGATATATATATATATATATATCCAGTTGGATGTATGTGATCATGAATTATTATTGTTTACATTACCCTTGAGGTAAATAAGTTGGGAGACAAAATCATAAACCCCTATCTTTCTATGTGTGTGATGGAGACTTTTTGCTCTATAAATATGCTTTGAGTGTTAGCAATCATAGAAGACTATATGATGGTTGAGTATGTGAACTTGCTAAACAAAGCTCTAACATGGACTCTTTCTGAAAATATGATGGATTGTGATTGTTTCAATGACTAAGAACACAGTATGTTAGTTTCCAATATAGTGTATGTTCCACACTCTAGATTGTGAATGAATTGTTACTCTAGCATGCGAAGTTTTATGATAATATATTGTTGTTATGTTAATGACAATGATGCTTCCATGTCCATATTTTATTTCTGTCGACGCCTCTCTCTCTAATCATGTGGTCATGATTATCGATTTTGGCTTTCGCTTGAGGACAAACGAGGTCTAAGCTTGGGGGTGTTAATACATCCATTCTGCATCATGTTTTTGTGTTGATATTTATTGCATTATGGACTGTTATTTCACTTTATGATACAATTCTTATGTCTTTACTCTCTTATTTGCAAGTTTCACATAAAGAGGGAGATTGCTGGCAGCTGGAATTCTAGACCAGAAAGGGCTATATCGGAGGCATTTTCTGAACATCTCCAAATGAGTTGAAAATTAACAGAGAATTATTTTGGAATATATTAAAATTATTAGCAAAAGAGGTACCAAAGGGGAACCCACCTGGTAGCGACAAGCCTGGGGGCACGTCCCACCCCTTGGGCGCGCCCCTGAGCTTGTGGCGATCCTACTAGGCCTCCGGGGCCCATCTTCACCTATATGATGCCATTTGCCCTAAAAATCAGAAGGAAGGTTTCGGGATGAAGCGCCGCCGTCTCTAGGAAGAACCTGGGCAGGGGCACTTTCGCTCTCCGACGGAGAGATTCTCCTGGGCAAAATTCCCTCTGGGAGGGAGAAATTGAAGCCATCGTCATCACCAACGATTCTCTCACCGTGGCAGGACCAATATTCATCAACATCTTCACCAGAACCATCTCATCTCAAACCCAAGTTCATCTCTTGTATTCAATCTTTGTCTCAAAACCTCAGATTGGTACCTCTGGGTTGCTAGTAGTGTTGATTACATCTTGTACTTGATGCTTGTTGGTTTCTTTGGTGGAAGATCATATGTTCAGATCCATTATGATATTCAATACCCCTCTGATCTTGAACATAAATTTGCTTTGTGAGTAGTTATGTTTGTTCTTGAGGACATGGGAGAAGTCTTGTCATAAGTAATCATGTGAATTTGGTATTCATTCGGTATTTTGATAATATGTATGTTGTTGTTTCCCTTAGTGGTGTTATGTGAATGTCGACTACATGACACTTCACCATCTTTGGGACCAAGGGAAAGCATTGCAGAGTAGTTATTAGATGATGGGTTGCTAGAGTGACAGAATCTTAAACCCTAATTTATGCGTTATTCCATAAGGGACTGATTTGGATCCATATATTTCATGTTATGGTTAGTTTATTCTTAATTCTTATTTCATAGTTGTGGATGCTTGCAAGAAGGGGTAATCATAAGTGGGAGGTTTGTTCAAGTAAGAACATCACCCAAGCACCGGTCCACCCACATATCAAATTATCAAAGTAACGAACATGAATCAAACAAACATGATGAAAGTGACTAGATGAAATTCCCGTGTATGCTCAAGACCGCTTTACTTACTATAAGAGTTTGTTCCGGCCTGTCCTTTGCAACAAAAAGGATTGGGCTACCTTGCTGCACCTTTGTTACCATTACTATTATTTTCTCGTTACAATTTCCTTGCTATCAAACTATCTATTACCGACAATTTCATTGCCTGCAGAAAATACATTGCTGAAAATCGCTAGTCATTTCCTTCTGCTCCTCGTTGGGTTCGGCACTCTTACTTATCGAAAGGACTACAATTGATCCCTATACCTGTGGGTCATCAATGACTTTTTGCGGTGTGTTTGTTGGGATCCGATGAATTGTGAGTTTATGATCAGATCTATTCATGAATATTATTTGAGTTTTTTCTGAACTCTTTTATGCATGATTAATATAGCTTTGTGTTTCTCTCTGATCTATTGATTTGGATTGGCCAACTAGATTGATTTTTTTCTTGCAATGGGAGAGGTGCTTTGTAATGGGTTCGATCTTGCGGTGCTCAATCCTAGGGATAGAAGGGTACATGACACGTATGTATCATTGCTATTAAGGATAAAAAGATGGGATTTAACTCATACATGAGTCTATCTTGTCTACATCATGTCATCTTGCTTAAGGCGTTACTCTGTTTTCCATGAACTTAATACACTAGATGCATGCTAGATAGCGGTCAATGTGTGGAGTAATAGTAGTAGATGCAGAATCGTTCCGTCTACTTGTCTCAGACGTGATGCCTATATTGTTGGGAAACGTTGCATGGAAAACAAAAAAAGTTCTACGCACACGGAAGATCTATCCATGGGGATGCATAGCAACAAGAGGGGAGAGTGTGTCTACGTACCCTCATAGACCATAAGCGGAAGCGCTTGTTAATGCGATTGATGTAGTCGAACTTCTTTGCGATCCAACCGACCGAGTACTGAACATACGACACCTCTGCCTTCAGCACACGTTCAGCTCAGTGACATCATTGCCTTTTTGATCCAGCAAGACGGTGAAGTAGTGGATGAGTTCCGGAAGCATGACGGCGTGGTGACGATGGTGGTGATGCTATCTCTGCAGGGCTTCTCCTAAGCACTATGAAAATATGACTGAGGGACGAAACTGTGAGGGGGTGCCGCACACGGCTAAGAGATTGTCATTGTTATGTGTGGTGCCCCCCTCCTACATAGGGGAGAGCGGAGCAGCTAAGAGGTTCCCCAAGTAGGGTCGAATCCTACTTGGGCTCCTGCCCTGGCCGCCCCCCTCCCCCTAACCACATATGTTGGAGGAGGAAAGGAAAGGGGGAGAGGGAAGGAAGGGGGAGGCCGAATCCCCCTCCTTCCTGTCTCCCATAGGCCGGCTGCCATAGGGGCGTGCGCTAGCCCCTTGTGGGCTGGTGTGCTCCCCTTTAATGCCCCAATAGGCCTACCATCCTCCCGGGGGTCTCGGGAACCCCTTCAGGCGATCCGATGACTACCCGATGCACTATGAAACTCTTTCGGTGTCCGAATAGTATCAATCTTTACCTCCGGACCATTCCAGAGCTCCTCGTCATGTCCATGATCTCATCCGGGACTCCGAACAACATTCGGTCACCAAATCATATAACTCATATAACACTATATCATCAACGAACATTAAGCATCGGGACCCTACGGGTTCGAGAACTATGTAGACATGACCGAGACACCTCTTCGGTCAACAAATGTTGGTACAACAAACCCCAGGTGTGTTGCCCAGATGGTACACAGGCTCAAGAGGAAGGTTGAAGCATCCAAGACCAGACGAAGCAGAAGAGATCAGCTCTTTGAGAAATCAAAGGGCGGATCAAGATGACCAAGAAAAGCTAAAGGAGAAAGATATCACTAAGGAATAACCTCCCATGCCCGGCAGGTGAGCATGGCGACGTCGAGGTTGCCCCGAAGACAAGTCTCAAGACTGTCCCGGCAAGCTTCCTGGGTACGATGAGGGCGGATTACCCCGTCGAGGCTCCACCGCTCCACCTCACAGCAACGCAAGTCACCGATCGGTGCAGTGTCGAGCCCCCAAGTGACAAAGTGGTTGTTATTTGGCACGTGGAAGCCACTTCCGAAGGAAATCACCTCCAAGTGACACCCGTCCAGGGACGTGTCATGCAGGCCGGCAAAAAGGTGGCCAAACAGCAAGGCTTGTCGGGATACACTATGATGTGACACTAAGCGGTGCATTTAATATGCCTTGTCCTGTCTGCAGAGTTAGGTATGATAGCACTGTTTGCTATCTAATCAGTGCACAATGGCTGATTTTCCATTGTGGTATCTATAAAAGGAGGGCCGTGGCAACCTTAGAAAGGATTCGAACCCTTGTAAACTCATATGCGTGTAGCTGCTCTCGCCCCGAGGTGACCCTGTCGGGCTAGAGCGATGTGTCTCCACCATGGTCCTCTCATCAATCCACCAAAGCAGGAGTAGGGTTTTACGCCTCGCAGCGGCCCGAACCTGGGTAAAAACTGCCCATGTGATCGCTGCCGTGCTACTCTGTGCCCTCCGCTCTTTGTGCAATGTGCTCTTCCCAGTGGCCACGCTCCACGCTCTGGGGTGAAACACAAGCTTTGGGCCGCCCCGCTGTGGGTGTGGCCGCAGGACACACGCCACCCCTGGGACGAGCTCGCCGATCTGATGCGTCGAACAGAGCCGCCGATGCCCAAGTGCATCCACCTCATCACCACGCCACCCTAGTGACTGGATCACGGCGACGAGAGCACAACGCTTCCACTACCGGCGCCGTCAGAAGCCAGGCGACGTTATGATCTATGTCATCGTCCATGCCGAACACTACTTCGGAGGCCATGGCATAGGCCCAATTCCTGTTGAGATTCCCGCCGACGGCTAATCAGATGGATGAGTGGAGAGCGACCATTCCAAGCTTGATTGGTTTCGCTGAGGCGGGAGGATCACAACGAGCGGGCCCGTCACGGCCTCCACAGGCGGCAACAACGGCCCGAGCCACTGGCCGTACCGAAGGGGCCACCCCCACAGTGCAATCCCCACCAAGGCAGCCAGCATAGGGGCCGCAGCCGGAGCCACGCGACCAAGAACCCGACGACGTATCGATGGCTTCATCCGTTCCTCGTGCACGTCGAGACCAGCGGCGAGTCCTGGAAGACAGGCGGAGGGAAGACGCGCGCGTCACCATCGGGTGACGCCGTGAACCCGGCGCCAATATGATAGGCACAATGGCCCCGGCATTGATCAACCCATGCCTGGTGAAGGCGGGTACCTACCTTTCGAGGTTGGGTGCCCCGCCTTCACTCGCGAGTTGTGGCAAGTCCGTTGACCATCTACTCGCACGTTCAAGCCATAAATACCAGAGAAGTACGATGGAAGATTGAACCCGGCAGAGTTCTTGAGCATCCACACCATCGTTGTTCAAGCTGCCGGGGAAGAGACGAGAAGGTATTCGCCAACTACTTCCCTTTGGCGCTCAAAGCCAAATGTGAGGTCTTGGATGATGCACTTGCCAGAGAACTCCATCTCGACCTAGGCTGACCTATGCCATGAGTTTGTTCGTGCCTTCATGGGAGGCCATCAAGAACTAGGGCGGCCTAGCGACTTGCAGCTCCTCCCGCAGAAGGAAGGAGAAAGTTTGTGGAAGTACATGTAGAGGTTCAGCCGGGTGCACAGGAACATTCCAGACATCCACCCAACAGTTGTGATAGCTGCGCTCCAGTCCAACATGCACAACTGCAGGATACGTTCTAAAATGAACGTTCGGATATTCAAGACTGTGAATGAGCTATACACTCTGGTGGATAAGTGTGCCCGGGTAGAAGAGTGGAGGCGACTCCTCGGTGAAGAAGATGGCGTCGACGTTGACACAGAGGACGACGATGAGGCCACCAACCAGAAGAAGAAGAACAAGAAGCGCAACAAGAAGCGCAAGAATAAAGCAGTGATGACCGTTGAAGGATCGAGCACACCTAGTACTGGCAAGAAGGCCAAGTCTGAGGCTCCCGGCAAGGAAGTTGTCGCGTGCACTGATTGCCGGGAAGCCGCAACTGCCGAGAAGGCTGGGAAGGGTGATGGGCTGTACTGCGAGATCCATCGAACCAAGGGACATGATCTTCAGGAGTGTCATCAGGTTGAGCAACTCGTCAAGAAGCAGAGGGATGAGTACGAGAAGCGTGATAAGGAGAAAGACCAAGATGGCATTAGCGAGAAGGGCCGAGGCGGCAGAGCAGCTCACCCCGGCAAGGCTCCTCAGTATCAAGGGAACCCCGCCAGAGGCCGTGAGAAGAAGGATTGGGATGATGAGAGTGAATAAGGAGATGAAGAGGAAACCAGCGAGCACGAGTTCCAGAAAGCCACTGACACCCTATGGATTGACTGGTGTGCATCTTTGCACTCCTCTCACCTCCAACTTAAACAGTGGGCACATGAGGTCAATGTTGTGGAACTAGCGAAAGATTCTCAGAAGCCGCTCAAGTGGTCCCGCGTGCTCATCATCTTTGATGAAGAGGATCACCTTGACCACACCATCGCGGTAGGGTGTTTGCCGTTGTTGGTCCCACCGACGATCCACAACCTCAAGGTCACAAAGATGTTGGTTGACGGCGGGGCCGGTTTGAATCTGATTTCTCCCAAGGTCATCGGCAAACTCCAGATAGCAGATGAAGAGCTCAAGGTTACTGGCATGTTCCAAGGGATCAACCCTGGCAGGAGTCGTCCTAAGGGGAAGATCACACTACCGGTGACATTCGGGGGGGGGGGACTTAAACTACCAGACTAAGAAGATCATATTTGATGTGGTTGGCCTCCCCTACCATACAATGGAATCCTTTGTCGCCCAGCCCTGGCCAAATTCATGGTGGCGTCCCACTATGCCTACAACACTCTGAAGATGCCAGGGCCAAAGGGCATCATTTCCATTCCATCAGACAAGAAAAACGCAATCATATGCGTGGACAAGATGTACCGGGAAGCAGTCGCTGTAGAGGCCATGGAAGCTACTGCTCCCGCAAGGAAAGCAGAAAAAAGAAGATATCTACCGAGGATGCCAGCGAGGAATCCAAGAAGCGCACCTCTTCGGAGTGCGTTGCGCCTGTTGATGACTTGCCGGAGAGTTCCAATAGCAAGAGATTCAAAGTTGTTGCACCTGCTGTGAAGAAGGTCCCGGCAGGGCTGGCTGGCGATGATGGTACATTTACTACCAATGCCACCCTTGACGATAAATAGGAAAGCACACTCATTGACTTCCTGCGGGGAAATGTCAATGTGTTTGCCTAGCAACCATCTGACATCCCCAGTGTTCCCAGGGAGGTAATCGAGCACCACCTTGCTGTCTGCTCACATGCCCGACCCGTCAAGCAGAAGGTCCGGAAGCAAGCTTTGGAGCAGCAGCAGTTTATTGCCGAAGAGATCAAGAAACTTGAGGTAGCTGGTTTGGTAAGAGGAGTATTGCATCCAACATGGTTCGCAAACCTAGTGGTAGTGCGCAAGGCGAATGGGAAATTGAGGCTTTGCATAGACTTCACAGATCTGAACAAAGCATGCCCGAAGGACTCATTCCACTTCTCGTGCATCGACTAGATTGTGGATTCCACCTTCGGGTGTGACATGCTTTCCTTCCTAGATGCCTACTCCGGATACCACCAGATATTCATGTCCGAGGAAGATGAAGAGAAGACCGTGTTGATAACCCCCTGTGGCACATATTGTTTCGTATGGATGCCCTTTAGGTTGAAGAGCACTAGATCCACTTTTGAAAGAGTAGTATAGACTGGCTTTGAGTCCCAGCTGCACAAGAATATTGAAGCCTACATGGACGATATAGTGGTCAAAACCAAGGACGGATTGACTCTCATTAAGGACTTGGAAGAGACCTTTGAAAATCTATGCAAGATGAACTTGAAGCTGATCTCGGAGAAGTGTGTGTTTGGCGTTCCTTCCGGCAAGCTACTTGGCTTCTTTGTGTCCCAACAGCGGATAGAGGCCAACCCTGACAAGATCAAGGCAATTGAGCAAATTTAAGAACCCAAGACAGTTAAAGACATGAGGCGTTTGACCGGATGTGTTGTCACGCTAAGAAGGTTCATTTCCAAGTCCGCCGAGCGCGCCGTGCCGTTCTTGAAAATCTTGAAGAAGGCAGGACCCGTGGAGTGGACCCCAGAGGCAGACACTGCATTGCAAGATTTGAAGGCATATCTTTCCTCTATGCCCACCTTAGTTGCCCCAAACCACAAGAGCCATTGCTGCTATACCTAGCGGTAATCAATCAAGTGGTTAGTGCAGCACTAGTGGCGCAGCGGGAAGTAGATGAAGCAGCAGCCGCAACCACCGTCCCCTCTGGAGAGGAAAGTGAACCCGCCCGGCAAGGTCAGATGTAGATCAAGATAAAGAAGAGTGGGGCAACGGTGACAGTTCCAAGGTCACGACAAGGAAGAAGGTGGTGCAACGCCCAGTGTACTTTGTCAGCTCCCTGGTGCATGGGGCTAGGTCGAGGTACTCTGGCATGCAAAAGTTGATTTTTGGCCTCATCCTGGCCTCAAGGAAACTGTAGCACTACTTCCAAGCCCACGAGATCACGGTTGGCACCCGCTTCCCCTTGCAACGCATACTGCTACCTCTTGAGCATTGCGTTGGTTTTCCTCTGAAGAGGAAAGGGTGATGCAGCAAAGTAGCGTAAGTATTTCCTTCAGTTTTTGAGAACCAAGGTATCAATCCATTAGTAGACTACACGCAAGTCACCTCGCACCTGCACAAACAAATAAGAACCTCGCAACCAACGCGAGAAAGGGGTTGTCAATCCCTTCACGGTCACTTACGAGAGTGAGATCTGATAGAGATAATAAGATAAATATTTTTGGTATTTTTATGATATAGATTGAAAGTAAAGATTGGACACTAAAATAGATTGGGAACTTATATGATAGAAGATAGACGCGGGGGCCATAGGTTTCACTAGTGGCTTCTCTCAAGATAGCATAAGTATTACGGGGGGTGCACAAATTACTGTCGAGCAATTGATAGAAAAGTGCATTATTATGAGAATATCTAGGCATAATCATGTATATAGGCATCACGTCCGCGACAAGTAGACCGAAACGATTTTGCATCTACTACTATTACTCCACACATCGACCGCTATCTAGCATGCATCTAGAGTATTAAGTTCATAAGAACAGAGTAACGCATTAGGCAAGATGACATGATGTAGAGGGATAAACTCAAGCAATATGATATAAACCCCATCATTTTATCCTCGATGGCAACAATACAATACGTGCCTTGCTGCCCCTGCTGTCACTGGGAAAGGACACCGCGAGATTGAACCCAAAGCGAACCACTTCTCCCATTGCAAGAAAGATCAATCTAGTAGGCCAAACCAAACTGATAATTCTAAGAGACTTGCAAAGATAACAAATCATACATAAAAGATTTCAAAGAAGAATCAAATATTGTTCATAGATAAACTTGATCATAAACCGACATTTCATCGGATCTCGACAAACACACCACAAAAAGAATTACATCGAATAGATCTCCAAGAAGATCAAGGAGAACTTTGTATTGAGATCCAAAGACAGAGAAGAAGCCATCTAGCTAATAACTATGGACCCGAAGGTCTATGGTAACTACTCACACATCATCGGAGAGGCTATGGTGTTGATGTAGAAGCCCGCAATGATTGATTCCCCCTCCGGCGGAGCTCCGGAAAAGGCCCCAAGATGGGATCTGTTGGGTACAGAAGGTTGCGGCGGTGGAAATAGGGTTTCGTGGTGCTCCTAGATGTTTTTGGGGTATATGGATATATATAGGAGGAAGAAGTAGGTCGGTGGAGCTGCGAGGGGCCCACGAGGGTGGGGGGCATGCCTCTGTGCCTCGTGGCCTCCTCGCTCCTTTCTTGACGTCTACTCCAAGTCCCCTAGATCATGTTTGTTCCAAATATAACTCTCCCGAAGGTTTCATTCCGTTTGGATTCCGTTTGATATTCCTTTTCTGCGAAACACTGAAATAGGCAAAAAACAGCAATTTGCACTAGGCCTTGGGTTAGTAGGTTAGTCCCAAAAATAATATAAAAGTGTATAATAAAGCCCATTAAACATCCAAAACAGATATTATAATAGCATGGAACAATCAAAAATTATAGATACGTTGGAGACGTATCAAGCATCCCCAAGCTTAATTCTTGCTCGTCCTCGAGTAGGTAAATGATAAAAATAGAATTTTTGATGTGGAATCCTACCTAGCTTAATTCTCAAGGTAATTTTCTTTACTGTGGCATGAATATTCAGATCCGAGAGATTCAAGACAAAAGTTTAATATTGACATAAAAATAATAATACTCAAGCATACTAACTAAGAAATCATGTCTCCTCAAAATAACATGGCCAAAGAAAGTTCATCCCTACAAAATCATATAGTTTGGTCATGCTCCATTTTCGTCACACAAGAATGCTCTCATCATGCACAACCCCGATGACAAGCCAAGCAATTGTTTCACACTTTAGTAATCTCAAACTTTTTTCAATTTTCACGCAATACATGAGCGCGAGCCATGGATATAGGACTATGGGTGGAATAGAATATAATGATGGGGGTTATGTGGAGAAGACAATAAAGGATAAAGTCTCACATAGACGCGGCTAATCAACGAGCTATGGAGATGCCCATCAATTGATGTCAATGCAATGAGTAGGGATTGTCATGCAACGGATGCACTAGAGCTATAAATGTATGAAAGCTTAACAAAAGAAACTAAGTGGGTGTGCATCCAACTTGCTTGCTCACGAAGACCTAGGGCATTTGAGGAAGCCCATTGTTGGAATATACAAGCCAAGTTTTATAATGAAAAATTCCCACTAGTAAGTGAAAGTGACAAAACAAGAGACTCTCTATCATATGGATCATGGTGCTACATTGAAGCACAAGTGTGGAAAAAGAGGATAGTACCATTGTCCCTTTTTTCATTTTTTTTCTTTTTGGGCCTTTCCCTTTTTTTATTTGACCTTTCCACTTTTTTTATTTGGGACAATGCTCTATTAATGATGATCATCACACTTCTATTTATTTACAACTCAATGATTACAACTCGATACTAGAACAAAATATGACTCTATATGAATGCGTCTGGCGGTGTACCGAGAAGGGAAATGAATCAAAGTGACATGTATGATAAATTATGCATGGTGGCTTTGCCACAAATACGATGTCAACTACATGATCATGCAAGGCAATATGACTATGATGAAGCGTGTCATAAATGAAACGGTGGTAAGTTGCATGGCAATATATCTCGGAATGGCTATGGAAATGCCATAATAGGTAGGTGTGGTGGCTATTTTGAGGAAGATATAAGGAGGTTTATGTGTGATGGAGCATATCATATCAAGCGGTTTGGATGCACCAGCGAAGTTTGCACCAACTCTCAAGGTGAGAAAGGGTAATGCACGGTACCGAAGAGGCTAGCAATGATGGAAACGTGAGAGTGCGTATAACCCATGGACTCAACATTAGTCATAAAGAACTCACATACTTATTGCAAAAATCTACAAGTCATCAAAAATCAAGCATTACGCGCATGCTCCTAGGGGGATAGATTCGTAGGAAAATACCATCGCTCGTCCCCGACCGCCACTCATAAGGAAGACAATCAAAGAACACCTCATGTTTCAAATTTGTTACACAACGGTTACCATACGTGCATGGTACGGGACTTGCAATCTCCAACACAAGTATTTCTAAAATTCACAACTATTCAACTAGCACAACTCTAATATCACCATCTTTATATCTCAAAACAATTATCAAGTATTCAAACTCCTCATAGTATTCAATGCACCTTTTTATGGAAGTTTTTATTATACCAATCTTGGATGCCTATCATATTAGGACCAATTTTATAGCCAAAGCAAATTACCATGTTGTTCTAAAGGACCCTCAAAATAATATAATTGAAGCATGAGACATTAATAATTTCTATAAAATAAAACCACCACCGTGCTCTAAAAGATATAAGTGAAGCACTAGAGAAAAATTATCTAGCTCAAAAGATATAAGTGAAGCACATAGAGTATTCTAATAAATTCCGATTCATGTATGTCTCCCCCAAAAGGTGTGTACAGCAATGAAGGTTGTGGTAAAATAAAAAGCAAAGACTCAAATCATACAAGATGCTCCAAGAAAAACACATATCATGTGGTGAATAAAAATATAGCCTCAAGTAAAGTTACCGATGGACGAAGACGAAAGAGGGGATGCCTTCCGGGGCATCCCCAAGCTTAGGCTTTTGGTTGTCCTTGAATTTTACCTTGGGGTGCCTTGGGCATCCCCAAGCTTAGGCTCTCGACACTCCTTATTCCATAATCCATCAAATCTTTACCCAAAACTTGAAAACTTCACAACACAAAACTCAACAGGAAATTTCATGAGCTCCATTTGTATAAGAAAACAAAACACCACTTAAGGTATTGTAATGAACTCATTCTTTATTTATATTGGTGTTAAACCTACTGTATTTCAACTTCTCTATGGTTCATACCCTCCGATACTAGCCATAGATTCATCAAAATAAGCAAACAACACACGAAAAACAGAATCTATCAAAAACATAACAGTCTGTAGTAATCTGTAGGTTTAGAATACTTCTGTAACCCCAAAAATTCTGAATAAATTGGTGGACGTGAGTAATTTTTCTATTAATCAGCTTCAAAAAGAGTCAACCTAATCGCACTCTCCAGTAAAAAATGGCAGCAAATCTCGTGAGCGCTAAACTTTCCATTTTTACAGCAAGATCGCAAAAACTTCCCCCAAGTCTTCCCAAATGTTATACTTGCCACAAACACTAATTAAAAGCATAAAACCACATCTAAATAGAGGCTAGATGAATTATTTATTACTAAACAGAACCAAAAAGCAATAAAAAATAAAATTGGGTTGCCTCCCAACAAGCGCTATCGTTTAACGCCCTTAGCTAGGCATAAAAGCAAGAATAGATCTAGGTATTATCATCTTTGGTATGCAATCCATAAGTGGCTCTCATAATAGATTTTAGATTCATAAGGTAATTTAATTTTATTTCTAGGAAAGTGTTCCATGCCTTTCCTTAACGGAAATTGGAATCTAGTATTCCCTTCTTTCATATCAATAATTTCACCAATCGTTCTAAGGAAAGGTCTACCAAGAATAATGGGACATGTAGGATTGCAATCAATGTCAAGAACAATGAAATCTACAGGAACATAATTCCTATTTGCAACAATAAGAACATCATTAATCCTTCCCATAGGTTTCTTAATAATGGAATCCATGAGGTGAAAATTTAAAGAACAATCATCAAATTCACAGAAACCTAACACATCACACAAAGTTTTTGAAATCGTGGAAACGCTAGCACCAAAATCACATAAAGCATATCATTCATGATATTTAATTTTAATTTTAATAGTAGTTTACCACTCATCATGAAGTTTTCTAGGGATAGAAACTTCTAATTCAAGCCTTTCTTCATAATATTGCATTAAAGCATCAATGATATGTTTGGTAAAAGCTTTATTTTGACTATAAGCATGCGGAAAATTTAGCACGGATTGCAACAAGGAAATACAATCTATCAAAGAGCAATTATCATAATTAAATTCATTGAAATCTAAAATAGTGGGTTCATGGCTATGTAAAGTTTTGACTTCTCCAATCCCACTTTTACCAATTTTTGCATCAAGGTCTAAAAAGTCCGAATCATTGGGACGCCTTCTAACTAAAGTTGACTCATCTCCAGTCCCATCATTATCAAGATTCATATTGCAAAACAAAGATTTAATAGGAGACACGTCAATCACTTTTAGATCTTCATCCTTATTATCATTGAAATTCTTTTTAGCACGCATCCTAGCGGTTCTTTCTTTGGACTCATCTATGGAAATTCTCATGGCTTTGAGAGACTCATTGATGTCGTGCTTAGGTGGAATAGATCTAAGTTTCAAAGAATCAACATCAAGAGAAATTCTATCCACGTTCCTAGCCAACTCATCAATCTTAGACAATTTTTCTTTAATCAAAGCATTGAAACTCTTTTGCGAACTATTAAATTATTTAATACTAGATTCAAAATCAGAGGGCATCTTATTATAATTTCCATAAGAATTGTTGTAGGAATTGCCATAATTATTAGAGGAATTACTAGGATACGGCCTAGGATTAAAGTTTCCTCTATACGCGTTGTTACCAAAATTATTCCTACCAACAAAATTCACATCCATAGATTCATTATTATTCTCAATCAAAGTAGGCAAAGGCATATCATTAGGATCAGAAGAAACACTCTTATTAGCAAACAATTTCATAAGTTCATCCATCATTGCACTCAAAACATTAATTTTCTTCTATAGCATTGACCTTTTTACTAGTAGATCTTTCGGTGTGCCATTGAGAATAATTAACCATAATATTATCTAGGATTTTGATATCTTCTCCTAAAGTGATTTCCATAAAGGTGCCTCCCGCGGCCGAATCTAAAAGATTTCTAGAAGCAAAATTCAATCCAGCATAAAAAAATATATGATCATCCATAAATTCAAGCCATGAGTAGGGCAATTGTGAATCATTAATTTCATCCTCTCCCAAGATTGTGCAACATGCTCATGATCTATTTGCTTAAAGTCCATAATATCATTTCTAAGAGAGATGATCTTAGCAGGAGGAAAATACTTAGAGATAAAAGCATCTTTGCACTTGTTCCAAGAATCAATACTATTTTTAGGCGAAGACGAAAACCAAGTTTTAGCACGATCTCTAAGCGAAAGCACAAATAGCTTCAATTTAACAATATCATTATCCACATCTTTCCTCTTTTGCATATAACACAA
Organism: Triticum urartu; assembly: GCF_056163025.1. Lineage (NCBI taxonomy): Eukaryota > Viridiplantae > Streptophyta > Magnoliopsida > Poales > Poaceae > Triticum > Triticum urartu. Next base: position 378,220,878 of record NC_141875.1, read on the forward strand.
ATCAAAAAAGTGTTTAGATGGGTAGTGGCATCTTCACTAGGAAGGCCAGAAAACGGATCTTTCATGACAAGATTCAGCAAAGTAGTATTAATCTCACAAGATTCAGCATCAGTAAGAGGAGCAATCGGAGTGCTAATAAAATCATTATTGTTGGTACTGGAAAAATCACACAATTTAGTATTATCTTGAGCCATCGTGACAAACAATCCAACACATAAGCACACAAGAAGCGAGCGAAAAAGAGGCAAACGGAAAAGGAGGGCGAATAAAACAGCAAGGGTAGAGTGGGGTAGAGGAAAACAAGAGGCAAATGGCAAATAATGTAATGCGAGGGATAAGGGTTTGTGATAAGTACTTGGTATGTCTTGACTTGTGCGTAGATCTCCCCGGCAAAGGCGCCAGAAATCTTTCTTGCTACCTCTTGAGCACTGCGTTGGTTTTCCCTTGAAGAGGAAAGGGTGATGCAGCAAAGTAGCGTAAGTATTTCCCTTAGTTTTTGAGAACCAAGGTATCAATCCAGTAGGAGACTACACGCAAGTCACCTCGGACCTGCACAAACAAATAAGAACCTCGCAACCAACACGATAAAGGGGTTGCCAATCCCTTCACAGTCACTTACGAGAGTGAGATCTGATAGAGAAAATAAGATAAATATTTTTGGTATTTCTATTATATAGATTGAAAGTAAAGATTGCAAAGTAAAATAGATTGGAAACTTATGTGATAGAAGATAGACCAGGGGGCCATAGGTTTCACTAGTGGCTTCTCTCAAGATAGCATAAGTACTACGGTGGGTGAACAAATTACTGTCGAGCAATTGATAGAAAAGTGCATAATTATGAGAATATCTAGGCATGGTCATGTATATAGGCATCGCGTCCGCGACAAGTAGACTGAAACGATTCTGCATCTACTACTATTACTCCACACATCGACCGCTATCCAGCATGCATCTAGAGTATTAAGTTCATAAGAACAGAGTAACGCATTAGGCAAGATGACATGATGTAGAGGGATAAACTCAAGCAATATGATATAACCCTCGATGGCAACAATACAATATGTGTTGTTTCCCTTTCTGTCACTCGGATTGAGCACCGCAAGATTGAACCCAAAGCTAAGCACTTCTCCCATTGCAAGAAAGATCAATCTAGTAGGCCAAACCAAACTGATAATTCAAAGAGACTTGCAAAGATAACAAATCATACATAAAAGATTTCAGAGAAGAATCAAATATTGTTCATAGATAAACTTGATCATAAACCCACAATTCATCGGATCTCGACAAACACACCGCAAAAAGAACTACATCGAATAGATCTCCAAGAAGATCGAGGGGAACTTTGTATTGAGATCCAAAGAGATGGAAGAAGCCATCTAGCTAATAACTATGGACACGAAGGTCTGTGGTAACTAGTCACACATAATCGGAGAGGCTATCATGTCGATGTAGAAGCCCTTTGTGATCGATTCCCCCTCCGGCGGAGCTCCGGAAAAGGCCCCAAGATGGGATCTCGTGGGTATAGAAGGTTGTGGCGGTGGAAATAGGGTTTCATGGTGCTCCTGGATGTTTTTGGGGTATATGGATATATATAGGAGGAAGAAGTAGGTCGGTGGAGCTGCGAGGGGCCCACGAAGGTGGGGGCGCGCCTCCCTGCCTCGTGGCATCCTCGCTCCTTTCTTGACGTCTACTCCAAGTCCCCTGGATCATGTTTGTTCCAAAAATAACTCTCCCGAAGGTTTCTTTCCGTTTGATATTCCTTTTCTGTGAAACACTGAAATAGGCAAAAAAAACAACAATTTGCACTGGGCCTTGGGTTAGTAGGTTAGTCCCCAAAATAATATAGAAGTGTATAATAAAGCCCATTAAACATCCAAAACAGATACTATAATAGCATGGAACAATAAAAAATTATAGATACGTTGGAGACGTATCACATACTCAGAAACCCTGAGGCCACTAGCAGAATTGTGGAATGGGCTTTGGAGTTATCCAGCTTTGGTTTGAAGTTTGAAAGCACGTCAACTATTCAGTCCAGAGCACTGGCAGAGTTCATTGCGGAGTGGACACCTACCCCTGATGAAGAAGTACTGGAGACAGTCATCCCCGACAAGGAAGTGCCCCAAGAATGAATCACGTACTTTGATGGTGTCTTCTCCCGACAAGGTACAGGAGTTGGCGTGCTTCTTGTTGCTCCCACTGGGGAGCACCTCAAGTACTTCATTCAAATGCATTTTCCCTGGGAGCGGGCTACCAACAATACTACAGAGTATGAAGGGCTCCTTGTCGGGCTCAGGATTGTGACAGAACCGGGAATCAAGAAGCTGATCATCCATGGACATTCGCAACTTGTGGTGAGGCAGTAACCAAGGATTATGGAAGCCCATTGATGGAGGCATACGTTGAGGAAGTGAGAAAGTTGGAGGAGCGCTTTGATGGATTGCAAACAGAGCACGTGCCACATGCGGAAAATAGCATTGCTGGCCATCTGTCAAAGTGGGTTGCACAAAAACTCCCTGTGGAACCAGGGACTTTTGTTCTCCATCTGACTCAACCCTCCATATCCCCGGCAACAATGGCCAGAAAGAGGAGGAAACTAGACTCCGGCAAGCCTCTCCCGGCAGAGCCTCCCGACGCCCCCGACAGAGAGCTTGGCGGGAACAACTCCCCTTCGATCGGTGAGCTGCACCCTCCCGCCAAAATACTAATGTTTGCGGTTCACGCATGCGCTCCCATGAACGAGGAGGTGCCACTGGTCCTTGTTGCCCTAGGCTCCAACTTGGGCATGGCACATAGTCCATTTTCTCCAAATAGGAGAACTTCCCGAAGAGCAAGAAGAAGCTAAAAGAGTATCCTGGAGGGCCAGTCTGTATCAGTTATTGATGACGCACTATACAGAAGAAGGCCCAACGGTGTGAAATTGAAGTGCATTTGCCGGGAAGAAGGAAAGGAACTGTTGGCAGAGATACACCAGGGTATGTGTGGCTCCCACATTGGATTGAGGGCCTTGGTTGGAAAAGCATTCCAGCAAGGTTTCTAATGGCCCACAGCCCTCCAAGATGCAATTGAGCTAGTCACCAAGTGTGAAGCCTTCCAGTTCCACTCCAAGAATATCCATCAGCCTGATGAAGCTCTCCAAACGATCCCTTTGTCATGGCCATTTTTGTTCTGGGGGCTCGACATCTTGGGCCCCTTCCCTCGTGCTACCGGGGTCTTTGAATTCTTGTTCGTCGCAATCGACAAGTTTAAAAAGTGGCCAGAAGTGGAGCCCGTGACTAAGGTGACCGCATAGTCAGCTGTCAAGTTCTTGAAAGGATTGGTGTGCAGTTTCAGAGTACCCGCCTGAATCATCACCGACAATGGCACCCAATTCACAAGTCGCGCCTTCATGCAATACATTCATTCCCTCGGAAGCAAGATCTCATTTGCCTCTATTGCCCATCCCAGAAGGAAAGGACAGGCTACGAGGGCGAACACTGAAGTGCTGCGAGGACTCAAGACAAGAACATTTGATAAGCTGCAGAACTGTGGCAGCCGATGGATCGACGAGCTGCCGGTGGTTCTTTAGTCCCTCTGTACGACACCAAATCGAGCTATCGGCCAGACTCCCTTCTCCCTAGTCTACGGGGAAGAAGCATTTATCCCCACGGAACTCATATACGGATCACCTCGAGTACTTGCCTACGATGAAGTAGCACAAGAACAACACCGGTATGATGACGCTGTGCTACTTGAGGAGAACCGTCTCTGGGCTGCTACGCGTGTTGCACGCTACCAGCAAGCCCTGCCTCACTATCACAACCGCAGGGTTCATGCCCGGAGCTTTTAGGAAGGCCACCTTGTCCTTAGACGTGTTTAGTCCGCCAAGGGCACAAACAAGTTGACGCCGAAGTGGGAAGGCCCTTACTGGGTAGTACGAGTCACCAGACCCGGCGCAGTCTGTCTGGAGACCGAAGATGACACTCAGTTGCAAAACTCATGGAACATTCAGCAACTCTGTAAGTACAACCCATAAGGCGCGGCTGTCGGGCCTTGTCCGGCAGCCACCCTTTTGTACAAGCCTTGCTGATGTTGCATGTAATCCTTTTTACAAAGTCAGGCACCGACCCTAAGCAATAGAGAAATAAATGAAGTGCTGGGGGCCACAAAGAAGATTGCATGCATGCATAAGCATAGCATGATCATGTTGATAAGATCGCGTGTAGCTTTGTTTTCATCTGCACTAAGTTATAGGAGTCTTGCCGCGCACTTGGTCCCGAAGAGAAGAAACGAAGACAAGCCTACATAGCGGTCCCGGGCAAGCCAAACAGATAAGTCCCTTCTTATCCATACATGTTTTGTAAAGTGAAAACTTGTGCATATGAAAACCTCGTCACCTTCGAAACATAGGTGCTCCCATCCTTTGACTCAAACGTCGCTTCGGTCAAGGTGGTCGCAGTGGCCTTTGACAAAAAAGGTTTGGCGGGGAGCTGGTCCCTTTTTGTGGTTTTGTGCCCGACAGGCCTAGCCCTGCGGTAACAAACTGAGGGCACCAGCAAGATAGCCTGCTGGGGAAAACTTGTTTACTTGAATGTATAGAGGCATTTGACCTCTGCATGGATATGATACATGCACAAGTACCCGACAAGGCTTGTCTTTTTCATTAATATGCTGATAAGCAAGTACAGATCTTACAGAACACTAACATGGATAAAGAAGATTACATAATTTAGACTAAAGTTTGGCCAATGCCTACACATTTTAGACTAAAAAAGATAAGTGCCCTGTAATCCCCTTTCTTGTCCCTCTCCTCCTAGGCACTGTGGCGGGAGGTGAAGAGGGCAAAAGGAGTGCCTGACCAAAAGACCGACCCGATCCCGTCAGGACCTACCGGGCGCAGCCTGACAAGATCGGGAGTGGCGAGGCTGCGAAGGACGAGGATGGAGGGAGCAGCTCGGCAGTGCACTGGTCAGCACCCCCAAGGCTAGCAAGAAGCCCCAGCATAAGCACCAGTAGGGAGAGCCGCGGGAGCTCAGCTAGAAGACTGCTGGGGGAGGCGAAGGCACCAAGAGAGCGACCCCCTTCCCGGCAACCGTCTCTAAGAGGCCGGTGATGATGGTGCCACGGAGGGAGGGGAAGAGCGGAAAGACGAGGCAGCGGGCTAGCAATACAAGACAAAGGCGTCCATGCCATCGTACTCCAACCTGATGCCCTACCACCCACCTTTTCCGTCTTCCTCGTTTGTTCCCATCACCATCGCTCCAGGGAGGCACCGGACCCTCGGCCCATCACCTTCCCCAGAGAAGCAGCTGATGACTGTGATGTCCAAGGCGCATGTGGAGCACCGCTCCCCGCCTTGGCGGGCAGGATGGCACCACCGTCTTCAGCATTAACCCCGGCTCCGTTGGAAGGAGCGGTGCTGGGATTGCCCATGATCCCGAGCACTGCACCCCAGACAGGCACCGGAAGCCCCACGAGCCCCATCGTCGGAACGATGAGCCTCACTGAACAGACCGCTCATGTGAAGGAGACAGGCGTTTCACCATTTTTGAGAAGCGTGACACCTCCCACACTGCGGGCAACTTGACACCCACATCTTGGACCGCCGCATCCCCTCGGGCCCTGGACCAGGCTCACTCCCCGAGCGTTGACACGAGCATTCGGCATCATCGACTCCAAGCTAGATCCCGGGGCCTGGCCGCAGTCTCTCCCGCTCAACATAGCAAGAAGAAGGCAGGGGATGGAGGAGGAGAGGTGCGTGGATGAGCACTTTCGGTTCTCCTGACCCTCTCTTTTATAGGCGGACTGGGGCTAGGGGTTGATCCCTCGATGGGTAACGGCCATCCCTCTCCACCAACCCAAGAAGACTGTGCCCCTGCCAAGGCACTCTCTTCGTGCCACGCGCCTCTGTTACCTACCCCACTCAATGCATGCAACATACATGGCTAGTGATAAGGACGTGGTGGGAAGAGTGAATTGGCAGTTACTCCCCTGTGCGTTAAAGTCATTCACGAGCCATTGCAGAGATGACCGCACTACAATTAGCATCCCGCAACGCACGGGGAAGCCGGAAACTTATTCAATCTCAGATTAATGAAGAAGCAAAGAAGATCTCAAAGGACAAGCCACCACTCTCTCGCCTGTGTACTAGACATGGCCTACCCGACGATGCTCGGCAACACGTTCAGACAGGGCCGGGGCTCTTGTCGGTGCAACAAACGCCAGGTGTGTTGCCCAGACGGTACATAGGCTCAAGAGCAAGGTTGCAGCATCCAAGACCAGACCAAGCACAAGAGATCAGCTCTTTGAGAAATCAAAGGGCGGGTCAAGAAGACCAAGACAAGCTACATCGGCAAGATATCACTAAGGAATAACCTCCCTTACCAGGCACGCGAGCCTAGCGAGGTCGAGGTTGCCCCGAAGACAAGTCACAAGACTGTCCCGACAAGCTTGCCGTGTACGATGAGGGCAGATTACCCCGCCAAGGCTCCACCGCTCCACCTCACAGCAACGCAAGTCACCGATCGGTGCGGTGTCGAGCCCCCAAGTGACTAAGTGGTTGTTATTTGGCACGTGGCAGCCACTTTCGAAGGAAATCACATCCAAATGACACCCCATCCAAGGATGTGTCACACAGGCAGGCGAAAAGGTGGCCAAACGGCAAGGCTTGTCGGGATACGCTATGATGTGACACTAAGTGGTGCATTTAATACGCCTTGTCCTGTCTGCAGAGTTAGGTATGATAGCACTGTTTGCTATCTAATCAGTGCACAATGACTGATTTGCCATTGTGGTGACCCCTTGATCTATAAAAGGAGGGTCGTGGCAACCTTAGAAAGGATTTGGACCCATGTAAACTCATAGCGCGTAGCTGCTCTCGCCCTGAGGCGACCCTGCCGGGCTAGAGTGCTGCATCTGCACACAGTCCTCTCATCAATCCACCAAAGCAGGAGTAGGGTTTTACACCTCGCTGCGGCCCAAACTTGGGTAAAAAATGCCCGTGTGATCGTTGTCGTGCTGCTCTGTGCCCACCGCTCTCTGTGCAATGTGCTCTTCCCCCTATCGAACCACAAGGGACTGATGGCCCCATAGGTGGCCATGTTTTCCCACAACAATAACCAATAGCGGAGCCCGGATGCCCATATTGGTTCCTACATATCCTACGAAGATCTTTATTGGTCGAACCTTATGACAACATACGTAATTTTCTTTGTCCATCGGTATGTTACTTGCCCGAGATTCGATCGTCGGTATCTTCATAACTAGTTCAATCTTGTTACCGGCAAGTCTCTTTACTCGTTCCGTAATACATCATCTTGTAACTAACTCCTTAGTCACTTTGCTTGCAAGGCTTCTTATGATGTGTCTTACCGAGAGGGCCTAGAGATACCTCTCCGATACTCGGGGTGACAAATCCCAATCTCAATCCATGCCAACTCAACAAACACCTTTAGAGATACCTGTAGAGCATCTTTATGATCACCCACTAACGTTGTGACATTTGATAGCACACAAGATTTTCCTTTGGTATTCGGGATTTGCATGATCTCATGGTCGAAGGAACATGTATTTGACATTCAAGAAAGCACTAGCAATAAACTAAACAATCATATGCTAAGCTAAAGGATGGGTCTTGTCCATCCCATCATTCTCCTAATGATGTGACCCCATTATCAAATGACAACACATGTCTATGGTTAGGAAACCTTAAACATCTTTGATCAACGAGCTAGTCTAGTAGAGGCTTACTAGGGCCACGTTATTTGTTTAGGTATTCGCACATGTATTTAACTTTCCGATCAATACAATTCTAGCATGAATAATAAACCTTTATCATGAATAAGGAAATATAAAATAAGAACTTTATTATTGCCTCTAGGGCATATTTCCTTCATATATATGATCACTGCCTTGGATATCGTCATAATTATTTGCTTTTTTATCAATTGCCCAACAGTAATTTGTTTACCCACCATATGCTATTTTCGAGAGAGAAGCATCTATTGAAAACTATGGCCCCCGGGTCTATCTTTTATCATATATTAAAATCAAAAATACATTGTTGCTCTTTTCTTTTCTTTTTTTTATTTTTTTATTTTTGTCAGATCTATCAATCAAAAATATACTATTTAATCTTGCTCATGATCGTCAAGGGATTGGCAACCTCTTGTTCGCGTTGGGTTGCAAGGATTTGTTGTTTGTTTGCAGGTGCTGCTAATGAGTTATTGTTTAGTTCTCCTACTGGATTGATAACCTTGGTTCTTAACTGAGGGAAATACTTATCTCTACTGTACTACATCATCCTCTCCTCTTCGGGAAAATCCTAAGGCAGTTCACAAGTACAAGGAAGAATTTCTGGCACTGTTGCGAGGGAGACATCATCAACAACTATCAAGTACCTTCGCATAACCTTTCATCTCCTTGCATTTACATTATTTGTCATTTCCCTCTCGTTTTCATCTCCCCCACTGAGGGAGTCCTGGACTAAGGGGTCCTTGGACGTCCAGCCTGTTAGCCATGGGCCGGATTGATGGGCTGTGAAGATGCGAAGACTGAAGACTGCACCCGTGTCCGGATGGGACTCTCCTTGGCGTGGAAGGCAAGCTTGGCGACCGAATATGTACATTCCTTTCCTTTGTAACCAACCTTGTGTAACCCTAGATCCTCCCGGTGCCTATATAAACTGGAGGACTTAGTCCGGAAAGGACAGATACTCATTACCATAGTCATACAGGCTAGACTTCTAGGGTTTAGTCATTGCGATCTCGTGGTAGATCAACTCTTGTAATACTCATATCCATCAAGATCAATCAAGCAGGAAGTAGGGTATTACCTCCATAGAGAGGGCCCGAACCTGGGTAAACACCGTGTCCCCTGTCTCCTATTACCATCGACCTTAGATGCATAGTTCGGGACCCCCTACATGAGATCCGCCGGTTTTGACACCCACATCTTGCAACGGGTGAAGGCCATACGAGCACCGTCAATACAGGCCGATCGCTTGATGATGTCCAGCCGAGGACAGGAATTCATTGTCTGCCTCACGAGTCTGAAGTAGCTGTCGGGCATAGCTTCGGCTGGCCATAGCCGGATTATCAAATCCTTCATGGCTAGTTCGGCCACCCTATGCAGCTCCACTAGCTGTTTCAGCTGATCGGTGAAGGGCACGGGATGCTCTGGCACAAGATATTGCGACCAGAATAGCTTCTCCATGGAGCTCCCTTCTTCGGCTCGGAAGAACTCCACGGTGACGGACACACTTCGCGGCAGATCAGCAAAAACCCCTGTAGAACTCCGAATCCGGGTTAGCAAAAGATACTTCCTCTTCGCATATTTGCTTTGCATACTGAATGCCTTACCCACCGCAATCTTCCTCGCCTCCTGGACCTCTTGGAGGGCGCCCTGGGCCTCGTTCCGGACCGTCTCCATGCTCTGACGAGCCTTGGAGAGTTCGGCCTCTTTAGCCGATGCGTCACGCTCCAAGGTCTCACACTTCTTCACCGCGTCGTGGAGCTTTTGTTGGACCTCGTTGGCCCGGGCCTTGAGCTTCTTATGGGCAGTCTGCTCCTTGACGGCCTTCCCCTCGGCTTCGCCCAGGGCCTTTTTCAGGGCCTCGACCTCGGTCGTTGCTTCTATTTATATCAAGACACTTCGGTCAATATATAACATCCTACTCTTTCCGAATACTTCTTGGGTTATTACATACCATGATTCTCCTGGAGCTGCCTCTTCACCTGGCCAAGCTCCTCCTCGGCCTTCTCCAGTCTCTGCTTAAGTTCGGAGACTTCGGCATCATGTGAGGCCACGGACAGCAGTGATGCCTGCATATTCATTCCCGACAAATTTAGTTAGTTTCCTACAAGTAAGGATCGACACTCTATCTGGCTTTTCTTTCCAAACACCGGATAATGTCTCAAGGGCTACTGACTATATTGGGATTTTTGCATCGCTTACCTCAAAACCTATCAGCAGGCTGCAGGCTTCGGTCAGACCGCTCTTGGCAGACTGGACCCTCTCAATCACCGTACCCATAAGGATACAGTGCTCGTCCACAATGGAGGCACCTCGAAGCGCCTCCATCAGATTATCCGGTGCCCCTGGTTGGACAGGGGCCACCGGTGGAATGGGTGCACCCTCCTCATTCAAAGGAGGTCGCTCGCCGGATTTCGGAGCCATATGGGTCTCCGTAACCATGGTTGGCTAAGGGCTGAACTGAATACGGCCCTCCTCGCCAGTCTACGTGGGAATTTGCTCCCACGTGTGTCCGGCGGTAGAGGTTTCACCCTCTGGCACCCTCTTAATAGTGCCCGGAGCCTTTCCTCGGCCTGGAGCGGTCCTTCAGGACAACACCACGGTGTCGTCCATGGCCTTGGGAGAGCGAGCGGTCGGCGGTGACATGTTGGCCATCTCCTTGGAGTCCAGCGAACATCCTGACGAGGATCGCTGGAAGTTGTCGTGGGCCGGACTGAAATAACACAACTAACCATGTTAATACAATGAGGAGAAGAGGTTGGATATATGGATATGCATGAATCGTAGTACTTACGATGCGGCCTGAGGCTTAGCGCGGGAGCGGCGCTCCGGACTACTGTCGACATCCCATACAGAGTTATCTGCAAGGGAGCCCTTCCTCTTCTTGGGCATCCCCACCTCCAGATTCGTGGAGGCCGCGCTCTTCTCCCTCCCCTCATCACGGGGAGGGATCTCCTCCTCCTCATCGTCGTCCTCAGGTACAGAGGAACGAGTCTCTTCGTCTTTGGACGTTACGTCCGAAGTACCCTTATGACAAGGGCCACCTTTGGCCCCCTTGGCCTTCTTCTCCGGCGCCTTATAGGGCGCCGGCACCAGCATCTTCACTAAACGCGGGATGACCGGTTCTTCAGGCAGCGGAGCCAGACACTGGATCCGCTTCACCCTCTCCATCCAGTCCTGAAGAAGGAATTATGATAAAAGCTCGGACATCACCCTTGAAATAAGTAAGTAAGGTATGCATTAAAAATAACATACCTCACAGCGAGGTGGTTAATATCGTGGCCACGGTCCGAATCTGTGGCCGGCGGTTTCTTGTTGCCCTTAAGAGCAACTTCCAGGCACCTTCGTGAGTGGTTTCGAAGAGCCTCTTTAGGGTATGGTGCTTCTTCGGGTTGAACTTCCATAGAGGGCGGCTTCGGCTTTGGCACGGGAGAATCTAGCGAACTAGCATCACCTGGATTACATCGACAAGTTTGACATCCTTTTCCACCATGCTTTGAACGTGCGTCTGCAGCACTGTCAGCTCATCTGGCGAGCAGCAGTTCGGGCACTTCTCGACCCAGGAGGTAAGTCGCATGGGAGCGCCAGAGTTGAATTCGGCAGCCGCGGCCCAGGTGGCACTGCGGGGTTCTATGATATAGAACCATTATTTCTGCCATTCCTTTACCGTCTCCACCAAAGTGCCTTTCAGCCAGGAGACGTTGGCCAGCTTGCTCACCATGGTGCCCCCACACACCGCGTGCTGGCCATCCACCACTTTCGGCTTCACATTGAAGACCTTAAGCCATAGTCCGAAGTGGGGGTAGATGTGGAGGAAGGCCCAACACACGATGATGAATGCCAAGATGTTGAGGAAAGAGTTCGGGGCCAGATCATGGAAATCTAGGCTGTAATAATACATTAGACCGCGGACGAAGGGGTGAAGTGGAAACCCCAGTCCATGGACGAAGTGAGGGAGGAAAACTACTCTCTCAGTAGGCTTCGGGTGGGGACGACCTGCCCCTGGGCCAGAAGGCGGTGGGCGATTTCCTTCGCCAAATACCCGGCCGCCCGAAGCTCGACAATGTCTTTCCCCTTAACGGAGGAGACCATCCATTTGCCTTGACCTCCGGATCCGGACATGGTCGGATGCTTTTTGGAGATGGAGAAAGATCGGGACTTGGGCGCTGGAGCTCAAGGATGGAAGGGCGGAAGGGGAAGGCGTGAGTAGACAAGGGCGAATTCTTATCCCCTTATAAAGGGTCGTGAATATCAAGCGCCTCCTCACTCGCCTTAAAACTCGCCTATTCCCAAGGGTTGTGTAAACAACACGGTTGGGTTACCCATACCCGTATTGATGAGAATCCCGCAATAAGGGGACACGATCTCTGCTTCGACAAGACGTGCCAATGGCAACCGCGTCTCAAAACATAGAACGGAAGACACAAAACGGTCCGAAATTATGACCGGGCGGACGTGATGTCACATTGCGAACAATTGTCAGCAGGATTGGGCTCGTGGAGTATTATATTCTCTCTGTGGTTGTGTGTGGTGTGTGTGATAGGTCTAGATACAATCGTCATGTCTGGAGACTATCTTGGAGTTCGGAAAGAAGGGAACCCGCCTTGCAATGCCGAAGACAAATCTGCGTGCTGGACTCCTCGTCATTGAAGCCGGGTTCAGGGGCTACTGAGGGATTCCTGGACTAAGGGGCCTCGGACGTCCGTCCTGTTAGCCATGGGCCGGATTGATGGGTTGTGACGATGCGAAGACTGAAGACTTCACCCGTGTCTAGATGGGACTCTCCTTGGAGTGGAAGGCAAGCTTGGCGTCCAAATATGTAGATTCCTTTCCTTTGTAACCGGCCTTGTGTAACCCTAGATCCTCCCGGTGCCTATATAAACTAGAGGACTTAGTCCGGAAAGGACAGATACTCATTACCATAGTCATACATGCTAGACTTCTAGGGCTTAGCCATTGCGATCTCGTGGTAGATCAACTCTTGTAATACTCATATCCATCAAGATCAATCAAGCAGGAAGTAGGGTATTACCTCCATAGAGAGGGCCCGAACTTGGGTAAACACCGTGTCCCCTGTCTCATGTTACCATCGACCTTAGACACACAGTTCGGGACCCCCTACCCGAGATCCGCCGGTTTTGACACTGACACCCACTTCTAACACGTTTTACAAAAATACAAAAATATTTTTTGGTTGCCTTTTTGTGTATTTTCTTGTTTGCTCGTTTGAAACTATTATCATGAGTGATTTTGGTATGACAAAAACGGACGATGGTAGAACTCCTAAAATTGGAAGTTCTACTAATCTTGATACTAATTGTGTTGGGACAAGGGAATGTTATAGGAAAAAGTGTCATCCAAGAATTTTTTTTAAATTGCATTGGAACTTTGACTTGTGATGATGCTCCTATACTTAAAAGAACCAAAACTTATGCCGAGGCTATTTTCGCACTTGTTCTTAAAATTGAGAGAAGATTTATTTGCACTCATCCTCCTTTGCGAATATTGTTTTATGGGTTTCCATTTATAAAAAAAATAATGCTAGAGCTAAAAATATTGCTACCCTTATCGATTTTTACGGTATGAACCATGAAAAACCGGTGATAGATGATACTTTACAACAGTGATTATCTGTTGAGGTATTTATTCCGCAATGACCACATCTTTGATGAGACTAAAAATGAAGTCCCTCCTTTGAATATAATCCAAAAAGTTTTCAAAAGTGCTAATAGTCAATACTCTTGGATTGTAGCCGGTGATCAAGGGGGGGTTGCGGATGGACAAATTGCTAATTCTAAAATTTCTATGAATGATGTGTTTCATATTACCTTTGAAAAAACTTCCCAAGGAAAACACGTCTTCCAATGAAAATAAGAGAGATGACAACACTTGAAACTATGCATTATGCCTAGCTAGGGGTGTAAAATGATAGCGCTAGTTTTTAATTTTTTGTTTCTTTTCTGTTTTTCAATAAGCCCACAATTATGCTACTATTATGACTGTGTTTTAGTGTTTTCATTAGTGTTTGTGCCAAGAAAAGCCTTTGGGATGATTTGGGTGATAGTTGTCCATTAGAAGAATTGTTAAAACAATTTGGAGCGTGATAAAATTCAGAATTTGTTACACATGATTGATATACAAATTTCCCATGTTGTCCTAATTTTTCAGAATTTTTGGAGTTACAGAAGTATGGTTAATGTTCAGATTGCTACAGACTTTTCTATTTTTGACAGCTTCTATTTTTGATGCATTGTTTTGCTTGTTCCGGTGAAACTATGTATTATATCGTGGGGTATAAGCCATGGAGAAGTTGTAATATAGTAGCTATAATGCAAAAACAAAATATGAATGGGTTTGCCACAATACTTAAAGTAGTGATTTGCTTTATTAGACTAATGGATCTCACAAGGTTTTGTTGTGTTTTATGTGATTGAAGTTTTCAAGTTCTGGGTGAGATCACGATGGATGAAGGAATAAGGAGTGGAAAAGCCTAAGATTGGGGATACCCGAGGTGCCACAAGGTAATATTCAAGGACTCCCAAGCGACTAAGCTTTGGGATGCCCCAGAAGGCATCCCCTATTTCTTCTACCAACTATCAGTAATTTTACTTGGAGCTATATTTTAGTCATCACATATCATGAGTTTTGCTTGGAGCGTCGTGTATTATATGAGTATTTGCTTTGTTTGTTTTTTAGCTTGACACAATCATCTCTACTGAACACACTTATTTGAAAGAGCCGCATGTTTATCATGATTTTCTAGAATACTTCATGTGCTTCACTTAAATCTTTTGAGCTGGGAAGTTGCTCTAGTGCTTCAGTTATATCTTTTTGAGCATGGCGGTAGTTATATTTTAAAGAATACATACACTATCATGATTCACTTATATTATTTTGTGAGTTGATAAGATTATATTTTAAAGAAATACATACACTCTCATGCTTCACTTATATTATTTTGAGAGTTGATAAGATTAAATTTTGAAGAGATATTTGCACTCTCATGCTTCACTTATATCTTTTTGAGAGTTTATAATAGCACTGTTAATTTGCACAAGATATGAATTTGGTCCTAAAGTGTTGGATATCCAAGAGGAATATAATAAAAACTTTCATATAGATCATTGGATATGATAGACTTGATTCCTTGCGATAGTTTTGCGATATGGAGATAGTAATATGTGAGTCATGTTGGTGAGTAATTGTGCTGTAGTAAGAATAGTAGTGTTAAGGTTTGTGATTCCCTATGCATGCACGTAAAGTCAATAGTTATGCAACAAAGTTATATCCTACTTATGGTGCATTATTCAATGTTAGTTATTTTCAATGCATGCTTATGACCGTTTTTGCTTTTTGGTTGGTCGCTTCTCAATCTATTTGCTAGCCTTCATTTGTACTAAGCGGGAATGTTGCTTGTGCATGCAACTCCTTAAAACCAAGTTGTGCCAAGCGAGTCCATCATACCTACCTATGTGAGGTATTGCCATGCCGTTCCAAGTAAATTTGCATGTGCCAACTCTAATTTTTTAAAATGAATTTCCGTTTTGTGTGCTCGTACTTCTCATGAAGCGGCAAGGGGTGGCCAATATTTTCCATGCTAGGTATTTTATTCTCACGATGAGTGTTTATTCACTTGTCATTGCATGAGAGTGTGGAAGGTAATAGGATGCCCAGTCCCGAAATGAAAAAAATATATAATATGATGATAATAATAAATTCATTGGAAAGTGTTGGTATGGAAGGCACCCATGGATACGGCTAGCCATGGATTACAAATGAATGCTGGAAAGGAAGTAAACTTTATTTTCTGTTTGAGAACCGCCTATAATTTTTATAGCATGGAAGATGTTGGGAATTCTCGGTCGTTTTCGTTGACAAGAAAAAGCATGCCTCTCAAAATAATTTTATCTATAATTTAAGCCTTGAGCTCTGGCATCTCTACAAATCCTGCTTCCCTATGCGAAGGGCCTATCTATTTACTTTCATGCAATTTTTATTTTTATTTTGAGTCTCCATCTTCTCTTATAAAGCACCAACTAGAGAGCACTATTGTCATACTTTTGCATTGCATGTAGCTAATGTTAAGTGTGTTTCATGAATGGATCAATGTTGAGCATAATGGGCTAGGGATAACTTTCTTCAGCGTTGATATTTTGAAAGACATGGTTGCTTGTTAGTATGCTTGAGTATTGATGTCTTCATGTCAAATTATAGACTATTGATTGAATCATTCAAGTCCAAATGTCCATGCTGCAAAAGAAAAGAATATATGATGAATATGTTAGGTAGCATTCCACATCAAAAATTCTGTTTTTATCACTTACCTACTCGAGGACGAGCAGGAATTAAGCTTGGGGATGCTTGATACGTCTCCAACGTATCTATAATTTTTAATTGTTCCATGCTATTATATTATCAAACTTGGATGTTTTATATACACTTTCAAGCAATTATATATCATTTTTTGGGATTATTAGTGCTAGTGCCACGAAACTTTTTGGAGATTTTTTTTCTGGCAATAAGAGACCCAGGAAGCTTCGGGGGGACAAGAAGATGGAGCAGTGGCCCACAAGGGGGCGTGCCCAGGGGGTGGGTGCGCCCTGGTGGCTTATGGGGCCCACGTGGCTCTGTTATACCTAACTCCACCTCTATAAATTCTCTAAAATCTTAAAACCAACAGAGGAGTCCTTGAAATACTTTTTTCACCGCCGCAAGTTCCAAAACCATGAGATCCATCTGGAGGCCTTTTCCAGCACTCTGCCGGAGGGGGAAACGATCACGGAGGGGCTCTACATCATCCTTGTTGCCCTTCCTGTAATGCCTGAGTAGCTTACCATGGACCTATGGGTCCATAGTTAGTAGCTAGATGGCTCATTCTCTCTATTTGATCTTCAATACAATGTTATCGTCGATGTTCTTGGAGATCTATTCGATGTAATCTTCTTTTGCGGTGTGTTTGTTGGATCCGATGAATTGTGGGTTTATGATCAGATTATCCATGAATATTATTTGAGTCTTTTATGAATTCTTATATGCATGATTATTATAGCTTTCTATTTCTCTTAGATCTATCTGTTTGGTTTGGCCAACTAGATTGATTTTTCTTGTAATGGGAGAGGTGCTTTGTCATGGGTTGGATCTTTCAGTGCTCAATCCCAGTGACAGAAGGGGACATGACACATATGTATCATTGTTATTAAGGGTAAAAAGATGGGATTTATTTCATATGTGAGTTTATCATGTCTACATCATGTCATCCTTCTTAAGGTGTTACTCCGTTTTTCCATGAACTTAATACACTAGATGCATGTTGGATAGCGGTCGATATGTGGAGTAACAGTAGTGGATGCAGAATTGTTTCGGTCTACTTGTCTTGGACTTGATGCCTATATATGATCATTGCCTTCGATATCGTCATAATTATTTGCTTTTCTATCAATTGCCCAACAGCAATTTGTTTACCCACCGCACGCTGTTTTCAAGATAGAAGCCTCTAGTGAAAACTATGGCCCCGGGTCTATTTTTTATCATATATTAAAACCAAAAATACCTTGCTGCATTTTTACTTTATTTTGTATTTTTGTCTAATATATATATATCAAAAATTATACAATTAAATCTTGCTCATGACCGTCGAGGGATTGACAACCCCTTGTTCGCGTTGGGTTGCAAGGATTTGTTGTTTGTGGAGGTGTTGCTAACGAGTTGTTGCTTGGTTCTCCTACTAGATTGATAACCTTGGTTCTTGACTAAGGGAAATACTTATCTCTACTATACTGCATCATCCTCTCCTCTTCGGGGAAATCCCAACGCAGTTCACAAGTAGCAGCTGCCGAGGAAGCTGAGAAGATGGCTGGCGGCAGGCTCTCAATCAGCAGGCTTGAGTATTCTGGTATGTCACGGATGCCGGCTACGACATAGAGGTCGTCAACAGCGACAACTTGACGCGGGCTATGTCACAGGTTAACTGGCCCACCCCAACCCCTCGAGTTTAATCATTGTCGATCATATCGATGGCCCTTGCTCTGTTATCCCCTGGCTCGCTGTCAAGAATTTGTCATCCTTCATCGCCATCGAGCCGCTTTTGTCATTTCTAAAGGACACGTTCTGCGATGCTGGCTTGGCATCCTTAGCTACGAAGTAATACCTCATTGACGACGACCATGAGGAAGGCACCCTCTTTGGCTATTCCGAGGGGAAAGATCCCATCTACGACATCAGGGAGGGCACCCTACAGTCGTGCTCTTCCAAGGGGAAGGAGGCCATCTGCGACAACATGGAGCGCACCTAGAGTCTGTGCTCTTCCAATGGGAAGTACCCCACTTGTGACAAGTGAGCAAACCCATGATTTGTTTTGTCGTGCCTCTTCAAAGCTAGGGAAACCCATGATTTGTTTTGTTGAGCCCTTTTTGTAGTGAGAATATGTCCAGTTTTAATTACTACATTTAGTTTTTTGTGATATGCCTTGTTTATTTTAGTTATTCACAATGTGATGCTCTATATGTGCAACTACTTACTGTGCGGTACAATATCATCAATACCAGTTCAATGACCATATTTGCTTCCTTGACACGTCCATTTTGCATCATGCTTTTATATTAATATTTATTGCATTATGGGCTGTTATTACACATTATAGCACAATACTTATGCATTTTCTCTCTTATTTTACAAGGTTTATTTCAAAGAGGGAGAATGCCGGCAGCTGGAATTTTGGACCGGAAAGGAGCAAAACTGAGAGACCTATTCTGCAGAACTCCAAAAGTCCTGAAAATTTAAGGAGAATTATTTTGGAATATATAAAAAATATTGGGCGAAGAAAGAACCAGAGGGGACCCACCAGGTATCCACAAGGGTGGGGGTGCCCTACCCCGTGGGTCAACCCGGCAATCCGACCCATGGGCGGTCGCGCCCATGGGCACTCGACCCGAATGGGTAGGGTATGGGCATAAGGTTCGCCCATGGGTCGCCCGATTGGTCACCCGATTAATATTAGTGATTAAAATAGATTTTTATTTTATATGATATGTGAATGTTTTGGGTGAAGATAGGGAATAACATGCTAGTTAATATCTTTAGAAAGTCCCTATGCTTAGCGATGCATGCATATGCATGTTTGATCTGTCTTTTATTTCTTGTAGATCGCTCCAAAATGGCACGGACTTGAAAACAAGTGCAGTATTCAGCCTGTTGGGCCTCGAACTGCAAAAGGCCATGCACGAAGCGTGTGCTGTGATGTGCATGCATAGCAATAAAGTAAGCACTAGAGTACCTCATTTAGTACCACCTCGCTTGGCTTGAGGGAATGGCTGGCTGTGCTCTGCTATAAAGGAGACGAGGAAGGGAGTCCACTGAGGTGGAAGGCATCAGGCCACCAAACGACCGACACGCAAACTCTTGGGTAAAATTAAAATGAATAAAAATATAAGACCCGATGGTTGCCCTATTGGGTCGGGTCACCCGTCGGGTTCGGGCATGGGTCTACCTCTCTGCCCATGGGTAGGGTCATGGGCAGAGTCTACACCCGTTAAATATTCAAGCATGGGTGTGGAAGAGCTCGACCCGGCCTCACCTGACCCGACTGCCAGGTTGACACGCGGGTGCGCCCCTGCCTTGTGGGCCACTTGGCAGGCCTCCGGTGCCCGTATTTTGCTATACGATGTGTTTTGACCTGGAAAAAATGAAGAGAAAGCTTTAGGGATGAAGCGACACCGTCTCGAGGTGGAACTTGGGTAGAAGCAATCTAGGGCTCCGGCGGAGCTATTCTACCGCGGAAACTTCCCTCCGGGAGGGGGAAATCGGAGCCATCATCATCACCAACGATCCTCTCACTGAGAGGGGGTCAATCTCAATCAACATCTTCACCAGCACCATCTCAACTCAAACCCTAGTTCATCTCTTATATCTGATCTTTGTCTCAAAACCTTAGATTGGTAGTTGTGGGTTGCTAGTAGTGTTGATTACTCCTTGTAGTTGATGCTAGTTGGTTTATTCGGTGGAAGATCATATGTTCAGATCCTTAATGCTATTAAATACCCCTCTGATTATGAACACGAATATGCTTTGTGAGTAGTTATGTTTGTTCCCGAGGACAATGGAGAAGTCTTGTTATAAGTAATCATGTGAATTTGGTATTCATTTGATATTTTGATGAGATGTATGTTGTCTCTCCTCTAGTGGTATTATGTGAACGTCGACTACATGACACTTCACCATTGTTTGGGCCTAGGGGGAGGCATTGGGAAGTAATAAGTAGATGATGGGTTGCTAGAGTGACAGAAGCTTAAACCCTAGTTAATTTGGACGATTAAATCCTAAGATGAAAGAAGTGGTAAGAAATGAAATACTAAAGCTTCTGGAGGCAGGTATAATTTATCCTATTGCTGATAGTAGATGGGTAAGTCATGTTCATTATGTCCCTAAGAAGGGAGGTATTACTATTGTTCCTAATGATAATAATGAATTGATTCCACAGAGAATCATTACATGTCATAGGATGGTAATTGATTTTTGCAAATTAAACAAAGCTACTAGGAAAGATCATTACCATCTACCTTTTATTGATCAAATGCTAGAAAGACTGTCCAAAAATACACATTTTTGCTTTCTAGATGGTTATTCTGGTTTTCCCCAAATACCTGTGTCAAAAGACGACCAAGAAAAGACCACTTTTACTTGCCCTTTCGACACTTTTGCTTATAGATGTATGCCTTTTGGTTTATGCAATGCACCTGCTACCTTTCAAAGATGTATGGCTGCTATATTCTCTGACTTTTTTGAAAAGATTGTTAAGGTTTTCATGGATGATTTCTCCATTTACGGAACTTCTTTTGATGATTGCTTAAGCAACCTTGATCGAGTTTTGCAGAGATGTGAAGAAACTAATCTTGTTTTGAATTGGGAAAAGTGCCACTTTATGGTTAATGAAGGTATTGTCTAGGGGCATAAAATTTCTACATGAGGTATTGAAGTTGATAAAGCTAAAGTAGATGCTATTGAAAACATGTCGTGTCCTAAAGATACCAAAGGTATAAGAAGTTTCCTTGGTCATGCTGGTTTCTAAAGGAGGTTTATTAAAGATTTCTCTAAAATGTCTGGGCCTCTCAATAATCTCTTGCAAAAATATGTTCCTTTTGTTTTTGATGATGATTGTGTAGAAGCATTTGAAATACTTAAGAAAGCCTTGATTTCTGCACCTATTATTCAACCACCTAATTGGAATTTACCTTTTGAAATTATGTGTGATGCTAGTGATTATGCTGCTGGTGCTGTTCTAGGACAAAGTGTAACATCCCAAAATTCTAAATTTTGGAATGTTATAATAAATAGATAGATTTGACTGATTGTTTGATTGATTGTCTGAAAGTGAGTGAATTCGAAACTTTTTGAAAGTTAAATGAGAGGGAATAAAAGGACTTTCCCAAACTTTCATATTTGCTTTCTGATCTCCATGAATTCAAATTCTTTGCAAACACAAAACCCCCGGAGAGAAGATGACATGACGTCTTCCATTTATTTAAATGACAAGGGATGTTGAAAATATTTGAATTTCATATGAAAATATTTCCGATTCTGGAACTTTATGCAACTCAATGATTTTCATGAGAGAAGATAAATTGACTTCTTCAAATTATATGAAATATGAGTTGGGAGTTTCAAAGAATTAAATTCAAAGTTCTTTTGTATTATTTTCAATTTGGAGTTATTTGAGTTTTATTCAAATTATTTTTCTCCAAAAATAAAATATATGGAAATTAGGGTAACATGATTCCCTACATTAGAAAATTGGAGAAAAATTAATTTGAAATCATTTTGGTATTTTTAAAATGATTTTTGTTGGATTTTAATAGACCAGTAGCACTCTTTGATTTATCTAAATTTGTGTGTATTTTATTTAATGCTAGAAAAATGTTCATATCGTAGAAAATCTTTTTCTGAAAATTTTGATATATTATATGCCTATATAAAATTTTTCTTTTTTTTCTTTTTTTTTCTTTTCTCTCTGTTAAAAAAAAACTTCCTCCGCCGAACTGGGCCGACCCAGCTCCCAGGCCAGGCCACGGCCCAGCCCACCTCCGCGCCCATCCCCAATCTCCCGCAGGAGACCGACTCCCGCACGGGAGCGCCGCCGCCGGAGTCCGCCCGGACTTCTCCTTCCTTGCCCCCTCCTCCACGCACTCGCCGCCCCTCCCCTGCCTTTTAAGCGGAGCCCCGCCGCCTCTCTCACCTCGTCCCGCTCTCGCGCCGCCGCCGCATCTTACTGCCGCCGCCGCCTGCACCACCGCCGCACTCCACCAGCGTTGCCGCCCCGCCGCCCCGTGCCTTGCACCGCCGCCGCTGCTGCTTTCCCGCGCGCCGCCGTCCCTGCTGCCGCCGCCCGCGCCAGGATCCGCCGCCCCGCGCCGCTGCTAGCTCCGCCGGAGCCGCTTCGCCGCCGATCCGCTGCCGCCGGAGTAACCGCCGCCGCCGCCGGTTTTTCTTTGGTGAACCGGTAAAACCCGAGAACAAAACCGCCCGGTTTTTATTTATTTTAAAATTCGGTTTCTGTTTCGTTAGAACGGTTTATTTTTTTTAGGTTTTATTATTTAGCGGACGATCTCTGTTTAGATCTCCTTAGCGAGCGGTTTTCGTCGCGTATGCTTCTGTAGCGAACGTTCGTTCGATAGGATTTTTCTTTTTATTTTAATTTCGGCCAGGGACCCATCCGTGAATATTTTCTTTGCAGATTAGCCCCTGGTTTTCAAACGATCATAACTTCTTACTCGCTAGTCCAAATCCAATGAAACCAACGCCCACGTCTTCGTTATGATCTCCTCTATCCGGATAAACAACTTAAACATGTTTTTGAAAATTTTAAAATTTGAATTAGATCAGATTGGAATTCAAACTTCTTTTGATCATATCTTTTTATCCGTAACTCCGTTTGAGTCGATTCTTTTTGCAAATCGAAGCTCTTGACCTAAACATTCTAATAAGGCCAAATTCACATAATTTTGGTACTGTTAGAAATTGTTTTATGTTGCAACAGTTATTTGCTTGGTTTCGATGTTTTCCGAATTGTCTTTTTCGTTCTTTCTGATCTTTTGAGTGATTGCTTATGTGTGGTTACTATTGCTTGCTTACGATAGATTGACCGGAGTGTGACGAGTAGATCTATCAAGAGTTTTGAATGCGAATCATCTCCATCAACATTGCAGGCAAGTTCACACTTTGATCATACCTTTTCTACAACCCAGTTTTATTGCATTAGATCAATCCTCACACATTGCATGATTAGGATCTAATTAAATTGCGGGATGGGAAGTAGATGAGGTAGTACCTATTACCTGTTTATTATCAAACCTTTGGGAGTTACTTCTACGTTTGCTTATTATGACATGCTATGCTAGTAGACGTGGATTGGGTGAGTGATATCCATGACAGATGTGAGATTGATAATTAAGGGTTTATCTAAGGTGGCAACCTAACACACATCTGGGTGGATTGAGGCACCTGGTTATTCTAGGATTGCCTGTCTAGGCACCTGGGTAATCCGGGACTTGCCTGTTTTCTTTTGGACCGCCACCCAGGCTCAAAGGGATCATGAGATCATTCATACTAGAAACTTCCGTGTGCAGCCACAAGCCATTATGGGCTCTGGCATAGTTGATTAGGTCGTGCGAACTCTTACAGGGTAGACTAGCAGATGTAGGGGAAAGTAGGTGTACCGGTCTATCCATCGTAAGGTGCTAGCGCTTCTGAAAGACTGTGTCTCGGTCATCCGTTTCTCAAACACCATGTAGTGCGAGAAATCCAACGGAGGCGATCGAGTCTTGTGGGGAAAAGTGCGCAAACCTTTGCAGAGTGTATAAACTAATCATGATTAGTCGTGTCCCCGGTTATGGACATCTTGAGTATCTAGTTCTTGGATTATCCTGTTGATCTCATCGTGTTACTTTAAATGAATATTGTTGGGTTTTAATGATGTTACTTAATTGGGATTGAGAATGCTGTCAACCATTCTCAATGTTCAACAACCACCTTGAAAGTTAATTAAAATGTATTCCTTTGTAGTAGGGAAAAATTGGCTTTACGCAAAAACCTTATAACCATAGAGCTTTTCCACCAGCCACATATGCATGTAGTGATAGTCATTATTCATTATTCTCTATGGTGTGAATTTGCCAGTACATTCAATGTACTGACCCGTTTCGGGTTGCAACGTCTCATGTTGCAGGTTTCTTATGACGAGTAAGTGATACGTTAGGGTTACGATTTCTACACTCAACTTTGCCGTTGGTGTTGATGGGAATCCACAACCTTGTTGCTTCCGCTATATGGATTGAGGTAATGGTATTTACATTACTTTATACATGTGATTTACCTCTGTTATAAATCCTTCGAGTACTGTGTGTGTCAGCATACCGATCCAGGGATGACACTTAAGCACAGAGACTTGATCCATTCGGGTCAGGTCGCTACAAGATGGTATCAGAGCACATGTTGACTGTAGGACGTGACCCTAGAAACTGGCAAGCCCATATCAAAGATTTTCCTCTACAACCTTCCCTTTCAAAAAGATCTTTTACCTCTCATCTCTTCTGAGCTTATTAAAATATTCCATTTTAGTGAGACCATACCCCTTTCCCCTTTTGACCACTTGAAGATTCCACTGATGAGACCACTCCAAGAAGTACAAGATATCGGACAACTAAGACCACTTCAGAACGAAGAGTATTTTCCGTGCAATGGAAACTACGACCGAAGACAAGTAGAATTGAAGGCTCTGAAGAATTCCCAGATTTGTATGACCTAGGAAGGCTACCCTTATGGAACCTGGCAGACTATGGAAATTGTCAATACCCGAGATCAAGGTGTATCGGAGAAAGACTGAAACAAGGAGTATGAGAACTCGAAGTTTTGTCAAAGAAGACCCTAAGGCAGGAGATATCAACTATGGAGAGATAGCTCATGGAAATGACAAGAGAACAACCATGGCTATCCATAAGGTTATCGCCCGCTGATGCTATTGTCACCATGCTGAGTTAAGGATGCAATTTTAACCTTAGCTGGTGTATCACCAGGATCTGGAAGTGTTACATCAAGAAGTTAAGATGGACCTACAAGAAGCCGTATTTGAAAGGAAGCATTTCGTGAAGAACTCAGGACCCAAAAGTTGAAAGTAGCCAAGCTAGAGTAGAAAAACCTCGAGATACCGAAGATTCGTCAGGAACGGAAGGACAGTAGTACCATGGTTCATGCCAATGTTGAAACCCAGAAGTTTGGAATGCCACTCCAGAAATATTAAAGGACGTCACGAGAAACTTTTTGTCAACAGAGAGGATCTGGAAGAAGAAATTGAGAAGGACAAACACGATCGGAAGAAGCCATTGGAGGCATGAAAAAGACTTGAAGAGTTTGGCGACGTTGACCTTAGAAGACCAAACCCCTGTTATACACCTACGTTAGATGCGACGATTGTGAGCTGTCATTTGTTTGTTGTTTTTCCGACAGCCACAATAAAATCTGTCTTTTCAAAACTTTTGTTTGTATTGTGTGCATCCCTCTATCTCTCTTATCTCACCCCAAAACCCATGGACCCAATAGAGGATGAATGAAGATGAGCTTGTATTTTCTGGACCGATGAGTCAATTGGAGACGGACCGATGGATTCAGAACATGGAGGATCACATGGAGAATAACCCTATAGTTGGAAATGATATGACCCAGCATGCTCTTCAATGCTTTGAAAGAGGTGCTGCTACTTGGTGGAGGATGTATCAAACCATCAATGGATGGCAAGGAGTAACCACTTGGAAAGAATTTAAGTTGACTTTGCTAAATTCTCAGTTTGTGTCCCAGAAATTGAAGCCTTATGGAAAGGATATGAAGAAAACTTATGCATGCAAGCTTTGTGGAGAAATAGGACACAACCATAAAGAACACAAGGATGAATGCCCTAATTGCGAAGGAATTCACCCAGTTGAAGAATGCCCAATTAGGCAGATTACTTGTTTCTTGTGTGAAGGGACTACCCACTATCCTACTCAGTGTCACATTTACCCCATGGTACAACGAACCATCCAGCAAAAGAAAGAAGAAATGAAAGGAGCCCTCATGGAAATTTTAGAAGAAACTATGATGAAGGAGGAGACATCTAAAGAGGACTCGAGTAAACCCTGCACTAAGTCTTGCTATTCATGTGGAGAAGAAGGACACATCTCCCAGAATTGTATGAATGGGGATCTAGTAGAATTCCCGACGGAGGAAGTAGATTATGACCCACATGAAATAGAAGCCCTGATTGGAATGGAAAAGTCCAGGAAGAGAAGCAGATTGGATTCCAGGAAGGACCTGAGTCATATCACATGTTTCAGGTGCAAAAATTCAGGACACTACTTCAATGATTGCCCAAAAGGGAAGATGAGGACCCCAGGAGGCTATATAATCACGAGGAAACCTCAAAACTTGTCAGAAGTAATATGTTTCCGTTGTAATGAAGCAGGGCACTTTGCCAGAGAATGCCCTAAGGAGAAGGAAACTTGTGCTAGATAGTTGAGTTTGCAACAAAAGAAATGGAGTAGTAGAAGTGAGAACATTTTTTCTCTTTTATATTGAGGTGTTGAGTTGAGACATGTAATGGAGAAGCGAGAGATAGTAATCATTTGAGAATGAATGAAGTAGCATCGTTGGTACTGATATGGATTTTATGAGTTGTACTCTATGAAGAAGGATTTTGACCATTTTTGAGGATAAGAGAAATATGGTCTATGGAAGATTTGTGCATTTTAAGGGTGGTAGTACCCTGTAATGGATTTCGGACAAAATGAATACGAGTTTTGTCTCGATATGTATGATGCCCCAAGAGTATGTGGGATGAAGTTGGAGACCGACAGTTGTTTGGACCAAAGGTGATCAAAGGAGTCAGAAGAGAATGTTAAGTTATTCGAGATAGACTGAAGGTAGCTCAGTCCAGGCAGAAGAGTTATGTAGACTCAAAAACTCAAGGAGGTAGTCTATGAAATTGGAGACCAAGCATGTCTTCATGTGTTCCCTCTGCGAGGATTTAAACGAATTGGAGTTAAGGTAAAGTTAGCCCCGAGATTTGTAGGACCATACCGAGTTTTGGAGCGTATGAGAGAAGTGGCCTACAAGTTTGAGTTACCCGAAGGACTGTCAGGAGTTCAAGATGTGTTTCACGTTTCCCAGTTGAAGAAGTGCCATGCAGAGATGGCCAATATTCCCCTGTAAGGACGCTTGACCCTGGAAAGGATAATGATGTTCCACGAAGTGGAATACGGACTCCATAAGTATAAGTTTATATCTCGGTATGTGGGATAACCCACGAGGATGGGGAGATAAATTACTATTGGATATAAAGGAGATATGATGTCAGAAATATGGATCAATGGAAACTCCATGATGAGTCTGAGTAATCATGTCCTAGATTGGTGCCAATATAAGGAAGGAAGACAATACAATTGGATGGATTTAAGAATACTAGGAAGTTGGAAGTTGGAACAATGATCAGTTGCCCGATGATAAGTTCAAGGACTACAAGTGATGAGATGGGCCATAACCCACATGCCCCAGGACCTGCCAAGAAGCAAACACACTCTTGCTGAAGGAAAAACCCTAGAAGAGGATATGCCTTTATCAACCGACGATTTTATAGGAGCAACGCAAAACCTGAGAGTTGTTAAGAAACGATAGATGATTGTTTGGCTTGCAGAATCCATGGATTTATCCGAACCCAGTTCGTCGACAAGAGAAATTCTGCAATGCTTGTGAGGATGACCGAGTGTTAGAATGCGAGATTCGCTAAACTGTTTACAAGGTAATGATTTGGGTGCGGGATGGATTGATCACCATACCGACTTACTCTTATTATTTGCCTTGCTATATGGGATGGTAAATCTGAGTGACTTGCCTATAGTAGAGAGACGACGATGAAAACCTTGTTTAAACCTTAGAATGGTATAGCAATTTTTTTCCCTTGTACAAGGCAGCTTTTGCCAACCGTAGGTTATACGGTGAGGATCAACCCAAACCCATTTCCTGCAGGAGAAACCATAAATTGTTGACCACCATGAGATATCGATAGTTGTTTAGTTTTGGCGCCCGACCCATCAGCTAAGAAGACCCAATCTCGGAATGACCTTACCAAGAGGAAAGGACAGAAGAATTGAGGAAAAGGTTATGCCACTACCGGAAGAGCCAGAGAAGGAATTTTCCGAGGATTTGAGAAGACCGACACTGTTAACAATATGGATGAAGTATATGAGTTTCGATGGAGCTGTAACCATGCTTCTAAGGGTGGTAGCACCCCAGACCCCAGAGACGATTGATGGATTTCTTAGGAGACCCCAACCCTAACCTATTTCTTTCTAGCCTCTCCGAATCTCGAGGACGAGATTCATTTTAAGGGTGGTAGGTTTGTAACATACCAAAATTCTAAATTTTGGAATGTTATAATAAATAGATAGATTTGACTGATTGTTTGATTGATTGTCTGAAAGTGAGTGAATTCAAAACTTTTTGAAAGTTAAATGAGAGGGAATAAAAGGACTTTCCCAAACTTTCATATTTGCTTTCTGATCTCCATGAATTCAAATTCTTTGCAAACACAAAACCCCGGAGAGAAGATGACATGACTTCTTCCATTTATTTAAATGACAAGGGGTGTTGAAAATATTTGAATTTCATATGAAAATATTTTCGATTCTGGAACTTTATGCAAATCAATGATTTTCATGCGAGAAGATAAAATGACTTCTTCAAATTATATGAAATATGAGTTGGGAGTTTCAAAGAATTAAATTCAAAGTTCTTTTGTATTTATTTTCAATTTGGAGTTATTTGAGTTTTATTCAAATTATTTTTCTCCAAAAATAAAATATATGGAAATTAGGGTAACATGATTCCCTACATTAGAAAATTGGAGAAAAATTAATTTGAAATCATTTTGGTATTTTTAAATGATTTTTGTTGGATTTTTATAGACCAGTAGCACTCTTTGATTTATCTAAATTTGTGTGTATTTTATTTAATGCTAGAAAAATGTTCATATCGTAGAAAATCTTTTTCTGAAAATTTTGATATATTATATGCCTATATAAAATTTTGCTTTTTTTTCTTTTTTTTCTTTTCTCTCTGTTAAAAAAAACTTCCTCCGCCGAACTGGGCCGGCCCAGCTCCCAGGCCAGGCCACGGCCCAGCCCACCTCCGCGCCCATCCCCAATCTCCCGCAGGAGACCGACTCCCGCACGGGAGTGCCGCCGCCGGAGTCCGCCCGGACTCCTCCTTCCTTGCCCCCTCCTCCACGCACTCGCCGCCCCTCCCCTGCCTTTTAAGCGGAGCCCCGCCGCCTCTCTCACCTCGTCCCGCTCTCGCGCCGCCGCCGCATCTTACTGCCGCCGCCGCCTGCACCACCGCCGCACTCCGCCAGCGTCGCCGCCGCGCC
Source organism: Triticum urartu (assembly GCF_056163025.1). NCBI lineage: Eukaryota > Viridiplantae > Streptophyta > Magnoliopsida > Poales > Poaceae > Triticum > Triticum urartu. The sequence goes on from NC_141875.1 coordinate 378,250,052, forward strand.
GCACCTCGCCTCCGCCCCGTGCCGCGCGTCACCGCCGCTGCTGCTTTCCCGCGCGCCGCCGTCCCTGCTGCCGCCGCCCACGCCTGGATCCGCCGCCCCGCGCCGCTGCTGGCTCCGCCGGAGCCACTTCGCCGCCGATCCGCTGCCGCCGGAGTAACCGCCGCCGCCGCCGGTTTTTCTTTGGTGAACCGGTAAAACCCGAGAACAAAATCGCCCGGTTTTTATTTATTTTAAAATACGGTTTCTGTTTCGTTAGAACGGTTTATTTTTTTAGGTTTTATTATTTAGCGGACGATCTCTGTTTAGATCTCCTTAGCGAGCGGTTTTCGTCGCGTATGCTTCTGTAGCGAACGTTCGTTCGATAGGATTTTTCTTTTTATTTTAATTTCGGCCAGGGACCCATCCGTGAATATTTTCTTTGCAGATTAGCCCCTGGTTTTCAAACGATCATAACTTCTTACTCGCTAGTCCAAATCCAATGAAACCAACACCCACGTCTTCGTTATGATCTCCTCTATCCGGATAAACAACTTAAACATGTTTTTGAAAATTTTAAAATTTGAATTAGATCAGATTGGAATTCAAACTTCTTTTGATCATATCTTTTTATCCGTAACTCCGTTTGAGTCGATTCTTTTTGCAAATCGAAGCTCTTGACCTAAACATTCTAATAAGGCCAAATTCACATAATTTTGGTACTGTTAGAAATTGTTTTATGTTGCAAGAGTTATTTGCTTGGTTTCGATGTTTTCCGAATTGTCTTTTTCGTTCTTTCTGATCTTTTGAGTGATTGCTTATGTGTGGTTACTATTGCTTGCTTACGATAGATTGACCGGAGTGTGACGAGTAGATCTATCAAGAGTTTTGAATGCGAATCATCTCCGTCAACATTGCAGGCAAGTTCACACTTTGATCATACCTTTTCTACAACCCAGTTTTATTGCATTAGATCAATCCTCACACATTGCATGATTAGGATCTAATTAAATTGCGGGATGGGAAGTAGATGAGGTAGTACCTATTACCTGTTTATTATCAAACCTTTGGGAGTTACTTCTACGTTTGCTTATTATGACATGCTATGCTAGTAGACGTGGATTGGGTGAGTGATATCCATGACAGATGTGAGATTGATAATTAAGGGTTTATCTAAGGTGGCAACCTAACACACATCTGGGTGGATTGAGGCACCTGGTTATTCTAGGATTGCCTGTCTAGGCACCTGGGTAATCCGGGACTTGCCTGTTTTCTTTTGGACCACCACCCAGGCTCAAAGGGATCATGAGATCATTCATACTAGAAACTTCCGTGTGCAGCCACAAGCCATTATGGGCTCTGGCATAGTTGATTAGGTCGTGCGAACTCTTACAGGGTAGACTAGCAGATGTAGGGGAAAGTAGGTGTACCGGTCTATCCATCGTAAGGTGCTAGCGCTTCTGAAAGACTGTGTCTCGGTCATCCGTTTTCTCAAACACCATGTAGTGCGAGAAATCCAACGGAGGCGATCGAGTCTTGTGGGGAAAAGTGCGCAAACCTTTGCAGAGTGTATAAACTAATCATGATTAGCCGTGTCCCCGGTTATGGACATCTTGAGTATCTAGTTCTTGGATTATCCTGTTGATCTCATCACGTTACTTTAAATGAATATTGTTGGGTTTTAATGATGTTACTTAATTGGGATTGAGAATGCTGTCAACCATTCTCAATGTTCAACAACCACCTTGAAAGTTAATTAAAATGTATTCCTTTGTAGTAGGGAAAATTGGCTTTACGCAAAAACCTTATAACCATAGAGCTTTTCCACCAGCCACATATGCATGTAGTGATAGTCATTATTCATTATTCTCTATGGTGTGAATTTGCCAGTACATTCAATGTACTGACCCGTTTCGGGCTGCAACGTCTCATGTTGCAGGTTTCTTACGACGAGTAAGTGATACGTTAGGGTTACGATTTCTACACTCAACTTTGCCGTTGGTGTTGATGGGAATCCACAACCTTGTTGCTTCCGCTATATGGATTGAGGTAATAGTATTTACGTTACTTTATACATGTGATTTACCTCTGTTATAAATCCTTCGAGTATTGTGTGTGTCAGCATACCGATCCAGGGATGACACTTAAGCACAGAGACTTGATCCATTCGGGTCAGGTCGCTACACAAAGAGTTGATAAGAAATTGAATGTTCTTCATTATGCTAGTAAAACTCTAGACGGAGTGCCCAGAGAAATTATGCTACTACTGAAAAAGAATTTTTAGCAATCATATTTTCCTGTGATAAGTTCAGATCTTATATTGTTGATTCCAAAGTAATGTTCACATTGATCATGCTGCTATTAAATATCTTATGGAAAAGAAAGATGCTAAACCTAGACTTATTAGATGGGTCCTCTTGTTATAAGAATTTGATTTGCATATTATTGATATAAAGGGAGTTGAGAACCCCGTTGCAGACAACTTGTCTAGGTTAGAAAATGTTTTTGATGACCCACTGCCTATTGATGATAGCTTTCCTGATGAGCAATTAGCTATCATAAATGCTTCTCATAATACTCCATGGTATGTTGATTATGCTAATTACATTGTTGCTAAATTTATACCACCTAGTTTCACATACCAGGAAAAGAAAAAGGTTTTCTATGATTTAAGGCATTACTTTTGGGATGACCCGCACATTTATAAAGAAGGAATAGATGGTGTTATTAGACATTGTGTACCTGAGCATGAACAGGAACAGATCCTACGCAAGCGTCACTTCGAGGCTTATGGAGGACACCACGCTGGAGATAGAACTGCACACAAGGTATTACAATCCGGTTTTTATTGGCCTACTCTCTTCAAGGATGCTCTTAAGTTTGTCTTGTCTTGTGATGAATGCCAGAGAATTGGTGAAAGTGCGTTAAGTCGACTAGAGGAGGGTGAATAGGCGATTTTTATGAATTCTTCACTGAGGAATTTTTGGGTGAGGAAATTCCTAAGAGATGAACTACTTGCAGGAGAAAAGGTACTCAGATGTAAACATAACAGAATATAAGCATGGTCTTCATGATGAAATGAAAACAAGCACAGAGTACAAAAGGCATAAACACAGGATAAAACAGGATGAAGACAAACAGACTGAAGAAATTGAACTGGGGAAATTGAGAAAGTCTTCAATCAAGCTCTCCAAACAGATATGAACAAGCACACAACTCGGTAATGAGTAAATGGAAGGGTTGAGGAAATAGAACCAGTAGGCTTGGTGAAGATAATGATTTGGTAGACCAGTTCCAACTGTTGTGATAGTTGTACGTCTGGTTAGGGCAGCTAGGTATTCAAACCTGAGGACACACAGTCCCGGACACCTAGTCCTGAACACGTAGCTCAGGACACTTAGTCCTCACCGTATTCCCCTTGAGCTAAGGTCACATAGACCTCGCCCAATCACTCATGATAAGTCTTCAGGTGACTTCCAAACCTTCACAAACTCGGTCACTCGGAGATCCATAATTTCCTCTTGGATGCTCTAGACCATGACGCCTAATCGTCTGGAAGATGCACAGTCTTCAAAGGTAACAAGCATCGGATCCATGCAGGATCAATCTCTTCAGTGATGCTCAAACACTTTGGGTTTGTAGGTGTTTGGGTTTGGGTTTTCCTCACTTGATGATTTTCGCTCAAAGTCCTCGGAGGATGGGATGCTCTCAAATGACAAGTGTCAGTTTCTCTCAGAGCAGCCAACCAGCTAGTGGTTGTAGGGGGCGGCTATTTATAGCCTAGGGAGCAGCCCGACATGATAAGACATAAATGCCCTTCAATGATATGATAGTTAGGTGGGAAGATATTTTGGGACAACTGGCGCGTAGGACAGCAACGGTCGGAAGTTTGACTATCAAATTCCTCAGGGTTATCATGTTCCTCACTTGTAAGCAATCCACACTGGCGAATTCCTAACTCCTCAGTCAGAACAAATTCCTTAGATACCAGAAGAGCTTCGTCTCTGTCACTGAAGAAATTGACTGAACTGCATGAGATTTCTAATGGCTTCACTTGAAGGGATTGGTAGGTGTAGGATTTTGAGTTGAGCATCACTTGGAAACTTTTCCTTAGTATTTCCTCGACCCCCTTTAACCGTACGGTGTTTCCTATGACTCAGGAAAGAGAAAAAGAAACTACAAAAACATAAACGCTTCATGTTCCTCGAATAAATACCAAGTCTTCATGGTCACACCAATTTCTTCACTTTCAAAGTCTTCAGAAATCCAAAGTCTTCAGTCGAAGAACTTTATTTTTAGGGGTTGACTTTCTCTGTAAATATCAAACTCCTCATAGACTTATAGACATGTCTACACTCACAAACGCATCAGTCCCTTAACCCATAAGTCTTCAATACACCAAAATCACTAAGGGGCACTAGATGCAGTTACAATTAGCAATATTAGTGGACGTTAGGAAATGCCTATGAATTATTCACTCATTATTGAACCATTTGATGTTTGGGGCTTTAATTATATGGGACCTTTTCCTTCCTTTAATGGGTATACACATATTTTAGTAGTTGCTTTTGATTACGTTACTAAGTGGGTAGAAGCTATTCCAACAAGTAGTGCTGATCATAACACTTCTATTAAGATGCTTAAAGAAGTTATTTTTTCAGGTTTGGAATCCCTAGATATTTGATGACTGGTGGTGGTTCACTTTGTATTCATGGTGCTTTCTGTAAAATGCTTGCTAAATATGATGTCAATCATAGAATCGCATCTCCATATCACCCTCAGTCTAGCAGTCAAGTAGAATAGAGCAATAGAGAGATTAAACTGATTTTGCAAAATACTGTTAAGAGATCTGCAAAGAATTGGTTTAAGAAACTTGATGATGCATTATGGGCTTATAGAACTGCTTATAAGAATCATATGTGCATGTCTCTGTACTAAATGGTTTATGGAAAAGCATGTCACTTACCTCTTAAACTAGAACATAAAGCTTATTGGGCAAACAAAGAGCTCAATTATGATTTCAAACTTGCTAGTGAGAAGAGGTTATTTGACATTAGCTCACTTGATGAATGGAGAACCCGGGCCTATGAGAATGTCAAGTTGTTTAAATTAAAAGTTAAAAGATGGCATGACAAAAGGATACAAAAGTGTGAGTTTAATGTAGATGATCATGTTTTGCTATACAACTCTCGTTTAAGATTTTTTGTAGGAAAGCTTCTCTCTAAATGGGAAGGTCCTTACATTATCGAGGAGGTTTATCATTCCGGTGCCATCAAGATCAACAACGCCGAAGGTGGTAAACGGTCAAAGGATCAAGCATTATATTTCAGATACTCCCATAAATGTTGAGACAAATATTATTAATACCATAACACTGGAGGAGTACATAAGGGATACTTTCCAGAATGTTTCAAACTCCAAAAAGGAATAGGTATGTGGTACGGTAAGTAAACCGACTCCAAAACTGTTCTACTAGCATTTTTTCTCCATTTTGAATATTTAAAAAATTAGGAAAATTAAAAGTAGTCCGAAGAGTGCACGAGGAAGAGGCAAGGGTGGGGGCGCGCCCTACCCCCTGGGCGCGCCCCTGTGCGTTGTGGCCACCTCGTGTGCCCTCCGGACTCCATTTTCTTGCACAATACTTCTTTTGGTCGGTAAAAATTCATTATATAATCTCCCAAAGGTTTTGACCACCGTACCATGATGAAATCCTCTGTTCTTGTGTTTAGCTGATTCTGTAGCAGATTTGGGGCAAGATGTCTTCGCAAGAGTCGGTCAGAGAGAGTCGAGTTTCTCACCTGATACCTGGCCCAAGAGCATATAGTGAAGCTGACCACTTTGGGTGGTCAACGGAGGAAGAGATTGAGGCTGACCTGAAAATAGTGGATGCGATGGAGGAGGACCAATAAGCTACCTCTCGCCTTCAACCTGGAGCCATGCTTGAGGAACTCCAAAGCTTAGCAATACTGTATTCGGTTATACCTTCCAATGCTAGATTTCTTTCTTATGATAACATGAAAAAGAGTGTTGCTTTTTCCCCCACAGCCAGGAAGCATCCATGGGTGATCGGAGCTTTGGCTGTTACAGGAAAACTCCGTATGGAAATAATGGATCTTAAACAGCAAGTCAACAAGCTCGAGGAGGAAAATCACATCCTAAAGGGTATTATTGCTAAGAACATCGGATCACTACCTCCGAAGAAAGAGACCTAAATACATGGGTATGGGCACTCCCCTTGGCTACCACCAAGCTTGGGGGAGGTGCCCCGGTATCGTATCACCATCACACCTTTACCTTTATCGCTTTTCTTAGTTCGATCCTTTTGGTTATATATTGCTCTAGCAGAATAAATTTTTTAGTATGATCTAGCTTTGAGTTTTGCTTTGAGATCTATCTAAGTAATCGAGTCCATGAATCATATATAATAAAGAGTAGTTTTGAGTTGAGGGATTTGTTTTGTTGCTATGATTTTGAGGGACTAAAATAGAGAAAGAACAAAAAGAAATAAAAAGATCATATAATGATCTTATGGAGAGTGATGACTTCACATATAAAGAGTATGATGACTAAAAGTTGTTAAGAGTTAACAAACATAGTTTTGGTCATTGTTGCAATCAATAGGAAGTAATAAAGAAAGAGAGGTTTCACATATAAATATACTATCTTGGACATCTTTTGTAATTTAGAGCACTCATTAAAATAGGACATGCTAAAAAGTTGATGATGGACAAGGAAGACAATATAATGGGTTATGTTTTCTTATATCCGAATAGAAGTTATATTGTCATGGATCCTCAAACAAGTTGAGCTTGCTTTTCCCTCTTATGCTAGTCAAATCCTTTGCACCAAGTAGAGATACTACTTGTGCATCCAAACATTCCTTAAAACCAGTTTTGCCATGAGAGTCCACCATACCTACCTATGGATTGAGTAAGATCCTTCAAGTAAGTTGTCATCGGTGCAAGCAATAAAAATTGCTCTCTAAATATGTATGATCTTTTAGCATGGAGAAAATAAGCTTTATACGCCTTGTGATATGGAAAAATAAAAGCGACGGACTGCATAATAAATTTCTTTATCATAAGCGGCAATATAAAGTGACTTATTTTGCATTAAGATTTTGTGCATCCAACTATAAAAGTGCATGACAACCTCTGCTTCCCTCTGCGAAGGGCCTATCTTTTACTTTTATCTTCTACACTTATACAAGAGTCATGGTGATCTTCACCTTTCCTTTTTACACTTTTTCTTTTTGGCAAGAACTATGTGTTGGAGAAAGATCTAGATATATATATATATCCACTCGGATGTAGGTTATCATAAAGTATTATTGTTGACATTACCCTTGAGGTAAAAGGTTGGGAGGTGAAACTATAAGCCCCTATCTTTCGTCGTGTCTGACTGAGGCTTTGAACCCATAAGTATCGCGTGAGTGTTAGCAATTGTGAAAGACTAAAAGATGGTTGAGTATGTGGACTTGCTATACAAAAGCTATTATAGTGACTCTTTCCGATGTTATGATAAATTGCAATTGCTTCAATGACTGAGATCATACTTTGTTAGTTTTAAATGAAGTTTTTGATTCATACTTTACCTTGTGAACGAATTGTTACTTTGGCATAAGAAATTATATGACAATATATGTTGTTGTTCAAAAGATGATCATGATGCCCCCATGTCCGTATTTTATTTTATCGACGCCTCTATCTCTAAACATGTGGACATATTTTTCGATTTCGGCTTTTGCGTGAGGACAAGCGAGGTCTAAGCTTGGGGGATTTGATACGTCCATTTTGCATCATGCTTTTATATTAATAATTATTGCATTATGGGCTGTTATTACACATTATAGCACAATACTTATGCCTTTTCTCTTATTTTACAAGGTTTATACAAAGAGGGAGAATGCCGGCAGCTGGAATTCTGGACCGGAAAGGAGCAAATCTGAGAGACCTATTCTGCACAACTCCAAAACTCCTGAAAATTTACAGAGAATTATTTTGGAATATATAAAAAATGTTGGGTGAACAAAGTACCAGAGGGGACCCACCAGGTAGCCACAAGGGTGGGGGGTGCGCCCTACACCCCTAGGCGCGCCCCCTGCCTTGGGGGCCACTTGGTAGGCTTCCGACACCCATCTTCTTCTATGATGTGTTTTGACCTGGAAAAAAATTAAGAGGAAGCTTTTGGGACGAAGCGTCGCCGTCTCCAGGCGGAAATTGGGCAGAAGCAATCTAGGGCTCTGGCGGAGCTATTCTGCCGGGGAAACTTCCCTGCGGGAGGGGGAAATCGAAGCCATCGTCATCACCAACGATCCACTCATCGAGAGGGATTCAATATCCATCAACATCTTCACCAGCACCATCTCCTCTCAAACACTAGTTCATCTCTTGTATCCGATATTTGTCTCAAAACCTCAGATTAGTACCTATGGGTTGGTAGTAGTGTTGATTACTCCTTGTAGTTTATGCTAGTTAGTTTATTCGGTGGATGATCATATGTATCCTTAATGCTATTCAATATTGTAGGATCGAAAGTATGTCTAGAGGGGGTGATTAGACTACTTGACCAAATATAAATCTAGCCTTTTCCGAATTTTAAGTTCTGGCAGATATTAGCAAATTATCACAAGTCAAGTAATCAGCCTACACATGCAATTCTAAGAGTATAGCAACGAAATGTAAATCATTGCATATGAAGGTAAAGGGGGGAGTTTAGAGGGAGCAAACGCAATGTACACTCGGAGATTTTTTGGCATGGTTCCGATAGGTGGTGCTATCGTACATCCACGTTGATGGAGACTTCAACCCACGAAGGGTAACGGTTGCGCGAGTCCACGGAGGGATCCACCCATGAAGTGTCCACGAAGAAGCAACCTTGTCTATCCCACCATGGACGTCGCCCATGAAGGACTTGCCTCACTTGGGTAGATCTTCATGAAGTAGGCGGTCTCCTTGCCCTTACAAACTCCTTGGTTCAACTCCACAATCTTGACAGAGGCTCCCAAGTGACACCTTACCAATCTAGGAGACACCACTCTCCAAAAGGTAATAGATGGCGTGTTGATGATGAACTCCTTGCTCTTGTGCTTCAAATGATAGTCTCCCCAACACTCAACTCTCTCACACAGATTTGGATATGGTGGAAAGATGATTTGAGTGGAAAGCAACTTGGGTAAGGCTAGAGATCAAGATTCTTGTGGTTGGATTGGAATGTCTTGGTCTCAACACATGAGTAGGTGGTTCTCTCTCAGAAAATGAATGCTGAAAGTGTAGGCATGTTCTGATTGCTCTCTCCACGAATGGAGGAAGGGTGGAGGGGTATATATAGCCTCCACACAAAATCTAACCATTACACACAATTTACCAAACTCGGTGGGACCAAATACTTAAACTCGATCAGACCGATTTAGTTCAAAATGTGAACGTTAGGCTTTTCGGTGGGACCGATATGATCAACTCGGTGGGACCGATTGTGTTAGGGTTAGGGAATAACGTAATCTCGGTGAGACCGATTTCAGTAATAGGCAAACAGAGAGTTGGTTAGGCAAACTCGGTGGGACCGATCGCTCATTTCGGTGTGACCGAAACGTTACGAAGAGGAAACAGAGAGTTTGCATTTCGAACTTGGTGGGACCGATCACTCATCTCGGTTAGACCAAAATGTTACGAAGGGAAATAGAGAGTTTGCAATCCCATCCCGGTGAGACCGAGATCCCTATCGGTGAGACCGAACTGATTAGGATTTCTGGCTATGGCTATGTCAAATGAACTCGGTGGCGCCGGATAGATCAAATCGGTGGGGCCGAGTTTGATTTTTGGTTTGGGACATATGTGGATATGAGAAAGTGGTTGAGGGCTTTCGGAGCATATCACAAAGCATTTTGAGCAAGCAAGCCATTAAGCAACACCTCATCCCCTTTTAATAGTATTGGCTTTTCCTATGGACTCAAATTGATTTGGATCACTAAAATGTAAATGTAGAGTCTTGAACTTGTGCCAATATGTGTCCTTAGCATTTTGAGGGGTCCACATCTCTAGTCCATGCCATGCCAATCATTGAATTTTCTAAAAAGATTATCTTGAATGGATATTAGTTCAATGAGATATATGTTGTTAGTAATTACCAAAACCACCCAGGGATTAGTTGCACTTTAAATCTCCCCTTTTTGGTAATTGATGACAACATATAGATCAAAGCTTCGACAAAGAATAATAAGAATGAAACACATCGTCGCTTTGAGAAGTATGTGATAAGCAAGAACCCCCCCCCCTAAATTTGTGTATTATATAAAATTTTCTTTTGAATGCAAATGCATAATTGATTAGGATCATGGGTTACTCTTCCATGTCACATACATCTTGGTGGAGCGCTCAAAATGATAGAATATGAAATATACACTCATCACCAAGACAAAGTGAATGATCATACATGAGAGATGGATAAAATCATCATCCAAAGCACAAACATTAAAGTATGATATGATCAAGCACATGACCATACAAGTATCTCACACACACAACCATAAAGTATCATCCAAGCAAGCAAACAAATAAGTAGCAAGAGAGGCAAACAGAAGCAAAACACTCTCTCTTTCTCTCTCTCTCTCGAAGCCTATGATCTATACACTTTCTCCCCCTTTGGCAACAAGTTACCAAAAAGCTTGAAAATGCATAGTGCTATGCGGCTCTCTAAGCTTGATCTTCGGGAGGTGGCATGGAGAGGAGTCCTGCAACAAATGCATCTATAGAGGTAGTAGGAGCTGGTGGAGTTGCAACCGGAGGGGCAACTAAAGCTGTGGGTGCAGGTGCTGAAGTCGTAGCTCTGGTGTCTGTCAACGGCACTAATGCAGACCTCTACCTTCTGGGCACCCTGCCCTCGAGCTCTTCTTGGATCTTCTCAACAGAAGTCTGAATCTCAGTCACTTTGACATCCAAGTCATGAAGTTTGGTCTCAAAAATTCTCTCAAGACTCTCTTGATTCTGAGTCAGGTTGGCCAAACCTTTCTCAATCCTCAAAGTGGCTTGAATGAGATAGACAAGTTGGTCTTGTTTTGACTTGAGAAACACTTGTGAAGCTTCTTTAGCACTTGGCTTCTTGGCTGCCTTCTCTGCTTTTGCCTTCTCCCTCTTCTCTTGAGCCTCTACAGATGTAGGATCTGAAGGATCCATAACAACTGTGTTGTCCTCATGATCAGGCCTCAAGGGAAGGTGCTCTTTGTCCAAGAGATACATGCCTTTGCCCATCTTGGAGTTGATGAGCATTTGAATGTGTGGAGCATACCCACATGATCTCTTTTGGTCTGCTGCAATTCTCTTGATGGTTTCAACAATCAAACTCATCACTTTGAATTTCTGGAGCACATCAAACATCTGAAGCAAGTTGATGGAGTGGCCTCTGATGATCCTGTGATATCCTGATTTGGGCAGCAAGGTGTGCCTCAAAATGGTGTTCATGGTGGCCAGTCCAGACAACAGGTAATACACTGAGCCTAGCTTGTGTGTCTCCAAGGCTTTGTCAGGTATCTCCTTGTACATGTTGGCCATGGAGTTGTAACCCTTCCTAGGTTTAGCATAGACATCAATGTCATCCTCATGCTCTGCAGGGGCATTGATCAGCTTGGCCCACTCATCAACAGTAGACTGATATCTTGTTCCTTCATTCATCCATACAATCCTTCCATCAGGGTAGAAGTGAGTTGTTGAATAGAACTGCATAATGAGCTCATCATTCCACTTGGTCAACTTATGACCCACAAAGGTGTCTACTCCATTGAGTTTGAAGCTTTCATGTACTCCAGGGAAGTGTTCTTCATTGTTGTCAATGTACTCCCAATCAACCCACTTCATGTCACACACTATGGGCTTCTTATCCAGGAGCACGATCTCATAGAAGTCATGTTGTTCCTTTGTGTGAAATCTATAGTCCACAGTAGTCCTTCTCCTCACAGCATAAGGGTTTGATTGTCTCCACAATCTGAGACATGCATCCTTTCTCTCCTTCATGTTTTCAGCCACCGGTGATTGTCATCATGATCAGGGATCTTGGGCTTTAAATTTCTGAGCACTTGGGCTTCATCTCCTTCTTCTTATATTTCGAGCACTGGGGCCTTGTTCTTCTCAACAACTGGTATATTCTTGGTGGATCTCTTGGGTGCAGACTTGGTGGCTGGCGCAGTAGCTTTGGGGCCAGTCTTGGGCTTTGATGGAGCAACCCTAGACTTGATGGCATCCCCCATCAGCTTCTGAGTCTTTGATGTTGGTGCAGCATCCTCTTCTTCCTCTTCCCCATCTGATTGGATCATCATTGAGGGCTTTCCAATAACTCTTGCCATAGTTTTCTTGGCCCTTTGCTTCCTCTTCTTGCCCTCACCAGCAGCCTCTTCTTCAGTTGATTTGGAAGCTTCAATAGTTGATGATATGGCCTTTGAAGTGGGCACTCTCTTGGCGGGAGGCTTCTTGTGCATAACAGGTTTGGTTGAAGCTGATGTCCCAAATTCCTTCTTGACCACTTTCTTCTTGGAGCTGACCTCCTCCTCAACAGCAACATAATCTTCATCTTCAGAATCTGAGTTTCTCTTCTTCCTCTGCCTAGTAGCAGCCTTAGGCAGGTTGCTAGGAGTACTTCTGCTCCCAACATCATAGCTGTTAGAGGGACTAGTTCGCTCACTCATGTTAACTTGCTCCTCAGACTTGTTCTGGCTATAACTCGCATCAGACATTTCTGACACTACAAACTGAGAGCTGACCCTGTGAATAGATATAGTTGACATAGAGTGAATGAGCATCACAAAGTGCAGAGATTTTGTAAAACAATTGAGTCAAAAACTTAGTTTTAATTTTCCACATAAGGCATTTCGAAGCTACCGATTTGTTAGACTCGATGCCACGGAAGCAATATTGGAGTCTGAACTAGTGAACTCGGTCATACCGATTCACTGTTCGGTGAATCCGAGATTGCTAGGGTTTCACTGAGAGTTGAACTCAGTCACACCGATTTGCAAGTTTCGGTCAGACCGAAAGTTACAAGTGCAACGGCCTAAGCCAAATCGGTGAGATTGATTTCTACAACTCGGTCGGTCCGAGTGAGTTCAACGGAAACCTAACCCTAAATTTTTGAGTCAAAACTAATCTAAAGGAAGTTTTTGTTGGATAGAATGATCTCATACATGGTAAGAATCATGGCATTAACTTTGTGCTAAGAATCGGAGGTAAAGATTGCACAAAGAATCGAACTCATACCCTAACTTGGCGATGAGCTCGCTACAGCGGCAACGGTGCTGAAGATTCCTGCTGACAGCTGCAGAGACCAGCGGAGGGAGGTCGCTGGCGATGAGGAGACGATCCAGAGAACCAAGTCAGTAGATCAAGACACGCGTGGACGAAAAGCTTTCGGAGGAATTTCCAAAATTTGGCCCATGGGTATATATATCCTGACCCTGTCAGTGTGACTGAGTGGAACGACTCACTAGCACCGAGATGCAGAATCGCAAGCGGTTACTGCAACTCGGTGTGACCAAATTTTTTAAATCGATTGCACCAAGATTGAAAACCTGAAGGAAATATGCCCTAGAGACAATAATAAAGTTATTATTTATTTCCTCATATCATGGTAAATTTTTATTATTCATGCTATAATTGTATTAACCGGAAACTTAGTACATGTGTGAATACATAGACAAACAGAGTGTCACTAGTATGCCTCTACTTGACTAGTTCATTAATCAAAGATGGTTAAGTTTCCTAACCATAGACATGAGTTGTCATTTTATTAATGGGATCACAACATTAGGAGAATGATGTGATTGACTTGACCCATTCCGCTAGCTTAGCACTTGATTGTTTAGTTTACTGCTATTGCTTTCTTCATGACTTATACATGTTCCTATGACTATGAGATTATGCAACTCCCGATTACCGGAGGAACAGTTTGTGTGCTACCAAACGTCACAACATAACTGGGTGATTATAAAGGTGCTCTATAGGTGTCTCCGATGGTACTTGTTGAGTTGGCATAGATCAAGATTAGGATTTGTCACTCCGATTGTCGGAGAGGTATCTCTGGGCCCACTCAGTAATGCACATCACTATAAGCCCTGCAAGCATTGTAACTAATGAGTTAGTTGCGGGATGATGTATTACAGAACAAGTAAAGAGACTTGCCGGTAATGAGATTGAACTAGGTATTGAGATACCGACGATCGAATCTCAAGCAAGTAACATACCGATGACAAAAGGAACAACGTATGTTATGCGGTTTGACCGATAAAGATCTTTGTAGAATATGTGGGAGCCAATATGTCGTGGTTTTGTCACGGCAGATGTCCTAGAGAAAGGACTTAGTCGTGGAGCCATCGCGACGGGTTAGCTTGAAGGGGTTAAAGCGGACACAGGGACGCAAGAGAGTTTATACTAGTTCGGCCCCTTCGATGAAGGTAAAAGCCTACGTCTAGTTGTGATGGAATTGATGGGGTTTCGATGACTAGGGAGCAAACAAGCTTCGCCTATGTCTCGAGTTTGTTGTCTGTTGTCCTTGAACCACCGCCGGGTCGTCCCCTTATATACACGGGTGACTCCCGTCGGTTCACAGAGTCCCAACTCCGGTCGATATTCATATTCGGGTTGGCCTCTCCTTATTCCTATCTTACAATACAAGTTTATATACAAATTCCGGTTTACAGCTACCAGTCTTGAACCGGCTACGGGCCTTAGGCCCTCATCTGCCTTCTTGGGCTTTATCACTTTTGGAGCTACTGATGAAGTTGACCCGGCCTAGATAGGCCTGTTTACGCCCAGCAGTAATATCCCCAACATTAGGCCCCAGATTGATTTGAACGGGTTCATGTCAATCCTTTAACAAAAACTTCATCTTCGACGTCTTCTCTTAAATTGGTAAACCGCCATGATGTCATCTTCTCTGATTACTGCAAACTGGAGTGATGTCATCTGTCATAATGAAGCTATCCATTACGCTTCTTTGTTTAATAGATCGGCGGAAATCGAGGCGACAGCTTCGTTTCGTGGCCCCTTGATTGTCGCGCCTGAATCATGTTCTTTCGCCTTTTAAATAGGACCGAAGGGTCATTTCTTTTTTCCTTCCGTTCCTTCTTCGTCTTCCTCGCGTCACCCGCCTCGGGGCTCCGCCGTCGCCGTCGACCTCTGCCTCATCCTTGGCCGCTGCATCAACCTGACCGCACCAGAGCATCGCGGCAACCTTCCGCATCTTCCTCAGCTTCGGTAAATCTTCTATCCTTTCCCCCACAGATCTGACCTAGGGTTTCGCAGTTCTTCAGTGTTCATATTCTACCTCTTGCTCATACGATAGGTCTTTAGCTGAATCCGCAAATCTTTACTCTGTGCAATGGTAGTTTGTTTGACCTTCGCCTTCACTTATGCATCTCAAAACCATAGATCTATATGAATGTTCTGCTCATTGGTTCGGTACTGCTCGTTTGAACCTCTAAGTATTTATCTCTTTTTTGAATTTGCTTCAGATCCAATGCCATAAGGAAATCTTGTGAAACCTGTTTCTGCGTACTTGTCCATCTGCAATGCCTAGATCAGGCGGTTTAACCTCATAGAAATTTTTTCCAAACCAATATATGCCATTAGTCCCCTTATTGAACCGCCCGATGCTTGTTGCTTCAAAAAAAACTCCGGTTCAGATAGTTCTGTTTCCGGTTTAACAGTGCCCATACCAATGTATCTTGATCAAATGCATTTTTGAACCGGGATCTTCTACCTTGTAGATTCCATCATGGCCAAGCAAGTGTATGGGTGCAATTGGGTTCCTTCTCGCGTCACAGAGGCTGAACTGGATGATTTAGTCCTGATTGGTGCTTTAGGCAACAAAGATACCATCCATTGGAGGGCTCCTGGCAAAGAATGCCCTCCCACACCTCGAGAAGGAGAGGTTGTTGTTTTCGTATCACTTAGCCCGGGGCTTTAAACCACCCAGTTCCAAATTTTACCGGGATGTTTTAGCCGATTTCCAGCTCCATCCACAAGATACTGGCCCCAACTCTGTTACAAATATGTGTCACTTCCAAGTGCTCTGTGAAGCATTCTTTCAAGAGGAGCCCACAGTGGAATTGTTCAGAGACCTTTTCCATCTAAACCGCCGTACTGAGTTTACTGACGGCTCCTATATGGAGTTGGGTGGCGTGGCGATTCAGAAGAGGAAAGAGGTCACATACCCTCACGCCAAACTGCATAGCCACCCCAAAGAATGGAACCAGACATAGTTCTACTGCAAAGACACCTCCCCTGCTGGTGAGAATCCCTTGTCTGGCTTTCGACCGGAGCGGCTCAGCAATACACACCCTTTTCCACAAAGATTGACTGCACAGGAGAGAAGTAAATATGCTCCTCAATTGTCAAAGCTCAGAGCCTTTATGGCCAACGGTTTAACAGGGGTTGATCTCGCTCGCTGTTGGATATCATGGAGCATACTGCCCCTTAGTCAGCGCTCCGGTTTGATGTGCGAGTATACTGGCAGTGTGATGACCCACTGCGACATTCCAAAATCCAACTCACCGATGAAGAAGTCACAGAAGCTGTGAATAAGATGCTGAATGAACCGGAACACACCTGTGCTAGAAACGGCCTGCTTCCCTTCTATGCCACCAACAAACCGCCAGCTGTAAGACTTTGATTTTTCTTTTTGCTGAATCTGTTAACGATATATCTGGTCTTTGTTTAATATCAGTGTCTGTGTAATCAGGGCAATGATCCGTTTTGGAGCAAAAAACTGCCACAGGAGAAACCAGAAAAACCAAACAAACCGGAAAGAGCAACACGGCAAAAGACTAAAGCTGTGAAGAAGACTACCCACAGGAAAAAACCACTGCATCTTCTAATCCGCCCCTGATGATGAGGTGGATAATCCGGACTTTGAGGTAGAGCTTGACTCACTTGGTTTATTTTCATGCATCTTATTGATGATGATATTTGTTAGGATGATGCCGAAGCCAGCCACGCGGATGTTGCAGAGGTAATTATTCTCTCTTCCGATTCAGAAACTTTGCCTTCACAAAAAATCCGTCAGGCAAACTGGAAAGTTAAATTTTCTCATCCTCTTGCTTATTTGGATCCTAAACTTCTTATGAAGACCCAAGAACACGAAGCTCGTCGCACCACCCGGCACAGTGGCCAGGTAGTTACCTCCGCCGGTTTACCGAATAGTCCGGTTCAGAAACACCATTCAGAGGTCTCTAATTTGCTTGTTAGTGCTTGTCCTAAAGCGGGCTGCTTTCGTCAACCTCTTAATCCGTCTGACTCCGATTACCAGGTTACTTCCCACTCATCTTCTGGCGAGTCATCGGCTACTCAGCTCCCACCGCTCAAAACGGTGCTTGGGTAAGCTATACTTATTGTGATGTTTGCAGTACATCGCCTTAGAACATATGCTGTATTTGATTTTGTTATTCTCCTCAGGGCCAAACCTAGGCCAGGCAAGAAGGCCCGCCTGGACAAAGCGGCTGAAGAAGATGTCATTCTTGAACCAGGCAAGACACCCAATCTTGAAGCAACTATTCCTGAGGATATACCCAACGATCCATCGCAGCAGGACGATGATCTTATTGCTGAAGAGAGACCTACTGACGCCTCAGGTCCTGTCAACCAGCCCACAGGTTCCATCC
Source organism: Triticum urartu (assembly GCF_056163025.1). Classification (NCBI taxonomy): domain Eukaryota; kingdom Viridiplantae; phylum Streptophyta; class Magnoliopsida; order Poales; family Poaceae; genus Triticum; species Triticum urartu. Next base: position 378,267,669 of record NC_141875.1, read on the forward strand.
AGATTGAAAGCTCCACCGGTCCAGCAAAACCCACTAACAAGCCAACAGCCCCAGTGCAAACCGGCGGTACCCAGGATGATGAGGTTGTCATTACTGGCACTGGCCATACTGAGCCTAGCAATCCTGTCGCTTTATCCAAACATTCTGCCAACGAAGGATTTGCTGCCTTTGGCAAAGGCAAACGCTGATCTGACAACTTATGCTGCTCTGAATGCCCAAGATATCCATTCCGGCTATCTGAACCAGTTGTATACCAGTCGCGATTATGAAGCCGGTCTGGTTCATATGATGAAAGAGAAATACGAGGTAACTTCCATATGCTCCTTCCTACTTGTATGCTTCCATTCTTGCTGATTCTCCTAGCCCCCAAGGGCCGGTTTGTAATATTCTTTCAAACCGGGACTTACCAATATAAATCTTGATGCTTTGAAATTCGCTGATGTAGCCCCCAAGGGCCGGTTCAACTTAACGTAGTTAAACCGGTACTTCAAGTAATTGAAATTGCCGCATCAGAATATATACGAGCAAATAGCCATTAGCCCCCAAGTGCCAAGTTGAATACTTGTATTGATCTTGGGACTTTGTAAGCAATTGAAAGATGAAGATCGAATATGCATTAGCCCCCAAGTACTAAGTGCATAACTTGTTATGTGATTGGTACTTGAATCCTTATAACGAGTTGTTGAAGCATATATCTGTATGCATGCAGGCGGAGCTGAAGACGAAAGAAAACCAAGTCACCGATCTCCAAGAAAACCTGAAAACCCAAGAGGCTGAAACCTCCAAAGCAAAAGAGGAATGGGCCAGCGCTTTAAGCGCCACGGAACAGCTTAAGGAGAGCTTCAAGAAGAAGCGGGCGGATTGGGCCACTGAAAAGTCCGCTTTGATCAAACGAGCAGATGATGCCGAGGCTGCACTAAAACCAGTGGCGGATGAACTGACCAGCATAAAGCGGCACGTGCATGCCATGACTACTGCTATCTTTGGTAAGCCACTTTGCCTTCTGAATTGGCTCTGCCTCCTTACAGAGTCGCCGGTTTATTAACCCTTTATGGTATTTCAGGGACACGCATTGGTCAGTTGGGGTCAGATGTGCGGAAGAAACTGAAAGCCGCCTATACATTGGTTGAACAATTGTATACTGGTGCCCAACGGATCATCTGTACCGCATCTCATAACAAACCGGCGCCCACTTTGATTCAAGGTACTCTGATGAAACTGTCGGTGCTTCCTGCCCGGGTTGAAGAGCTGAAGAAATCTGCTGCTCGAACCGGTGCAATCAATGCCTTAATCCGGGCAAAAGCCTGGGTGCCGGATTTTGATCCTATTGAAGCGGCTCAGGGCTATCCCAGCTTGAAGGAAGACGGGTCAGAATTTGGTGAAGCAGATCTGCGAGCAATAAACCGGGAGGTACGTCCGCTAGCTTGTCAATTGGCTGAGGAAGCAGACTTGTCTCATTATCAAGCCCAATATGACAGCCAGAACAAGCGAATAGCCGCACCAATCCATGAATTGGAAAATCTGATCCCTCCAATCCATAAGCATACTTACGCTCCCGATATTGACCCGTCATTGCTGATCCATGATGAAGCTGTTTTTCAAGCGTTAATGGGAATCGACTGGACAACTGTGGATTTCCAGCCACTGGGTAGAGAAATGGAGGCTGAACTGGCGCAGGATGACCCACAACCATCAGGCCAGGCTGGTGACCAAGCTTGAACCGGAAGCCGGTTTGAAAACTGCCTCTCCTTTGCGAAAAAACAATTATATTATTATGGGCACCATGTTGCCTTGTAATAGGCTAGCTGATACCTTTGATGTTGATATGCCTTCATGCCTAATTTGTTCTTCCTGTGGTAATGAACCTTCCAAAACACTTTCTGAAATGAAAAATTCGTCAAGTGCCACCGCGGTTGTACCGTCAGGTGGAATATGATGTCTGCATATATGAAATCAAAACATCCAAAACAAAATTTGAAGTATATGATCAAATTTTTGAGATACATAATACCTGCCATCGTTGAGCGTGAAGTTGGCTTGGCCAATCTTGAAGCGGAGTTTTGCAAACCCACACTGTTGGAGGAGATAACAGCTCCTGTATATATATGACGCTGGTTTTACCATGTAAACCGTGCCGGATTATAATAAACACCGTGTTACTCCATAGGAGGATGTTAACAACAAGGATCAAACCGGGCAAATAGCCCCTGGATTGACGTGAACTGTGTTCCGTCAATTGGTTTAAAAAACTTTGTCAGTTAAAAAAAACGCAATAAAAAGCAAAAAACCCCTTCAAAGAAAAGTGTGAAGCAAAAGCAATGACAAAACCATTTGCCAAAAAAGGTTTATTTAAGCTGATCAAATGGTGTTACCATGGCCAAAACACGACCAATCTCCCGTTAGGTGTAACTATGGTTCTAGTCAGCCAGGTCCCCAAATGAAACCGTGGCATTTATGCCGACCAAATGGCATGGTCATGGTTCGGGTTTGACCAAGCCCCCAAGTGATTCTGTGGCCTTAGGCCGATCAAGAGGCATGACTGGTTCAGACATGACCAAGTCCCCAAGTGATCTGGTGGCTCTCGCCTATCAAGAGGCATGGTATTGATTCGGACACGACCAATCCTCCAAGTGATATAACACGATGCTTTTAGCAAAGCAAACTCAAGGGGTAAACCGGAGGCCGCTTTAGAATAACTCCGTGTAACCACACATGATGTAAAAGAACAGATACCCCGCTTTTAGCTGAGGTTCTGTTTTATTATAGTTAATATATACATCACTGTAATATGTACATAAGTAGAACCAATGGCTCAGGTATAATAAGGCCGAAGATGAACTATGTTCCACGGCCTGTTGGTCTCCTCCTCCGATGTACGTGAGTCCTTATGTTCTCGAATATCGATCAGATAGTATGACCCATTGTGCAGATTCTTGCTGACCACGAAAGGCCCCTCCCAAGGTGGGGATAACTTATGCATATCAGTCTGATCTTGGATGAGCCGAAGCACCAAATCTCCCTCCTGAAAGGTTCTGGTTCTGACCCGGCGACTGTGATAACGACAAAGATCCTGCTGGTAAATCGCCGATCGGGCGGCTGCGATATCACGCTCTTCATCCAACCGGTCCAAAGCATCTTGCCGTGCTGTCTCGTTGTCCGCTTCAATATAAGCCGTTACACGAGGTGAATCATGACGGATATCATTGGGGAGAACCGCCTCCGCTCCATAAACCATGAAGAACGGTGTGTATCCTGTTGATCTGTTGGGCGTTGTCTTGATGCTCCATAACACAGATGGTAATTCTTCTACCCAACAGCCCGGCGTTCTCTGCAAAGGAACCATGAGCCGGGGCTTGATGCCTCTCAAGATCTCTTGATTAACTCTTTCTGCTTGACCATTGGACTGTGGATGTGCCACTGATGAAACGTCGAGCCGGATGTGCTCCCGTTCGCAGAACTCCTTCATACCACCTTTGGACAAATTGGTACCATTATCTGTGATGATACTGTGTGGAAAGCCAAACCGGAAAATCACTTTTTTAATAAATTGAACCGCCGTGGCCGCATCACACTTGCTGACAGGTTCTGCCTCCACCCACTTTGTAAACTTGTCAACCGCCACCAGGAGGTGGGTCTTCTTACCTTTGGACCTTTTGAAAGGCCCAACCATATCCAGCCCCCAAGTCGCAAACGGCCAAGTAATTGGAATCATTCTCAATTCTTGAGCCGGTACATGAGCACGTCTTGAAAACCTTTGGCAACCATCACATCGTCTGACCAGATGCTCCGCATCAGCATGAGCAGTTAACCAATAGAAGCCATGGCGAAACGCTTTAGCCACCAAAGACTTTGAACCGGCGTGGTGACCACAATCTCCTTCGTGGATCTCACGCAAAATTTCACGGCCTTCCTCAGGAGACACGCAGCGTTGAAAAGCTCCTGATACACTGCAATGATGCAACTCGCCGTTGATAATAGCCATGGACTTGGATCGCCGGATTATCTGCCGGGCCAGAATCTCATCCTCTGGCAACTCGCCCCGGTTCTTGTACGCCAGGTAAGGAAGCGTCCAATCCGGAATAACATGAAGAGCTGCCACCAATTGAGCCTCCGGACCAGGAATAGCCAAATCCTCTTCACCAGGGATCTTGACCGACGGGTTCTCCAGCACATCCAAAAAACATTGGGCGGGACCGGTTTGCGCTGAGAGCCCAGCCGGCTTAAAGCGTCCGCCACTTCATTTTTCCGCCGGTCCACGTGGTCCACCTGATAGCCTCTGAAATAACCTGCAACAATATCCACCTCACGACGATATGCTGCCATGAGTGGGTCCTTGGAGTCCCAAGTGCCAGACACCTGCTGAGCCACAAGGTCCGAGTCACCGAAGCACTTAACTCGACTTAGATTCATCTCCTTAGCCATCCGGAGACCATGGAGCAAGGCTTCATACTCAGCTGCATTGTTAGTGCAAGGGAACATTAAGCGGAGAACATAACAAAACTTATCACCTCGTGGGGAAGTTAATACGACTCCAGCCCCTGAGCCTTCCAATTGCCTGGATCCGTCAAAATGGATGGTCCAATACGTATGATCCGGCTTTTCTTCAGGTGCTTGCATTTCCGTCCAATCATTGATGAAATCAACAAGTGCTTGAGACTTAACCGCTGTCCGAGGCACGTACTTCAAACCGTATGGCCCCAGCTCTATAGCCCACTTTGCAATCCGGCTAGTTGCTTCCCGGTTTTGGATGATATCTCCCAAAGGAGCAGAACTGACCACTGTAATTGGATGCCCTTGGAAGTATTGTTTAAGCTTCCGGCTTGCCATAAAAACTCCATACACCAGCTTCTGCCAATATGGATACCTTTGCTTGGACTCAATGAGCACCTCGCTGATATAATAGACCGGACGTTGAACCGGATGCTCCTTACCTGCCTCCTTTCGCTCTACCACAATAGCCACGCTGACCGCCCGAGCATTAGCAGCAACATATAGCAGCAATGGCTCCTTGTCAATGGGAGCAGCGAGCACAGGCGGATTGGCCAATTGCCATTTTAAGTCCTCAAACGCTTCATCAGCAGCAGAACTCCAGACAAACTGATCCGTCTTCTTCAACATCTGATACAAAGGGATTGCCTTCTCACCGAGGCGACTGATAAACCGGCTTAACGCAGCAATCCGGCCTGCCAGGCGCTGAACATCATTGATACACTTCGGTTTGGCGAGGGAGGTGATTGCTGTGATCTTCTCCGGATTAGCCTCAATTCCCCTATTGGACACCAAGAAGCCTAATAACTTGCCCGTCGGTACACCAAAGACACACTTGTCCGGATTAAGCATCATCTTATATGTTCTCAGGTTATCAAAGGTTTCCTTCAAATCATCAATCAGAGTCTCCTTCTCCCTGGACTTAACCACGATATCATCCACGTAAGCATGTACATTACGGCCAATCTGCTTGTGAAGACAATTTTGTACACACCATTGGTAAGTTGCTTGGGCACTCTTGAGCCCGAAGGGCATAGACACATAGCAGAAGGCTCCAAAGGGAGTTATAAATGCCGTCTTCTCCTGGTCCTTAACTGCCATTTTAATCTGATGATAGCCAGAATACACATCCAAAAAACTTAAACGCTCACAGCCTGCCGTAGCATCAATAATTTGATCAATATGGGGGAGGGCAAAAGGATCTGCTGGACAAGCCTTATTAAGATCTGTGTAATCCACACACATGCGCCAGGTGCCGTTTTTCTTGAGGACCAGCACCGGATTGGCAAGCCACTCAGGGTGAAAAACTTCAACAATAAAGCCAGCTGCTAAGAGCCTGGCTACCTCTTCTCCAATTGCCTTGCGTCTTTCTTTGTTAAACCGGCGAAGGAACTGTTTCACCGGTTTATACTTAGGATCCACATTAAGTGTGTGCTCAGCGAGTTGCCTCGGTACACCTGGCATGTCAGAGGGTTTCCATGCAAAAATGTCCCGATTCTCACGGATGAACTCGATGAGCGCGCTTTCCTATTTCGGATCCAAGTTGGCACTGATGCTGAACTGCTTGGACGAATCACCAGGTATGAAGTTAACAAGCTTAGTTTCTGCTGCCGATTTGAACTTCAGGGCTGGATCATGCTCCGTAGTTGGCTTCTTCAACGGAGTCATGTCCGCCGGATCAACATTGTCTTTATAATACTTCAACTCCTCGGTGGCACAAACCGACTCTGCATAAGCCGCATCTCCTTCCTCGCATTCCAAAGCGATTTTGCGGCTTCCGTGAACCGTTATTGTCCCCTTGTGACCCGGCATCTTGAGCTGCAAATACACATAACAGGGCCGAGCCATAAACTTGGCGTAGGCCGGTCGCCCAAACAGGGCATGATATGGACTTTGGATTTTCACCACTTCAAACGTTAAAGTCTCCGACCTGGAATCATGATCATCCCCAAAGGCCACTTCCAGAGCTATCTTACCAACGGGATATGCTGATCTGCCAGGCACTACACCATGGAATACTGTATTAGACGGTTTGAGATTCTTATCTGTTAGTCCCATACGACGGAAGGTCTCATAGTACAGGATGTTAATGCTGCTCCCTCCATCCATGAGCACCTTGGTGAACTTATAACCTCCCACCTGAGGCGCCACCACCAGAGCCAACTGACCTGGATTATCGACCTGAGGTGGGTGATCCTCTCTGCTCCATATGATTGGCAGTTCAGAGCAACGCAGATAACGGGGTATGGCCGGTTCAACAGAGTTGACTGCCCGCCTCTAAACCTTCCGGTCTCGCTTGTCCAAGCTAGTGGTGAAGACATGGTACTGCCCACTACTCAACTGCTTTGGGTTGCTCTGGTAACCTGACTGTTGCTGCTGTTGGTTGTAACCACCCTCGTTGTTCTGACTATTTTGACCATTATGTCCGCCCGGATTGCCATTGAATCCTGAACTGGAACTTCCTCCACCGTAACCCGGCCCAGATCCTAAGCCACCGCCAGATTCGTGATCATACCGGAAATTATTAGAATTCTTGAACTCCTGCATAATAAAGCAATCCTTCCAAAGGTGGTTTGCTGGCGCCTCCTTCGTCCCATGTCTTGGACAGGGCTGGCTTAGCAGATAGTTTAGGCGGTTTGGGTTAGGGTTGGGTGCTCCATTACGATTTTTCGGTCTACCCTTGCGTCGCTGGCCATCGTCCTGTGCGTTGGTATTAGCCACAAAATCCATGTTACCATCTGCTTTATGCTTGCCTCCACCACCATTGCCTGCCCAGTGATGCTGCTGACCTTTGGAGCTATTGTTCTTCTTCCCTTTCCCTGTCTTGTCATCATCAGATTCGGGATCCTTGGTACTATCAGAATCAGCATATTTCACCAAAGCGGCCATGAGGGTCCCCATGTCAGTGCAATGACGCTTCATCCGTCCCAATTTCAGCTTCAGGGGCCCAAACCGGCAGTTGCCTTCTAGGGTTAATACTGCGGTGTCAGCGTTGATGCGGTCTAAGGAATGCAACACTTGTGAAACCCGGCGCACCCAATGAGTCATTGATTCTCCTTCTTCCTGGACGCATGCAGCTAAGTCCACTATCGACATAGGCTATTTACAGGTATCCTTGAAATTGCTGATAAATCGGGCTCGTAATTGGGCCCATGAACTGATAGAATTAGCCGGCAAGCTTTTTAACCAAGTACGGGCCGCTCCTTCAAGCATCATGGTGAAGTATTTCGCACACGCCACGTCATCCACATCAAGCATCTCCATGGCCATCTCATAGCTCTCCACCCATGTCTCTGGAGGTTGATCCGCCGTGTAATTTGGTACCTTGCGCGGGCCTTTGAAATCCTTGGGCAGGCGTACGTTGCGTAAAGCGGGGATAAGGCAAGGCACCCCCAGAGAACTAGAAGTAACACCAGGTTCAGTCGAGGTGGTTGGACGAACCAGCATGAGCTGCCGAGCCTGATGCTGTGTGGCTAACTCGGCCTCCCTGCGCACGCGGGTCTGGTCCACCACTCCCTGAGCTTTATCAGCACCACCCGCTGGGTTGTTGTCACGGGGTGCCCCACGTCGTTCATTACTTGACACTACTGGTTCATCCATATGTCTGCTATAGCTCCGGCTTGGACGGGGGGTCGAGTGGATCCGGTCGCGGCTGTACGAGTACGCTTCCTGTTGGGCCAAAGCTGTCCTCAGAAGTTCCTTGACCCGTCGCGTCTCTACTGCCTGCGGCGAGTTACCTTCAATTGGAATGGCCTCCAGCCGTGCAGCAGCGGCAACAAGATTGTCCATTGGGCTGGAATAGTGACCCGGAGGTGTTAAAGCAGCCTGAGGTATAACAGTGTTTTGATGAGGCGGGTCCATCTGACGAGGCTGAACCGGTGCACCGGCCGCAGGGGCTTCTGCCCGGTTTCCCTCCAGCAGATTGCCGGCTCTTGGTCCTGGAGTGTTGAAAAGGTCTCTGGCCTAAAAAACCGGAGGTAAGCGGGATCGGTGCTTCCTCCTCATGACTTCATGCGACGCGCTCTGGTCCAACACAAGCCTGTAGGCATGTGCGTCTAAAGCGGCCCACTCTACGGCCATCCTGGTGTCCTCAGCCGCCAGATCCGCCTTGGCCTGGGTGATCTGTTCCTTTACGTTTGCAATCTCCGTGTTGTGAACGTCCTGATCCTGTGGATTGACCTCCGCCATAAGCACAGCCAACGCATCAAATAGTTCTGATAGAACCTGAGCCAGTGGGCGCACAGGGCCTCCTGCCCCGGCAGCCGTTGCTGCTGCTGAATCGGAGGTCGTTGCCACAGCGGTCGAAGAATGAAGCGCTGCTTGTGTGCCAGTCATGAATATTCCAACCCGGTTGGGCAGATCAGAGGGGTCCGGAATACTGTCGCCATCAGAACAGCCCCCAATCCGGCCGTCTTGAAGCTGATAAAGAGATTCGGTTTCTCCGGTCGATGACTCGTCATCGGAACAAACGACGGCATCGCTGCGAGATTCCGATCCATCCTCATAACTTCCTCCATGGATGACTCCCACGAAGGCACGCTTCATGGCCGGTTTAACCCGGGCGGATCGCGCACGCTGAGCCATCTCGACGAGGTCGGTGCAGATGTCCGACTCAGGGCCCGGTTCACCGATCTTGCCGATGAAAACGTGAATGCTACCAAAGGGGACCCGATACCCGTACTCAATTGAGCCGGCCTCGGGGCCCCAGCCTGCATCGTCGATGTAGAGCTTGCCGCGACGACTCTTAGTCATCCGGCCTACAGCGTAGCCCTCGAGTCCTTCAAAGCGGCCCTCCAAGAACTGGAAACCATCGTGCGATAGCCCCACGGTGGGTGCCAACTGTCGTGGTTTTTTCACGGCAGATGTCCTAGAGAAAGGACTTAGTCGTGGAGCCATCGCGACGGGTTAGCTTGAAGGGGTTAAAGCGGACACAGGGACGCAAGAGAGTTTATACTAATTCGGCCCCTTCGATGAAGGTAAAAGCCTACGTCTAGTTGTGATGGAATTGATGGGGTTTCGATGACTAGGGAGCAAACAAGCTTCGCCTATGTCTCGAGTTTGTTGTCTATTGTCCTTGAACCGCCGTCGGGTCGTCCCCTTATATACACGGGTGACTCCCGTCGATTCACAGAGTCCCAACTCCGGTCGATATTCGTATCCGGGTTGGCCTCTCCTTATTCCTATCTTACAATACAAGTTTATATACAAATTCCAGTTTACAGCTACCAGTCTTGAACCGGCTACGGGCCTTAGGCCCTCATCTGCCTTCTTGGGCTTTATCACTTTTGGAGCTACTGATGAAGTTGACCCGGCCCAGATAGGCCGGTTTACGCCCAGCAGTAATATCCCCAACACAATATGAGCATCCAGGTTCCGCTATTGGTTATTGACCGGAGACGTGTCTCAGTCATGTCTACATAGTTCTCGAACCCGTAGGGTCCGCACGCTTAAAGTTCGGCGACGATCGGTATTATGAGTTTTTTGTGTTTTGATGTACCGAAGGTAGTTCGGAGTCCCGAATATGATCATGGACATGATGAGGAGTCTCAAAATGGTCGAGACGTAAAGATTGATATATTGGACAGCTATATTCGGACACCGGACGTGTCCCGGGTGGTTTCGGAGAAAACCTGAGTGCCGGAGGGTTACCGGAACCCCCCGGGGGAAATAGTGGGCCTTATAGTCCTTAGTGGAGAGAGAGGGGGCTGGCCTAGGGCAGGCCGCACGCCCCTCCCCCTCTGGTCCGAATTGGACTAGGAGAGGGGGCGCGGCGCCCCCCTTTCCTTCTCCCTCTCCCCCTTCCTTTCCCCCTCCTAGTAGGAGTAGGAAAGAGGGGAGTCCTACTCCTACTAGGAGGAGGACTCCTCCTCCTGGCGCTCCTACAGGGGCCGGCCGGCCTCCCCCCTTGCTCCTTTATATACGGGGGCAGGGGGCAACTCTAGACACACAAGTTGATCTGTTGATCTCTCCCAGCCGTGTGCAGTGCCCCCCTCCACCATAATCCACCTCGATCATATTGTAGCGGTGCTTAGGTGAAGCCCTGCGTTGGTAGCATCATCATCGCCGTCATCACGCCGTCGTGCTGATGAAACTCTCCTGTGAAGCCCTGTTGGATCGGAGTTCGTGGGACGTCATCGAGCTGAACGTGTGCTGAACTCGGAGGTGCCGTGCGTTCGGTACTTGGATCGGTTGGATCGTGAAGACGTACGACTACATCAACCGCGTTGTGCTAACTCTTCCGCTTTCGGTCTACGAGGGTACGTGGACACACTCTCCCCTCTCATTGCTATGCATAACCATGATCCTGTGTGTGCGTAGGATTTTTTTCAAATTACTACGTTCCCCAACAGTGGCATCCGAGCCAGGTTTATGCGTAGATGTTATATGCACGAGTAGAACACAAGTGAGTTGTGGACGATACAAGTCATACTGCTTACCAGCATGTCACACTTTGGTTCGGCGGTATTGTTGGACGAAGCGGCCCGGACCAGCATTACGCGTACGCTTACGCGAGACTGGTTCTACCGACATGCTTTGCACACAGGTTGCTGGCGAGTGTCAGTGTCTCCAACTTTAGTTGAATCGAGTGTGGCTACGCCCAGTCCTTGAGAAGGTTAAAACAGCACCAACTTGACAAACTATCATTGTGGTTTTGATGCGTAGGTAAGAACGGTTCTTGCTCAGCCCGTAGCAGCCACGTAAAACTTGCAACAACAAAGTAGAGGACGTCTAACTTGTTTTTGCAGGGCATGTTGTGATGTGATATGGTCAAGACATGATGCTATATTTTATTGTATGAGATGATCATGTTTTGTAACCGAGTTATCGACAACTGGCAGGAGCCATATGGTTGTCGCTTTATTGTATGCAATGCAATCGCCCTGTAATGGCTTCACTTTATCACTAAGCGGCAGCGATAGTCGTAGAAGCAATATTTGGCGAGACGACAACGATGCTACGATGGAGATCAAAGTATCGCGCTGGTGACGATGGTGATCATGACGGTTCTTCGGAGATGGAGATCACAAGCACAAGATGATGATGGCCATATAATATCACTTATATTGATTGCATGTGATGTTTATCTTTTATGCATCTTATTTTGCTTAGATCGATAGTAGCATTATAAGATGATCTCTCACTAAATTTCAAGGTACAAGTGTTCTCCCTGAGTATGCACCATTGCGAAAGTTCATCGTGCCGAGACACCACGTGATGATCGGGTGTGATAAGCTCTACGTTCACATACAACGGGTGCAAGCTAGTTTTGCAGATGCTGAATACACAGGTTAAACTTGACGAGCCTAGCATATGAAGATATGGCCTCGGAACACTGGAGACCGAAAGGATGAGCGTGAATCATATAGAAGATATGATCAACATAGTGATGTTCACCATTGAAAACTACTCCATCTCACGTGATGATCGTACATGGTTTAGTTGATATGGATCATGTGATCACTTAGATTATTAGAGGGATGTTTATCTAAGTGGGAGTTCTTTAATAATTTGATTAACTGAACTTTAATTTATCATGAACTTAGTACCTGATAGTATTTTTGCATGTCTATGTTGTTGTAGATAGATGGCCCGTGTTGTTGTTCCGTTGAATTTTAATGCGTTCCTTGAGAAAGCAAAGTTGAAAGATGATGGTGGCAATTACATGGACTGGGTCCGTAACTTGAGGATTATCCTCATTGCTGCATAGAAGAATTACGTCCTGGAAGCACCGCTAGGTGCCAAACCTGCTGCAGGAGCAACACCAGATGTTATGAACGTGTGGCAGAGCAAAGCTGATGACTACTCGATAGTTTAGTGTGCCATGCTTTATGGCTTAGAACCGGGACTTCAACGAAGTTTTGAACGTCATGGAGCATATGAGATGTTCCAGGAGTTGAAGTTAATATTTCAAGCAAATGCCCGGATTGAGAGATATGAAGTCTCCAATAAGTTCTACAGCTGCAAGATGGAGGAGAATAGTTCTGTCAGTGAGCATATACTCAGAATGTCTGGGTATAACAATCACTTGATTCAACTGGGAGTTAATCTTCCGGATGATAGTGTTATTGACAGAATTCTTCAATCACTGCCACCAAGCTACAAGAGCTTTGTGATGAACTATAACATGCAAGGGATGTATAAGACGATTCCTGAGCTCTTCGCAATGCTAAAGGCTGCGGAGGTAGAAATCAAGAAGGAGCATCAAGTGTTGATGGTCAACAAGACCACCAGTTTCAAGAAAAAGGGAAAAGGGAAGAAGAAGGGGAACTTCAAGAAGAACGGCAAACAAGTTGTCGTTCAGGAGAAGAAACCCAAGTATGGACCTAAGCCTGAGACTGAGTGCTTCTACTGCAAACAGACTGGTCACTATAAGCGGAACTGCCCCAAGTATTTGGCGGATAAGAAGGATGGCAAGGTGAATAAAGGTATATGCGATATACATGTTATTAATGTGTACCTTACTAATTCTCGCAGTAGTGCCTGGGTATTTGATACTGGTTCTGTTGCTAATATTTGCAACTTGAAATAGGGACTACGGATTAAGCGAAGATTGGCAAAGGACGAGGTAACGATGCGCGTGGGAAATGGTTCCAAAGTCGATGTGATCGCGGTCGGCACGCTACATCTACATCTACCTTCGGGATTAGTTTTAGACCTAAATAATTGTTATTTGGTGCCAGCGTTGAGCATGAACATTTTATCTGGATCTTGTTTAATGTTAGACGGTTATTCATTTAAATCAGAGAATAATGGTTGTTCTATTTATATGAGTAATATCTTTTATGATCATGCACCCTTAAAGAGTGGTCTATTCTTTTTGAATCTCGATAGTGAAGATACACATATTCATAGTATTGAAGCTAAAAGATGTAGAATTGATAATGATAGTGGAACTTATTTGTGGCACTGCCGTTTGGGTCATATTGGTGTAAAGCGCATGAAGAAACTCCATTATGATGGACTTTTGGAATCACTTGATTATGAATCACTTGGTACTTGCGAACCATGCCTCATGGGCAAGATGACTAAAACACCGTTCTCCAGAAGAATGGAGCGAGAAACAGATTTGTTGAAAATCATACATACTGATGTATGTGGTCCGATGAATGTTGAGGCTCGCGGAGGATATCATTATTTTCTCACCTTCACAGATGATTTGAGAAGATATGGGTATATCTACTTGATGAAACATATGTCTGAAACATTTGAAAAGTTCAAAGAATTTCAGAGTGAAGTGGAAAATCATCGTAACAAGAAAATAAAGTTTCTATGATATGATCGTGGAGGAGAATATTTGAGTTACGAGTTTAGTCTTCATTCAAAACAATGCGGAATAGTTTCGCAACTCACGCCACCCGGAACACCACAACGTAATGGTGTGTCCGAACGTCGTAATCATACTTTACTAGATATGGTGCGATCTATGATGTCTCTTACTGATTTACCGCTATCGTTTTGGGGTTATGCTTTAGAGACAGTTGCGTTCACGTTAAATAGGGCACCATCTAAATCCGTTGAGACGACTCCTTATGAACTGTGGTTTGGCAAGAAACCAAAGTTGTCGTTTCTTAAAGTTTGGGGTTGCGACGCTTATGTGAAAAAGATTCAACCTGATAAGCTCGAACCCAAATCGGAGAAATGTGTCTTCATAGGATACCCAAAAGAAACAATTGGGTACACCTTCTATCACAGATCCGAAGGCAAGACTTTTGTTGCTAAGAATGGATCCTTTCTACAGAAGGAGTTTCTCTCGAAAGAAGTGAGTGGGAGGAAAGTAGAACTAGATGAGGTAACTGTACCTGCTCCCTTATTGGAAAGTAGTTCATCACAGAAACCGGTTCCCGTGACACCTACACCAATTAGTGAGGAAGTTAATGATGATGATCATGGAACTTCTGATCAAGTTATTACTGAACCTCATAGATCAACCAGAGTAAGATCCGCCCCAGAGTGGTACGGTAATCCTGTTCTGGAAGTCATGCTACTGGATCATGATGAACCTACAAACTATGAAGAAGCGATGGTGAGCCCAGATTCCGCAAAATGGCTTGAAGCCATGAAATCTGAGATGGGATCCATGTATGAGAACAAAGTGTGGACTTTGGTTGACTTGCCCGTTGATCGGCAAGCAATTGAGAATAAATGGATCTTCAAGAAGAAGACTGACGCTGACGGTAATATTACTGTCTACAAAGATTGACTTGTTGCGGAAGGTTTTCGACAAGTTCAAGGGATTGACTACGATGAGACCTTCTCACCCCTAGCGATGCTTAAGTCTGTCCGAATCATGTTAGCGATTGCCGCATTTTATGATTATGAAATTTGGCAGATGGATGTCAAAACTGCATTCCTGAATGGATTTCGGGAAGAAGAGTTGTATATGATGCAACCGGAAGGTTTTGTCGATCCAAAGGGAGCTAACAAAGTATGCAAGCTCCAGCGATCCATTTATGGACTGGTGCAAGCCTCTCGGAGTTGGAATAAATGCTTTGATAGTGTGATCAAAGCATTTGGTTTTGTATAGACTTTTGTAGAAGCCTGTATTTACAAGAAAGTGAGTGGGAGCTCTGTAGCATTTCTGATATTATATGTGGATGACATATTACTAATTGGAAATGATATAGAATTTCTGGATAGCATAAAGGGATACTTGAATAAGAGTTTTTCAATGAAAGACCTCGGTGAAGCTGCTTACATATTGGGCATTAAGATCTATAGAGATAGATCAAGACGCTTAATTGGACTTTCACAAAGCACATACCTTGACAAAGTTTTGAAGAAGTTCAAAATGGATCAACCAAAGAAAGGGTTCTTGCCTGTGTTACAAGGTGTGAAGTTGAGTAAGACTTAATACCCGACCACTACAGAAGATAGAGAGAAGATGAAAGATGTTCCCTATGCTTCAGCCATAGGCTCTATCATGTATGCAATGCTGTGTACCACACCTGATGTGTGCCTTGCTATTAGTTTAGCAGGGAGGTACCAAAGTAATCCAGGAGTGGATCACTGTACAGCTGTCAAGAACATCCTGAAATATCTGAAAAGGACTAAGGATATGTTTCTCGTTTATGGAGGTGACAAAGAGCTCATTGTAAATGGTTACGTTGATGCAAGCTTTGACACTGATCCGGATGATTCTAAATCAAAAATCGGATACGCGTTTATATTGAATGGTGGAGCTGTCAGTTGGAGAAGTTCGAAACAAAGCGTCGGCCGGATCTATGTGTGAAGCGGAGTACATTGCTGCTTCAGAAGCAGCAAATGAAGGATTCTGGATGAAAGAGTTCATATCCGATCTAGGTGTCATACCTAGTGCATCGGGTCCAATGAAAATATTTTGTGACAATACTAGTGCAATTTCCTTGGCAAAGGAATCCAAATTTCACAAGAGAACCAAGCACATCAAGAGACGCTTCAATTCCATCCGCGATCAAGTCCAGGTGGGAGACATAGAGATTTGCAAGATACATATGGATCTGAATGTTGCAGACCCGTTGACAAAGCCTCTCTCACGAGCAAAACATGATCAGCACCAAGGCTCCATGGGTGTTAGAATCATTACTGTGTAATCTAGATTATTGACTCTAGTGCAAGTGGGTGTAACATCCCAAATTTTCAATTTGGAATGTTATACATTAGATTATCACTGCATATCATATTTTATTTTGCATTTTGGTTGATCCTAGAAATTCTACGCAACTCAATGACCCATGGAGAGAGTTGGGGATTTCCTTATTTTCATATTTGAGTTCTCTCAAATTTTGAGAATAGGATCATTTGATTTTATTTATTTCATCATCAATTATTTCTATTACAAAAATATGAGAGAGGGAATAAAATGACTTTCCCAAAACAAAGAAATATTGAGGATTTAATAATAAAATCAAATAATATTTTATTTCGGAGTTTTTCGATGTTTTATTTGAATTTAGAAAAAATGTGCGTTTTTCAAAATTGCATTTAGGTCCCAAATAAATGTTCAACTTGTGCGGCTTCATTTTAGAAGCCCATGAAAATTTATTTCGGAATTTTTGGAGTCTGTTTAGTATTTCTTTTTATTTTTCTTCCGAGCGAAATAATTAAAAAAAAGGTTAACCGACCTAACCGGGCCGTGTCCGTCCGGGACTCTGGCCCAGCAGGCTTTAAAAGTCGGCCCAGCCCCCCGGGAGAAACCCTAGCCGCCCAGCCCCGCCCCATGCGCCGCCACCCGCTCCCGCCCCGCGCCGCCGCCGCCGCCCGCCTGCGCCGCCGCCGCCGCTGCCCGCCGCCGCCAAGGTTCGCCGCCGCCTCGACTTCTGTGCCATCAGTTTTTTTTAAAAAAATTAGATCGGTTTTTCCCCTTCGGTTTTTTTAGTTTCGGTTTTTTTAAATAGATCGGTTTTTCCGGTTTATTTAAATAGCGAGCGTTCGTTCGTTCATTCGTTCTAGCGAGCGTTTGTCGTTTTTTCTTTTTCTCGGATTAAATCTGCGATTTTTCTGATCGCGATCCCTGATCCAATTTTCGTTTTAGTATAACTTTTCGCTCGTTTATTGGAATCAGGCGATTCAAGCGCCTAGAGTTTCGTCTCGAAACCCTCTATCCGTTTAATCAACTTAAACAAGTTTTTGCTACTGTAAAATTTGCCCTAGATCCAGATTACTAGAACGAAGTTGTTTTCTTTCG
Source organism: Triticum urartu (assembly GCF_056163025.1). Classification (NCBI taxonomy): domain Eukaryota; kingdom Viridiplantae; phylum Streptophyta; class Magnoliopsida; order Poales; family Poaceae; genus Triticum; species Triticum urartu. The sequence continues at coordinate 378,284,821 of NC_141875.1, forward strand.
CCGTTTGACTTTCATTACTTCGTTTGATTTGATTCTTTTTGCCAATCGGAGTTCTTAAGTTGAACCTTCTGGTTAGATCTCTTATTTGAGTTTTACCCGTGCATTAGATGAGTACTTATTGTATGCTTGTTTGTTTGTCTGCGATAGAATACCCGGAGTGCGCCGCCTGTTACTTTGAATCGTTAGGTTTCACGGATCATCAGCAAGGCAAGTAACGCTTTGATCATACCTTTTCTACTACCCAGTTTTATTGCATTAGATCAAACCTCACACATTGCATGATTAGGATCTAATTAAATTGTGGGATGGGAAGTAGTTGAGGTAGTACCTATTACCTGTTTATTATCAAACCTTTGGGAGTTACTGTCGTGGGAACGATTCTGACAATAGAAAGGGGGTAGGGTAAAGGAGCATGATCTATCGAGATGCAAATAGGTGACACGGTGGTTTTAGCGAGTTCGGGCCTCTCACGGTGGAGATAACAACCCTACGTCTCGTGCTCCGGAGTGCTTTGTTTATCTGAGTATGTATCCGGAGATTACAATGTGTGAGAGAAAGGGGAGAACGGATCTCCATGCCTGAGCTATGTCCTGAGACTAATGGTTAGAAAGAGAGAGGTGGAAGAAAAGAGCCCCCCTTCGTTTAGTGGTGGGGGTGGCTTATATAGAGTGCGCCACCCCTCACCTCCTATGTTACAAAGTGGGGCATGAATGCCATAATACCAGCCCACTACCAAGCCCTCACTATGAGAATGATGTCGACTGCTTTGTTGTCTGCTGGTCTTCGTATATCCGAGTGAGTCGTACGGTCGAGTGGATGGTATGCTGCTTGGTCGAGTGGATAGTATGCTGCTTGTCCGAGTGGATAGTATGCCTGTATAAAATTTATCTGGACCCACATGTTGTGTGGACCCCATGCTTTATGATATTTCGACCATTCATGGGCCTACCTATTATGTGTATCCCCAACATTAGCCCCTGAATCGATTGCGATTTTGCAGAATGAGTTTGAAAGACACAATTTGGTCCGAGTGATTACGGAAATACTCGGTACTTGTTATCGTGCTTTCAGACAACCAAGGTTTGAACAAAATCTCAATGGATTCTGGTACTGTGCTTCCCGACTGATCTGGGGTAAGTGCCCGCGAGGAGCAACTTGGTGACATTCGATCATCTCTCGGAAGAGGTTAACTTGTGATTAGAGTATGGATGTGTCATTAAATCCGGGCAACAAGATTGACGCATGGACTATTCTCTCGGAGAGATGCCATTCTTATCCCGGAGGAACGTCAATACGAGTCGGTTCTTGACCCAAACTTATGAGTTTCACGCTTTGAGTCCTAGAAGAAGGCTCAAGACAGGTCCACAGAGGAGCGTTAAACTCACCTTATAGCAATTTTTTTAGGTAGTCGATGGGAGCCTTTAGAACTTGTTTGTTTGTTGTTCATCACTCGGACTGGTCAGGTCATACCGAGTGGAGATTACTCCAGTGGGGGCACGCTGAGTGCACCCACTAGGTGTAGTCCCCGAGACCGCCATCGACTGCGGGCAGTCGGCGGGGTTCTGAGAAAAGTAAAAAATCTTCTTGGCCGGTACCGATTGAACTTGTTCCTCTCCGACTCAGAGGTCGAGTAGTACTTGAGAATATGGTATTGGTCTAGCTTGTTTCTCCTCGACTCGGAAGTCGAGTAATACTTGAGTGATCTGGAGCTGGTCTTGATTGAGCAAAAATGTTTCTTTCTAAGTTCTCTTCCAGTGGGGGCACGCTGAGTGCACCCACTGGGTGTAGTCCCCGAGCCTCTGTCGGACTAGATGAGTCGGGCAGAGGGTTTAAGTCTCCTGGTAAACCTCCATGCAGTCGACACGGTAAATATCTTTTAGGATGAAATTGAGTGAATCGGATGCATCTTCAGACGCTTGCCATGGTAAATAAGCTCAGCCTGGAGCTGAGTCAGTCGGACTGATCTTCGTGCACTCGGCATGGAATAAATTCAGCCTGGAACTTGGTCAAGCAGGTGAATCTTCGTGCTCTCGGCACGGTGAATGAACTCGGCTTTGAAACTGCCGACTGTAGAAAAAAGCTGGACACTCCAGGGAGTGGTCGTTCCAGTAGTACTTATATTGACCGTTAGATTTTGCGTGAAAGGGGTATTTGTCCGAGTGGACGTGCTTCCCAACTGATCTGGGTATGTTGACTGCAAGGAAAAACTTGGTGGCATTCGTATGTCTCCCGGAGGAGATAGACTAGTGGTCTGACATCGACATGCCATGAAACCTGAGTGGCGAGGCTAGTGTGTGGGCTGACTCTCCGGAGAGATGCCACTCATCATCCCGGGGGAACACCAACGCATGCCATCTCTGAGTCCAAGTTTGTGAAACTGACGCCTTGGAGCCTAGGATAAGGGCCAAGTGTATCCATAGAGGACCATCGTTTCACCCTTTTGCAGTCCTGAAGATGACTTCAATAAATGACTTGGACGATCGTCCGAGTGAACGGTACCTACCCTTATAAATTTTCGGCGGAACGAGCATGTATGGTCAGAAAGATACTCCTGATGTGATCAATGGGTTGATCGAATGGGCGTAACCCCTGAGGGTAGCATGGCCAATGGCTGAGCGTAGCCCCCGAGTGATGCTCGAAAGAGGTAAGCTTGCTACAGAGTGTGATATGAGGTTTGATAATATGAGTAACTTAGTCGTTCCCATGCTGGGGGTGTAGAGGTAAAGACATGTCCAACTGATGGTGACGCACGAGGAGGCCGAGGGGCGATGATGTGCACAACCAAGTGACGACGCGCGGGGCGGCCGAGTGGTGATGAGGTGACCAACCGATGGAGACGCGCGGGGTGGGCGAGTGGTGATGAGGTGACCAACCGATGGCGACGCGCGGGGCGGCCGAGTGGTGATGAGGTGACCAACCGAGTGACGACACACGGAGCGGCCGAGTGGTGAAGATGCTCGAGGTGGCCGAGTGAATGACTACGTGCCCAGCCAAGTGGTGATGCGCGGGGCGGCCGTGTGGTGAAGGCATGCACAACCAAGAGGCGACGCGCAGAGCGGCCAAGTGGTGAACACGTGCACAACCGAGTGGTGACGTGCGGGATGGCCGAGTGAGGATGCTTGAGGTGGTCGAGTGAAGGAATGCGTATCCAGCCAAGTGGTGATTCGCTGGGTGGCCGAGTGACGACGTGTGGCGTGGCCAGGTGACGACGCGCGGGGCAGCCGAGTGAAAGATTGCGTGTCCAGCCAAGCGGCTGAAATTGTCTTCAAAGGAATTAGCCAGATACTTTCGAAGCTAATGCAGTGATGAGGTTGATGTAGTGTGGTTGCGACACAACAAGACCGGTGTGACAACTGAGTTTGAGTAGGAATGAAGATGGCGCGCAGAGCGTCCTGGGTGATTATAAAACTTGTCAAAGTGGCAGATTGAATGCGCTTGTTGAAGTGAAGGATTTGACTGGTGATGAAGTACTCGACCACTCAGGAGAGTGTCATTCCAAATGAGATGCAGTCCCCGAGTGCGGCGTAGCCCCCGAACGTACTACAGGCTTCGACAATGGATATGTCGGAATATGAGAAATATAGTTTTGAATGGATGATTTGCAATTCATCGAGTCGGACTCGGGTAAAGATGAGGAGAAGCTTCCGAGTGATGATCGAAAGAGGCAAACTCGCAAAGGAGTGAAGTGTGAAGTTTGATTATAAAAGGGACATATCTGTCTCATGCCTAACGAGGTCTATATTATTGATACGATGAAGAGGATTCCGCAGAGGGGTTGACCGGATGTGTTTGAAGTCAATAGAGCGACAAGGTCGGTGTTGTGGTGCGCTGGGACCGGTATGGTGACCAAGTCCGAGCAACGATGAAGTTGGCGCATAGGGCCGTCGAGTGATCGTGTAACTTGTGTAAAAAATGACACAAGCCAACGAAATAATTTCTCGAGGAAATTTGATGTGTGCTGAAATGATTTGTGTGAATAACACCCATAGACACCCGCTGGGAGTGCAAGGGGCTTGCTGGTTAACCAGCAAGAGTTTGAAAGAGCGAAGGATCCGTTCGAACTTGTCGAAGCGACGGATCCGATTGAACTCATTGGAATAATGGCTCAAATAAAACGAAAGTGTAGTGTTTCGACTAAGTTGCAGCCCCAGAGGACCGATGCAAACTCGAAATGAAGAACGACACATGGTGTTCATGAATGATGTATGCAAAAAAAATGGAAGTTGGACTCGGGAGTCAGATAACCAGTACTAAGCAAGTATGAGAAAATAAGCAGCCGAGCGTAGAGGTACACTCGGTGGCGTGGCCTCCGAGTGAACGTGATGTGTGAATTATGGGACACTCGGGAAGACGGAAATAACAGAATGTAAAATGGCTTAGCTGTCTGAAGGCGCGTGAGTGGCCGAGTGGTGATGAGGCAATGGTGACAGTCGACCTTCGTCTCGGTGTCCTTGCGGATAGGGATGGAGCACACATTATACTTGTGATGTAGCTCCTTGAGTTAGAGGTTTGCTCTTGTCTCAGTCGGATTTTGGCTACTTAGGCGAGTCCTTGGACTACAGCTAAGCCTCCGAGTGGGAGGTTTGCTCTTCACTCGGTAGGATTTTTTTTTTAAACTTAGGCGAGTACCGGACTGCAGCTAAGCCCCCGAGTGGGAGGTTTTCTCTCCACTCGGTAGGATTTTTTTCAAACTTAGGCGAGTACTGGACTGCAGCTAAGCCCCCGAGTGAGAGGCTGGCTCATCACTCGGTAGGATTTTTCGAACTTAGGCGAAACAGATTCGCAGCTAAGCCCCCGAGTGAGAGGCTGGCTCATCACTCGGTAGGATTTTTCGAACTTAGGCGAAACAGATTTGCAGCTAAGCCCCCGAGTGAGAGGCTGACTCATCACTCGGTAGGATTTCTTGAACTTAGGCGAAACAGATTCGTAGCTAAGTCACCCACTAGGGGATTTTGCTTACAAGTATAAGCAACAACAATTATTTCAAAAGGAGACGGTAGCAGTCGACCTGCACCTCGTCGTCTTTGCGGGTCAGCGATGGATCGTACGTTGTATTTGTGGCGAAGCTCCCCAAGGAGGAGGCGACAGTCGACCTGCCCCTTGTTACTGTAGAGCAGGATGAAGTGCGTGTTGTATTTGTGGCGAAGCTCTCCAAGGAGGAGGCGGTAGTCGACCTGCCCCTTGTTGCTGCAAAGCATGATGTGTTTCAAACTTAGGCGAGTGCTGGACTGCAGCTAAGTCCCCGAGTGGGAGGGCTACGCCCTCTCGATAGGATTTTTCAAACTTAGGCAAGTGCCTGACTGTAGCTAAGTCCTCAAGAGAGAGAACTTAGGCGAGTATTGGACTGCAGCTAAGCCCCCGAGTGGGAGGACTGCTCTCCACTCGGTAGGATTTTTTCAAACTTAGGAGAGTGCCTGACTGCAGCTAAGCCCTCAAGAGAGAGAACTTAGGCGAGTACTGGACTGCAGCTAAGCCCCCGAGTGGGAGGACTGCTCTCCACTCGGTAGGATTTTTTCAAACTTAGGCGAGTGCCTGACTGCAGCTAAGCCCTCAAGAGAGAGAACTTAGGCGAGTACTGAACTGCAGCTAAGCCCCCGAGTGGGAGGACTGCTGTCCACTCGGTAGGATTTTTTCAAACTTAGGCGAGTGCCTGACTGCAGCTAAGCCCTCAAGAGAGAGAACTTAGGCGAGTACTGGACTGCAGCTAAGCCCCCGAGTGGGAGGACTGCTCTCCACTCGATAGGATTTTTTCAAACTTAGGCGAGTGCTTGACTGCAGCTAAGCCCTCAAGTGAGAGAACTTAGGCGAGTACTGGACTGCAGCTAAGCCCCCGAGTGGGAGGACTGCTCTCCACTCGGTAGGATTTTTTCAAACTTAGGCGAAACGGATTCGCAGCTAAGTCACCCACTGGGGGATTTTGCTTACAAGTATAAGCAACAACAATTATTTCAGAAAAAACTGTTAAAATTTGTGTGGTGATGAGGTGACCAACCAATGGCGACGCGCGGGGCGGCCGAGTGGTGATGAGGTGACCAACCGACGGCGACGCGGGGGGCGGCCGAGTGGTGATGAGGTGACCAACTGATGGCGACGCTGGGGGCGGCCGAGTGGTGATGAGGTGACCAACCGATGGTGACGCGTGGGGCAGCCGAGTGGTTATGAGGTGACCAACCTATGGCGACGCGCGGGGCGGCTGAGTGGTTATGAGGTGACCAACCTAGTGGCGACACGTGGGGCGGCCGAGTGGTTATGAGGTGACCAACCGATGGCAACGCGCGGGGCGGCCGAGTGGTGATGAGGTGACCAACCGATGGCGACGCGCGGGGCGGCCGAGTGGTGATGAGGTGACCAACCGACGGCGACGCACGGGGCGGCCGAGTGGTGATGAGGTGACCAACCGATGGCGACGCGCGGGGCGGCCGAGTGGTGATGAGGTGACCAACCGAGTGGCGACGCACGGGGCGGCCGAGTGGTTATGAGGTGACCAACCTATGGCGACGCGCGGGACGGTGGTTCAAGTAGACGCATCCCGCGAAGTGAGGATGTGCGGGCGTCTGACTGAAGTAGACGCATGCCGTGCAGCAGCGATGCGTGGGGAGTCCGAGTGATGTAGACGCGTCCCGCAGAGTGGCGACGCGCGGAGCGTCCGAGTGATGTAGACGCGTCCGGGCGAAGTAGACGCGTCCTGCGAAGTGACGACGCGTGGGTAGCCGAGTGTCGAGGACGCGTCCAACCAAATGGCACCGCATGAGACGGTCGAGTTGGGCATGTCGTCGAGGAGGCGTCCGACCGAGTGAGAATACACGAATGATCAAGTGCCTGCACGTTAGTCGCCTGAACGTCTCCAAGAAAACGATGCGTGCCCGAGTGTTGCATATGTCGAGTGTAGACGTGCACTTGTCCGAGCGTACCAAAGTACCCACTCGGAGTAGCAGACCGGGTGGGCCAGCTTGAAGTCAACGTAAGCTGCGTGTGCGCTGGAGGCTGGTGCAGGTGGCTGCGGAAAAGAATTAATCAACGCACCTTGTTTGAATGGTTGATTAATGAGGCAGCCAATTAATCCGGCGTTGAAGATTCCTTCCATTTTCAAATATCCCGTTCGTGCAGTTAATTGATGGAAGAAACAGCCCACGTCCTGATCATGTAGGAGTACGCAGAATCTGCATGTAAGAGGCATTAATTAGCGCTAATTAAGCCAAAGGCGTTACCGTTCGTGCATTGAAGGAGTTGTCCCCATGTCCAACGCATTGAAGGCGTTGCCCTAAGTCCGGAATCTGCATGCAAATGGCGTCATTACTAATTAAGCCGAAATTGAAGCATTGCATGCGATGGGCATTTCCTTTTCCCACAGGCAGCCCGGGCATAGGATCCCCGTGTCGTGGAGGCCGCCACTGGGCAGGCCGGCAGGTGCCCGGTCGGAGGAGCTTCGCGCTGCCGGGCAGGTTCATGTCTCTCTGCCGAGCGGCAAGGGAGGAATCTCCCGTCCCCGGTCGGTCGTATGCCTCCACAGTGCGGACACCGTCGTTGAGCAGGTGATCGGCTGGGGATGCCCGATGGCGTGGAGGCCGTCGGCGGGAAGTTGATCGGGCGGAGAAGCTCCCCGCTGTCGGCCAGGTCCGTGCCTCTGTGGTGCGGAAAGGGCGGAGTCTCGCGTCGCCGGTCGAGCCTATGCCTGCACGGCGCGGACGCCGCCGTCAAGCTGGTGATCGGCTGGGGAAGCCCAGCGACATGGAGGCCGCCGGCAGGCAGTCGACCGGGCAGAGGAGCCTTGCACTGCCGGTGAGGCGGGCGCCTCCACGGCATGGAAACCATTGTCGGGCAAGCGAACGGGCGGAGGAGCCTTGCGGCGCTGAATAAGGATGAATTATCTCTCCTCCTTTTTTGTTTAATGATTGATCACGCTTTGGTGATGTCTACAGGAAAAAAGATCAACCCATTGTTAGATAATTAATTCAAAAAAAGACTAGATCAAATAGATACTTCCCTGATCCTTGTGTTTGTACTAATGGCGCGATGCCCAGAATTCCAGCAAGCCAATCGTTCAGCTGTTGCCGAAAATAAATGGAGAAAACATTTGCACCATGGCTCGATAGACGCCATGCCCCACGGTGGGCGCCAACTATCATGGGAACGATTCCGACAATAGAAAGGGGGTAGGGTAAAGGAGCATGATCTATCGAGATGCAAATAGGTGACACGGTGGTTTTAGCGAGTTCGGGCCTCTCATGGTGGAGATAACAACCCTACGTCTCGTGCTCCGGAGAGGCTTTGTTTATCTGAGTATGTATCCGGAGATTACAATGTGTGAGAGAAAGGGGAGAACGGATCTCCATGCTTGAGCTATGTCCTGAGACTAATGGTTAGAAAGAGAGAGGTGGAAGAAAAGAGCCCCCCCCCCCGTCTAGTGGTGGGGGTGGCTTATATAGAGTGTGCCACCCCTCACCTCCTATGTTACAAAGTGGGGCATGAACGCCATAATACCAGCCCACTACCAAGCCCTCACTATGAGAATGATGCCGACTGCTTTGCTGTCTGCTGGTCTTCGTATATCCGAGTGAGTCGTACGGTCAAGTGGATGGTATGCTTCTTGGTCGAGTGGATAGTATGCTGCTTGTCCGAGTGGATAGTATGCCTGTATAAAATTTATCTGGACCCACATGTTGTGTGGACCCCATGCTTTATGATATTTCGACCATTTGTGGGCCTACCTATTATGTGTATCCCCAACAGTTACTTCTACGTTTGCTTATTATGCCATGCTATGCTGGTAGACGTGGAATGGGTGAGTGTATCCATGACAGATGTGAGTTTTGTTAATTAATGGTTTATCTAAGGTGGCAACTTAAACACACATCTGGGTGGATTGAGGCACCTGGGTATTCCAGGACTTGCCTGTTTTTCTTTTGGACCGCCACCCAAGCTCAATGGGATCATGAGACTATTCATACTAGAAACTTCCGTGTGCAGCCACAAGCTATTATGGGCTCTAGCATAGTTGACTAAGTCGTGCGAACTCTTACAGTGGTAGACTAGCAGATGTAGGGGATGTAGGTGGTACGGTCTACCCGATCGTAAGGTGCTAGTGCTTCTGAAAGACTATGTCTCGGTCATCCGTCCTCTCAAACACCATGTAGTGCGAGAAACCAAACGGAGGCGATCGAGTCTTGTGGGGAAAAGTGCGCAAACCTCTGCATAGTGTAACAAACTAATCATGGTTAGCCATGTCCCCGGTTATGGACATCTTGAGTATCTAGTACTTGGATTATCATGTGAATCTCAACATGTTACTCTAAATTAATTTTGTTGGGTTATGTTTAATGATGATGTTGAATTGGGATTGAGAATGCTATCAACCATTCTCAATGTTTAACAACTACCATGATAGTTAAATAAATTTATTCCTTTGAAGTAGGGAAAAATTGGCTTTATGCAAAACTGTAACCATAGAGCTTTCCACCAGCCAAATATGCATATAGTATAGCTGTTTCATTCCATTACTCTCTATGTGTTACCTTGCCAGCATATTTCATGTGCTGACCCGTTTCGGGCTGCAACGTTAATGTTGCAGACTTTTCAGACGACGATTAAGGAGTTTTTAGGTCGTGGTCCTATACTCAGTGATGCCGTTGGAGTTGATGGACTCACTTATCTTCCAAGCCTTCCGCTGTTATCGTTATTAGATGGCCTTAAGCCATATTTATTGTAATAAGTTCTCTTTTGAGACACTCGATGTAATAAGTGTGTGATTGCTACTCTGCTATAAATCCTCCGAGTACTGTTTGGTGTCAGCATTACTGATCCAGGGATGACACCGGAGCACAGAGATCAGACTGTTTGAGGTCTGGTCGCTACAGAGATGGTATCAGAGCACACGCTGACTGCAGGACACGACCACTAAGCTAAAAGACCTAGATCGGTATTCACTCTCTTCTCTTCTGACCTCTCATCTTTTCTACTCTTTAGGATGGCCGATGCAAGGAACAAGTTCACACAACCGGATGAAGATACACCCTTTGGACGACACTTGAAGGAAGTCACTAGATACCTGAATATAGGAGTACCAAGCTTCAAGGGAACCTACAATGCCACTTTACCTGAAGAAGAACGCTGGATGATTCAATTTCAAGTTCCAGGAAGGACGTTCATGCCAGTCACTGAGCCCATAGAGTTTTCTTTTGATGCACCAACTTGGAGTCTAGGAAAGAGCATGGCAGCTCACATCGCCATGGGACGCATTGGAGAAGTCTACCACAAGGATCTCAAGGATACTATCTACCAGATTTGTGGGCGCCGAGATGAACACTGGGAGATGATCGGCACCAGGAAGGATAGATCAATCGCCGCTTTTATCCAGGAGCTAAACCAGCACATTCGACGACAGGAGAACCAGATGTGCGCCGACATGATAGATCTGAAGAAGGCTAAGACTAGAATCAAGGAACTGGAGGAAGAACTCAAGGCTACACGTGAAGATTATGAAGAAGAAATTGAAGTATTGGTGGAGAAGAATGACGACCTGATCAAGAAGATTGGAATATTTATGGGAGGCCCTACGCCAGTAGATGAAGACGAAGAACCCCAGGAGATTAGCCCGGAAGACTACATCATCATCGACGGCACCGATTCGGAACCAGATAGTAGCGATGATGACTATGTTGATGAAGCTGGAGCAGATATCATGGAGTCTGCAACCGAAGAATATTTCTAGTAGACCACCTCATCAGTAGTAGTAGTAGTCCGCCATGTAAATATAGTAGTCCGAGCACTTTCGTGATAGTTAGATCGATTGTATGCCCTTGTTTGATTGAATGAAGTGAATTGTTTGCTTTTGCCTCATGTGCATATGGGTAGTGTTTTCTCCTTAGACCCCCTCTATTCTTATATCTCATCTTTTCTAAACCCTCAGATGCCTCCGAGATGTGACCCCGGATTTGCCTTTCCACCGGAGCTCACCCAGTTGATCCAGCAGCAGAACACATTGATGCAGTTGCTAGTCCAGAATCAGAACCAGGGGAACAACAACAACAACCCACCACCACCACCACCTGTTGACCACTTAGCCTATTTTCTTAGGCTGAATCCGCCGGTGTTTTCCAGTAGCACCGAGCCGATAGTAGCAGATGATTGGCTCCGTAAGACAGCTAGGGAGTTGACCACAGCAGGATGCACAGATGCGGAGAAGGTGAAGTTTGCCGCACATCAGCTAGAAGGACCCGCAGCATCATGGTGGGAGAATTTCACAGCCACTTTCCCAGTTGACACTGTCACATGGGACCAGTTTCAGCAGGCTTTTCGTACTGCCCATGTTTCAGCAGGAGCTATGGCCATGAAGAAGCGTGAGTTTCACAACTTGCGCCAAGGAGGACGGACAATTGGCCAGTATGTGGAGGAATTTATTAAGTTAGCACGTTATGCACCAGATGATGTCACTACGGATGCAGCTAAGCAGGAGAAGTTTCTGGAAGGACTGAATGATGTGTTGAGCATGTAGTTGATGGTAGCCACCTTCAACAACTACCAGGAGTTGGTAGATCGTGCTCTTATGATTGAAGGGAAGCAGCAGCAAATTGAGAATCGCAAAAGGAAGTATGGACAAGGAAAGTATACTTGAGGAGCTCAGCAGAAGCCACGTTTTACCCCTAGACCGGGAGGACATTTTCAGCATACCCATGGAGGAGGTAGCTCGCACAATCACAATGGCACCAAAAATGGAAATGGCAATGGAGGGAGCAACGGCCAGAACCGCACCAACCCATCAACCCCAGCCAAGAAGGACCTGAGCCAAGTCACTTGCTTTAAGTGTCAGAAGACCGGACATTATGCCAATGAATGTCCTGAAGGCCAAAATGGCAATGGAAGTTCTAGGAAGAAGCCAAACCCTTTCAACAGGGGACAGGTGAACCACGTTAGCGTGGAGGAGGTTGAAGCTCAGCCTGATGCAGTAATAGGTATGTTTTTGGTTAAGTCTTTTACTGCACTCGTTCTTTTTGATACTGGTGCATCGCATTCATACATCTCAAGGGGATTTGTGGATAAGTATAACCTATCAACCCAAGCCCTTAGGTCACCCATGTTAGTAACCTCGCCTGGAGCAGAGTATGTGGCTAGTCTATGGTGTGATCGGTTACCATTAAGGATTGGTAACTATGTTTTTCCCTCAGACCTAATAGTATTGGAATCTCAAGGATTGGATGTGATATTAGGCATGGATTGGTTATCAAAGTATGAAGGGAATATTGAATGTGCTAGTAAGTCAATTTCGCTTACCACCCCAGAAGGGAGAAGGATCAAGTATGTATCCCGGCATGTGCCAAAGAGGACTCAAGTAAATTGCTTTACATGAGTTGTGCAGGAGGAAGTACCAGTGGTAAGGGATTTCCCTGAAGTATTTCCATAGGAGTTGCCAGGCATGCCACCGGATAGAGATATTGAGTTTTTGATTGAGCTATTGCCAGGCACAGAGCCAATATCAAAGAGACCATATAGGATGCCAGCAAAGGATTTGGTGGAAATTAAGAAGCAGATTAAGGAGTTACTGGATAAGGGATATATTCGCCCAAGTTCTTCGCCTTGGGGATCGCCGGTACTTCTGGTGGAGAAGAAAGATGGATCGTTAAGGATGGTGGTAGATTATCGAGGATTGAATGAAGTAACGATCAAGAACAAGTACCCACTACCAATGATCAACGATCTGTTTGATCGATTGCAAGGAGCTAAGGTATTCTCCAAGATCGATCTGCGATCAAGATACCACCAGTTGAAGATTCGAGAACAGGATATTCCTAAGACAGCTTTTACCACCAGGTATGGGCTGTACGAGTACACCGTTATGTCATTTGGTCTGACTAACGCACCTGCCTATCTTATGAACATGATGAACAAAGTGTTTATGGAGTTCTTGGATAAGTTCGTCGTAGTGTTCATTGATGATATCCTGGTTTATTCAAAGAATGAAGAGGAGCATAAGGAGCATTTGTGTTTGGTACTTGGAAAGCTCAAAGAACATCAATTATATGCCAAGTTCAGCAAATGTGAGTTTTGGTTGAAGGAAGTAGGATTCCTCGGACACGTTATATCTGGAGAAGGTATAGCAGTAGATCCTACCAAAGTAGATACTGTGACCAAGTGGGAAGCACCAACTACAGTGGGAGAGATCTGGAGTTTTCTTGGACTCGCAGGATACTGCCGGAGATTCATTGAGAATTTCTCAAAGATTGTGAAGCCTATGACGGAGTTATTAAAGAAAGATACCAGGTTCATATGGATGGAGGAATGTGAGGCTAGTTTCCAGGAGTTGAAGAAACGTTTGGTTACCTCACCAGTGTTGATTTTGCCAGACCAGACCAAAGATTATGAGGTGTATTGCGACGCTTCACATCGAGGACTTGGAGCAGTGCTTATGCAGGAAGGGAGAGTTGTTTCATATGCCTCAAGGCAACTGAAGCCTCATGAGTTGAATTATGCTACGCATGATTTGGAGTTAGCAGCCGTAGTGCACGCATTGAAAACATGGAGACATTTTCTAATTGGAAATCACTGTGAGGTGTACACGGATCATAAGAGTTTGAAGTACATTTTCACACAGAAGGAGTTGAATCTCAGACAAAGGAGATGGTTGGAGATTATAAAGGATTATGATATGAAATTGCATTATCACCCCGGAAAGGCTAATGTAGTAGCTGACGCATTAAGCCATAAGAGCCATGTCAATACGTTAATGACGGGAGAAATACCCAAGGAGTTAGCGGATAATCTTCGCGAACTATGTGTTGAAATAGTTCCGAGAGGCTATGTAGCAGCATTGGAGATTCAGTCAACCTTGATGGATAGAATCATAGAACCTTGGAAAGCTGACAAAGAGATTGCCGCTATAAAGGAGAAACTGAGCAAAGGAAAAGCTAAAGGATTTCGTGAGGATGAACACGACACCCTATGGTTTGAAGACCGCGTTTACGTGCCCAATGACCCGGAGATCAGGAAGTTGATTTTGCAAGAGGCACACGATTCACCATATTCAATTCATCCAGGAAATACCAAGATGTATCTGGATTTGAAGGATATTTTCTGGTGAACCGGAATAAAGAAGGATATTGCGGAGTATGTAGCAGTTTGTGATGTATGTCAGAGAGTAAAGGCAGAGCATCAGAAGCCAGCAGGATTGTTACAACCATTGCCGATACCCGAATGGAAGTGGGATAATCTAGGAATGGATTTTATCAAGGGATTGCCCAAGACTCGTTCAGGCTACGACTCGATTTGGGTTGTAGTTGATTGATTCACGAAAGTAGCTCATTTCATCCCAGTAAAGACCACTTACACCAGTGCTAAGTTGGCAAAGATATACATGACCAGGATCGTATGTTTGCATGGAGTTCCAAGGAGTATCGTATCAGATAGAGGAACCGAGTTTACCTCAAAGTTCTGGAAGCAGTTGCACGAAACTTTGGGTACCAAGCTAGAATTCAGTACAGCTTTTCATCCACAGACAGATGGACAGACCGAGAGAGTCAATCAGATTTTGGAGGATATGCTGAGAGCTTGTGCGCTAGATTACGGATCTAGTTGGGACGATAATTTGCCATATGCAGAGTTCTCTTACGACAACAGTTACCAAACCAGTTTAAAGATGGCCCCTTTCGAAGCATTGTACGGAAGGAGGTGCAGGACATCATTATCATGGGACGAAGTTGGAGACCGCCAGTTGTTCGAACCTGACTTGATTAAAGAGTCTGAACAGAAGGTGAAGTTGATTCGCGATAGGCTCAAGGTAGCCCAGTCCAGACAAAAGAGTTATGCAGATTCTAAACGCAAGGAGACAGTTTACGAAGTCAGAGATAGAGCTTATCTTCGAGTATCTCCACTTCGGGGAACAAAGCGTTTTGGAGTTAAAGGGAAGTTAGCGCCACGATTTGTAGGACCATATCGAGTTTTGGAGCGTATGGGAGAAGTGTCCCACAAGTTGGAATTGCCCGAAGGATTGTCAGCAGTTCATGATGTGTTCCACGTTTCTCAGTTAAAGAAATGTCACGCGGAGATGGCTGACATACCGTTGAGAGACACAGTACCGTTGGAAACTATTCAGTTGGATAACGATTTGAGCTACGAGGAGAAACCAGTTAAGATCCTCGAGTTTGCCAGCCGAGTTACCCGCAGCAAGGTTATCAAGTTTTGCAAAGTTCAGTGGAGCCACCACACATAGGATGAAGCCACCTGGGAACGAGAGGAAGATTTGCTCAAGGACCACCCTCACCTATTTTCTAGCCAACCCGAATCTCAAGGGCGAGATTCATCTTAAGGGGGGTAGGTTTGTAACATCCCAAATTTTCAATTTGAAATGTTATACATTAGATCATCACTGCATATCATATTTTATTTTGCATTTTGGTTGATCCTAGAAATTCTACGCAACTCAATGACCCACGGAGAGAGTTGGGGATTTCCTTATTTTCATATTTGAGTTCTCTCAAATTTTGAGAATAGGATCATTTGATTTTATTTATTTCATCATCAATTATTTCTATTACAAAAATATGAGAGAGGGAATAAAATGACTTTCCCAAAATAAAGAAATATTGAGGATTTAATAACAAAATCAAATAAGATTTTATTTCGGAGTTTTTTGGTGTTTTATTTGAATTTAGGAAAAATGTGCGTTTTTCAAAATTGCATTTAGGTCCCAAATAAATGTTCACCTTGTGCGGCTTGATTTTAGAAACCCGTGAAAATTTATTTCGAAATTTTTGGAGTCCGTTTAGTATTTCTTTTTATTTTTCTTCCGAGCGAAATAATTAAAAAAAAGTGAACCGACCTAACCGGGCCGTGTCCGTCCGGGACTCTGGCCCGGCAAGCTTTAAAAGCCGGCCCAGCCCTCCCAGGAGAAACCCTAGCCGCCCAGCCCCGCCCCACGCGCCGCCACCCGCTCCCGCCCCGCGCCGCCGCCGCCGCCCGCCTGCGCCGCCGCCGCCGCCGAGGTTCGCCGCCGCCTCGACTTCCGTGCCATCGGTTTTAAAAAAAAAATTAGATCGGTTTTTCCTTCAGTTTTTTTTAGTTTCGGTTTTTTTAAATAGATCGGTTTTTCCGGTTTATTTAAATAGCGAGCGTTCGTTCGTTCGTTCGTTCTAGCGAGCGTTCGTCATTTTTTCTTTTTCTCGGATTAAATCCGCGATTTTTCTGATCGCGATCCCTGATCCAATTTTCGTTTTAGTATAACTTTTCGCTCGTTTATCGGAATCAGGCGATTCAAGCGCGTAGAGTTTCGTCTCGAAACCCTCTATCCGTTTAATCAACTTAAACAAGTTTTTGCTACTGTAAAATTTGCCCTAGATCCAGATTACTAGAACAAAGTTGTTTTCTTTTGCCGTTTGACTTTCGTTGCTTCGTTCGATTTGATTCTTTTTGCCAACCGGAGTTCTTAAGTTGAACCTTCTGGTTAGATCTCTTATTTGAGTTTTACCCGTGCATTAAATGAGTACTTATTGTATGCTTGTTTGTTTGTCTGTGATAGAATACCCGGAGTGCGCCGCCTGTTACTTCGAATCGTTAGGTTTCGCGGATCATCAGCAAGGCAAGTAACACTTTGATCATACCTTTTCTACTACCCAGTTTTATTGCATTAGATCAAACCTCACACATTGCATGATTAGGATCTAATTAAATTGTGGGATGGGAAGTAGTTGAGGTAGTACCTATTACCTGTTTATTATCAAACCTTTGGGAGTTACTTCTACGTTTTCTTATTATGTCATGCTATGCTAGTAGACGTGGATTGGGTGAGTGTATCCATGATAGATGTGTGTTTTGTTAATTAATGGTTTATCTAAGGTGGCAACTTAAGCACATATCTAGGTGGATTGAGGCACCTGGGTATTCCAGGACTTGCCTGTTTTTCTTTTGGACCGCCACCCAGGCTCAAAGGGATCATGAGACTATTCATACTAGAAACTTCCGTGTGCAGCCACAAGCTATTATGGGCTCTAGCATAGTTGACTAAGTCGTGCGAACTCTTAAAGTGGTAGACTAGCAGATGTAGGGGATGTAGGTGGTACGGTCTACCCGATCGTAAGGTGCTAGCGCTTCTGAAAGACTATGTCTAGGTCATCCGTCCTCTCAAACACCATGTAGTGCGAGAAACCAAACGGAGGCGATTGAGTCTTGTGGGGAAAAGTGTGCAAACCTCTGCAGAGTGTAACAAACTAATCATGGTTAGCCATGTCCCCGGTTATGGACATCTTGAGTATCTAGTACTTGGATTATCATGTGAATCTCAACATGTTACTCTAAATTAATTTTGTTGGGTTATGTTTAATGATGATGTTCAATTGGGATTGAGAATGCTGTCAACCATTCTCAATGTTTAACAACTACCATGATAGTTAAATAAATTTATTCCTTTGAAGTAGGGAAAATTTGGCTTTACGCAAAACTGTAACCATAGAGCTTTCCACCAGCCAAATATGCATATAGTATAGTTGTTTCATTCCATTACTCTCTATGTGTTACCTTACTAGCATACTCCATGTGCTGACCCATTTCGGGCTGCAACGTTAATGTTGCAGACTTCAGACGACGATTAAGGAGTTTTTAGGTCGTGGTCCTATACTCAGTGATGCCATTGGAGTTGATGGACTCACTTATCTTCCAAGCCTTCCGCTGTTATCGTTATTAGATGGCCTTAAGCCATATTTATTGTAATAAGTTCTCTTTTGAGACACTCGATATAATAAGTGTGTGATTGCTACTCTGCTATAAATCCTCTGAGTACTGTGTGGTGTCAGCATTACTGATCCAGGGATGACACCGGAGCACAGAGATCAGACTGTTTGAGGTCTGGTCGCTACAGTGGGAGACTGAAGGAAATATGCCCTAGAAGCAATAATAAAGTGATTATTTATTTCCTCATATCATGATAAATGTTTATTATTCATGCTAGAATTGTATTAACCGGAAACTTAGTACATGTGTGAATACATAGACAAACAGAGTGTCACTAGTATGCCTCTACTTGACTAGCTCATTAATCAAAGATGGTTAAGTTTCCTAACCATAGACATGAGTTGTCATTTTAGTAATGGGATCACAACATTAGGAGAATGATGTGATTGACTTGACCCATTCCGCTAGCTTAGCACTTGATTGTTTAGTTTACTGCTATTGCTTTCTTCATGACTTATATATGTTCCTATGACTATGAGATTATGCAACTCCCGATTACCTGAGGAACACTTTGTGTGCTACCAAACATCACAACGTAACTGGGTGATTATAAAGGTGCTCTACAGGTGTCTCCGATGGTACTAGTTGAGTTGGCATAGATCAAGATTAGGATTTGTCACTCCGATTGTCGGAGAGGTATCTCTGGGCCCACTCAGTAATGCACATCACTATAAGCCTTGTAAGCATTGTAACTAATGAGTTAGTTGTGGGATGATGTATTACGGAACGAGTAAAGAGACTTGCCGGTAACGAGATTGAACTAGGTATTGAGATACCGATGATTGAATCTCGGGCAAGTAACATACCGATGACAAAGGGAACAACGTATGTTATGCGGTTTGACCGATAAAGCTCTTCGTAGAATATGTGGGAGCCAATATGAGCATCTAGGTTCCGCTATTGGTTATTGACCGGAGACGTGTCTCAGTCATGTCTACATAGTTCTCGAACCAGTAGGGTCCGCACGCTTAAAGTTCGGTGATGATCGGTATTATGAGTTTTTGTGTTTTGATGTACCGAAGGTAGTTCGGAGTCCCGGATATGATCACGGACATGACGAGGAGTCTCGGAATTGTCGAGACGTAAATATCGATATATTGGACGACTATATTCAGACACCGGAAGTGTTCCGGGTGGTTTTGGAGAAAACTGGAGTGCCGGAGGGTTACCGGAACCCCCCGGGAGAAATAGTGGGCCTTATGGGCCTTAGTGGAGAGAGAGAGGGCAGGCCGCGCGCCCCTCCCCCCTCTGGTCCGAAGTGGAATAGGAGACGGGGGCGGCGGCCCCCTTTCCTTTTCCCTCTCCCCCTTCGTTTCCCCCTCCTAGTAGGAGTAGGAAAGAGGGAAGTCCTACTCCTACTAGGAGGAGGACTCCTCCTCCTGGCGCGCCTACAGGGGCCGGCCGGCCTCCCCCCTTGCTCCTTTATATAACGGGGCAAGTGTGACGCCCCAAGACCGGAGCTTCAGGTGCCTTCCATGATTTCCGGGTTTCGTCGTGTGATTTGTTTGGTTCGTTGCTTTCTTTTTTTGCATCATGTCATCATGCCATCATGTCATAAATCTTTTGCATCTCACTTAGATAAATTGCATGGATCTTCGTTCCATTTAAACCGATGGAATTCACATGGTGATTCTCTTTATAACATATCCTCCCGATATTAGGGAGCTATAATAAATATTCCATTCTTTTGGAATTAACCATAACACACTTGAAAATTATCCCAATGCCTTTGTTATCTCAAGTCTTGGTCTCCGACCTTGCCATATATTTCTTTCATCATTTTCCGGAGCTCCATCAAAAATCCAAACATTTTTGGACTTTCCCAACCCTCACTTCCTATTCAAACCATTTGAATTAAATCCAAATGCGTTTGAATTTAATTCCACAATCTTGCCACTTCTATTTTTCTGTGATCATGCTTATTTTTATGAGTCCAGGAAATTTGTCCTCCTGCTCAAATTCCTTTCCCTAACCCCCCCCTTCTTTTTCCTTTCTCTCTAATTCTTTTCGGTTAAAGAAAAATAGGGAGAAAGAGGCGGCCTCACCGCTGGCCACTTGGGCCTCCCACCAGGCCCATCCTTCCCCCGCAGCCCGACCCGCACCCTCATCCTAACCCTAGCTACTCGATCTCTAAGTCGATCGATCTCATCTCTCCCTCGTCTCCTCCTCTAGCGCCGCCAACGCACGCGGGAGCCCGTGCCTGAGCCCCATCTCCTTCCTCTCGCTCTCTTACTCACGCACCAGGGAGGAGCCCCGAGCCCTCACCCTCTCCCCTCGCGCGCGAGCTCGACCTCGAGCGCCTGAGATGCTCTTCCGCCGGCCACTCCATTCCTCTGCTCCACCTCCTCATGCAGGAGCGGCTAGGCCTCCGCTTCCCCGAGCCTTCCGTGCGCCTCCACCTCCTTGCCGGAGCAGCAGCAGCAGCAGCCGGCAACCATCGATGACGGCGACCACCCAGGTCCATGGCGTGCCTGCCTTGCCTCCTTCCTCTACTTCCAGTCCGCTGCGCCGCCCTAGGTCTCCTGTCCCGCCGTTCTGCCTCCCCACGCCGGCAGCGAGCCCCACTAGCGCTGCTCTTCACCAAACCCCCAGCTCCTTCCCCGTTTCGCAAGTCCAGCTACGACCGCGCCCTTGACTCCTGGGAGGCCCTGCTGCTGCCGTGGGTTTCGGTGAAAAATGAAACGACCATGCCGCCTCCCCACCATGGTGTCGTGCCCCTGTTCGTCGTCGTTGTCACCGCGACCCCTTTGTTGGCCGCCAAGACCGCCTGGTGTTGCCTTGTTTTGGTTCGCAAAGTTCCGCACCGAAACATCTTCACGGTCGACTATGTTTTGCTGTCCCGACCGGAACCATCAAGTACTCGAGACGCAATGGCGCCAAGTACCAATACGAATGTGAACGACTACCATCAAAGTGTACGACTACACGACGCCTGCCAAGTTCGACGACGCTCGCCGCCCGAAGGACTACCGTCGACGCGTACCTCTTCGTCGCCATGGGTTTCGTCAAGTTCAACGATGAACCCCGAAGTCCTCGGATCCGTCAAGTCCAACAACGATTGTGCTCAACTACCCACGACCCCGAACGTCTACGAAAACGAGTACCACTACCATCGCCGAGATCGCGAGAACCTCTACCGACGAACTCGGAGTGTGTAACGACGACCGTTGTCGAAGACCCGTACCTCTATCGCTTCCCGAACATGAATGACCACTTCCTCTTTGACTCGTGAACCACTACTTCCACTATCGTCGAGGACCGATAGTACCACTACTTCTACTACCATCGCGGAACGACTACTTCCTCTACTTCCCTCGACGAACCCGAACCACCCCGGAAATGCACGCTTCGAAGGTATAACTACCGAGAACGACCGTCCGAGAACGAATGAATGCATGTTGTATGAGATGCATCCTATGTTTGCATTGTGTCTGATTTGTCACTCGTTTCCTTGCCACCGTCATCTGGGACACTCGGTAACTGGGACCACCCCACCATCCTTGCATGACACGCTCCCGTCACTTTTCCTTTTGCACCGGTATCTCTATGAGCTATTGGAACCGATATGTTGCCGTGGCATCATTTTAGGATTCGTTGCCGTGGCACCCCTTTCGTTTCCGCCACGATGACAAATGCTTCATAACATGCTCATGTCAACATTTTCATAAAACTTGCACATGTCATCCGCATTATGATAACTACTTTTAAAATGTTTAAATTGTTGTTGCATTAAATTGCTAATGCACATGAGGTTTTATCGGAATTGTTGTTTGATGTTTCCGGCCTCATTTAAAATGCCTAGCTGTGTATTTTACTCATGTTTCACCTCTTGCCATGTTAACCAACATTTAATTTTGTTGAGTACCTAATCGGGAGTGAACTAAATAATGGAATGTGGTGTTTTGTCACTATGCATCCCGATGCATATTGAGCGCCACTTAATGTGTAGTTTTGTTTGTTGCACCTTGCCATGCCATGCATATTTAAACCGGACATGCGTCACACTTGGTTGTGAATCATGCCATGTTTATGTGATGGTTGTTTACTTTGTTGCTTGCTTCTTTCCGGGTTGCTTCTCTCGTTAGCTTCAGTTTCGTTCCGGAGTTGTGAGGATTCATTCAACTACGTCTGTTTATCTTCTTCATGGACTCGTTCTTCTTCCTTGCGGGATCTCAGGCAAGATGACCATACCCTCGAAATTACTTGTTGTAGCGACCAGACCTCAAACAGTCTGATCTCTGTGCTCCGGTGTCATCCCTGGATCAGTAATGCTGACACCACACAGTACTCGGAGGATTTATAGCAGAGTAGCAATCACACACTTATTACATCGAGTGTCTCATAAGAAAGCTTATTACAATAAATATGGCTTAAGGCCATCTAATAACGATAACAGCGGAAGGCTTGGAAGATAAGTGAGTCCATCAACTCCAACGGTATCATTAAGTATAGAACCACGACCTAAAACTCCTTAATCGTCGTCTGATAAGTCTGCAACATTAACGTTGCAGCCCGAAAACGGGTCAGCACATGGAATATGCTGGCAAGGTAACACATAGAGAGTAATGGAATGAAACAGCTATACTATATGCATATTTGGCTGGTGGAAAGCTCTATGGTTACAGTTTTTGCGTAAAGCCAATTTTTTCCCTACTACAAAGGAATAAAATTTATTTAACTATCATGGTAGTTGTTAAACATTGAGAATGGTTGACAGCATTCTCAATCCCAATTAAGTATCATCATTTAACATAACCCAACAAAATTAATTTAGAGTAACATGTTGAGATTCACATGATAATCCAAGTACTAGATACTCAAGATGTCCATAACTGGGGACACGGCTAATCATGATTAGTTTGTTACACTCTGCAGAGGTTTGCGCACTTTTCCCCACAAGACTCGATCGCCTCCATTTGGTTTCTCGCACTACATGGTGTTTGAGAAGACGGATGATCGAGACATAGTCTTTCAGAAGCGCTAGCACCTTACGATCGGGTAGACAGTACCACCTATATCCCCTACATCTTCTAGTCTACCACTATAAGAGTTCGCACAACTTAGTCAACTATGCTAGAGCCCATAATAGCTTGTGGCTGCACATGGAAGTTCCTAGTATGAATAGTCTTATGATCCCTTTGAGCCTGGGTGGCGGTCCAAAAGAAAACAGGCAAGTCCTGGAATACCCAGGTGCCTCAATCCACCCAGATGTGTGTTTAAGTTGCCACCTTAGATAAACCATTAATTAACAATCTCACATCTGTCATGGATTTCACTCACCCAATCCACGTCTACTAGCATAGCATGGCATAATAAGCAAACGTAGAAGTAACTCCCAAAGGTTTGAAAATAAACAGGGAATAGGTACTACCTCATCTACTTCCCATCCCACAATTTAACTAGATCCTAATCATGCAATGTGTGAGGATTGATCTAATGCAATAAAACTGGGTAGTAGAGAAGGTATGATCAAAGTGTTACTTGCCTTGCTGATGATCCGGGAAACCTAGCGATTCGAAGTAACAGGCGACGCACTCCGGATACTCTATCGCAAACAAACAAACGAGCATACAATAAGTACTCATCTAATGCACAGGTAAAACTCAAATAAGAGATCTAACCAGAAGGTTCAACTTAAGAACTCCGGTTGGCAAAAGAATCAAATCGAACAAAGCAATGAAGGTCAAACGGCGAAAGAAAACAACTTCGTTCTAGTAATCTGGATCTAGGGCAAATTTTACAGTAGCAAAATCTTGTTTAAGTTGGTTAAACGGATAGAGGGTTTCGAGACGAAACTCTAGGCGCTTGAATCACCTGATTCCGATAAAGGAGTGAAAAGCTAAACTAAAACGAAAATCGGATCAGGAATCACGATCAGATAAATCGCGGATTTAATCCGAGAGAAAGAAAACTGACGAATAGTTAATCGAACGGACGTTCGTTAACAGAAACTAACCGGTGAACACGTTCGCTAAAACGAACGGATCGGTGAACATTCACTACTTAAATAAACCAGAGGAAAAGAATAAACCAAGGTGGTTTTTTTTTAAAAAAACCGAACGGCGAACGACGGCGGCTATACCTCCGGCGAGGCACTCCGGCGGGCGGGGCGGGGCTCCGGCGGGTCGGCAGGGTGCGGCGGGGCGACGGGAGGCAGCGGGCGGCGGCGCGCGGCTCGTGCGGCGGCGCGGCTCGGGGCGGGGTGGGGTGAGGTGAGGGCGGCGGGGGGGGGGGTCCGGTATTTAAGGAGGGGGGTGTGCTGCCTTGGGGAAGGGGGCATGGCAGGGCGGCTCCGAGCCGGACTCGGGCGGAGGCGGCGGCTCCAGTCTCCTGGAGGGAGACGGCAGGCGGCGGGGTGGGCCGTCGGCTGGGCCTTGGCCCAGTCGGCGCGCGGCGCGTTTTTTTTAAATATTCCGCTCGGAAGAAAAGAAAAAAAAAAGAAATACTAAACGGACTCTAAAAATTCCGAAATAAATTTTCGCGGGCTTCTAAAATCAAGCCTCACAAGGTGAACATTTATTTGGGACCTAAATGCAATTTTGAAAAACGCACATTTTTCCTAAATTCAAATAAAACACCGAAAAATTTCGAAATAAAATCTTATTTGATTTTATTATTAAATCCTCAATATTTCTTTATTTTGGGAAAGTCATTTTATTCCCTCTCTCATATTTTTGTAATAGAAATAATTAATGATAAAATAAATAAAATCAAATGATCCTATTCTCAAAATTTGAGAAAACTCAAATATGAAAATAACGAAATCCCCAACTCTCTCCGTGGGTCATTGAGTTGCGTAGAAATTCTAGGATCAAAACCAAACGCAAATAAAATATGATATGCAATGATAATCTAATGTACAACATTCCGAATTGAAAATTTGGGATGTTACAAACCTACCCCCCTTAAGATGAATCTCGCCCTCGAGATTCGGGTTGGCTAGAAAATAGGTGAGGGTGGTCCTTGAACAAATCTTCCTCTCGTTCCCAGGTGGCTTCATCCTCCGTGTGGTGGCTCCACTGAACCTTGCAAAACTTGATAACCTTGCTGCGAGTAACTCGGCTGGCAAACTCAAGAATCTTGACTGGCTTCTCCTCGTAGGTCAAATCGTTATCCAACTAAATAGTTTCCAAAGGCATTGTATCTCTCAACGGTATGTCAGCCATCTCCGCGTGACACTTCTTCAACCGAGAAACGTGGAACACATCATGAACTCCTGACAATCCTTTGGGCAATTCCAACTTGTAGGCCACTTCTCCCATACGCTCCAAAACTCGATATGGCCCTACAAATCGTGGCCCTAACTTCCCTTTAACTCCAAGACGCTTTGTTCCTTGAAGTGGAGATACTCGAAGATAATCCCTATCTCCAACTTTGTAAACTGTCTCCTTGCGTTTAGAATCTGCATAACTTTTCTGTCTAGACTGGGCTACCTTGAGCCTATCATGAATCAACTTCACCTTCCGTTCAGACTCTTTAATCAAGTCAGGTCCAAACAACTGACGGTCTCCAACTTCATCCCATGACAACGGTGTCCTGCACCTCCTTCCGTACAAGGCTTCGAAAGGGGCCATCTTTAAACTGGTTTGGTAACTGTTGTTGTAAGAGAACTCTGCATATGGCAAATTGTCGTCCCAACTAGATCCATAATCTAGCGCACAAGCTCTTAGCATATCCTCCAAAATCTGATTTACTCTCTCGGCCTGTCCATCTGTCTGTGGATGAAAAGCTGTACTGAACTCTAGCCTGGTACCCAAAGTTTTGTGCAACCGCTTCCAGAACTTTGAGGTAAACTGGGTTCCTCTATCTGATACGATACTCCTGGGAACTCCATGCAGACATACAATCCTGGTCATGTATATCTTTGCCAACTTAGCACTGGTGTAAGTGGTCTTTACTGGGATGAAATGAGCTACTTTCGTCAATCGATCAACTACAACCCAAATTGAGTCATAGCCTGAACGAGTCCTAGGCAATCCCGTGATAAAATCCATGCCTAGTTTATCCCACTTCCATTTGGGTATCGGCAATGGTTGTAACAATCCTGCTGGCTTTTGATGCTCTGCCTTTACTCTCTGACATACATCACAAACGGCTACATACTTCGCTATATCCTTCTTCATTCCGGTCCACCAGAAAATATCCTTCAAATCCATATACATCTTGGTATTTCCTGGATGAATTGAATATGGTGAATCGTGTGCCTCTTACAAAATCAACTTCCTGATCTCCGGGTCATTGGGCACGTAAACGCGGTCTTCAAACCATAGGGTGTCGTGTTCATCCTCACGAAATCCTTTAGCGTTTCCTTTGCTCAGTTTCTCCTTTATAGCGGCAATCTCTTTGTCAGCTTTCCAAGGTTCTCTGATTCTATCCATCAAGGTTGACTGAATCTCCAATGCTGCTACATAGCCTCTCGGAACTATTTCCAAACATAGTTTACGAAGATTTTCTGCTAACTCCTTGGGTATCTCTCCCATCATTAACGTATTGACATGGCTCTTACGGCTTAATGCGTCAGCTAATACATTAGCCTTTCTGGGGTGATAATACAATTTCATATCATAATCCTTGATAAGCTCCAACCATCTCCTTTGTCTGAGATTTAACTCCTTTTGTGTGAAAATGTACTTCAAACTCTTATGATCCGTGTACACCTCACAATGATTTCCAATGAGAAAATGCCCCCATGTTTTCAAGGCATGCACTACGGCTGCTAACTCCAAATCATGCGTAGCATAATTTAACTCATGAGGCTTCAGTTGTCTTGAGGCATATGAAACAACTCTCCCTTCCTGCATAAGCACTGCTCCAAGTCCTCGACGTGAAGCGTCGCAATACACCTCATAATCCTTGGTCTGGTCTGGCAAAATCAACACTGGTGAGGTAACCAAACGTTTCTTCAACTCCTGAAAACTAGCCTCACATTCCTCTGTCCATATGAACTTGGTATCCTTCTTTAATAACTCCACCATAGGCTTCGCAATCTTTGAGAAATTCTCAAAAAATCTCCGATAGTATCCTGCGAGTCCAAGAAAACTCCGGATCTCTCCAACTGTTGTTGGGGCTTCCCACTTGGTCACGGTTTTCAACTTTAGTGGGATCTACTGCTATACCTTCACCAGATATAACATGTCCGAGGAATCCTACTTCCTTCAACCAAAACTCACATTTGTTGAACTTGGCATATAATTGATGTTCTCTGAGTTTTCCAAGTACCAAACGCAAATGCTCCTTATGCTCCTCTTCATTCTTCGAGTAAACCAGGATATCATCAATGAACACTACGACGAACTTATCCAAAAACTCCATAAACACTTTGTTCATCATGTTCATAAAATAGGCAGGTGCATTAGTCAGACCAAATGACATAACGGTGTACTCATATAGCCCATATCTGGTAGTAAAAGCTGTCTTCGGAATATCCTGTTCTCGAATCTTCAACTGGTGGTATCCTGATCGTAGATCGATCTTGGAAAATACCTTAGCTCCTTGCAATCGATCAAACAGATCGTTGATCATTGGTAGTGGGTACTTGTTCTTGATCGTTACTTCATTCAATCCTCGATAATCAACAACCATCCTTAACGATCCATGCTTCTTCTCCACTAGAAGTACTCGCGATCCCCAATGTGAAGAACTTGGGCAAATATACCCCTTATCCAGTAACTCCTTAATCTGCTTCTTAATTTCCACCAAATCCTTTGCTGGCATCCTATATGGGCTCTTTGATATTGGCCCTATGCCTGGCAATAGCTCAATCAAGAACTCAATATCTCTATCCGGTGGCATGCCTGGCAACTCTTCTGGAAATACATCAGGGAAATCCCTTACCACTGGTACTTCCTCCTGCACAACTCCTGTTAGGCAATTTACTTGGGTCCTCTTTGGCACATGCCGGGATACATACTTGATCATTCTCCCTTCTGGGGTGGTAAGCAAAATTGACTTACTAGCACATTCAGTATTCCCTTCATACTTTGATAACCAATCCATGCCTAATATCACATCCAATCCTTGAGATTCCAATACTATTAGGTCTGAGGGAAAAACATAGTTACCAATCCTTAATGGTAACCGGTCACACCATAGACTAGCCACATACTCTGCTCCGGGCGAGGTTACTAACATGGGTGACCTAAGGGCTTGGGTTGGTAGGTTATACTTATCCACAAATCCCCTTGAGATGTATGAATGCGATGCACCAGTATCAAAAAGAATGAGTGCAGTAAATGACTTAACCAAAAACTTACCTATTACTGCATCGGGCTGAGCTTCAACCTCCTCCACGCTAACGTGTTTCACCTGTCCCCTGTTGAAAGGGTTCGGCTTCTTCCCAGAACTTCCATTGCTAATTCCATTTTGTAATTCAGGACATTCATTGGCATAATGTCCTGTCTTCGAACACTTAAAACAAGTGACTTGACTTAGGTCCTTCTTGGCTGGGGTTGAGGGGTTGGTGCGGTTCTGGCTGTTGCTTCCTCCATTGCCATTACCATTCTTGGTGCCATTGTGATTGTGCGAGCTACCTCCTCCATGGGTATGCTGAAAATGTTCTCTTGGTCTAGGGGTAAAACGTGGCTTCTGCTGAGCTCCTGAATTGTACTTTCCTTGTCCATATTTCCTCTTGCGATTCTCAATTTGCTGCTGCTTCCCTTCAATCATAAGAGCACGATCTACCAACTCCTGGTAGTTGTTGAAGGTGGCTACCATCAACTGCATGCTCAACTCATCATTCAATCCTTCCAGAAACTTCTCCTGCTTAGCTGCATCCGTAGCGACGTTATCTGGGGCATAACGTGCTAACTTACTAAATTCCTCCACATACTGGCCAACTGTCCGTCCTCCTTGGCACAAGTTACGAAACTCACGCTTCTTCATGGCCATAGCTCCTGCCTCCCATAAATATTCCAATCTTCTTGATCAGGTCGTCATTCTTCTCCACCAATACTTCAATTTCTTCTTCATAATCTTCACATGTAGCCTTGAGTTCTTCCTCTAGTTCCTTGATTCTTGTCTTAGCCTTCTTCAGATCTATCATGTCGGCGCACATCTAGTTCTCCTGTCGTCGAATGTGCTGATTTAACTCCTGGATAAAATCTACGATTGATCTATCCTTCCTGGTGCTGATCATCTCCCAGTGTTCATCTCGGCGTCCACATATCTGGTAGATAGTATCCTTGAGATCCTTGTGGTAGACTTCTCCAATGCGTCCCATGGCGATGTGAGCTTCCATGCTCTTTCCTAGATTCCAAGTTGGTGCATCAAAAGAAAACTCTATGGGCTCAGTGACTAGCATGAACGTCCTTCCTGGAACTTGAACTTGAATCATCCAGCGCTCTTCTTCAGGTAAAGTGGCGTTGTAGGTTCCCGTGAATCTTGGTACTCCTATGTTCAGGTATCTAGTGACTTCCTTCAAGTGTCGTCCAAAGGGTGTATCTTCATCCGCTTGTGTGAACTTGTTCCTTGCATCCACCATCCTAAAGAGTAGAAAAGATGAGGAGTCAGAGAAGAAGAGAGTGAATAGTGATCTAGGTCTTTTAGCTTAGTGGTCGTGTCCTACAGCCAGCGTGTGCTCTGATACCATCTCTGTAGTGACCAGACCTCAAACAGTTTGATCTCTGTGCTCCGGTGTCATCCCTGGATCAGTAATGCTAACACCACACAGTACTCGGAGGATTTATAGCAGAGTAGCAATCACACACTTATTACATCGAGTGTCTCATAAGAAAGCTTATTGCAATAAATATGGCTTAAGGCCATCTAATAACGATAACAGCGGAAGGCTTGGAAGATAAGTGAGTCCATCAACTCCAACGGCATCATTAAGTATAGAACCACAACCTAAAACTCCTTAATCGTCGTCTGATAAGTCTGCAACATTAACGTTGCAGCCCGAAAACGGGTCAGCACATGGAATATGCTGGCAAGGTAACACATAGAGAGTAATGGAATGAAACAGCTATACTATATGCATATTTGGCTGGTGGAAAGCTCTATGGTTACAGTTTTTGCGTAAAGCCAATTTTTTCCCTACTACAAAGGAATAAAATTTATTTAACTATCATGGTAGTTGTTAAACATTGAGAATGGTTGACAGCATTCTCAATCCCAATTAAGTATCATCATTTAACATAACCCAACAAAATTAATTTAGAGTAACATGTTGAGATTCACATGATAATCCAGGTACTAGATACACAAGATGTCCATAACCGGGGACACGGCTAATCATGATTAGTTTGTTACACTCTGCAGAGGTTTGCGCACTTTTCCCCACAAGACTCGATCGCCTCCATTTGGTTTCTCGCACTACATGGTGTTTGAGAAGACGGATGATCGAGACATAGTCTTTCAGAAGCGCTAGCACCTTACGATCGGGTAGACCGTACCACCTATATCCCCTACATCTGCTAGTCTACCACTGTAAGCGTTCGCACAACTTAGTCAACTACGCTAGAGCCCATAATAGCTTGTGGCTGCACACGGAAGTTTCTAGTATGAATAGTCTTATGATCCCTTTGAGCCTGGGTGGCGGTCCAAAAGAAAACAGGCAAGTCCTGGAATACCCAGGTGCCTCAATCCACCCAGATGTGTGTTTAAGTTGCCACCTTAGATAAACCATTAATTAACAATCTCACATCTGTCATGGATTTCACTCACCCAATCCACGTCTACTAGCATAGCATGGCATAATAAGCAAACATAGAAGTAACTCCCAAAGGTTTGAAAATAAACAGGTAATAGGTACTACCTCATCTACTTCCCATCCCACAATTTAATTAGATCCTTATCATGCAATATGTGACGATTGATCTAATGCAATAAAACTGGGTGGTAGAGAAGGTATGATCAAAGTGTTACTTGCCTTGCTGATGATCCGGGAAACCTAGCGATTCGAAGTAACAGGCGGCGCACTCCGGATACTCTATCGCAAACAAACAAACGAGCATACAATAAGTACTCATCTAATGCACAGGTAAAACTCAAATAAGAGATCTAACCAGAAGGTTCAACTTAAGAACTCCGGTTGGCAAAAGAATCAAATCGAACGAAGCAACGTAGGTCAAACGGCGAAAGAAAACAACTTTGTTCTAGTAATCTGGATCTAGGGCAAATTTTACAGTAGCAAAATCTTGTTTAAGTTGGTTAAACGGATAGAGGGTTTCGAGACAAAACTCTAGGCGCTTGAATCACCTGATTCCGATAAACGAGCGAAAAGTTAAACTAAAACGAAAATCGGATCAGGAATCGCGATCAGATAAATCGCGGATTTAATCCGAGAAAAAGAAAACTGACAAACGGTTAATCGAACGGACGTTCGTTAACAGAAACTAACCGGTGAACACGTTCGCTAAAACGAATGGATCGGTGAACGTTCACTACTTAAATAAACCAGAGGAAAAGAATAAACCGAGGCGGTTTTTTTAAAAAAAAACCGAACGGCGAACGGCGGCGGCTATACCTCCGGCGAGGCACTCCGGCGGGCGGGGCGGGGCTCCGGCGGGTCGGCGGGGTGCGGCGGGGCGACGGGAGGCGGCGGGCGGCAGCGCGCGGCTCGGGCGGCGGGGCGGCTCGGCGGGCGGCTCGGGGCGGGGTGGGGTGAGGTGAGGGCGGCGGGGGTTTCCGGTATTTAAGGAGGGGGGTGTGCTGCCTTGGGGAAGGGGGCACGGCGGGGCGGCTCCGAGCCGGACTCGGGCGGCGGCGGCTCCAATCTCCTGGAGGGAGACGGCAGGCGGCGGGGTGGTCCGTCGGCTGGGCCTTGGCCCAGTCGGCGCGCGGCGCGTTTTTTTTAAATATTCCGCTCGGAAGAAAAGGAAAAAAAGAAATACTAAACAGACTCCAAAAATTCCGAAATAAATTTTCACGGGCTTCTAAAATCAAGCCTCACAAGGTGAACATTTATTTGGGACCTAAATGCAATTTTGAAAAACGCACATTTTTCCTAAATTCAAATAAAACACCGAAAAACTCCAAAATAAAATCTTATTTGATTTTATTATTAAATCCTCAATATTTCTTTATTTTGTGAAAGTCATTTTATTCCCTCTCTCATATTTTTGTAATAGAAAGAATTGATGATAGAATAAATAAAATCAAATGATCCTATTCTCAAAATTTGAGAAAACTCAAATATGAACATAACGAAATCCCCAACTCTCTCCGTGGGTCATTGAATTGCGCAGAAATTTTAGGATCAAAACCAAAAGCAAATAAAATATGATATGCAATGATGATCTAATGTATAACATTCCAAATTGAAAATTTGGGATGTTACACTTGTATCTTTGCTTGCTAGTTGTTCGTTCTACCGCTATGTCGCGCTACCTACCACTTGTGATATCATGCCTCCCATATTGCCATGTCAAGCCTCTAACCCACCTTCCTAGCAAACCGTTGTTTGGCTATGTTACCACTTTTGCTCAGCCCCTCTTATAGCGTTGCTAGTTGCAGGTGAAGTTGAAGTTGTTCCATGTTGGAACATGGATATGTTGGGATATCACAATATCTCTTATTTAATTAATGCATCTATATACTTGGTAAAGGGTGGAAGGCTTGTCCTTATGCCTGGTGTTTTGTTCCACTCTTGCCGCCCTAGTTTCTGTCATATCGGTGTTATGTTCCTTGATTTTGCGTTCCTTACGCAGTTGGGTGCTATGGGAACCCCTTGACAGTTCGCTTTGAATAAAACTCCTCCAGCAAGGCCCAACCTTGGTTTTAACATTTGCCACCTAGGCCTTTTTCCCTTGGGTTTTGTAGACTCAAGGGTCATCTTTATTTTAAACCCCCGGGCCAGTTCTCCTATGAGTGTTGGTCCAACCTATCAGCCGCCGGTGGCCACCAGGGGCAACTCTGGGTTGGCATACCGGAAGTTTGGACAATCCGGTGTGCCCTAAGAACGAGATATGTGCAGCTCCTATCGGGATTTGTTGGCACATTCGGGTGGCTTTCCTGGTCTTGTTTTACCATTGTCGAAATGTCTTGTAGCCGGGATTCCGAGTCTGATCAGGTCTTCTTGGGAGAAGGAATATCCTTCATTGACCGTGAGAGCTTGTGATGGGCTAAGTTGGGACACCCCTGCAGGGTTTGAACTTTCGAAAGCCGTGCCCGCGGTTATGGACAGATGGGAATTTGTTAATGTCTGGTTGTAGAGAACTTGACACTTGACTTAATTAAAATGCATCAACCGCGTGTGTAGACGTGATGGTCTCTTTCCGGCGGAGTCCGGAAAGTGAACACGGTCTTGTGTTATGCTTGAACGTAAGTAGTTTCAGGATCACTTCTAGCTTCTTGACCGTGCGTTGCTTCTCTTCTCGCTCTCTTTTGCGTTTGTTAGCCACCATACATGCTTAGTGCTTGCTGCAGCTCCACCTCACTACCCTTTCCTACCCTTAAGCTTAAATAGTCTTGATCTCGCGGGTGTGAGATTGTTGAGTCCTCGTGACTCACATATACTTCCAAACAGTTGCAGCAGGTGCCGATGATACCAGTGCAGGTGACGCAACCCAGCTCAAGTGGGAGCTCGATGAAGATCTTGATCATTGTTTTGTTTCGTTTCCTGTTGATCAGTAGTGGAGCCCAGTTGGGACGATCGGGGATCTAGCATTTGGGGTTGTCTTCTTTTATTTTGGTTCAGTAGTCGGACCTTTGATTGTACTCTGGATGTTGTATGTTTAACTTGTATTCGTGTGAAGTGGCGATTGTAAGCCAACTCTTTATCCCATTCTTATTCAGTACATGAGATTGTGTGAAGATTACCCCTTTTGCGACAAAACCACAATGCGGTTATGCCTCTAAGTCGTGCCTCGACATGTGGGAGATATAGCCGCATCGTGGGTGTTACAGCAGGGGGAACCTCTAGACACACAAGTTGATCTGTTGATCTCTCCCAGCAGTGAGGTTTCGGAAGTTTAAGTCTATGACGAATCGGTGACTCTGAGTGCTCCTCACCCAGAGGGTTAGAATCTAACTTGATCAAACTTTGTGATGTAGCATGAATAGAGTTTGAGATGAGAAAAACATAGATAGCTAGAGAAAGTTCTTACGCATTCTTGTCCTTCCATTTGGCAATAGAAAAAGACCAAACAATCAAAGCAACAAATGGATGTCCTCGAATAAGAAAAATATTCAATCAACATGCTCACACAATAAGATGGCAAATGAAATATGTGGCAAAGCATGCACAAACACTGTAGCATCTATCAAGCAATTGGCGATGACTAGGTCATCTATATATGAGTATATTGACTCAGGAGTCAAATGAGAACATTTAATTGTAGGTCATACTCATTGTTTAAGCACAAGTGGGGTTACCACTTTTACATAAAGCATTGTTGTGTTCACATCATTAGAGTTGCTTTAGCTCAATTCTTAGAGTAAAGCTCCCCCTAGATGTGATATCCCCCCCAAGAGGGATGAACTAACCTTGGGTTTTGTCGATGATGACTTCATGTAGATGTTGAAGATGTGGATGCTCAATGTTGATGTAGATCATTTGGAGCAATCCGTTGGAGTGAGTTGCACTCTCAATACCTACATGGGTTAGTCCCACAAGGAACAAACAAGGATATCCATAGACATAGAGTGAAGTACACACAAGATGATGTCCATGAAAGCATTAGGTTACCTTGTCCCTTGTCTTACCAACAAGAGGGTTTGTGACTCCTTGAACTAGTGCAAGATGTGGAAGTTGTTTGCACTTGTTCTCGCCAAAATGATATGAGTGAAATATGTTGGCGGAGTCACCCTCAAGAACTCTCTAGTTCTTCTTCTTAGGGATCCACATCATCTTGATGGGAATCCTTGGAGTTTTGGTCGTACTTGATGAAGTAGAACTTGATGTAGTCTTGGGGACCCACTTGACCAAGGCCTTGGGAGCTTCTTCAAATGCATCAATCTCCTCTTGAAGCTTGTCCTTGCCTTTTTGCTTGTGGTCTTGTGGTGGAAGATCATCTTGAGCTTGTGTCCCCTTGAAGTAAGTAGGATCAAACTTCTCTTGTTGAGGAACAAACTTCGTCTTGGGGTATTGATCTTCTTCCCATTCAACTCCATTAGCATTGAACTTTTTTTCAAAACCAGCACCTTGATTCTTCCGGTGCATTCCTTGCTTGCGTAAAATTTCCTCAAATTGCTTACTTCCAGCAAGGCTCTTGTAAACACATTTCTCTATAATTCCCTTCAAGAAGCTATTTTCTTGCTCAAGTGTAACTTGGCTAAGAGAATCATTAGTGGAATCAACAGAACTACTAGAAGCAACAATATTGGATTTAGCATGATTATTGTTACTACTAGAAGAAGAATCTTTCTTACTCTTGTTGCTAGATTTTACTTGTGGCATGTAAGTAGACAAGAGTAAATGATTGGCAATGTAAGAAGAACTTTTATTCCGAAGATCATCATTGCTTGCTTTTAAGAACCCATGCTCTTGCTCAAGATTGAGCTTTTCAAAGCGTAGCTTCTCACGAGTCTTTAAAAGCTCTCGATGATCTTCTAAGGTAGTTTCATGAACTAACTTAAGAGTGTTTAGTTCTTTAGTTAGACGCTCAATCACCTTCTTATCATTGCCATTCGTTTTATCTTGATTAACATGATTAATAGCAAGTTCATCATAGTTTTCATCACTAGAGTTGTCAACAAGTAAATCATCATCACCTAGCAAATCATCTTCATCACTATTGAAATCAACATACTTGGGGTGTGATACCTTTGGGCCTTTAGCCATGAAACATCTTCCAATTCCTTCATTTGGTGAGTCAAATATGTCATAGGAGTTGGTTGACACAAGTGCTAGACCGGCAACACCTTCATCTTGAGTATATTCGGAGTCAGAGTGATAACTTCTCTCGGAGTGGTGGTCGAAGTCGGAGTCGGATACCCATTCACCAACATGAGCTTGATGTCTTCGTTTTGTATAGCTCCTTGATGACTTGTCCTTCCTTTTCGAATCCTTGCTTCTGCAAGAGGTTCTTCATTCATAACAATCATATCTACTCCTTCTCTCTCTTGGAGGTGATTCTTCTCTTCTACTTC
Source organism: Triticum urartu (assembly GCF_056163025.1). Taxonomy (NCBI): domain Eukaryota; kingdom Viridiplantae; phylum Streptophyta; class Magnoliopsida; order Poales; family Poaceae; genus Triticum; species Triticum urartu. Next base: position 378,320,563 of record NC_141875.1, read on the forward strand.
ACCTTTTAGGTGAGTATTCTCTTCTTTTGTAGGGGGGCGTACACTCATTGGAGTAGTGTCCGGGTCTTCCACCATTGTATCAATTACGCTCACGACTAGAAGATCTGTTGTCTTGTAGGACCTTGACTTGGAACTTCTTTCTTTGCTTCTACTCTTGTAGAACTTGTTGAAGTTCTTCACCATTAGGCTCAATTCCTCATTGAAGACTTGTTTCTCACTTGATGATGTAGGAGCATCACATGAGGCTTTGTAAGCACTAGTAGACTTGTTGTTAATCTCTTCTTTATCCTTCAGTGACATATCATGAGCAACAATTCTACCAATGACTTATGTTGGCTTGAGATCTTTATAATTGGGCATCATTTGAATTAATGTGCACATGGTGTCATATTTTCCATCCAAGGCTCTTAGGATCTTCTTGATGATGAATCTGTCGGTCATCTCTTCACTTCCTAAGTCGGCAATCTCATTTGTGATGAGAGCAAGCCTAGAGTACATTTCAGCAACACCTTCACCATCCTTCATTTTGAACTTGTCAAGTTGACTTTGAAGCACATCCAATTTGGATTCCTTGACGGAGTCGGTCCCTTCATGCATATCAATCAAAGTATCCCAAATTTCTTTTGCATTCTCAAGACGGTTGATTTTGTTGAATTCTTCGGGGCATAATCCATTGAAGAGGATATCGCAAGCTTGAGCATTATATAGCAACATCTTCAATTCTTCTGCGGTAGCTTCACGATTCGGTTCTCTCCCATCGAAGAATTCACCTTGCAAGCCAATACACACAATAGCCCAAACGGCGGGGTTATGTCCAAGAATATGCATTTTCATCTTATGCTTCCAACTAGCAAAATTAGTACCATCGAAGTAAGGACCTCTACCGTGGTAATTTCCCTCGCTAGACGCCATACTCTCCTAGGTTGTGAAACCAACGCTATGATCAACAAAGCTATGGAAATCAAGGCAAATGGAGACCAAAGCTCTGATACCACTTGTAGAACCGAAAGTATGTCTAGAGAGGGGTGATTAGACTACTTGACAAAATAAAAATCTAGCCTTTTCCAAATTTTAAGTCTTGACAGATTTTAGCAAATTATCACAAGTCAAGTAATCAACCTACACATGCAATTCTAAGAGTATAGCAGTGGAATGTAAATCATTGCATATGAAGGTAAAGGGGGGAGTTTAGAGGGAGAAAACGCAATGTAGACACGGAGATTTTTGGCGTGGTTCCGATAGGTGGCGCTATCGTACATCCATGTTGATGGAGACTTCAACCCACAAAGGGTAATGGTTGCGCGAGTACATGGAGGGCTCCACCCACGAAGTGTCCATGAAGAAGCTACCTTGTCTATCCCACCATGGCCATCACCCACGAAGGACTTTCCTCACTTGGGTAGATCTTCACAAAGTAGGCGATCTCTTTGCCCTTACAAACTCCTTGGTTCAACTCCACAATCTTGACGGAGGCTCCCATGTGACACCTAACCAATCTAGGAGACACCACTCTCCAAAAGGTAATAGATGGTGTGTTGATGATGAACTCCTTCCTCTTGTGCTTCAAATGATAGTCTCCCCAACAGTCAACCCTCTCTCATGGATTTGGATATGGTGGAAAGATGATTTGAGTGGAAAGCAGCTTGGGGAAGGCTAGAGATCAAGATTCTTGGGGTTGGATTGGAATGTCTTGGTCTCAACACATGAGTAGGTGGTTCTCTCTCAAAAAATGAATGCTACAAGTGTAGGCATGTTCTGGTTGCTCTCTCCACAAATGGAGGAAGGGTGGAGGGGTATATATAGCCTCCACACAACATCTAACCGTTACACACAATTTACCAAACTCGGTGGGACCAAATACTTAAACTCGGTCAGACCGATTTAGTTCAAAATGTGAACGTTAGGCTTTTTGGTGGGGCCGGTATGATCAACTCAGTGGGACCAATTGTGTTAGGGTTAGGGCATAACGTAATCTCGGTGGGTCCGATCACATGAACTCGGTGAGACCAATTTCAGTAATAGGCAAACAGAGAGTTGGTCAGGCAAACTCAGTGGGACCGATCGCTCATTTCGGTGAGACCAAAATGATACAAAGAGGAAATAGAGAGTTTGCATTGCGAACTCGGTGGTACCGATCGCTCATCTCGGTTAGACCGAAACATTATGAAGGGAAACAGAGAGTTTGCAATCCCATCTCGGTGAGATCGAACTGATTAGGGTTTCTGGCTATGGCTATGTCAAATGAATTTGGTGGTGCCGGATAGATCAAATCAGTGGGGCCGAGTTTGACTTTTGGTTTGGGACATATGTGGATATGAGAAAGTGGTTGAGGGCTTTTGGATCATATCACTAAGCATTTTGAGCAAGCAAGCCATGAAGCAACACCTCATCCCCTTTTAATAGTATTGGCTTTTCCTATGGACTCAATGTGATCTTGGATCACTGAAATGAAAATGTAGAGTCTTGAGCTTGTTCCAATATGTGTCCTTAGAATTTTGAGGGGTCCACATCTCTAGTCCATACCATGCCAATCAGTAAACTTCTGAAAAGATTATCTTGAATGGATATTAGTTCAATGAGTTGTTAATAATTACCAAAACCACCCAGGGATTAGTTGCACTTTCAAATACCCCTATGATTATGAACATGAATATGCTTTGTGAGTAGTTACATTTGTTCCTGACGACACGGGAGAAGTCTTGTTATAAGTAATCATGTGAATTTGGTATTCGTTCAATATTTTGATGAGATGTATGTTGTGTCTCCTCTAGTGGTGTTATGTGAACATCGACTACATGCCACTTCACCATTGTTTGTGCCTAGGGGAAGGCATTGGGAAGTAATAAGTAGATGATGGGTTGCTAGAGTGACAGAAGCTTAAACCCTAGTTTATGTGTTGCTTCGTAAGGGGCTGATTTGGATCCACATGTTTCATGCTATGGTTAGATTTATCTTAATTCTTCTTTTGTAGTTGTGGATGCTTGCAAGAGGGGTTAATCATAAGTGGGAGGCTTGTCCAAGTAAGGACAACACCTAAGCGCCGGTCCACCCACATATCAAATTATCAAAGTAATGAACGCGAATCATATATATGAGCATGATGAAAACTAACTTGACAGTAATTCCCGTTTGTCCTCGGGAGCGCTTTGCATTATATAAGAGTTTGTCCAGGCTTGTCCTTTGCTACAAAAAGGATTGGGCCACCTTGCTGCACCTTAGTTACTTTTGTTACTTGCTACCCGTTACGAATTATCTTATCACACAACTATCTGTTACTGATAATTTCAGTGCTTGCAGAGAATACCTTGCTGAAAACTGCTCGCCATTTCCTTCTGCTCCTCGTTGGGTTCGACACTCTTACTTATTGAAAGGACTACGATAGATGCCCTATACCTGTGGGTCATCACCTGTTAAGCCTGGTGTAGGTAATATGCCCCCTCTCTGTTCACATTGTGATGTTTAATTATACAGTTTGATGTTTAAGCACAAGCTACGTTCTATGAAATTTCAATAGTAACACTATGAATGACTATATTTTCTTGTTGTTAAGCCTGTTGTAGAGAGCATATGCCTCTTCTAACGATTTTTGATTGTTCGGTTGTTTATAGTTAGCATATGTCCAGTTTCGATTGCTATCTTTGGTTGTTCATGGTATGCCTTGTTTATCTCAGTTATTGCTACGTCTTGAGCTTGCGTTGGTTTTCCCCGAAGAGGAAGGGATGATGCAGCAGAGTAGCATAAGTATTTCCTTCAGTTTTTGAGAACCAAGGTATCAATCCAGTAGGAGGCTATGCTCAAGTCCCTCGTACCTGCACAAAACGATAGCTACTCGCAACCAACGCGATTAGGGGTTGTCAATCCCTTCACGGTCACTTACGAGAGTGAGATCTGATAGATATAATATTTTTGGTATTTTTGGTATAAATATGCAAAGTAAAAAGTAAAGGCAAAGTAAAAAGCAAAGCAAGATTAAAGTAATGGAGATTGATATGATGAGAATAGACCTGGGGGCCATAGGTTTCACTAGTGGCTTCTCTCAAGAGCATAAGTATTCTACGGTGGGTGAACAAATTACTGTTGAGCAATTGACAGAATTGAGCATAGTTATGAGAATATCTAGGCATGATCATGTATATAGGCATCACGTCCGTGAAAAGTAGATCGAAACGATTCTGCATCTACTACTATTACTGCACTCATCGACCGCTATCCAGCATGCATCAAGAGTATTAAGTTAAAAACATAGTAACGCCTTAAGCAAGATGACATGATGTAGAGAGATAAATTCATGCAATATGAAATAAACCCCATCTTGTTATCCTCGATGGCAACGATACAATACGTGCCTTGCTGCCCCTTCTGTCACTGGGTAAGGACACCGCAAGATCGAACCCAAAGCTAAGCACTTCTCCCATGGCAAGAACTACCAATCTAGTTGCCAAACCAAACGGATAATTCGAAGAGACTTGCAAAGATAACCAATCATACATAAAAGAATTCAGAGAAGATTCAAATATTATTCGTAGATAGACTTGATCATAAACCCACAATTCATCGGTCTCAACAAACAACACCGCAAAAAGAAGATTACATCGAATAGATCTCCACAAGAAAAGGGGAGAACTTTGTATTGAGATCCAAAAAGAGAGAAGAAGCCATCTAGCTACTAACTATGGACCCCAAGGTCTGAGGTAAACTACTCACACTTCATCGGAGAGGCTATGATGATGTAGAAGCCCTCCGTGATGACGGCCCTCTTCCGGCGGAGCTCCGGAACAGGCCCCAAGATGGGATCTCGTGGATATAGAAAGTTGCGGTGGTGGAATTAGGTTTTTAGCTCCTGTTCTGATCGTTTGGGGGTACGTAGGTGTATATAGGAGGAAGGAGTACGTCGGTGGAGCACCGAGGGGCCCACGAGGCAGGGGCGCGCCCTAGGGGGGGCGCCCCCACCCTCGTGACCGCCTCTTTTGTTCCTTGGAGCAGGGTCCAAGTCTCCTGGATCACGTTCGGTGAGAAAATCATGTTCCCGAAGATTTTATTCCGTTTGGACTCCGTTTGATATTCCGTTTCTTCGAAACACTGAAATAGGCAAAAAAACAGCAATTCTGGGCTGGGCCTCCGGTTAATAGGTTAGTCCCAAAAATAATATAAAAGTGGAAAATAAAGCCCAATATAGTCCAAAACAGTAGATAATATAGCATGGAGCAATCAAAAATTATAGATACGTTGGAGACGTATCAGTTATTCACAATGTGATGTCCTACATGTGCATATATGAACTGTGCAGTTCAATTTCATCAATACTAGTTTCAATAATGCCACTATGAATGACTATATTTGGTTGTTGTGAAGCATGTTGTAGCGAGCATATGCCTCTTTTAATGGTTTTTGGTTGTTCGGTTGTTTGTAGTTAGCATATGTCCAGTTTCAATTGCTATTTTTAGTTGTTCGTAGTGTGCTTTGTTTATTTCAGTTATTCACAATGTGATGTTCTATATGTGCAAGTATGAACTGTGCAGTTTAATTTCATCAATACCAGTTTCAATAATACCACTATGAATGACTATATTTGGTTGATGTTAAGGATGTTGTAGTTAACATGCCTTTCCATTTTTTAACAATAACTAGTGTACTTAGACCAGCACAATACTAGTTGGAATGACTATATTTGCTTGTTGTTAAATGTTAGGCCTATTGTAGTTAACACAGCTTTCCACTTCTTGCTTTGCTTAACTAGCGTGCTTAAACCTACACACTGAAGCTATCATTTGGAGACTATGTTATCTACCATGGATATATTGGTTGATGTTTAGCCTGTTGTGCTTAACATGCCTTTTGATGTACTTACATAGGAAAATATTAGGAACGACTTATGTTTTCCATCGAGGTTAGTTTCATCCCATGGCTTATACAAACCTCCTCCGTCCTATACTATAGGATGTTAATTCATCCAATATTTGAGTATATTGGATGTAATAAGATCTTATACGATGGGATGAAGGGAGTGTTGTACTATATCATTGTGCAATTACAGTTTAGCTTCTAATATTTGTTGGGGAACGTAGCATAAATTCAAAATTTTCCTACGTGTCACCAAGATCAATCTATGGAGTCATCTAGCAACGAGGGAGGATTTGATCTACATACCCTTGTAGATCGCGCGCGGAAGCATTCAAGTGAACGGGGTTGATGGAGTCATACTCGTCGTGATTCAAATCACCGATGATCCTAGCGCCGAACGGACGGCACCTCCGCGTTCAACACACGTACGGAACGGAGACGTCTCCCATGCCTTAATCCAGCAAGGAGGAGGGAGAGGTTGATGGAGATCCAACAGCACGACGGCATGGTGGAAGTAGCGGGATTCCAACAGGGCTTCGCTAAGCGCTGCGGGATGAGGGAGATGTGTCACGGGAGGGAGAGGGAGGCGCCAGGCCTTAGATTGGTTTGCTCCTCCTTTTCCCCACTATATATAGGGACAAGGGAGAGGGGGGAGGCGCAGCCCTTGCCCCTTCCTCCAAGGAAGGGTGCGGCCAAGGGTGGGGAGGAGTCCATCCTCCCCAAGGCACCTCGGAGGTGCCTTCCCCCTTTAGGACTCTCCCCCTTTTCTCTTCTCTTGGCGCATGGGCCTCTTGGGGCTGGTGCCCTTGGCCCATATAGGCCAAGGCACACCCCCTACAGCCCATGTGGCCCCCCGGGGCAGGTGGCCCCACCCGGTGGGCCCCAGGGACCCTTCCGGTGGTCCCGGTACAATACCGATGACCCCGAAACTTGTCCCGATGGCCGAAATAGCACTTCCTATATATAATTCTTTACCTCCGGACCATTCCGGAACTCCTCGTGACGTCCGGGATCTCATCCGGGACTTCGAACAACTTTCGGGTTACCGCATACTAATATCTCTATAACCCTAGCGTCACCGAACCTTAAGTGTGTAGACCCTACGGGTTCGGGAGACATGCAGACATGACCGAGACGTTCTCCGGTCAATAACCAACAGCGGGATCTGGATACCCATGATGGCTCCCACATGTTCCACGATGATCTCATCGGATGAACCACGATGTCAAGGACTTAATCAATCCCGTATACAATTCCCTTTGTCTAGCGGTATTGTACTTGCCCGAGATTCGATCGTCGGTATCCGATACCTTGTTCAATCTCGTTACCGGCAAGTCTCTTTACTCGTTCCGTAACACATCATCCCGTGATCAACTCTTTGGTCACATTGCGCATATGATGATGTCCTACCGAGTGGGCCCAGAGATACCTCTCCGCTTACACGGAGTGACAAATCCCAGTCTCGATTCGTGCCAACCCAACAGACACTTTCAGAGATACCTGTAATGCACCTTTATAGTCACCCAGTTACGTTGTGACGTTTGATACACCCAAAGCATTCCTACGGTATCCGGGAGTTGCACAATCTCATGGTCTAAGGAAATGATACTTGACATTAGAAAAGCTTTAGCATACGAACTACACTATCTTTGTGCTAGGCTTAGGATTGGGTCTTGTCCATCACATCATTCTCCTAATGATGTGATCCTGTTATCAACGACATCCAATGTCCATGGTTAGGAAACTGTAACCATCTATTGATCAACGAGCTAGTCAACTAGAGGCTTACTAGGGACATGGTGTTGTCTATGTATCCACACATGTATCTGAGTTTCCTATCAATACAATTATAGCATGGATAATAAACGATTATCATGAACAAGGAAATATAATAATAACCAATTTATTATTGCCTCTAGGGCATATTTCCAACAGTCTCCCACTTGCACTAGAGTCAATAATCTAGTTCACATCGCCATGTGATTAACACTCACAGGTCACATCGCCATGTGACTAACACCCAAGAGTTTACTAGAGTCAGTAGTCTAGTTCACATCACTATGTGATTAACACTCAATGAGTTTTAGGTTTGATCATGTTGCTTGTGAGAGAGGTTTTAGTCAACGGGTCTGAACCCTTCAGATCCGTGTGTGCTTTACAAATCTCTATGTCATCTCCTAGATGCAGCTACCACATTCTATTTGGAGCTATTCCAAATAACTGTTCTACTTGGAGTTATTCTAAATTGTTGCTCCATTATACGAATCCGGTATCTCTATCGGAGCTATCCGGATAGGTGTTAAGCTTGCATCGACGTAACCCTTTACGACAAACTCTTTTACCACCTCCATAATCGAGAAAATTCCTTAGTCCACTAGTTACTAAGATAACTTTGACCGCTGTCCTGTGATCCATTCTTGGATCACTCTGGTACCCCTTGACTGACTCATGGCAAGGCACACTTCAGGTGCGGTACACAGCATAGCATACTGTAGATCCTATGTCTTAAGCATAGGGGACAACTTTCGTCCTTTCTCTCTATTCTGCCATGGTCGAGCTTTCAGTCTTAACTTCATACCTTACAACTCAGGCAAGAACTCCTTCTTTGACTGATCCATCTTGAACACCTTCAAGATCACGTCAAGGCATGTGCTCATTTGAAAGTACTATTAAGCGTTTTGATCTATCCTTATAGATCTTGATGCTCAATGCTCAAGTAGCTTAATCCAGGCTTTCCATTGAAAAACACTTTCCAAATAACCCTATATGCTTCCCAGAAATTCTACGTCATTTCCGATCAACAATGTATATTCATCAGAAATTCTATAGTGCTCCCACTCACTTCTTTGGAAATACCAGTTTCTCATAAACTTTGTATACACCCAAAATCTTTGATCATCTCATCAAAGCATACATTCCAACTCCGAGATGCTTACTCCAGTCCTCAGAAGGATTGCTGGAGCTTTGCATACTTATTAGCATCTTTCAGGATTGACAAAACCTTCCGGTTGTATCACATACAACCTTTCCTCAAAAACCGTCGAGGAAACAATGTTTTGACATCCTATCTGCAAGATTTCATAAATAATGCAGTAATCGCTAATATAATTCCAACAGACTCTTAGCATCGCTACGAGTGAGAAAGTCTCATCGTAGTCAACTCCTTGAACTTGTCGAAAAAACATCTTAACGACAAGTCGAGCTTTCTTAATGGTGATACTTACCATCATTGTCCGTCTTCCTTTTAAAATCCATCTGTACTCAACAGCCTTACGACCATCAAGTAGTTCTTCCAAAGTCTATACTTTGTTTTTATACATGGATCCTCTCTCGGATTTTATGGCCTCGAGCCATTTATCGGAATCCGGGCCCACCATCGCTTCTCCATAGCTCGTAGGTTCATTGTTGTCTAGCAACATGACTTCCAAGACAGGATTACGTACCACTCCGAAGTAGTACGCATCCTTGTCATCCTACGAGGTTTGGGAGTGACTTGATCCTAAGTCTCATGATCAATATCATAAGCTTCCACTTCAATTGGTGTAGGTGCCACAGGAACAACTCTTTGTGCCCTGCTATACACTAGTTGAAGTAACGGTTTAATAACCTCATCAAGTCTCCACCATCCTCCCACTCAATTCTTTCGAGAGAAACTTTTCCTCGAGAAAGGACCCGATTCAAGAAACAATCCCTTATTGCTTTCGGATCTGAGACAGGAGGTATACCCAACTATTTTGGGTTGTCCTATGAAGATGCATTTATCCGCTTTGGGTTCGAGCTTATCAGCCTGAAACTTTTCACATAAGCGTCGCAGCCCCAAACTTTTAAGAAATGACAGCTTAGGTTTCTCTAAACCATAGTTCATACGGTGTCATCTCATCGGAATTATGTGGTGCCCTATTTAAAGTGAATGTGGTTGTCTCTAATGCCTAACCCATAAACTATTGTGGTAATTTGATAAGAGACATCATGGTATGCATCATATCCAATAGGGTGCAGTTATGATGTTCGGACACACCATCACACTATGGTGTTCCAGGCTGTATCAGTTGTGAAACAATTTCCACAATGTCTTAATTCTGTGCCAAACTCGTAATTCAGATATTCATCTCTATGATCATATCATAGATATTTTATCCTCTTGTCACGACGATCTTTCAACTTCACCCTGAAATTACTTGAACCTTTCAATAATTCAGACTCGTGATTCATCAAGTAAATATACTCAACATCTACTCAAATCATCTGTGAAGTAAGAACATAACGATATCCACTACATGCCTCAGCACTCATTGGACTGCACACATCAAAATGTATTACTTCCAACAGGTTGCTTTCTAGTTCCATTTTACCGAAAACGAGGCTTTCAGTCATCTTGCCCATGTGGTATGATTTGCATGTCTCAAGTAATTCAAAATCAAGTGAGTCCAAACGGTCCATTTGCATGGAGTTTCTTCATGCATATACACCAATAGACATGGTTCGCATGTCTCAAACCTTTCAAAAATGAGTGAGTCCAAAGATCCATCAACATGGAGCTTCTTCATGCGTTTTATACCGATATGACTTAAGTGGCAGTGCCACAAGTAGGTGGTACTATCTTATATCTTTTGGCATGAACATGTGTGTCAGTACGATCGAGATTCAATAAACCATTCATCATAGGTGCAAGACCATTGAAGGTATTACTCAAATAAACAGAGTAACCATTATTCTCCTTAAATGAATAACCGTATTGCGGTAGACATAATCCAATCATGTCTATGCTCAGCGCAAACACCAAATAACAATTATTTAGGTTTAACACCAATCTCGATGGTAGAGGGAGCGTGCGATGCTTTATCATATCAACATTGGAAATACTTCCAACACATATCGTCAGCTCACCTTTAGCTAGTCTCCGTTTATTCCGTAGCTTTTATTTCGAGTTACTAACACTTAGCAACCGAACCGATATCTAATACCCTAGTGCTACTAGGAGTACTAGTAAAGTACACATCAACACAATGTATATCCAATATACTTCTATCGACCTTGCCAGCCTTCTTATCTACCAAGTATCTAGGGTAATTCTGCTCCAATGGCTGTTCCCCTTATTACAGAAGCACTCAGTCTCGGGTTTGGGTTCAACTTTGGGTTTCTTCACTAGAGCAGCAGCTGAATTGCCGTTTTATGAAGTATCCCTTCGTGCCCTTGCCCTTCTTGAAACTAGTGGTTTCACCAACCATCAACAATTGATGCTCCTTCTTGATTTCTACTTTCGCGGTGTCAAACATCACGGATATCTCAAGGATCATCATATATGTCCCTGATATATCATAGTTCATCACGAAGCTCAAGCAGCTTGGTGGTAATGACTTCGGAGAAACATCACTATCTCATCTGGAAGATTAACTCCCAGTTGATTCAAGTGATTGTTGTACTCAGACAATCTGAGCACAAGCTCAACAATTGAGCTTTTCTCCCTTAGTTCGCAGGCTAAAAAAATCGTCGGAGGTCTTATACCTCTTGACTTGGGCACGAGCCTGAAATCCCAATTTCAGCCCTCAAAACATCTCATATGTTTCGTGACGTTTCAAAAAACGTCTGTGGTGCCTCAACTCTAAACCGTTTAACTGAACTATCACGTAGTTATCAAAATGTGTATGTCGGATGTTCGCAACATCCACAGACAACGTTCGAGGTTCAACACACCAAGCGGTGCATTAAGGACATAAGCCTTCTAAGAAGCAATGAGGACAATCCTCAGTTTACGGACCTAGTCCGCATAATTGCTACTATCAACTTTCAACTAATTTTTCTCTAGGAACATATCCAAACAGTAGAACTACAGCGTGAGCTACGACATAATTTGCAAAAATCCTTTTGACTATGTTCAGAATAATTAAGTTCATCTTATGAACTCCCACTCAGATAGACATCCCTCTAGTCATCTAAGTGATTACATGATCCGAGTGAACTAGGCCGTGTCCGATCAACACGTGAGACGGACTAGTCAACGTCGGTGAACATCTTCATGTTGATCGTATCTTCTATACGACTCATGCTCGACCTTTCGGTCTCTGTGTTCCGAGGCCATGTCTTCACATGCTAGGCTCGTCAAGTTAACCCTAAGTGTTTTTGCATGTGTAAAACTTCTTACACCCGTTGTATGTGAACGAAAGAATCTATCACACCCGATTAACACGTGATGCTTCGAAACGACGAACTGTAGCAACGGTGCACAGTTAGGGGAGAACACTTCTTGAAATTTTAATGAGGGATCATCTTATTTACTACCGTCGTACTAAGTAAACAAGATGCATCACATGATAAACATCATATGCAATCAAATAGTGACATGATATGGCCAATATCATGTAGCTCCTTTGATCTCCATCTTGGGGCTCCATGATCATCTATTACAAGAACATGATCAATCTCATACATTACATATATCATTCATCACATCCTTTTGGCCATATCACATCACATAGCATACCCTGCAAAAACAAGTTAGACGTCCTCTAATTGTTGTTTGCATGTTTTACGTGGCTGCTATGGGTTTCTAGCAAGAACGTTTCTTACCTACGCAAAACCACAACGTGATATGCCAATTGCTATTTACCCTTCATAAGGACCCTTTTCATCGAATCCGATCCGACTAAAGTAGGAGAGACAGACACCCGCTAGCCACCTTATGCAACTAGTGCATGTTTGTCGGTCGAACCGGTCTCACGTAAGAGTACGTGTAAGGTTGGTCCGGGCCGCTTCATCCCACGATGCTGCCGAATCAAGATAAGACTAGTAACGGCAAGCATATTGAACAAAATAAACGCCCACAACTACTTTGTGTTCTACTCGTGCATAGAATATACGCAATAGACCTAGCTCATGATGCCACTGTTGGGGAACGTAGCATAAATTCAAAATTTTCCTACGTGTCACCAAGATCAATCTATGGAGTCATCTAGCAACGAGGGAGGATTTGATCTACATACCCTTGTAGATCGCGCACGGAAGCGTTCAAGTGAACGGGGTTGATGGAGTCGTACTCGTTGTGATTCAAATCACCGATGATCCTAGCGCCGAACGGACGGCACCTCCGCGTTCAACACACGTACGGAACGGAGACGTCTCCCATGCCTTGACCCAGCAAGGAGGAGGGAGAGGTTGATGGAGATCCAACAGAACGACGGCATGGTGGAAGTAGCGGGATTCCAACAGGGCTTCGCTAAGCGCTGCGGGATGAGGGAGATGTGTCACGGGAGGGAGAGGGAGGCGCCAGGCCTTAGATTGGTTTGCTCCTCCTTTTCCCCACTATATATAGGGCCAAGGGAGAGGGGGGAGGCGCAGCCCTTGCCCCTTCCTCCAAGGAAGGGTGCGACCAAGGGTGGGGAGGAGTCCATCCTCCCCAAGGCACCTCGGAGGTGCCTTCCCCCTTTAGGACTCTCCCCCTTTTCTCTTCTCTTGGCGCATGGGCCTCTTGGGGCTGGTGCCCTTGGCCCATATAGGCCAAGGCACACCCCCTACAGCCCATGTGGCCCCCCGGGGCAGGTGGCCCCACCCGGTGGGCCCCCGGGACCCTTCCGGTGGTCCCGGTACAATACCGATGACCCCGAAACTTGTCCCGATGGCCGAAATAGCACTTCCTATATATAATTCTTTACCTCCGGACCATTCCGGAACTCCTCGTGACGTCCGGGATCTCATCCGGGACTCCGAACAACTTTCGGGTTACCGCATACTAATATCTCTATAACCCTAGCGTCACCGAACCTTAAGTGTGTAGACCCTACGGGTTCGGGAGACATGCAGACATGACCGAGACGTTCTCCGGTCAATAACCAACAGCGGGATCTGGATACCCATGATGGCTCCCACATGTTCCACGATGATCTCATCGGATGAACCACGATGTCAAGGACTTAATCAATCCCGTATACAATTCCCTTTGTCTAGCGGTATTGTACTTGCCCGAGATTCGATCGTCGGTATCCGATACCTTGTTCAATCTCGTTACCGGCAAGTCTCTTTACTCGTTTCGTAACACATCATCCCGTGATCAACTCTTTGGTCACATTGCGCATATGATGATGTCCTACCGAGTGGGCCCAGAGATACCTCTCCGCTTACACGGAGTGACAAATCCCAGTCTCGATTCGTGCCAACCCAACAGACACTTTCAGAGATACCTGTAATGCACCTTTATAGTCACCCAGTTACGTTGTGAAGTTTGATACACCCAAAGCATTCCTACGGTATCCGGAAGTTGCACAATCTCATGGTCTAAGGAAATGATACTTGACATTGGAAAAGCTTTAGCATACGAACTACACGATCTTTGTGCTAGGCTTAGGATTGGGTCTTGTCCATCACATCATTCTCCTAATGATGTGATCCCGTTATCAACGACATCCAATGTCCATGGTTAGGAAACTGTAACCATCTATTGATCAACGAGCTAGTCAACTAGAGGCTTACTAGGGACATGGTGTTGTCTATGTATCCACACATGTATCTGAGTTTCCTATCAATACAATTATAGCATGGATAATAAACGATTATCATGAACAAGGAAATATAATAATAACCAATTTATTATTACCTCTAGGGCATATTTCCAACAATATTAACCTGGTGCTTGTAGGTACATATGTCATTGGTAAAGATCGGCGCTTCGACCCTTTTGCGTATGTGGCAATGAGATATTCATGAAACAGCATCAAGTAAGAAAACTGATAAAGATTGTTAGTAAAGTGGGTCAAAAGATGGCAAATAAACTATTTGTTTACACTTTATTCAAGACAACAGTGAACTGCGGGATGGTAAGTAAGAACTCTGTAGCCTTCTTTTTACTACCCATAATGAGTGTTAGATGGCAATGTCTAAATCTTCTTCCTTTGCAGTGGTTCCCAAAGCAGTTTACTCAAGATTACCTCTCAAACTACATGATTTGTGGACATGCAAAGGTTAAAGTATTTCTACCAGACTACAATGACTATCTAGATGTCCCCATGAAGATAGTGAAGTATGGGCGGTTGACCACCACAAGGGGTTGGACTAGAGTCGTGCGTGCATTTGGCATCGAGGAGGGCACAATATAGGCATTGCACTTCACCTTGTTCAGCAACCAGAATGTCTTTTCCCTCTTTCTTTCCCCTCTTTAATACAAGTATACAACACTAGTTCATCATTCTTTATTTGGTGCTTATGTAAAAAATTGATGTAATTCTTGAACATATGTACATGTCAATCGGATATGGAATTGGTTGTTGGACCAGATGCATATGAATAAAGTTATTGCCTACTTTCGAATTCAAATTCTATACAATTTTAAATTGCAAAAATTAAATTAGGAAGTAGTTACACTCTGCAGGTCATTTCGACACACACAATCTATAAAGCACAATGTGTGTGATATACATTATAATCTGACACGGTTCACGGAGAGAAAACGTATGTGACCATGCGCACAGTTTGTAACACCCACAATGCGGCTATATCTCCCACATGTTGAAGCACGACTTAGAGGCATAACCGCATTGTAAGCAATGTCGCAAGTGAGGTAATCTTCACACAACCCATGTAATACATAAGGGAAAGAGATACATAGTTGGCTTACAATCGCCACTTCACACAAAACATGAATAAAGCATTACATCATCCAGATACAAGCAAGGTCCGACTACGGAACCAAAATAAAAGAAGACTACCCCAAATGCTACACAGATCCCCGATCGTCCCAACTGGGCTCCACTACTGATCAACTGAAACGAAACAACATAATGAACGAGATCTTCATCGAGCTCCTCCTTGAGCTCGGTTGCGTCGCCTGCATGGTTTCATCGGCACCTGCAAACTGGTTTTGGAAGTATCTGTGAGTCACAGGGACTCAGCAATCTCACACCCTCGCAATCAAGACTATTTAAGCTTATAGGTAGGGTAAAAGGTATGAGGTGGAGCTGCAGCAAGCACTAGCATATATGGTGGCTAACATACGCAAATGAGAGCGAGAAGAGAAGGCAAAGGCACGATCGATGAGCTATGATCAAGAAGAGATGCTAGAACAACCTACGTTCAAGCATAACTCCAACACCGTCTTCACTTCCCGGACTCCGCCGGAAAGAGACCATCACGGCTACACACGCGGTTGATGCATTTTAATTAAGTTAAGTGACAAGTTTTTCTACAACCGGACATTAACAAATTCCCATCTGCCCATAACCGCGGGCACGGCTTTCGAAAGTTCAATCCCTGCAGGGGTGTCCCAACTTAGCCCATCACAAGCTCTCACGGTCAATGAAGGATATTCCTTCTCCCAAGACAATCCGATCAGACTCGGCATCCCGGTTACAAGACATCCTCGACAATGGTAAAACAAGTCCAGCAAAGCCGCCCGAATGTGCCGACAAATCCCGATAGGAGCTGCACATATCTCGTTCTCAGGGCACACTCAGATGAGACATCCTACGAGTAAAACCAACCCTCAAGTTGCCCCGAGGTGGCCCCGTAGTCTACTCGGTTTGGACCAGCACTCAGAGGAGCACTGGCCCGGGGGGGTTAAAATAAGATGACCCTCGGGAGCGCGACTCCCAAGGGAAAGTAGGTGGTGGTGAGGCAAATGGTAAAACCAAGGTTGGGCCTTGCTGGAGGAGTTTTATTCAAAGCGAACTGTCAATTGGTTCCCATTATAACCCAACCGTGTAAGGAACACAAAAATCCGGGAACATAATACCGATATGACGGAAACTAGGGCGGCAAGAGTGGAACAAAACACCAGGCATAAGGCCGAGCCTTCCACCCTTTACCAAGTATATAGATGCATTAATTAAATAAGAGATATTGTGATATCCCAACAAAATATCCATGTTCCAACATGGAACAAACTCCAATCTTCACCTGTAACTAACAATTCTATAAGAGGGGCTGAGCAAAGCGGTAACATAGCCAAACAACAGTTTGCTAGGACAAGGTGGGTTAGAGGCTTGGCATGGCAATATGGGAGGCATGATAAGCAAGTGGTAGGTATCGCAGCATAGGCATATCAAAAGAGCGAGCATCTAGCAAGCAAAGATAGAAGTGATTTCGAGGGTATGGTCATCTTGCCTGAGATCCCACAAGGAAGAAGAACGAGTCCATGAAGAAGACAAACGGACGTAGTTGAATGAATCCTCACAAACGCAACATTATCAGAACCAACCCGAAGAAGCAACACTGGAAAGAAGCAAACACCATAGTAAACAACCACCACATAAGCATGACATGATGCACAACCAAATATGATGCATGTCCGGTTTAAAGATACATGGCATGGCAAAGTGCACAAGCAATCCTACAAATTAAGTGGAGCTCAATATGCAACGAGTTGCATATTGACGAGACAACACAACAAGTTATTTAGTTCGATCTCGCTTATGTACCCAACAATATTAAATGTTGTTTAGCATGGCAAGGGGTGAAGCATAAGCAAACTAAACATTTAGGCAAGTTTAAATGAGGCCGGAAACAATAAAAAACAAGTCCGGAAAAGTCCTCATGTGCATTTTATGGATTTGGCACTGTTCTGTCCTAAACACAATTTTAGAGTTATTAAACATGCAAAGTAAAGCCACCATGTTAAACTAGGCATTTTTCCACCCCATTTACATATAAAGTTTATTAAATTCGGAGTTACGGTTATATAGTTATGAATTAAAACATTTTAACATGGCAATAGGCAAAGTATATGCAAACATCATTTTAAACATAGATAAATATTGAATATTATTAAACTAGACAAAATTCTAAGCAACTTTCATATATAATTTATTTAGATCTGATGCACGGTTGTGAAGTTATTAAATGCATGAAGTTTGAGGGCTTTTCTGCAATTCTGTTTTAACTGGATAAAAAGATAAATCACTCCTCGGAAAAAAAACATGAGTCGGGCCGAAACTGGCTAGCCCGATAGAGAGAAGGGGCTGCTGCTCACATGGGCCACGGCCCACTGGACGGAGAGGGAGGCCTGCAGGGGAAGCTAGCAGCGGGAGGCTGGGCCTTGGCGCGGCCCATGAGCGCGGGGCCGGCCTAGGGAGGCAGCGGCTCAGTCCTCTCCCCTGCACAGGAGGTCGAGTGACGCCGCTGTGAGGACGGTGGCGGCTCGCGACGAAACGGCCGCGCCGGCGAAGGTGATTCGGCGGGGACGACGACGGGGCAAGGCGGGGAAGGACAGGAACGAGGTATCCGCGCGTGGGGAACCCAGATCCGGCGAAGGACGAGGCCGAGGAGGCCGGCGACGAGCTCGGCATTGGCTCCTGCAAGAAAAATGGTGGCGGCACTTAGAGCAGAGGGAGGGCACCGGAGAAAGGAAGAGAAGCGGAGGCGCGTTGCACTGCTTGGGCGGCGTGACCTGGGGTAGGCGGAGGATCCACATGTTGATACCGATGGCGACGAGTGAAGAGAAACTCTGCTCCCGATCCATCCTGGATCGAGGTACAAGACGAGGGGACGGGGCGCTCAGGATTGCTGCTGATGCTCTGCGGCGCGCGGACGCGAGGAGCTGCGAGCGTTGAATGTCTCCAGGAGCGCGAAGGCGAGGTGGACACGGACTGCTGCTGCCGCGGCTTGCAGTTTGTCAGGCGAGGAGATCGAGGAACGGAGCGCGATGGTTGGTCGGACACGGAAAACAGAGAAGAGACAGTGCGGTGGCGGCGGCTAGGAGGATCCCTAGGGATTAGGGATTGGTCCGAAAATAGACTAGGGGTAGACTATATATACAGGAAAAGAGGGAAGTTGGATCATCCGATCAAAATCTGACGGACGAGAATAAATAGGCTCAGGAGTCCAAATAAGAAAACGGTGATTTTTTGTAGACGTTTGGGGATGATCCGGACCCGTTGGTAACGACAGAGCGGGTCGGGTTCGGGACAGTTTAGGACGCTCACGTGAGGGGTTCGATGCACTGTGCAGAGAGGGTTTTGGGGTCTGACAGTTGACAGCGGACTATGCAGAAAGCTTTGGGCTGAGAGAAGAGAAGAGAGAGAGACCCGACAACTGTTTCCGGAGACCGAAAACGTCCGACGTTTGACCGACTATAATGTCGCTATAGTTATCCATTGGGCTATCAATCAACTCCGAATGCGATGAAACTTGGCAGGCGGCCTACCTACAACATAACAACACCACATGCCAACTTTCAACCCATTTCGAGAACATTTTTAGCCACTGATAAAATAATATTTAGGACATGCCGCGGGCGCGTGCAAGTGTGTCTGGGCTCAGAACGGACAACGGACGGACGAGGAGACCGGGACGGATGCAAGTTTTGAAATCATGATGATGCAACGCACATGATGACATGGCAAGATGTGACACGCAAGCAAATGACAAGGCAACAACAACGAGTAACTGGAAGACACCTAGCGCATCGATCTCGGGGCGTCACAACACTCCACCACTACGAGAGGATCTTGTCCCGAGATCTAGAATGGCACCAGAGGGAAAAAAAAGGAAGAGGAAGAGCAGCGGTAAAACTAAGTTGCTTCTTTGACAAACAAGTGAAACCAAAGAATCTTGAAAAGTTTAAGCCACTTCGAGAAAAGAATACAAAGAAGATGAACAAGGTGAGACACTCCGTTAGGAAAGAGGAACGAAGAAGAACAAATTCAGACAGCACCCCGGTTAGACCAAGATAGAGAAGAAATAAAGATGATATAATTTGGGTAGCACTCCGTCTGATAAGGGAGGCAAAACTTGACAGAATGGGAAGAATTTGATAAGAGGGCACGACACTCCGGTTAAACGGATAATCAAGGAAAGAACATGATCTTGACAAAACAAGAAGATGGATGAAAAGAGCAACATCACAATGCCTCCGGAAGAAAAGAGAGAATGAAATGGAATGAACGGAGGAGAAAAACATATCTTTTATCTCGAATGAGCTTGAAAGCATCTTAGGAGAAGGGTCGAACGTAACTGTTGGAAAACCAACAACAAAAAGAGTAAGCTTGTAGTGGGCTTATGGAGAATATCTCAAAATTATGAGGTGAAATTCTGCCACTAACGGAAAACAATAGATTGGATTGATAAGAACAAGGAGACGAGAAAACTATCTCACCGGTAGGACAAAAGAAGAACTTGGATCATTTATAAGCACCATAATTAACAACAATCCTTAGGGAAAAGCTTTAGGTGAAAAATAACCCAAGATAATTCCAATGAAGAGATTGATGGATTTAAGATACCTCATTCTTGACAACATGTGAATCATGAAACATGAACTCAAGTTATGAAGAATGCCATAGCACCACCTCAAATGATACGGTAGAAAGAATTACACTTTGGAATGCAAGATGAAAAATGCTTGAGCTCTTCTGAAAAGAATCTCAATGAACACTTCGAGAAGGAATTTAAATCCTTAAAGAACCATCATGTAGAACCTTCAAGAAGAACTCCGGTAACAAAAGGATGATCAAACATAAAGGAAAGAGAAGTTGAAAACACAAGGTGAAGCGTTGCACTGATTAGATGAAACTTTGAAATGATATAACCGAGAAAACTTGGAACTCGGGAAAGATTGAAGAATAAGTGAAATCAAGAATTTTGACGAACCTCCGGAATAAGGAATTAATCACTTGGATGAAACAAAGAATAAGAATTACATTATGCTTATCCTTCACCAATTTAAATTGATGACAAGCAACGGATTTGGCATACTACTTATTCTCGTTAAAAGGATTAAGAGAGAGATATAGCGCAAACTTAGGAAGGTCTTCCACGAATCACCGGTAGGATTGGAACAACGAATGAATTGATATAAAAACAAAGGAAGAGAAATCTTGAACAAACCATCGTAAGAATTGAAAAAGAACGAAGAAAAGAGAAGAATCATCGGTAAGAATTAGAAAACAAATGAAGGTACTTGAGGGAATTTAGATACAAGTGAATGAAGAGATCATAAACTGATTAGAGGATATTTGAACGATGCACCGGTATGATTTGCAGAACAATAGCTGAAAGCTGAGGATGAATAAACCCAAAATGGTTGCCTTCGGAGAATCAAATTGAAAAGAATCTTGAATTGCTCCGGTAGGTGAAAAGAATTCTCACAATCGAAAACAATTATGAGAGGAAGGCATCAAGCTAGAACCTCGAGTCTTTGAGAGAACGGATAAGATTTGGAGGAGAACTCTTCTTCGGTCTTCAAATGTTGAGAATGACGATAAGAAGCACCACCATGGATCGTTGAGATACTCCGAGATGAAATTAGAAAGGTTGAACCAACGATGGCAAGAATTTGAAAGATCTGGGAGAAAACATCTGACTGATGATAATTCATTCTTACGTCAAACTTTAAAATGAATTTGAGAATAACTCCGGGAAAATTAGAAGAGTCAGGTAAGATCCTGGGAAAAGACCTGTGAGTTAGGGCCCACTCAAAAGAAACACCGTTGAAATGATTTAAAAGAGAGGTTGCACCGGTTAAATTAAATGACTTGAATGAGATAACATCCCCGAAAGAGCTTGAACGAATGTAGAGTGGAAACACGAATCTTCGAGATATCTTGAGCACTCCGGAACAATTGAATAGTGAGAAGTGGATGATTAAGAGGTGCACCGGCATGAGAAGGTATTTGAAACGAGGAAAAGGATATGATCAACAAAGCTTGACTTGAAACCACCGGAGATGGAAAGAATGAAGAATGATGAACTTGAGGCTCTGTTAGAATCTTCATGAGAATCACCGGATAAGAACATTCAAAGACAAGAATGAAGAGTCTTCACATGAATAAAATGGATATTTTATTAAGATATATGAGTCCTTGAAGAAAAAGGGTGGGAGGGAGGGAAAACAAAGTCAACTTGAAGACGGATGAAACGAACAACGTTGATGAAAAACTGAGATTGGATCTTGTGAATGTTGAAATGATCGGATCCACTTGAAGAGAGACACGCTAGTTGAAAAAGGATTGACATGGCAATCTCGATTATCATGAAGGATTAGTGTTCACATCGGAGTATGAGAACACCACTTAGGGAAGGTATGGAATCAACATTTGACTTCGAAACAACTCGAATACCACAACTCAAAACAAAACAAAGGATTGGCTTGCAGAATAAGCCGGAACAAACATATGATAGAGATTTCGTCCGAAGTTTGCGTGGTGGGGCCTACACAGGCTCAATCGTACAGCACCATCATGTACAAGGCAGTGCACATGACATACGAAGCGTCCCCGAGTCAGCATAGCCAAGGACTCTTTTTAAGACACAACGAGACCACAGTAAAACCAACCGTGGATAGGCGGACCACTAGACGTCGAACCCCAATTTCATATCATACATCTGTCGGAAAGATATCCTAAGAGCTACTTGAATTCCCACTTATAAACTCCCAAAACTTTCTGGTTATGCAATCAGGTGTTGGGGATACAGGGGAAGCATAATATCTCACCCAAAACTAGCAAATCCTACATCCAGCTGTATCCATCCTTCAACACATAACCAAGAAACCTTCGGAAATCATTTACCTCAACCTTCAAAAAGCATCCGTTATATGAGTTCTGGTAATACTCCCGAACTCCCACCCCAGTACTGGGTGGCGTCAAGGTTATCTCACCAACAACTGCATAAAAGAGATTTTTGATGTCGGCGAAAACTCAGGTATTCCAGAACTGCAACGATAAAATTGTGACGACAACACCTCGGAGCTCAACTCCCCGGGACACTGCCACAACCCCTAGATGTCAGGAGGCACCAAGAACAATGTTCTCGTCACAAAACCATCGGAACGATTCCAAGATACCTGCGTGATCCTAAATTTTTTTAGTGAAATTTGAGAAGAGAAGAGTCAAAACTCTACGTCAGGATTCCTCACCAGAGCGATGAAGGGCTGAGGAGTAAAAAGAATCCTACTCTTCGATATATATAATCCTAAATGACTCAAAACTTTTTCTAGACTCAACAACGCCATCGATTCGATCAAGCAGGGGGGCTCCTAAGTCGGGGAAGGCTCTGATTACCAACTTGTAACACCCACGATGCGGCTATATCTCCCACATGTCGAAGCACGACTTGGAGGCATAACCGCATTGTAAGCAGTGTCGCAAGTGAGGTAATCTTCACACAACCCATGTAATACATAAGGGAAAGAGATACATAGTTGGCTTACAATCGCCACTTCACACAAAACATGAATAAAGCATTACATCATCCAGATACAAGCAAGGTCTGACTATGGAACCAAAATAAAAGAAGACTACCCCAAATGCTACACAGATCCCCGATCGTCCCAACTGGGCTCCACTACTGATCAACTGAAATGAAACAACACAATGAATGAGATCTTCATCGAGCTCCTCCTTGAGCTCCGTTGCGTCACCTGCACGGTTTCATCAGCACCTGCAAACTGGTTTTGGAAGTATCTGTGAGTCACGGGGACTCAGCAATCTCACACCCTCGCGATCAAGACTATTTAAGCTTATAGGTAGGGTAAAAGGTATGAGGTGGAGCTGCAGCAAGCACTAGCATATATGGTGGCTAACACACGCAAATGAGAGCGAGAAGAGAAGGCAAAGGCACGATCGATGAGCTATGATCAAGAAGTGATCCTAGAACAACCTACGTTCAAGCATAACTCCAACACAGTGTTCACTTCCCGGACTCCACCGGAAAAAGACCATCACGGCTACACACGCGGTTGATGCATTTTAATTAAGTTAAGTGACAAGTTTTCCTACAACCGGACATTAACAAATTCCTATTTGC
Organism: Triticum urartu; assembly: GCF_056163025.1. NCBI lineage: Eukaryota > Viridiplantae > Streptophyta > Magnoliopsida > Poales > Poaceae > Triticum > Triticum urartu. Next base: position 378,344,131 of record NC_141875.1, read on the forward strand.
CCATAACCGCGGGCAAGGCTTTCGAAAGTTCAATCCCTGCAGGGGTGTCCCAACTTAGCCCATCACAAGCTCTCACGGTCAACGAAGGATATTCCTTCTCCCAAGACAATTCGATCAGACTCGGCATCCTAGTTACAAGACATCCTCGACAATGGTAAAACAAGTCCAGCAAAGCCGCCCGAATGTGCCGACAAACCCCGATAGGAGCTGCACATATCTCGTTCTCAGGGCACACTCAGATGAGACATCCTACGAGTAAAACCAACCCTCAAGTTGCCCCGAGGTGGCCCCGCAGTCTACTCTGTTCGGACCAACACTCAGAGGAGTGAAGCATAAGCAAACACCACAACAAGTTATTTAGTTCGATCTCGTTTATGTACCCAACAATATTAAATGTTGTTTAGCATAGCAAGGGATGAAGCATAAGCAAACTAAACATTTAGGCAAGTTTAAATGAGGCCGGAAACATCAAACAACAAGTCCAGAAAAGTCCTCATGTGCATTTTATGGATTTGGTACTGTTCTGCCCTAAACACAATTTTAGAGTTATTAAACATGCAAAGTAAAGCCACCATGTTAAACTAGGCATTTTTCCACCCCATTTACATATAAAGTTTATTAAATTTGGAGTTATGGTTATATAGTTATGAATTAAAACATTTTAACATGGCAATAGGCAAAGTATATGCAAACATCATTTTAAACATAGATGAAAATTGAATATTATTAAACTAGACAAAATTCTAAGCAACTTTCATATATAATATATTTAGATCCGATGCACGGTTGTGAAGTTATTAAATGCATGAAGTTTGAGGGCTTTTCTGCAATTTTGTTTTAACTAGATAAAAAGATAAATCACTCCTCAGAAAAAAACATGAGCCGGGCCGAAACTGGCTAGCCCGATAGAGAGAAGGGGCTGCTGCTCACATGGGCCACGACCCGCTGGACGGAGAGGGAGGCCTACAGGGGAAGCTAGCAGCGGGAGGCTGGGCCTTGGCGCGGCCCATGGGCGCGGGGCCGGCCCAGGGAGGTAGTGGCTCGGTCCTCTCCCCCGCACAGGAGGTCGAGCGAGGCCGCTGTGAGGACGGTGGCAGCTCGCGACGGAACGGCCGCGCCGGCGAAGGTGATTCTGCGGGGACGACGACGGGGCAAGGCGGGGAAGGACATGAACGAGGTATCTGCACGTGGGGAACCCAGATCCAGCGAAGGACGAGGCTGAGGAGGCCGGCGATGAGCTCGGCGTTGGCTCCTGCAAGAAAAATGGCGGCGGCACTTAGAGCAGAGGGAGGGCACCGGAGAAAGGAAGAGAAGGGGAGGCGCGTTGCACTGCTTGGGCAGCGTGACCTGGGGTAGCCGGCGGATCCAAATGTTGAGGCCGCCGGCGATGAGTGAAGAGCAACTCTGCTCCCGATCCATCCTGGATCGAGGTACAAGACGAGGGGACGGGGCGCTCAGGATTGCTGCTGATGCTCTACGGCGCGCGGACGCGAGGAGCTGCGAGCGTTGAATGTCTCCGGGAGCGTGAAGGCGAGGTGGACACGGACTGCTGCTGCCGCGGCTTGCAGTTTGTCGGGCGGGGAGATCGAGGAACGGAGCGCGACGGTTGGTCGGACCTGGAAAACAAAGAAGAGACAGTGCGGTGGCAGCGACTAGGAGGATCCCTAGGGATTAGGGATTGGTCAGAAAATAGACTAGGGGTAGACTATATATACATGAAAAGAGGGAAGTTGGATCATCCGATCGAAATCCGACGGACGAGAATAAATAGGCTCGGGAGTCCAAATAAGAAAACGGTGATGTTTTGTAGACGTTTGGGGATGATCTGGACCCGTTGGTAACGACAGAGCGGGTCGGGTTCGGGACAGTTTCGGACGCTCACGTGAGGGGTTCGATGCACTGTGCAGAGAGGGTTTCGGGGTCTGACGGTTGACAGCGGACTATGTAGAAAGCTTTGGGCTGAGAGAAGAGAAGAGAGAGAGACCCGGCAACTGTTTCCGGAGACCGAAAACGTCCGACGTTTGACCGACTATAATGTTGCTATAGTTATCCGTTGGGCTATCAAACGAACACCGAATGCGATGAAACTTGGCAGGCGGCCTACCTACAACACAACAACACCACATGCCAACTTTCAACCCATTCCAAGAACATTTTTGGCCACTGATAAAATAATATTTTGGACATGCCGCGGGCGCGTGCAAGTGTGTCTGGGCTCAGAACGGACAACGGGCGGAACGAGGAGACCGGGGCGGATGCAAGTTTTGAAAACATGATGATGCAATGCACATGATGACATGGCAAGATGCGACACGCAAGCAAATGACAAGGCAACAACAACGAGTAACTGGAAGACACCTGGTGCATCGATCTCGGGGTGTCACACAGTTTCCATTTGCAAAAGTGTGTGTGATGTTAGACAATATCACAAATGGTGAGACCAAAATAAATGTTTGTGATAGTCGCCTTATCGTACATGATTTACAGTCATGAACTGTTTCTGATGTCGTATGCATCATAAATGTTGCACCACAGAATAGCATGTGTGATAGTTATCCTGTACGACACTCGTACAATAGTCTGATGTTTCGTAAAGCTATCTGACACTCGTACAATGATTAACTTATCTTGTTAATTATATAACATATATGGTTCAGGAGAAGTGAATGTCTGTGATAGTCTCCTTATCATACACGCTTTACAATCATGAACTGTTTGTGATGGGGTGCGCATCATAAATGTTGCACCACATAATAGCGTGTGCAATGGTAATGTCAGCACACACGAGTAGCAAGGATGGAGCGTTTGGGATATTTGATATATCCCAAACATTTGTGTGACAAATTGCATTTGAGATAGATGCAGGCATCGCATACGCTTAGTTCTGCAAAACATATGCATTCCTACACCCTATCCCGGTGATTTCTAGGTCGTGTGGGAAGGACCCCCTATCGCACACAGAGGCAAGGCGATGGTTTAAAAATTCATCATGGAAAGGGGTTAGAAACCGTTTGTATAGTAGGTCGCTACACCAGTGACATCATGCACATGCTAGTACTACAACACTTCAACAAGTGATTCAAAGAAATCATAGTAAAAAAGTGATTCAAAGAAATCCAATACATTCGGATTTGAGGAAACCCATGAACTAGGGTACCACCTTCATATAAAAAATGCTACCAAGATAAAAAAATTACCGAAAAGATTTAGGTGATTTGGAGGAGATTATCTCAAACAACAAGGGGAGGGAAAGATCCACCAAAGAAGACCTCTATTTGGTGTGGATTAGAGGGGCTTGAGGTGGGAGAGAGAGGGGGGCTGGGCTGCCTCTGTTCTTGCGGCTCAAGGGTGAGGGACTGGGCTTGCGGAGAGTGATTGGGGTGTGCCCCACATACTCTCCACGTGGGGCTTAACCCTTTAACATGGGAATGCCACGTTCCTTGTTGATTTAGTCAGGGTCGAAAATATTAGGATCTGTGGCGTTTACCCCTTTGCCATGTCGGACAGTCAACAAACAGGTCCAGGTGGTGGGCCAGGGGAAAATGTTGTAGACTTCAGCATTCCCATCAACCAAAAGGGCGGGGTTGATGGCGTGATAAAAAAAAGATTCATCTTTGATTATTATTTTCAAATGAGGTTGAATCGTGCTAATATTTGGCTTAAGAGTCAAAACTGTCATTTTGGCACCTACCGGTGAAGGAAATATGCCCTAGAGGCAATAATAAATTTGTTATTTTATATTTCCTTATATCATGATAAATGTTTATTATTCATGCTAGAATTGTATTAACCGGAAACTTGATACATGTGTGGATACATAGACAAAACACCGTGTCCCTAGTAAGACTCTACTAGACTAGATCATTAATCATAGATGGTTAAGTTTCATAACCATAGACATGTGTTGTCATTTGATGAACGGGATCACATCATGAGGAGAATGATGTGATGGACAAGACCCATCGGTTAGCTTAGCATATTGATCGTTCAGTTTTATTGCTACTGCTTTCTTCATGTCAAATACATATTCCTTTGACTATGAGATTATGCAACTCCCGGATATTGGAGGAATACCTTGTGTGCTATCAAACGTCACAACGTAACTGGGTGATTATAAATATCCTCTATAGGTATTTCCAAAGGTGTTTGTTGGGTTGGAATAGATCGTGATTAGGATTTGTCACTCCGAGTATCGGAGAGGTATCTCTGGGCCCTCTCAGTAATACACATCATAAGAAGCCTTGCAAGCAATGTGACTAATGAGTTAGTTGCAGGATGATGTATTACAGAATGAGTAAAGAGACTTGCCGGTAACGGGATTGAACTAGGTATGAATATATCAACGATCGAATCTCGGGCAAGTAACATACGGATGTTGTTCAGAGTCCCAGATGAGATCACGGACATGAGGAGGAGTCTCGAAATGGCCGAGAGGTAAATATTGATATATATATATATATAGGGCGATAGTATTAGGATAGCGGAAGTGTTCTGGAGGGTACCGGGTACATATCGGGTCACCGGAAGGGGTTCCGGGCACCCCCGGCATATGTATGGGCTTAATGGGCCAAGGAGGGGACAGATCAGCCCACAAGGGGCTGGTGCGCCCCTGCCCTAGCTGGCCAGCCCAAGGGGAAGGAAAGGGCAAGGGGTAAACCCCTCCTGCCTTTCCCTCCTCAAGGGAGAAAGGAAACGGGGGGGGGGCCTCCCTCCCCTGCCTTTCTCCCGCACACACATATGAAAGGGGGCGCAAGTTTGGGAGGGTGCCCAAGTAGGATTCTTCCTACTTGGGGCGCCCCCTTGGCTGCTCCCCCTCCCTCCCACCTATATATATGATGGGGGGAGGTGCCTAGAACACACAACAACATATGTTAGCCGTGTGCGGCGCCCCCTCCATAGATTACACCCTCGGTCATATTCTCGCGGTGCTTAGGCGAAGCCCTGCGTGGATCACTTCACCTTCACTGTCACCATGCCATCATGCTGAGAGAACTCATCTACTTCCCCGGTACTCTGCTAGATCAAGAGTTCGAGGGACGTCATCGAGCTGAACATGTGCAGAACTCAGAGGTGTCGTGCGTTCGGTGCTTGATGGGTCGGAACGAGAAGAAGTTCGACTACATCAACCGTGTTGTCAAACGCTTCTGCTTTCGGTCTACGAGGGTACGTAGACATACTCTCCCCCTCTCGTTGTTATGCATCTCCCAGATAGGTCTTGTGTGAGCGTAGGAATTTTTTTGAAATTGCATGCTACGTTTCCCAATAGTGGCATCTGGGCCAGGTCTATGTGTAGATGATATGCACGAGTAGAACACAAATAGTTGTGGGTGGTGATCATCATACTTCTTACCATAAATGTCTTATTTTGATTCAATGGTATTGATGGACGAAGCGGCCCGAACCAACCTTACATGACCACATTCATGAGACCGGTTTCACGGACAGACATGCAACTAGTTTTGCATAAAGGAGGCTGGCGGGTGTTTGTTTCTCCTACTTTAGTTGAATCGAATTTGACTGCGTCGGGTCCTTGTTGAAGGTTAAAACAGCAAACTTGATAAGTCACCGTTATGGTTTTGATGTGTAGATAAGAACAGTTCTAGCTAGAAGCCTGTAGCAACCACGTAAAACTTGTAACAACAAAGTAGAGGACGTCTAACTTGTTTTTATAGGGCATGTTGTGATGTGATATGGTCAAGACATGATGTGATATACGTTATTGTATGAGATGATCATGTTTTGTAAAAGTTATTAGCAACCGGCAGGAGCCTTATGGTTGTCTCTTTATTGTATGAAATGCAAACACCATGTAATTGCTTTACTTTATCACTATGCGTTAGCGATAGTTGTAGAAGCAATAGTTAGAGAGACGACCACGACGCTACAATGGAGATCAAGGTGTCAAGCTGGTGACCATGGAGATCATGGCGGTGCTTTGGAGATGGAGATCAAAGGCACAAGATAATGATGGCCATATCATGTTAGATATTTTGTTTGCATGTGATGTTTATCTTTTATGCATCTTATTTTGCTTAGTACGGCGGTAGCATTATAAGATGATCCCTTACTAAAATTCAAGGTATAAGTGTTCTCCCTAAGTATGCACCGATGCGACAGTTCATTGTGCTGAGACACCACATGATGATAGGGTGTGATAAGCTATACATTCACATACAATGGGTGCAAGACAGTTTTGCACATGCGGAATACTCGGGTTAAACTTGATGAGCCTAGCATGTACAGATGTGGCCTCGGAACACTGGAGACCGAAAGGTCAAACGTGAATCATGTAGTAGATATGATCAACATAGAGATGTTCACCATTAATGACTACTCCATCTCACGTGATGATCGGACATGGTTTAGTTGATTTGGATCACGTATCATTTAGATGACTTGAGGGATGTCTATCTAAGTGGGAGTTCTTAAGTAATATGATTAATTGAACTTAATTTATCATGAACTTAGTCCTGGTACTATTTACATATCTATGTTGTAGATCAATAGCTCGCGTATAGCTCCCTTGTTTTATTTTTGATATGTTCCTAGAGAAAACTAAGTTGAAAGATGATAGTAGCAATGATGCGGACTGGGTTCGTGATCTGACGATTATCCTCATTGTTGCACCGAATAATCATGTCCTTGATGCACCGCTAGGTGACAGACCTATTGCAGGAGTAGATGTTGACATTATGAATGTTTGACAAGCTCGGTATGATGACTACTTGATAGTTTAGTGCACCATGCTTTACGTCTTAGAACCGGGACTTCAAAAATGTTTTGAACGCCATGGAGCATATGAGATGTTCCAAGAGCTGAAGTTAGTATTTCAGGCTCATGCCCTTGTCAAGAGGTATGAGACCTCTGGAAAATACTTTGCCTACAAGATGGAGGAGAATCGCTCAGCTAGTGAGCATGTGCTCGGAATGTCTGGGTACTACAATCGCTTGAATCAAGTGGGAGTTAATCTTCCAGATAAGATAGTGATTGACAGAGTTCTCTAGTCACTGTCACCAAGTTACTAGAACTTCGTGATGAACTATAATATGCAAGGGATGACGAAAATGATTCTCAAGCTCATCGTGATACTGAAATTAGCGAAGGTAGAAATCAAGAAAGAGCATCAAGTGTTGATGGTTAACAAGACCACTAGTTTCAAGAAAAAAAGGGCAAGGGAAAGAAAGGGAACTGCAAGAATAATGGCAGGCAAGTTGCCACTCCCGTGAAGAAGCCCAAAGATGGACCTAAGCCTGAAACTGAGTACTTCTACTACAAAGGGAATGGTCACTCGAAGCGGAACTGCCCCAAATACTTGGCGCATAGGAAGGATGGCAAACTCAACAAAAGTATATTTGATATACATGTTATTGATGTGTGCTTTACTAGTGTTCATAGTAGCCCATGGGTATTTGATACCGGTTCAGTTGCTAAGATTTGTAACTCAAAACAAGAGTTACAAAATGAACAGATACTAGTTAAGGGCGAGGTGACGATGTGTGTTGGAAGTGATTCCAAGGTAGATAAGATCACCATCACACACTCCCTTTACCTTCAGGATTAGTGTTGAACCTAAAATAAAGTTTATTTGGTGATTACGTTGAGCATGAATATGATTGGATCATGTTTATTACAATATGGTTATTCATTTAAGTCAGAGAATAACTGTTGTTTAGTTTACATGAATAAAACCTTCTATGGTCATACACCCAACGTGAATGGTTTACTGAATCTCGGTCATAGTGATGCACATATTCATAATATTGATGCCAAAAGATGCAAAGGTAATAATGATAGTGCAACATACTTGTGGCATTGCCGTTTAGGTCATATTGGTGTAAAGCCCATGAAGAAACTCCATGCGGATGGACTTTTGGAATCACTTGATTATGAATCATTTGATGCTTGTGAACCATGCCTCATGGGCAAGATGACTAAGACTCCGTTCTCTGGAACAATGGAGCGAGCCACTGACTTATTGAAAATAATACATACCGATGTATAGGCGGTCCGATGAGTGTTGAGGCTCGCGGCGGGTATCATTATTTTCTGACCTTCACAGATGATTTGAGCAGATATATGGGTGTATCTACTTAATGAAACACAAGTCTAAAAGATTTGAAAAGTTCAAAGAATTTCATAGTGAAGTGGAGAATCATCATAACAAGAAAATAAAGTTTCTACGATCTAATCGCGGAGGCGAAATATTTGAGTTACGAGTTTGGCCTTCATTTAAAACAATGTGGAATAGTTTCACAACTCACGCCACCTGGAACACCACAGTGTAATGGTGTGTCCGAACGTCGTAACCGTACTTTATTAGATATGGTGCGATCTATGATGTCTCTTACCGATTTACCACTATCATTTTGGGGTTATGCATTAGAGACAGCTGCATTCACGTTAAATAGGGCACCATCTAAATCCATTAAGACGACACCGTATCAATTGTGGTTTGGCAAGAAACCCAAGCTGTTGTTTCTTAAAGTTTGGGGTTGCGACACTAATGTCAAAAGGCTTCAGCCTGATAAGCTCAAAATTGGGTACACCTTCTACCACATATCCGAAGGCAAGATCTTTGTTGCTAAGAATGGATCCTTTCTAGAGAAGGAGTTTCTCTCGAAAGAAGTGAGTGGGAGGAAAGTAGAACTTGATGAGGTAATTGTACCTTCTCTTGAATTGGGAAGTAGCTCATCACAGAAAACCATTCCCGTGATGCCTACACCAACTAGAGAGGAAGCTAATGGTGATGATCATAAAATTTCAAATCAAGTTACTACCAAACCTCGTAGGTCAACCAGAGCACGTTCCGCACCAGAGTGGTACGGTGATCCTGTTCTGGAAGTCATGTTACTAGACCATGACGAACCTACAAACTATGAAGAAGCTATGATGAGCCCAGATTTCGATAAATGGCTTGAGGCCATGAAATCTGAGATAGGATCCATGTACGAGAACAAAGTGTGGACTTTGGTGGACTTGCCCAATGATCGGCAGGCCATTGAGAAAAAATGGATCTTCAAGAGGAAGATGAACACTGATGGTAGTGTTACTATCAACAAAGCTCGACTTGTTGCAAAAGGTTTTCGACAAGTTCAAGGTGTTGACTATGATGAGATTTTCTCACTCATAGCGATGCTTAAGTCTGTCTGAATCATGTTAGCAATTTCCGCATTTTATGAAATCTGGAAAATGGATGTCAAGACTGCATTCCTTAATGGATTTCTTAAAGAAGAGTTGTATATGATGCAACCAAAAGGTTTTATCGATCCTAAAGGTGCTAACAAAGTGTGAAAACTCCAGTGATCCATCTATGGACTGGTGCAAGCATCTCGGAGTTGGAATATACGCTTTGATAAGGTGATCAAAGCATATGATTTTATACAGACTTATGGTGAAGCCTGTATTTACAAGAAAGAGAGTGGGAGCTCTGTAGCATTTCTGATATTATATGTGGATGACATATTGTTGATTGGAAATGATGTAGAAATTCTGGATAGCATAAAAGGATATTTGAATAAGAATTTTTCAATGAAAGACCTCGGTGAAGCTACTTATATATTGGGCATCAAGACCTATAGGGATAGATCGAGACGCTTAATAAGACTTTCACAAAGCACATACCTTGACAAGATTTTGAAGAAGTTCAAAATGGATCAGTCAAACAAGTAGTTCTTCCCTGTATTGTAAGGTGTGACGTTGAGTAAGACTCAAAGCCCGACCACGACATAAGATAGAGAGAGAATAAAAGTCATTCCCTATGCCTCAGCCATAGGTTCTATAAAGTATGTCATGCTATGTACCAAACCTATTGTGTACCTTGCCATAAGTTTGGCAAGGGGGTACAATAGTGATCTAGGAGTAGATCACTGACAGCGGTCAAAATTATCCTTAGAGGTCTAAGGAAATATTTCTCGGTTATGGAGGTGATAAAGAGTTCGCCGTAAAGAGTTACGTCGATGCAAGCTTTGACACCGATCTAGATGACTCTAAGTCTCGATCTGGATACATATTGAAAGTGGGAGCAATAAGCTAGAGTAGCTCCATGCAGAGCATTGTAAACATACAAATTTGCAAGATACATACGGATCTGAATGTGGCAGACACGTTGACAAAAACTTCTCTCAAAAGCAAAACATGATCACACCTTAGTACTCTTTGGGTCTTAATCACATAGCAATGTGAACTAGATTATTAACTCTAGTAAACCCTTTGAGTGTTGGTCACATGGAGGTGTGAACTACGGGTGTTAATCACCTAAAGATGTGAACTATTGGTGTTAACTCACATGGCAATGTGAACTAGATTATTGACTCTATTGCAAGTGGGAGACTAAAGGAAATATGCCCTAGAGGCAATAATAAAGTTGTTATTTTATATTTCCTTATATCATGATAAATGTTTATTATTCATGCTAGAATTGTATTAACTGGAAACTTGATACATGTGTGGATACATAGACAAAAACACTGTGCCCCTAGTAAGCCTCTACTAGACTAGCTCGTTAACCAAAGATTGTTAAGTTTCCTAACCATAGACATGTGTTGTCATTTGATGAACGAGATCACATCATTAGGAGAATGATGTGATGGACAAGGCCCATCTGTTAGCTTAGCATATTGATCGTTCAATTTTATTGCTACTGCTTTCTTCATGTCAAATACATATTCCTTTGACTATGAGATTATGCAACTCCTGGATACCGGAGGAATACCTTGTGTGCTATCAAACATCACAATGTAACTGGGTGATTATAAAGATGCTCTACATGTATCTTCATAGGTGTTTGTTGGGTTGGCATAGATCGAGATTAGGATTTGTCACTCCGAGTATTGGAGAGGTATCTCTGGGCCCTCTCGGTAATGCACAGCATAAGAAGCCTTGCAAGCAATGCGACTAATGAGTTAGTTGCGGGATGATGTATTACAGAACGGGTAAAGAGACTTGTCAGTAACGAGATTGAACTAGGTATGAAGATATCGACGATCGAATCTCAGGCAAGTAACATATCGATGACAAAGGGAACAATGTATGTTGTCATTACGGTTCAACCGATAAAGATCTTCGTAGAATATGTAGGAACCAATATGAGCATTTAGGTTCCTCTATTGGTTATTGACAGGAGAAGTGTCTTGGTCATGTCTACATAGTTCTCGAACCCGTAGGGTTCGCACGCTTAACATTGATGACGATTTTGTATTATATGAGTTATGTGATTCGGTGACCGAATGTTGTTCGGAGTCCCGGGTGAGATCACGTACATGACGAGGACTCTCGAAATGGTCGAGAGGTAAAGATTGATATATAGGATGATAGTATTCGGACAGCGGAAGTGTTCTGGAGGGTACCGGGTACATATCGGGTCACCGGAAGGGGTTCCGGGCACCCCTGGCATATGTATGGGCTTAATGGGCCAAGGAGGGGACAGATCAGACCACAAGGGGCTGGGGTGCCCCTGCCCTGGCCGGCCAGCCCAAGGGGAAGGAAAGGAGAAGGGGGAAACCCCTCCTGCCTTTCCCTCCTCAAGGGATAAAGGAAAGGGGGCGTCTCCCTCCCCTGCCTTTCTCCCGCACACACATATGGAAGGGGGGCGCAGGTTTGGGAGGGTGCCCAAGTAGGATTCCTCCTACTTGGGGCACCCCCTTGGCTTGTCCCTCTCCCTCCCACCTATATATATGAGGGGGGCGCCTAGAACACACAACAACATATGTTAGCCGTGTGCGGCGCCCCTCCACAGATTACACCCGCGGTCATATTCTCGCGGTGCTTAGGCGAAGCCCTGCACGGATCACTTCACCATCATCGTCACCATGCCGACGTGCTGACAGAACTCATCTACTTCCTCGGTACTCTGCTATTGGGGAACGTAGTAATTTCAAAATTTTCCTAAGCACACGCAAGATCATGGTGATGCATAGAAACGAGAGGGGAAGAGTGTTGTCCATGTACCCTCGTAGACCGTAAGCAGAAGTGTTATGACAACGCGGTTGATGTAGTCGTACGTCTTCATGATCGACCGATCCTAGCACCGAAGGTACGGCTGTCGGTGTCAAAACCGGAGCATCTCGGGTAGGGGGTCCCGAACTGTGCATCTAGGATTGATGGTAACAGGAGACGAGGGACACAATGTTTACCCAGGTTCGGGCCCTCTCTGTGGAGGTAATACCCTACTTCATGCTTGATTGATCTTGATGAATATGAGTATTACAAGAGTTAATCTACCACGAGATCGTAATGGCTAAACCCTAAAAGTCTAGCCTGGCTATGATTACCAGGAGATATCTACGGACCTAGCCCTCTGGTTTATATAGACACGGGAGGGATCTAAGGTTACACAAGGTCGGTTACAGAGAAAGGAATATTCATATTTGGTTGCCAAGCTTGCCTTCCACGCCAAGGAGAGTCCCATCCGGACACGGGTATAATCTTCGGTCTTCGTATCTTCATGGCCCATCAGTCCGGCCCTTATCCAATAGGTCGGATGCCCGAGGACCCCTTAGTCCACGACTCCCTTAGTAGCCCCCGAACTAGACTTCAATGACGAGGTGTTCGGCATGCAGATAGTCTTCGGCATTGCAAGGCGGGTTCCTCCTCCTATGACTTTAAAGTGATGTATTCGGCTCTCCATTTAATGTCGCGCCCCTCGGCCCCCGCGCCCTCCTGACTTCAGCTTACACATGTCGAGTGAATACAAGAGGTCGGGGTATTTTTACATATACCACCCTGACCGTACGGGAAAAGTGCCTATTTAAAGAGAATAGATCTCAGATCCCTTCCAAATCCCACAGAAGAAATCCTCAGAGCTTGCGGAGCGGAACCACCCCAACATGGCTAGCACTCCCAGCTCTTCCTCTCATCCCCACAACTCCGAAATAGGGGATTGGGAGAAATGTTATGCTTCTCACAGTCAGCTGGTGAAGCTGCAAACACATGGCTTCCTTCCTCCCGCGGATTTGGTCCCCGTACGAGTAGGGATGACGTCCTTCAATGGTGGGGCTCAAGCGGAGAACTTCCCCAATCCGTCCAGGTAGGAACGAGTATTCTTCGTCCCCTTCTTGTTAAGAGGTGTCAGATTTCCGATCCATCCCTTCCTCCGAGGTCTGCTGGAGTATTACGGCCTCCAACTGCATAGTCTCACTCCTGCCTCTATCCTGCATATTGTGGGTTACGTCGCTTTATGCGAGCTATTCCTGGGCCGCAAGGCCCATTTCGATTTATGGAGAAGTCTATTCTGCCTCGTCCCTCGTAATCACGGAGGTTCAATATTTGAAGTTGGGGGAGCCGAAGTGTGGTGCAGCGCCGGCACCGGATACCTGTCCGGCACGCCGAAGAAGGCTTCCGAAGAGCCGCATTCCAAATGGTTCTATATCGACAACGTCGCTCTTCCCGACCCAGTCCGTATGGGCCTCCCTGAATTTTCAAGTGCTCCGTTGAAGAAACGCCATAGCTGGCGTCCTCGGAGCCTCGAGGAAGAGGATAGCGTAGAGGTCAGTCTGCTGCTGGGCAAGATTAAGATGCTCGCCTAGCCCGGATTGTCAATAGTCGAGGTAATGGCGGTTTCCATAGCGCGCGGGGGGGGAGGTCCAACCACTCCAATATAGAGGGCTGCCCATGTGGCACTACAATGGGGAACACGATGCCTCACGCTGCGGTCGGAAGGGTCCAAAGACCCCCGCCACTCTGGCCAAAATATTGGCCGAACTATATAAAGGGGAGAAGGAGGAGTTCACCCGTCTCCAATTCCGAGACGGATTTTCCATGTATAATCCTCCTAGCTGGGTAAGCTCTAACTCCACTATTTTACTCCTCTCCCTGAATTATCTTTGACGGGAAGTATCCTATCCACTCATGACATGAATGGCGAAAGGCTATCGAGGGGATCCATGACCCTGCCCCTCAGCTAGAGAATCGCAACCGGGATCTTGACCCCGAATATGAAGAAGATCCGGACATATTTGTGGAGCTCGAGGATGGAATATTTTATCAGACAAGCTATGACGGCACAGATGTACCTATCATTGCTGATTACCCCGGCCTCATTCCTGCTTTGCATGTAAGTAATTCAAAAGACACTTTCTTCAAAAGAGCTCCCTTACTATGTCTCACCCACCACACCATTCTGTGTTCCAAAGGGGAGGCGCTTAGCACCGCGATCTGCACGCGTTCGGCTCGGTGATGTCCCACGAACTCACGATCCAGCAGAGTGTCGAGGGAGAGCTTCATCAGCATGACGGCGTGATGATGATGCTACCGGAACAGGGCTTCGCCTAAGCACCGCTACGATATGACCGAGGTGGATTATGGTGGAGGGGGCACCGCACACAGCTAAGAGATCAATGATCAACTTGTGTGTCTATGGGGTGCCCCTGGACACGTATATAAAGGATGGAGGGAGGAGGAGGCCGGCCCTCATAGGGCACGCCCAAAGTGTGGAGTCCTACTAGGACTCCCTAGTCCTAGTAGGATTCCACCTCCCACATGGAATAGGAAAAAGTGAAGGGAGAAGGAGAAGGAAGGAAGGGGCGCCCCCGTTCCCTAGTCCAATTCAGACCAGTCCATGGGGAAGGGGTGCAGCCACCCTTGAGGCCTTTCTCTCCTTTCCCGTATGGTCCATTAAGGCCCAATACGAATTCCCGTAACTCTTCGGTACTCCGAAAAATACCCGAATCACTCAGAACCTTTCCGATGTCCGAATATAGCCTTCCAATATATCGATCTTTACGTCTTGACCATTTCGAGACTCCTCGTCATGTCCCCGATCTCATCCGGGACTCTGAACAAACTTCGGTCATAAAATCACATAACTCATAATACAAATCGTCACAGAACGTTAAGCGTGCGGACCCTATGGGTTCGAGAACTATGTAGACATGACTGAGACTCATCTCCGGTCAATAACCAATAGCGGAACCTAGATGCTCATATTGGTTCCTACATATTCTACGAAGATCTTTATCGGTCAAACCGCATAATGATATATGTTGTTCCCTTTGTCATCGGTATGTTACTTGCCCGTGATTCGATCGTCGGTATCTCAATACCTAGTTCAATCTCATTACCGGCAAGTCTCTTTACTCGCATCATCCCATAATTAACTCATTAGTCACATTGCTTGCAAGGCTTATAGTGATGTGCATTACCGAGAGGGCCCAGAGATACCCCACCGATACTCGGAGTAACAAATCCTAATTTTGATCTATGCCAACTCAACAAACACCATCGGAGACACCTGTAGAGCATCTTTATAATCACCCAGTTACATTGTGATGTTTGATAGCACACAAGGTGTTCCTCTGGTATTCGAGAGTTGCATAATCTCATAGTCTGAGGAACATGTATAAGTCATGAAGAAAGTAGTAGCAATGAAACTGTAATGATCATCGTGCTAAGCTAACGGATGGGTCAAGTCAATCACATCATTCTCTAATGATGTGATCCCACTTATCAAATGACAACTCTTTTTCCATAGCTAGGAAACTTAACCATCTTTGATTAACGAGCTAGTCAAGTAGAGGCATACTAGTGACACTCTGTTTGTTTATGTATTCACACATGTATTAAGTTTCCGGTTTACAATTCTAGCATGAATAATAAACATTTATCATGATATAAGGAAATATAAATAACAACTTTATTATTGCCTCTAGGGCATATTTCCTTCAGTCTCCCACTTGCACTAGAGTCAATAATCTAGTTCACATCGTCATGTAATTTAACACGAATAGTTCACATCTTTATGTGATTAGTTCACATCTCCATGTGACTAACACCCAAAGGGTTTACTAGAGTCGATAATCTAGTTCACATCGCTATGTGATTAACACCCAAAGAGTGATCATGTTTTGCTTGTGAGAGAAATTTAGTCAATGGGTCTGCCACATTCAGAGCAATATGTATTTTGCAAATTTTCTATGTCTACAATGCTTTGCACGGAGCTACTCTAGCTAATTGCTCCCACTTTTAATATGTATCCAGATTGAGATTAGAGTCATTTGGATCAGTGTCAAAACTTGCATCGACGTAACCCTTTACGATGAACCTTTTGTCACCTCCATAATTGAGAAACATATCCTTATTCCACTAAGGATAATTTTGACCGTTGTCCAGTGATCTACTCCTAGATCACTATTGTACTCCCTTGCCAAACTCAGTGTAGGGTATACAATAGATCTGGTACACAACATGGCATATTTTATAGAACCTATGGCTGAGGCATAGGGAATGACTTTTCATTCTCTTTCTATTTTCTACCGGGGTTGGGTTTTGAGTTTTTACTCACCTTCACACCTTGCAACACAGGCAAGAACTCCTTATTTGACTGTTCCATTTTGAACTACTTCAAAATCTTGTCAAGGTATGTACTCATTGAAAAATATATGAAGCATCTTGATCTATCTCTATAGATCTTGATGCTCGATATGTAAGTAGCTTCACCGAGGTCTTTCTTTGAAAAACTCCTTTCAAACACTCCTTTATGCTTTCCAAAAAATTCTACATCATTTCCGATCAACAATATGTCATTCACATATACTTATCAAAAAGGTTGTAGCACCCCCACTCACTTTCTTGTAAATACATGCTTTATCGCAAGTCTGTATAAAACCATATACTATGATAACTTTATCAAAGCATATATTCCAACTCCGAGATGGTTGCACCACTCCATAAATGGGTCGCTCGAGCTTGCACACTTTGTTAGCACCTTTAGGATTGTCAAAACCTTCTTGTTGCATCATATACAACTCTTCTTTAAGAAATCCATTAAGGAATGCAGTTTTGACATCCATTTGCCAGATTTCATAAAATATGGCAATTGCTAACATGATTCGGACAGACTTAAGCATCGCTACGAGTGAGAGAATCTCATCGTAGTCAACATCTTGAACTTGTCGAAAACCTTTTGTGACAATTCGAGCTTTGTATATAGTAATACCACTATCAGCGTTTGTCTTCCTCTTGAAGATCCATTTATTCTCAATGGCTTGCCGATCATTGGGAAAGTCAACCAAAGTCCACACTTTGTTCTCATACATGGATCCCATCTCAGATTTCATGGCCTCAAGCCATTTTGCGGAATCTGGGCTCATCATGGCTTCCTCATAGTTCGTAGTTTCGTCATGGTCTAGTAACATGACTTCCAGAAAGGATTACCGTACCACTCTGGTGCGGACCATACTCTGGTTGACCTACGAGGTTCGGTAGTAACTTGATCTGAAGTTTCATGATCATCATCATTAGCGTCCTCACTAATTGGTGTAGGAATCACTGGAACTGATTTCTGTAATGAACTACTTTCCGATAAGGGAGCGGGTACAATTACCTCATCAAGTTCTACTTTCCTCCCACTCACTTCTTTCGAGAGAAACTCCTTCTCTAGAAAGGATTCATTCTTAGCAACAAAATATCTTGCCTTCGGATCTATGATAGAAGGTGTACCCAACAATCTCCTTTGGGTATCCTATGAAGACACATTTTTCCGATTTGGGTTCGAGCTTATCAGGTTGAAGCTTTTTCACATAAGCATCGCAGCCCCAAATTTTAAGAAGTGACAACTTGGGTTTCTTGCCAAACCACAGTTCATAAGGTGTTGTTTCAACGGATTTAGATGGTGCCCTATTTAACGTGAATGCAGTTGTCTCTAATGCATAACCCCAAAATAACAGTGGTAAATCAGTAAGAGACATCATAGATCGCACCATATCTAATAAAGTGTGGTTACGACGTTCGGACACACCATTACAATGTGGTGTTCCAGGTGGCGTGAGTTTCGAAACTATTCTGCATTGTTTTAAATGAAGACCAAACTCGTAACTCAAATTTTCTCCTCCACGATCAGATCGTAGAAACTTTATTTTCTTGTTACGGTGATTTTCCACTTCACTCTGAAATTCTTTGAACTTTTCAAATGTTTCAGACTTATGTTTCATCAAGTAGATATACCCATATCTGCTCAAATCATCTGTGAAGGTTAGAAAATAACGACACCCGCTGCGAGCATCAACACTCATTGGACTGCATACATCAGTATGTATTATTTCCAACAAGTCTGTTGCTCGCTCCATAGTTCCGGAGAACGGAGTCTTAGTCATCTTGCCCATGAGGCATGGTTCGCAAGCATCAAGTGATTCCAAAAGCCCATCAGCATGGAGTTTCTTCATGTGCTTTACACCAATATGACCCAAACGGCAGTGCCACAAATAAGTTGCACTATCATTATTAACTTTTCATCTTTTGGCTTCCATATTTTGAATATGTGTATCACTACGATCAAGATCCAACAAACCATTTTCATTGGGTGAATAACCATAGAAGGTTTTATTCATGTAAACAGAACAACAATTATTCTCTAACCTAAATGAATAATCATATTGCAATAAACATGATCAAACAATATTCAAGCTCAACGCAAACACCAAATAACATTTATTTAGATTCAACACTAATCCCGAAAGTATAGGGAGTGTGCGATGATGATCATATCATTCTTGGAACCACTTCCAACACACATCGTCACTTCACCCTTAACTAGTCTCTGTTCATTTTGCGACTCCTGTTTCAAGTTAATACTCTTAGCAACTGAACTAGTATCAAATACCGAGGGGTTGCTATAAACACTAGTAAAGTACACATCAATAACATGTATATAAAATATACCTTTGTTCATTTTTCCATCCTTCTTATCCACCAAGTATCTAGGGGCAGTTTCACTTCCAGTGACCATTTCCTTTGCAGTAGACGCACTCAGTTTCAGGCTTGCGTCTAGTTTTGGGTTTCTTCACGGAAGTGACAACTTGTTTGACATTCTTCTTGAAGTTCCCTTTCTATTCTTTTTCCCTTTTTCTTGAAACTAGTGGTCTTATAAACCATCAACACTTGATGCTCTTTCTTGATTTCTACCTTCACCAATTTCAACATCGCGAAGAGCTCGGGAATTACTTTCGTCATCCCTTGCGTATTATAGTTCATCAGAAGTCCTAGTAACTTGGTGATAGTGACTACAAAACTTTTTCAATTACTATCTTACCTGGAAGATTAACTCCCACTTGATTCAAGAAATTGTTGTACCCAGACAATCTGAGCACATGCTCACTGGTTGAGCCATTCTCCTCCATTTTGCAGGCAAAGTACTGTCAGAGGTCTCATACCTCTCGACATGGGCATGAGTATGAAATACCAATTTCAACTCTTGGAACATCTTATATGCTCTGTGGCGTTCAAAATTTTTTTGAAGTCCCGGTTCTAAGCTGTAAAGCATGGTCACTAAACTATCAAGTAGTCATCATACCGAGCTTTTGTCAAAATTCATAACGTATGTATCTACTCCTGCAATAGGTCTGTCACCTAGCAGTGCATCAATGACATAATTCTTATGTGTAGCAATGAGGAAAATCCTCAGATCACAGACCAAGTCCGCATCATTGCTACTAACATCTTTCAACATAGTTTTTCTCTAGGAACATATCAAAATAAACGGGGAGCAACATCGCGAGCTATTGACCTACAACATAGTTATGTAAATACTATCAGGACTAAGTTCATGATAAATTAAAGTTCAGTTTAATCATATTACTTAAGAACTCCCACTTAGATAGACATCCCTCTAGTCATCTAAATGATCACGTGATCCAAATCAACTAAACCATGTCCGATCATCACGTGAGTTGGAGTAGTTTCCAATGGTGAACATCACTATGTTGATCATATCTACTATATGATTCACGCTCGACCTTTTGGTCTCCAGTGTTCCGAGGCCATATCTATATATGCTAGGCTCGTCAAGTTTAACCCGAGTATTTTGCGTGTGCAAAACCGGCCTGCACCCGTTGTATGTGAACGTAGAGCTTATCACACCCGATCATCACGTGGTGTCTCGACACGAAGAACTATCGCAACGGTGCATACTCAGGGAGAACACTTATACCTTGAAATTTTAGTAAGGGGTCATCTTATAAAGCTACCGCCGAACTAAGCAAAAAATATGTATAAAAGATAAAATCACATGCAATCAAAAATATGTGACATGGTATGGTCATCATCATCTTGTGCTTTTGATCTCCACCTCCAAAGTACTGTTGATGTAGGGTAGAACCCTAATCGGCCGATCTTTCACGAAAGGAACGGATCCCGCGATGAACACGAAGAACACGAGGAGGGTAAACACGGGGAAAACACAAGAGAGACGCTCAAACCAACAAGAATGATTACACAAGTGCTAGATCCTAGAAACACGATAGGAGATACAAGATCCAAAGTCAACAACGGACGGTACACGGTAGCCGGTTCTTCTCCAAAGGAGGTCTTGTGTTCTTCCCTAAATGGGGTCTTGAATCCGCTTGGGGGATCTTCTACGGTGGAGGCTCGAATCTCCGAGGAGAAGGTAACCAAGTGGATGAGCAAAGCTCTCACACGAAATATGAGCTAATCCTTTGTTAACCCTAGCTAGAAGGAATAGGAGGTCTATATATAGTCTTGGTGCAAAAGAGGGGGGCGAAGGGGTACATGGGCTGCGGCCCAACACGAAACAGCACACAGGCGTCGGTCGTCCGGAGGCTCGTGAGGGTCCAGACGTCCGGTGCCTGTCGGACATCCATAGATTCGGCTCAGGTGGTCTTCGGTCGGACGTCCGGTCAAGGTCGGACGTCCGGGCGTCGGTCATCCGTGGGGCGCCGGAAATCCGTAGTTTTGGCTCGGGTGTGGAAGCATCAGACATCCGGTCTGGGTCAGACATCCGAAGCCTGGAGATCGTCGGACGTCCGGTCCTGGCCGGTCGTCCGGAGCCTGTAGCTTCTTCTGCATCATCTCTTCTTCTTCTTCTTCTTCTCCGTCTTCACGTCCATCTTCCTCTTCTTCTTCTCCTTGCTCCTTAGCTTCTCCATGATACCTGAGTATGCACAATGTGTCCATATAAGGTAGTAGCCATGTCTCATGTGCATCAAAGTGGAAATGTGAGAGGAGAGATGTCACCTCAGTTTCAAGAGCTCTTGCACGCGCTCGTGTCATGGGTCCGCTAGGCACTTGGTGAGACGATGGTAGGTCCATGGGGATGACCTTTGGATACTCCACATCATCTCCCCTCCCTTGGGGAAGATCTGTCCTCGGATCAAATACTTCATCACCATGGAAGGGCGAGAGGTCCTTGACATTGAAGATATCGCTCACGTTGTACTTGTCACGCGGGAGGTCGATCTTGTAAGCGTTGTCGTTGTAGCATGCGAGCACCTTGAAGGGTCCATCCGCTCGTGGTCGAAGTTTGGACTTGCGTTCTTGGGGAAAGCGGTCCTTGAGAAGGTGTAGCCACACGAGATCTCCGGTGTTGAATACCATAGGTTGCTTGTTGAAGTTGAGCTTGGTCGCAAGGCGTTGAACTTGGCGATCGATGGTGATTCTTGTATCTTCATGCACCTTGTTGAGATGTGTCACTCGTGCACTTGCGTCCAAATTGATGCGCTCTTGGAGTGGTAGAGGAATAATGTCCAATGGTGACAATGGGTTGAATCCATAGATGACCTCGAGAGGGGACTTGCCGGTTGTTGAGTGTCTTGCTCGGTTGTAGGCGAACTCGGCGATAGGTAGGCACTCCTCCTACTCCTTGATGTTCTTCTTGATGAGTACTCGAAGTAGAGCGGAGAGTGTGCGGTTGGTAACTTCCGTTTGGCCGTTGTAGGCGATCGTCTTTGGCACTCCGTGTAGACGCAATATTTCCCTACAAAAGAGAGTAGCAACATGTGAATCATCATCTATCTTGTTGCAAGGAATGAAATGTGCCATTTTTGAGAGACGGTCCACAATGACAAATACCGAATCCTTCCCATTTCGAGTCCTAGGCAAACCAAGTACAAAGTCCATGCTAATGTCTTCCCATGGTTGATATGGAATTGGTAGAGGCATATAAAGGCCATGCGATTGGGCTTTAGAATTAGCTTTGCGACATGTAGGGCATCGGTTGGTGAATCGGTTGACGTCACGAAACATCTTGGGCCAATAGTAGTTCTTTGAGAGCGTAGCGAACGTCTTGTCACGTCCAAAGTGTCCCATTAAGCCTCCTCCATGAGATTCCAGCAAAAGCAACAAACGAAGAGAAGACTCGAGGATGCAAAGTTTGTTAGCTCTCATAAGATATCCATGTTTAACGTAATAGCGTTCCCAAGAGGTGTGCGTCAAACACTTGGCATAAGGAGTAGCAAAAGTAGGGTCATGCTCATACAAGTCTTTTATATGCTCAAAACCAATGACATCCAATTCAAGTTGAGTAACAAGCATGCATATGCGGGAAAGGGCATCCGCCAAAATGTTTTCTTTACCCTTAATGTACTTGATGACATAAGGAAAAGACTCAATAAATTCGCTCCATTTAGCGTGACGCTTGTTCAACTTGGTTTGGCCCTTAAGATACTTGAGTGTTTCATGATCGGTATGAATGATAAATTCATGAGGGCAAAGATAGTGTTCCCATTCATGCAAAACACGGACTAAAGCATAGAGCTCCTTGTCATAGATGGGGTAATTGAGTTGCGCGCCAGAGAGTTTCTCACTAAAGTATGCTATGGGACGCCTATCTTGTGTTAACACACCTCCTATGCCATTACCGCTAACATCGCAATGAATCTCAAAGGGTTTGTCAAAGTTGGGTAATGCAAGCACGGGAGTATGAGTAAGCAAATTCTTAAGCTCATTGAAAGCGGTATCTTAGGATGGTCCCCAAACAAAAGGCGCATTCTTCTTGCCCAAAGCATGCAAAGGTGAAGCAATGGTGCTAAAATCTTTCACAAAGCGATGATAGAAACCCGCAAGGCCAAGAAAACTACGCACTTGTTGCAAATTGGTTGGTTGTGGCCAAGTCTTAATAGCATTGATCTTGGACTCATCAACATGAACACCCTTAGAAGATACAACAAAACCCAAGAAAACGAGCTTGTCCACGCCAAAAAGGCATTTCTCCATATTAGCATAGAGACGCTCTTTTAGAAGAGTTTGTAAAACGGTTCGAACATGGGTGACATGCTGTTTGAGAGACTTGCTAAAACAAGGATATCATCGAAGTATACCACAACAAACACACAAATGTAAGGGCGAAAGACATGATTCATAAGACGCATAAAAGTACCCGGTGCTTCCGATAGACCCATAGGCATGACTAACCACTCATACAAGCCAAACTTGGTTTTGAAAGTGGTTTTCCATTCATCACCCTCTTGTATGCGGATTTGATAGTAACCACTCTTAAGATCAATTTTCCAAAAGATAGTGGCACCACTAAGTTCATCAAGCATATCATCAAGGCGTTGAATGGGATACATATAACAGACGGTGATAGCATTGATAGGTCTACAATCGAAGCACATGCGAAATTTACCGTCTCGTTTTGGCACAAGGATGACCGGGACGGCACAAGGGCTCAAACTTTCACGCACATGTCCATGGTCTATGAGATGCTTTACTTGCCTTTGTATTTCTTTGGTTTCTTCGGGGTTGAAGAGGTAGGGAGCTTTGTTCGGAAGCGGTGCTCTAGGGATGAGGTCGATGCGGTGCTCGATGCCACGTAGTGGAGGTAGTCCCGGAGGTAGATCGTCAGGGAAAACATCGTGAAATTCCTGCAAAAGAGAAGATAACACTAGAGGAAGAGTGTGAGAGGTGTTAGCTTGTGGTGCATTGTCCTTGCACAACAGGACGTAGTGTAGGACACTAGATGGGTTCTCACACACTCCTCTTATCTCACTTTTGGTGGCAAATAGGATTAAGTTCTTTTTGTCTCTCATCATGGAGGCACTCGATTTGGGCTTCTGGCGCTCACTCTCTTTTTGGTGGCTCGCTCTCTCACTATTATCTCCATGATGGGTGGCTTGCTTGTCGGTGACAACTTGGCTTGGAGACATGGGACGAAGTACGTACACCTTGCCCTTCATCTTGAAGATGTAGTGGTTCGTTCGGCCGTTGTGGATGACTCCTCTATCAAATTGCCATGGGCGTCCAAGGAGAAGGTGGCAAACGGTCATTGGAACGACGTCGCACTCCAAAGTGTCTTCATAGGCACCAATTGTGAAGGAGACTTGTACTCGATGCTCGACTTGGATAGTGCCGGAGTCGCTAAGCCATTGCACTTTGTATGGATGTGGGTGCTTCGTCTTGGGCAATTGGATCTTGGAGCAAAGTTCTTCACTTGTGAGGTTATGACAACTCCCTCCATCGATGATGACCATGATGGATCTTCCATTGATGTCGGCCTTGGTGTGGAATATGTGGCATCTTTGGTCTTCTTCTTGGTGATGTTGGAGAGTCAAGACCTTGGAGACTACAAGAGCTGGACTTGAATCTTCATCGCAAAATACTTGTTCCTCTTCATCGTTCACTTGTCGGTGCATGGCTACTTGCTCAATAGCGTCCATTTCTCCTTCACTCATCGAGTCGTAGGTTCCGTCATCATTGAGGATCATGGTCTTCTTGTTGGTGCACTTGTAGGACTTGTGGCCTCGGCCTCCGCATGCGAAGCATTTGAAGGAACTTGTCTTGACGGTCTCATCGGTTGGAGTGGATGATGATGAAGCTCTCGGCTTGAAGTTGCTTGTAGTAGGAGGATGACTTGTAGTTGATGAAGCTTTCTTGGAACTCGACTTGTCGACGGTGTACGAGTTGTTGAAGCTTGGGTGTTGGAGAAGCCGTATGACTTGGATGAGAACTTGGCATACCTGAAATCATCTTGCACTTGACGTTCCGTTTTGGTAGCTTGATGCACTAGCTCGATGACGTTCAAGTATGGTTGGAAGTCGGCGATCTTCTTGATAGGATGGTTGAGTCCATTCAAGAAACGTGTCATAGTTTGCTCATCATCTTCCATGACATTGGCTCGTATCATGGCAATCTCCATCTCCTTGTAGTACTCTTCAATACTCTTGGTTCCTTGCTTGAGTAGTTGGAGTTTCTCGAAGAGGTCGCGGTTGTAGTAGGTAAGCACGAAGCGTGATCTCATGACATCCTTCATTTGTGCCCAAGTAGTGATGGGTAGTTCACCTCTTACCTCTCGGCGCTCGATAACTTGTTCCCGCCAAATGAGGACATAGTCTTGGAACTCAAGGGATGCCATTGCGATCTTCTTCTCTTCTTCATAGTTGTGCAAACGGAAGATTTTGTCGACCTTCAATGCCCATGATAGGTACTCTTCGGGATCGTTGCTTCCATTGAACTTGGGCATGGTGAACTTTAGCTTGCCGTAGCGTTGCTCTTCATTGTGTTGGGGTCGAGGATGATGACGCCCGTGTTGTAGATGATTGTCAAGCTCATGTCGCTCTTGGTATGGAGGGTTGTCAACCTCATGTTGTTCTTGTCGTGGAGGATTTCCATTGTCGGCATGCTCTTTATGAACTTGATGTTGTTGTCGAGCTTGTGGAGGCGCTTGTCGAGCTCGAGGAGGAACTTGAGGAACTTGACGATGCACGCGAGCTTGAAATCTTCGTTCTTGAATTTCTTCGCGGAGTGCTTCTTCATGTTCACGAGCTTGTCGGCCTCGGTTGGCTATGGCGCGACTTGAATCTTGGAGGGCTTGTTGCGCCTCAAGTGCTTGAGCTTCACGGAGTTGTTGTTCTTGGCGTTGTTCCTCGGCATCTTGTGCATCTTGGTGTAGACGTGCGCGCTCTTCCTCTTCATGTTGGCATTGTCGTTGCCGTTCTCGTGCTAGTGCAAAAGCCTCTTGGGTTTGACGTTGTCGGTGCTCTTGAGAGTCGGTGTCGCGTAGAGTATTGAGGCTTGCTTGATGATCGTTGCGCGCGGCATGGCGTAGAGTGTTCGATGTCAGTGTGCTTGAGACGGAGAGGGTGAAGTCGGAGTGTCGACTTGAACGGCTCCTTCTTGAAGAGGACGAAGTGGAAGAAGAGAGGTTGAGCAACAAAGAGCGAATCTCGTCCATCCTTGCGTCATTCTCTTGCTTGTGATCGTCGAGTTTGTGGTCAAAGTAGTCCCTTGTACGTTGCTCGGAGAGTCGCAAGTTGGCGGCGAGGTTGTCGATGCGTTCACTCATTGCTTGTTGCTCTTGATGCAAAGCACGTTGTGCACCAAAGAGGTGGCTCTTGGTGACGTAGGAGTTCATATCGTCGTCGTGCTCAATGAAGAGTGGGTTGGTAGAAGTACTTGGCCTATCCATCATTCCAAGATACACAATGTGAGTGGTAGAAAGAGAAGAACGAATACCAAATGTACCTTGACCGAAGTTGAAAGTGGATCAATGATCACTCCAATGTGGACAAGGAAATAGCACAATTGGTACCAATTCTTGTCGTTTTCTCACACCTACACAAGTAAAAGCTTATGGTGGAGCTTGGTTAGGATGGTGGCACAAAATTTAGTGCAATTGTAAGTGAGCTTCAATAATGTTGGAAAAGATTCGCAAGATTGCAATGTAACAAGTAGACCAAGCAATACAATGTACACGGAAACACACACGCAAAGAGATAAGTGGGGTTGGGCAACCAAGGATGAGCCAAAATGTGGAATCCGCAAAAATGCTCTTGTTGCACAACACTAGAGAGACGCTAGCACGATTGCACAATAGGCGGATACAAAGACTTGTGCACAACCTACTAAGCAAAAATGCAACGACTTCTATCCCAAGTATGCTCTATGCAAGGTGTTTGTATGCGATGATCCAAGATGATCGAGTATGACAATCTTAATGTCGTATGATGCTATGGTTCTTTCTTAAAAGCTCTTTGCTTATATTTTCTTTTTTCTTAAAAGGTTGTTTGGCTCTTTGATGTTTGAGCTCTTTTCTCATGCAATGCTTGACGAACCAAGATAGCAATTGTGTATGTGATGAAAACTTTGTGACACAAGAGATGGTACCAATATATGCAACAATGATGTATGTATGCTATGGGAAGTATGATCACTAATGTGCACAAGTCTTGTTGCCGGCAATACTCAATGGCTAGTCTCGATGGGTAATCAAAGCAAAGGAGTAAGGCTATGATGGCTATCAATGTAATGGCAAGAATGATGTATCACGATACCAAGACGAGGTTACCGTTCTTTGGTTCCTCGTCCGTAAGCAAGAACGGATGACGGTGATCAAATGGGTGTCCCAAATACCAAGATGTAGTCGAGGTGGTTGTTGTTGATGACGCGTCCATGGCGAAGATGAGCGGTGGTGATGTCGATGTCGAACTGTACCTAGATAGCCGAAACACAAAAGGAGACGGTACCGCAAATCAAATTCTCAAAGCTCGAAGTGGCAACACGTGTCGGAGTGTGAAACGGGTAAGTAATGGTGGTGGTATGCGGAAGTTGTGATGGCGTATAGGTGGTAAGAGTGCGTATGCGGAAATGTGAGGCGGTGGTGGTGCAAAACTAAAAAAACAGTTTCGTCAGGGTTCGTCAGACGTCCGGGCTGGGTCGGTGCCGGTAGGGGTTGGACGTCCGGTGCCTGGACGAAATTAGGGCACGGGATGAATAGCTAGGGTTCATGGAGATGTGGAAATTTGTCGAATCCGGAGGATTTTGTGGATGGAAAGGGTGGAGACAAGGGGGAAAAGCTAGATCCACTCAAAACAAAGAAAATCCACGGATCAAATCCAACAAAATTTCGACACACCAACAAATCACAAAAAAAAATTGGGGCTATTTTTATGGGAAATTTTCGAATTTGGGACAAAAACAACAAAAACTAGGCTAGCAACACAATGGGGAGGCTCCGAAATCGTGATCAACGTGGCTCTTGATACCAAGTTGATGTAGGGTAGAACCCTAATCGGCCGATCTTTCACGAAAGGAGCGGATCCCGTGATGAACACGAGGAGGGTAAACATGGGGAAAACACAAGAGAGACGCTCAAACCAACAAGAATGATTACACAAGTGCTAGATCCTCGAAACACGATAGGAGATACAAGATCCAAAGTCAACAACGGACGGTACACGGTAGCCGATTCTTCTCCAAAGGAGGTCTTGAGTTCTTCCCTAAAAAGGGGTCTTGAATCCGCTTGGGGGATCTTCTCCGGTGGAGGCTTGAATCTCCGAGGAGAAGGTAACCAAGTGGATGAGCAAAGCTCTCACACGAAATATGAGCTAATCCTTTGCTAACCCTAGCTAGAAGGAATAGGAGGTCTATATATAGTCTTAGTGCAAAAGAGGGGGCGAAGGGTACATGGGCTGCGGCCCAACACGAAACAGCACACAGGCGTCGGATGTCCGGGAGTCACCGGTCACCCGGAGGGTCCGGACGTCCGTAGATTCGGCTCGGGTGGTCTTCGGTCGGACGTCCGGTCGGGGTCGGACATCCGGGCGTCGGTCGTCCGTGGGGCATCAGAAATCCATAGTTTTGGCTCGGGTGTGGAAACGTCGGACGTCCGGAGCCTGGAGATCGTCGGACGTCCGATCCTGGCCGGTCGTCCGGAGCCTGTAGCTTCTTCTGCATCACCTCTTCTTCTTCTTCTCCGTCTTCACGTGCATCTTCCTCTTCCTCTTCTTCTTGCTCCTTACCTTCTCCATGATACCTGAGTATGCACAATGTTTCCATATGAGGTAGTAGCCATGTCTCATGTGCATCAAAGTGGAAATGTGAGAGGAGAGATGTCGTCTCGGTTTCAAGAGCTCTTGCATGTGTTCGTTTCATGGGTCCGCTAGGCACTTGGTGAGATGATGGTAGGTCCATGGGGATGACCTTGGGATGCTCCGCATCAACTGTCATGATCTCCATTGTTACCGGCATGACACCATGATCTCCATCATCTTGACCTTTTGTCAACGTGTCGTCACATGGTCGTCTCACCAGCTATTTCTTTTGCAACTATTGCTATCGCATAGCGATAAAGTAAAGAAATTACATGGCACTTGCATCTTATGCAATAAAGAGACAACCATAAGGCTCCTGCCAGTTGCCGATAACTTTAACAAAACATGATCATCTCATACAACAATTTATATCTCATCACGCTTGACCATATCACATCACAACATGCCCTGCAAAAACAAGTTAGACGTCATCTACTTTGTTGTTGCAAGTTTTACATAGCTGCTACGGGCTGAGCAAGAACCGTTCTTACCTATGCATCAAAAACCACAATGCGGTATAGTGATTTATTTTTGATCTTCAGAAAGAACCCTGTTCATTGAATCCGATTCAACTAAAGTTGGAGAAACTGACACCCACCAGCCACCTGTGTGCGAAGCACATCGGTAGAACCACTCTCGCGTAAGCGTACGCGTAATGTCGGTCTGGGCCGCTTCATCCAACAATACTACCGAATCAAGAAACAACTAGTGATGGCAAGCAATATGTATATACCCACGCCCGCAACTCCTTTGTGTTCTACTCGTGCATATAACATCTACGCATAGACCTGGCTCGGATACCACTGTTGGGGAACGTAGTAATTTCAAAATTTTCCTACGCACATGCAAGATCATGGTGATGCACATCAACGAGAGGGGAAGAGTGTTGTCCATGTACCCTCGTAGACCGTAAGCGGAAGCGTTATGACAACGCGGTTGATGTAGTCGTACGTCTTCACGATCGACCAATCCTAGCACCGAAG
The DNA here is from genome assembly GCF_056163025.1 of Triticum urartu. Classification (NCBI taxonomy): domain Eukaryota; kingdom Viridiplantae; phylum Streptophyta; class Magnoliopsida; order Poales; family Poaceae; genus Triticum; species Triticum urartu. The sequence continues at coordinate 378,373,646 of NC_141875.1, forward strand.
GTATGGCACCTCCGCGATCTACACATGTTCGGCTCGGTGACGTCCCACGAACTCATGATCCAATAGAGTGTCGAGGGAGAGCTTCATCAGCATGACAACATGATGACGGTGATGATGATGCTACCGGAACAGGGCTTCACCTAAGCACCGCTACGATATGACCGAGGTGGATTATGGTGGAGGGGGCACCGCACACGGCTAAGAGATCAATGATCAACTTGTGTGTCTATGGGGTGCCCCCTGGCCACGTATATAAAGGATGGAGGGAGGAGGAGGCCGGCCCTCATAGGGCGCGCCCAAGGTGTGGATTCCTACTAGGACTCCCTAATCCTAGTAGGATTCCACCTCCCACATGGAATAGGAAAAAGGGAAGGGAGAAGGAGAAGGAAGGAAGGGGGTGCCCCCTTTCCCTAGTCCAATTCGGACCAGTACATGGGGAAGGGGCGTGGCCACCCTTGAGGCCTTTCTCTCCTTTCCCGTATGGCCCATTAAGGCCCAATACGAATTCCCGTAACTCTCCGGTACTCCGAAAAATACCTGAATCACTCAGAACCTCTCCGATGTCCGAATATAGCCTTCCAATATATTGATCTTTACGTCTCAACCATTTCGAGACTCCTCGCCATGTCCCCGATCTCATCCGAGAACTATGTAGACATGACCGAGACTCATCTCCGGTCAATAACCAATAGCGGAACCTCATATTGGTTCCTACATATTCTACGAAGCTCTTTATCGGTCAAACGGCATAACGATATACGTTGTTCCCTTTGTCATCGGTATGTTACTTGCCTGAGATTCGATCGTCGGTATCTCAATACCTAGTTCAATCTCGTTACCGGCAAGTCTCTTTACTCGTTCTGTAATGCACCATCCCGTAACTAACTCATTAGTCACATTGCTTGCAAGGCTTATAGTGATGTGCATTACCGAGAGGGCCTCAGATACTCGGAGTGACAAATCCTAATCTAGATCTATGCCAACTCAACAAACACCATTGGAGACACCTGTAGAGCATCTTTATAATCACCCAGTTACGTTGTGACATTTGATAGCACACAAGGTGTTCCTCCGGTATTCGGGAGTTGCATAAGCTCATAGTCTGAGGAACATGTATAAGTCATGAAGAAATCAGTAGCAATGAAACTGTAACGATCATCGTGCTAAGCTAACGGATGGGTCAAGTCAATCACATCAATCTCTAATGATGTGATCCTGCTTATCAAATGACAACTCTTTGTCCATGGCTAGGAAACTTAACCATCTTTGATTAATGAGCTAGTCAAGTAGAGGCATACTAGTCACACTCTGTTTATGTATTCACACATGTACTAAGTTTCTGGTTAATATAATTTTAGCATGAATAATAAACATTTATCATGATATAAGAAAATATAAATAACAACTTTATTATTGCCTCTAGAGCATATTTCCTCCATCTGCTGGATCAAGAGTTCGAGGGACGTCATCGAGCTGAACGTGTGCAGAACTCGGAGATGCCGTACGTTCGGTTCTTGATCGGTCGGAATGAGAAGGAGTTCGACTACATCAACCGCGTTGTCAAACGCTTCTACTTCCGGTCTACGAGGGTACATAGACATACTCTCCCCCTCTCGTTGCTATGCATCTCCTAGATAGATCTTATGTGAGCGTCGGAAATTTTTTGAAATTTCATGCTATGTTTCCTAACAACTGGAGTGGAACCTCGCTTTAGCCGAGAGAAGGCTTTTCCGTGTGAGTTCAATCGATAGATGATCCGAGCCGAATCTCGGAGCGCCCTGGAGCGGGGAAGTGGAGGCCATGGGAAAGAAAGCTGATGGTAAATAGCTTTTTTTAAATAGAGGCATAAGATTTGCCTCTTCAATTAAATAAGAAGTGTATAGATTTTACGGTTTTACAAAGCACCCACAAACACGGCATGGAAATTACTCATGCAAAATGATATTCCCTAGTTTCTTAGCGCCCGAGGTAACCCAAAGCTTGGCATCCTCTAATATGATGTTAACAAGGACAGGCTAGGGCATAGACTTGTGGTGGAACACCCAAGCATTTCTCTCATTCCAAATGGTCCAAAAGACAAGCAAGACAAGGGAGGCCATAGCAATGCCAATTGGGATTATGGTTGTCGGTTCTCTTATCCCACTGCTTGTTGACGGATCTGTCTAGGTGCCACTTGGAGGTGTCCATGACTGCAAGACCAAGTTTCTCAATGATTGATCTCTGAAGTCGAAGCGTGTATATAGACTTGAAGAATATGTGTGCACCCGCTTCTTTGTTCCTTTTTGCAAAGTAGGCAAAGACCAGAATTTGCCCAACCGCGTTTCTCCAAACTGTCGGTGGTCCAAATCCTATCTTGTAAGGCTAGCCATGCAAGTAATTTAAACTTTTGAGAATCCATGTGTTCCCCTTTAGAGCCTAGCCCATCTTTCAATTCTTTCTTCTCAGGGCCTAAAAAATAAGCGATGCAATATCGGGTGTGCCCAAGTAGACAAGGGGAGTTCCAAAACAGTGTTTTGGCGCCGTCACCCACGGTTATATTAATGGAGGCATAGAAAAACTCAAGGTCATCATCGGTGCAGGGGTTGCCAAATCCCACCCATAACTTACAGGGATTCTTTCACTTATACCATAACCATCTTAGAGCATCTCCAGCCGCGCCCCCAACAGGCCCCCTAGGGCGGCTTTTTTCGCGTCGACGCCGAAAAAACCCAGTCGCGCCCCCAAGATGCCGTACTCCAATGGCTCGGCCCATTTTTTGGGCCCGGCCATCCCAGGCGAACCCATCGCACTGGGGGCGCTTGGGGGCTCCGGCGGAAGGGAAAACTGTGTCTGGGCCACACTGTCAGGCGAAAAGTCATCTTGCACGTCCAGATTTGCCCACCCCCCCTTCCCGCGCGCATGCCCTCCTGCCGCCTTGTCGATCCCGGCGCCACCCACACCCACCACTGCTAGATAGGACATACCCCACCGGAAAAGAGAGAGGGTTCCGCCGCGGCATCCTCCACCACCTTCTTGGGCGAGTTTTCCGACGCTCCGGCCGCGCAGGGCGGGATACCGGTGGCTGTGCGCCCACCATGCCGCCAGGTGTTCGACAATTTGTCTGCTCGGTGATGGACTCGGACGACGTGGAGGCGCTCGCTGTCGGTGTCAAAGCCGGCAGATCTCGGATAGGGGGTCCCAAGCTGTGTATCATGGATCGATGGGTAACAGGAGACAGGGGACACGATGTTTACCCAGGTTCGAGCCCTCTTGATTGAGGTAAAACCCTACGTCCTGCTCTTGTTTATATGGGTGGAGTATCAAGTACATAGTTGATCTACCTCGAGATCATATGTTGTGGTCTAAAACCTGAGGGTATGATGAATAATGTCATAATCATCTATTGACTAGCCTGGCCTCGGCTTATATAACATACCAGAGGCCTAGGATAACAAGAGTCCTAGTCGAATACGTCGGTGGAGAGGAGTCCTTGTCTTGATCACCAAGTCTTGTGGAATCTTCCTCGTATATGTCTTCGGCTGTCCGAACTGGCCCATGAGTAAACGGCCATGGGGGTCCTCGGCCCAATCCAAATGATCGGGAGACGATGTGGTGAGTACCCCCTAGTCCAGGACACCGTTAGTAGCCCCCTGAACCGGTCTTCAAGTTCGGGACGCTCCTCGGTTCTTCCAAACTATTCTTCGTCTTCGGTCGTCGGTCTTGAAAACTGGTTCAACAAATCTTCACATCTTCTATCTTGAGGATTGGCGAGCTAAATCTGAAGATCTCACACGTCGGGTGTCCGAGGAGCCCTTTAAGTCTTCGGCCTTTATCAATGCCTGTTATTTTTGTGCCACACCTCGGGTTTGAAGTTGTTCCCGGGCGGCAGTGTCCTCTTGCATCTGAGCTCCAACGCCGGACTATATTCGAGGTATCTTTTGCAGACGAGCACCAACGCGGACCACTTCCGAGCTCCAACGCCGGAATGTGTCCGAGCTCCAACGCCGGACTATATCCGAGGTGTCATAGATCACCTTGGTTCAAAAAAGTTGAAAGAGTTTAGCCGAGCTTAATGTCAGAAATGCCCTCTATGGAGCCAGCCACTGGCACCCGAGCTTTATGATGGACTGCTTCCGAGGTGGTGCACCACCCCGACTGTGGGCCGATTATTTTTCAATATTTTTGATTGGTGCAATTTATTCTCTGCCGAGATATATAGCCAGTAGCCCTCAAGGTGTGTATCGATCTAAAACCCGAGATGCACCTGAACGATGACATGAGACCACTGATCCCAGTAGCCGCTGAGACTCAGGTTGATTTGCAAAATCGGTCTGAGGATCAACTCCTAGCTCGGCAGAATACTTCTGGACACAAAAGGCGGTGTGCAAATTCCTTGAGACTCAGGTTGGGTGCGGCCGACCAACCTGAGGATCATGATCTCCTCGAAAACTATATTGCACTTAAATTTTCTGCACTGGATTGCCAATGCAGTAGCCCCCGAGACATTGGTCGGGTGGCAACACCATATCAGGGGATCGATGTGCCCCTTTAATATTAGTAAATGATAAGCCCGAAGCCCAGTAGCCCCCGAGCCTTAATGCGGGCACGGGTGGCCGAATTAAGGATCGATATCCAGAGTAAAATCACAAATTATGTGTAATGATTCTATGTATCTAAGTACTTTACATCATTAATGCTCGGATCTGCATTGTACAAAACTTTGTTGATCGATTATCGGCTTCCACCTCCTCGGCTAGTAGCCGAGGAGTGTTTGTCCTACTTTATAAAGCCTTTATGAGGGCAAAGATTTATGACAAACAAGACAATCTGGCCATACGGTTTTATAAACAAAGGTACGCAGAGAGATATGTTATATTACTGTTTAACATAAGAAATGTCTTGCAAAGAAAATAGTCCCACTATGGGTTCCTTTCTTTGGGTTGTCATGCTAAGCATGATCATGAAACCTCAGCTCTAATGTAAGAGCAAAATATTGAGGATTTAGTTTGGGAGGCCAGTTACTAGCCCCCGGTAGTGTTCGGCAACAGTCGAGGTCAGGTCGTAAACACTTCGGCCAATGTTATGAATGGCCCGTCATTTAACATAGTCATTGGATCGCTGACCAGTTTACGCTTATTGTGATAGTCTGTTTTCAACTTTCTCCACTGAGGTGCTCAACCATGCGACCTGGAAGCACCACAATCGCAGTGGTTCTCCTTTTGCACACCTAGCCAAACAACGCGGACAGTAGGAGGCAAGCACAAGAGCCGGGCAACCAACTATTTGACCGAAGACACAATTTAAAACCGATGCATGTGTGGCAATATCCGAGAATGTTTTTGCCGAATCTCTAAAGGTGACCGGCGTTGCACTGCAAGACTTATGCTGGAAACACACAAATAGTTTAGAAGTGCCATAAGCTTGGAAAACCAAAAAACGTCAGTAAAAACTTGACGTCCGAACAAGATCAAGTGTTCGGTGCCAATCCGAAAATTGGAAAAAAAAAATTGTGCTTCTGTCGTGCTTTAACATGACACATCCGATCTCAAGATTTCACGCGGATCAACCTTCGGCTTCATGCTCCTTTTGCAAAGTCATAGTACTTCTCCGAGGTCAGTTTAGCAAACTAAACTTGAGCAACTTTTAGAGAGAAGACAGGCTATCCGGCTATTGACCATACACTCGAGTCGAAAAAGGAGCGGTAGAAAAAGACTTTGCAACGACCAAGAAGAAAGAACATTTACTATAAAACAACTCATTTAAATTTTAAGAGCCCCCAAGTGACTTGGGTAAAAGAATTTTATGTATAATGATTGTATGTACCGATGTACTTATATCATATATGTGTTCACCCAAACTTTAAACACGTCTTAACCGACAATCGGCTTCTCCATCTTCGGTCAAGGACCGAAAAGTGTCATGTACTCCACCTGTCGAGAGTATCGACGGTGTTTCCGATAACCAGGCAATCAGGCCATAAGGCTGTAACAGACAAAGCGCGCTCAGGGAACTTATGCTATATTACTGACGAAGTGTAAGAAGCATCTTCGAAGAAAATAGTACCTCCACCGATACCTTTCTTCGGTTGCTCATTGTTACTATGAGACTTGTGCAATAGATTTTTTGTACTCATGAGTTCCGTTGTGTGCCGACCATTATTGAAAACAATAAGAGCGCTAGCTTTCGGCTTCACCCAGTCTGAGGTACTAACTTGGATGGCCCGGTAGTAACAATTGCAGAGGTGCTCCCTTTACCGCCTAGCCGAACAATCGGGAACGTAGGGGTAAGCACAGGATCCAGACAACCCAGCTTGCGAAACACTTAAGTCAACATGGTGCATATTGTGGCGTAATACACGAACAAGGAACGAAGCCATACAAGTATAATCATATGCAAGAGGAAAGGCTTCATAAAGGAAGCCCCTAAATAAATGGGGTATTTGAATTTGCTTGCAACAAACAAGGTTTTGACAAAGAAAGTTTTTCGCAAATGACTTTTTGTCAAAAAAGCATAATGCTTGGTCAAACCGAACAAAATTTAAAACTGAAGGTATTTAAGCATGGAAGTGACTTAGCTGGTTAATGTGCTCGCTCGTTAGCACCACATAAAAACATTCCCCCTAGAGTAGCTGTTAATACGAATAACAGAAACTCTGTTGGTGTCAATGCACGGCCCGAGCTTACGGCGGGACAAGGTCCCAGCCCCCAAGCTGGTCCCGAGGTGGCGGAGCGAAGAGCTCAGCACTCCGAATTGGTGACATAGCACGGCCAATGCAGGCCGGTAGTGTGACGCCGAAGTCCCCGGCATGGCTTAATGAAGTAATGGTGAAGCCCTCGGTCCAGCCGAGGTGACGTGGTACGTCGGTACGCCGAGGTGACAGCGCTGCCCGACCCAAATCCTTTACCTGTGCACAGAAAATAGTGCAAGCCGCAGATAAATAGGAATAGTAAAAAAATTGTTGCATAATTAATAATTTACGCAAAGTGAGTAATAAAATAAATATGGCCCGTGTGCCGAACACTCGATAAGGTAGAGCTCTCTCAGCGATGCCGAAGTCCCTGAGGCAACTGAACATGACAGTATGGCGATTCGACCAACAAGGTGATCACGCGAGCCGATTGGGACAACGACGTCGGCTTGCCAAAGTTACCGTGTGACGCAGTCGAAGTCGATCACCTACACACAAAAAATAGTGCGGTCCAAAAAGGATAATTGCTTTTCAAAAATAAATTGAAAGAGATGTGGCCTGGTGCCAAAGTCATGTCGATGCAGGGTGTCGGCGTGACACGGTGAAGGCGTGGCTAGGCCTGAATTCGTAGGCTGGTCTGAGTTCCAGATGCGACATTCGCCAAACTGTATACAGAAACTGACCGAACCACCACGCGACCGTTGTTAATGTGGCCACCATTTGATAGACCTGTGTACAGATGATGAAACAAATCAGAGTAATAATTCCTTGGGAAAAATAAACCCAAGCAAGAAAAAATAGTAGGATTAATAGCACCTGGTTTATCTGTTGTAGCAATCTGAAGAAAGGTTACTCCCAAAATTGGGACTCGATCCACACACCCATTGCCTGATGGGTGATAAAGTGACGGCATGGCGATGCTGGCAAAGGTGGGCTCACCGAGGCAAAGCCCCCGGTCCAGCTAACGTGACGAAGTTGGTCGGTTGGTGACGTCGAAGTCTCCGGAGTAGGTTGAAGAAGGGATGGCGAAGCCCCAGGTCTAGCCGAGGTGATGGAGCAAGTCGGTAAGGAGATGTTGCAGCTGCCATGTCAGCCGAGGTGTTGAAGCAGTTCGGCGTGATAGACATTGGCTTGAAAAAGCAACAGTGCGGCCATGCCGGCGCAGGCGTAACTTGTGACGCGGTCAATGTCGGCTTGATGAAGTGACCGTGCAGCGATGCCGGTGTGCCCGCTCCGTGTAATCCGTGGGGCGGTGATGTTGGTGATGATTTATCCTTCGCGATGCCGAACTCTTGTTCGGCTTGCCCAGATGATGATTCGAAGAAGTTGAGATCGGCTCAATAAAGCGACGACGTGTCTAGCGCGTCGGCAGCCGTGGAGTAATGTTGACGGGCTGGTTTGACACCGGCGCGATGGTGAAGATCATATTGGAAAATACCTTAAAATTAGTGGGATGTGTTTGGGAACAAAACACAATACCCCATACAAAACCTCCTTCAAAAAGGATGTCTGAAATCGCGTTCATAAAAAAGATGAACTCGGGTCGGATTCGTTCTCGCGCAGAAAACAGATCTGAAAAAGTGGTCCACTCATTGGAAGGTTACCGAAGTTTGAACTGTCAGATCGATCTAAAATTTGGAGGGGTGGTAGATATGGGAAGTCCGAAGTAGATGAACGGTTAGATCTTCCAAAGGACCTCCGATCTAGGCTCTGGAGACCACGCCCTAAACTCGTTCGGATTCCCGTCCAGATTTGACAGGGCTCCGGTATATCGTAGATTGTTGGATAGTCCTCCATCGGAACTCGATGAAATTTTGCATGGCTGTTGTAGACTTAATTCCGCACAATTCCACTGAACGAATCGTCAAAGTGATGCTCAAGGAGGTGGTGGCAGCGGATACAAGTTCGCTATCCGAAAAAAACAGTACGACCGCCCGAGGGCAATGTTGACATTGAGCCCCCGAACTCCATAGATGATTACTCTATGATCATGATAGAGATCGGAGTTGATGTTGATGAAGGCCCCCGTTCGAACATGACGATCGGAGATGGAGCGTGGTCCTCAGTCGAGCCAAGGTGACCAGTCCAGCCGGCGACGAAGATGCCAGCGTTGCAGTTAATCTGCGGTCGAGCCATTCATCATTTGCCGATCACGCAGCGGAACTCTCAATGAAAGCATCATTGTCGGTGTCAAAACCGGCAGATCTCGGATAGGGGGTCCCAAACTGTGTATCATGGATCGATGGGTAACAGGAGACAGGGAACACGATGTTTACCCAGGTTCGGGCCCTCTTGATTGAGGTAAAACCCTACGTCCTGCTCTTGTTTATATTGATGGAGTATCAAGTACAGAGTTGACCTACCTCGAGATCATATGTTGTGGTCTAAAACCTGAGGGTATGATGAATAATGTCATAATCATCTATTGACTAGCCTGGCCTTGGCTTATATAACATACCAGAGGCCTAGGATAACAAGAGTCCTAGTCGAATACGTCGGTGGAGAGGAGTCCTTGTCTTGATCACCAAGTCTTGTGGAATCTTCCTCGTATATGTCTTCGGCTGTCCGAACTGGCCCATGAGTAAACGGCCATGGGGGTCCTCGGCCCAATCCAACTGATCGGGAGACGATGTGGTGAGTATCCCCTAGTCCAAGACACCGTCACTCGCGGCGTTGCTGGAGGAGGAAGCCGATGCCAACATCCAAAAAGAAGAGAATCTCGTGGTCCTCGCCGCCCTGGTCGGCCTGCTCGAGAGCAATGCAAAGCCGCGGCAAGGTGGCTCGGCGCCGGGGCGGCTGAAGGCAAAGCAGAGGCATCGACTGGAAGGCTATTGCTTGCTCTACTCTGACTACTTCACCGATGCTCCACTGCATGGCGACAAAGTATTTCGGTGCCGTTATCGGATGAGCCGAAAGCTCTTCCTCAGGATTGTGAATTCCATCCGCGAGTTCGACAGCTACTTAAGTGCAAGAAGGATTGCACCGGCACACTTGGATTCACCTCAATCCAGAAGTGCATATCAGCTGTAACATCCCAATTTTTATATAATTTGAATGTTAATAGAATCATTCAAAGCATATCATATTTCTTTGCATTTTGGAGTTTTTGAAATATCTAAATAATATTTTTTTCCACTCGAGAAAAACAAATGAGAGGGGATAAGATGACTTCCTCAAAATACAAAAGAGTGGGAAATTTTATGTTGAATATTATTTGAAGTTTTGGAGTTTATTGGTATTTTTTGCAAAAGTGCGTTAATTGCATTAGGAAAAATATTTTCAAAATATTCTGTGCTTAAGTTAATGTTCATTAGGTTCTAAATATTATATAGTTATTTTAGAAATTATTCTAGTGTTTTTAGTAATTCATTTGAATTAGTTATGGGCCACTTTAGTCTCCTGTTAAAACACACACACACACACGCAGCCTGGACCGAAACTGGGTTCGGCCCAGGAGCGCCCGACCGGCCCAGCTGGCCATTTCGCCCAAGGCCGACGCCCCAGTGCCCGACGCTTCCGCTCGGTCGACCGCTCAGCGCCCGCCCTCGCTCGCCTCCTCTCGCTGCCGCTGCCAAGCAGGCCCCACCCGTCAGGCCGTCCCCAACTTCCCGCACAGCGCGGGATAAACACCCGCGCCTCGCCGCCCGCAACCGTCAGCCGCCTCGCGCTTGGATAATGATTATTCGTCGACCTCGGGCCCTCTGCCCTCACCTATAAAAGCCCCTCGACACACTCTTCCAAACCCGCCGTCTTGCTTCTCCCCACGTCGCCCATAGCCGTCGTTGTCGACGTTCGCATCTCGCCGGAGCCGCATCGTTTCGTCGTCCCTTCCGTCGCCAGTAAGCCACCGTGGCCTCCACCTTCCTCGTCAAATGATTTCCCGCGGCAAGGCGCATCCGTTTGACATCTTTTCCTCGCCTAGGTCCCGCCGGAGACGACGCCCCGACGACGCCCGACCTCGCCGGAGCCCACGGAGCGCCGCCGCCTTCGCCTCGCCGACCCCGACGTCCCTAAGGAGCCCCGACGCCACCATCCGGACGTCCAAGCCGCGCCGCACCTCCCCGTCTTCTTCCCCGACGCCGAGGACCGCCGTAGCTGCTGCCCCGTCATCACCCGACATCGCGCCGCCGTCCTCTGCTCGTCGCCGACGTCGCCAGCCGTTGTAAGCTGCCGGACCTCCTTTTGTCTGTTAGATCGATCATCGACGGCCCAGATTAGATTAGGTTGTTTTTTTAGTTGAACCGGTACGCGGTTAACCGCGGTTTTTATTTTAAAAACTACCGGTCGATTTCCTTTAGACCGTATGGTTTTATTTAAACCGAGCATCGGTTTTTATTTAGTTAGCCGCCGTCACTGATTTTCTTATTTAGCGACCGTTCGCCGTATAGCCTCCGCAGCGGACACTGCTCGGCCAGCCACGAGCCACCACGTGGCCAGGGACTTGTTTGCGACAGTTTTCTTCTCTGTTTATTCCCTGTAATTAGCAGATTAGTCCCTGAACTTAGATTAGCCATAACTTTTAAATCGTAGATCCAAACTCGATGAAACCAGCGGCAAATTCTTCATATTGTTTAGATCTATCAAGTGGTATACTTTTTGCAAACTTTTGTCAGATTCAAATTTGAATTTATTCAGATTCAAATTCGAACTTCAAATGGCCATATCTCCCAAACTGTAGCTTCGATTAAGTTGATTCCTTTTGCATGCTGTCACCGTAGCAAAACCCTATCACCTGGACCTTTGTCACAATAATTTTTCACACACTAGAATATGCCCTTTAATATTTTACTAGTATGCATAGTATGCACTGTATTTCACATCACTCTTTGAACCATAGGCCTGTGTTGTTTTGCACTTAGAATATTTCTATAGTAGCTTAGTGTGTTGTATGTTCATTTGGTTTTTCTAAGACTTATTGCTTTGCATGTTCTTTTGGTTCTCTGGAATGTTGCTTATGTTTGTTTATCTTCGTTGCGATAGATTGCCCGGAGTGTGAAGCAGAATATTATCAGTCTTTAGAATTCAACCAGCAGTACCAAGGCAAGTTGCATCTTGATCATGTTTCATTACCTATGTTTTTATTATGCACTTAGTTCTTTGCGTGTAATGCCCTCGATGCGGCTATATCTCCTACGTGTCGAAGCACGACTTAGAGGCATAACCGCATTGAAAGCAATGTCGCAAGTTAGGCAATCATCACAACATCCCATGTAATATAAATAATAAAAGGGGAAGGAACATAGTTGGCTTACACTCGCCACGTCAAACAAAGTACATAAATAGCATTACATCATCCAATCACTCATGGCCCGACTACGGTGCCAAAATAAAAGACCAACCCAACATGCGACACGGTCCCGATCGCCCCAACTGGGCACCACTACTTATCATCAGGGAAAGACACATAGTAACGACGTGAGTCCTCGTCGAACTCCCACTTGAGCTCAAGCGCGTCATCTGGAACGGAGTCGTCTGGCCCTGCATCTGGTTTGGAAGTAATCTGTGAGCCACAGGGACTCAGCAATCTCGCACCCTCGCGATCAAGACTATTTAAGCTTATAGGTAAAGTAAGGTAAAAATGTGGAGCTGCAGCAAGCGACTAGCATATATGGTGGCTACCCTATTCGCAAATGAGAGCGAGAAGAGAAGGCAATGCACAATCGAATAACTAGAGAACAACCTGCGACAAGCATTACTCCAACACCGTGTTCACTTCCCGGACTCCGCCGAGAAGAGACCATCACGGTAACTCACACAGTTGATTCATTTTAATTAAGTTAAGGTTCAAGTTATCTACAACTGGACATTAACAAATTCCCATCTGCCCATAACCGCGGGCATGGCTTTCGAAAGTTCAAAACACTACAGGGGGTCCCAACTTAGCCCGTGACAAGCTCTCACGGTCAACGAAGGATATACCTTCTCCCGAGACATTCCGATCAGGCTCGGTATCCCGATTCTACAAGACACTTCGACAAGTTAAAACAAATCCAGCAACACCGCCCGAATGTGTCGACAAATCCCGATAGGAGCTGCACATATCTCGTTCTCAGGGCACACTCAGATGAGACTAGCTACGAGTAAAACCAAACCTCAAGTTGCCCCGAGGTGGCCCCGCAGGCAGCTCAGTCGGACCAACACTCAGAGGAGCACTGGCCCAGGGGGGTTTAAATAAGATGACCCTTGGGCTCCGGAAACCCAAGGGAAAAGAGGCTAGGTGGCAAATGGTAAAACCAAGGTTGGGCATTGCTGGAAGATCTTTATTCAAGGCGAACTGTCAAGGGGTTCCCATTATCACCCAACCGTGTAAGGAACGCAAAATCCAGGAACATAACATCGATATGACGGAAACTAGGGCGACAAGAGTGGAACAAAACACTAGGCGAGAGTCCGAGTCTTCCACCCTTTACCAAGTATATAGATGCATTAAGATAACAAGATAATATAATGATATCCCAACAAGAAAATAATGTTCCAACAAGGAACGGTCTCCAATCTTCACCTGCAACTAGCAACGCTATAAGAGGGGCTGAGCAAAGCGGTAACATAGCCAATCAACGGTTTGCTAGGACATGGTGGGTTAGAGGTTTGACATGGCAATTTGGGAGGCATGATAAGCAAGTGGTAGGCATCGTAGCATAGGCATAGCAAAAGAGAGAGCATCTAGCAAAGCAAAGATAGAAGTGATTTCGAGGGTATGATCATCTTGCCTGCAAAGTTGTCAGAGTTGACTGGATCCTCGAAAGCAAACTCAACAGGCTCCTCGTTAGCGAACTCGTCTCCCGGCTCTACCCAAACAAGACAAACAAGCAAAAAGGACACAATCAACCACGTGCAAAGCTCAAACAACATGATGCAAACATGGTATGCTATGCAGGATGCGATATGTGATGCAAATGCAAGATTTGACAAGGAATGAATGAACCTGGCCTCAACATGGAAATCCAAGTGTGCCACTGGAAAGGTGAGATGATTTCGCTTGAAAACGATATAAAGAACGCCGGAATCGGAGACACGGTTTGGAAATGGCAAGCAATTCAAATATGGCACCGGTCTGCGATATACAGCAAGTAGCCATATAAATGCAACAAGACAAACATGCTACAGCACCCAAACATGGCAACAAAATACATGGCAGGGATCCATTCATGATGCTTAACAAAAGATGAACACTGAGCTACGGCCAATTCATCCATTAACAGGTTTAAACAAGCATGGCAAAAGTGCAATTGGTAAATAGATTCCAGACTTAGTGAAATTAACACTTGTCTGGACTTTCAGATCAGGTAGCACACTTTGGAGCAAGAAAACTATATGCTACATGAACTCAACATGGCAAACTAAATCATGGCATGGAGCTACTCAAAGATCTTAACAAAAGTCCCTTAGTTACCTTGAGCCAAAAGGGATCATAAAATACAATTGCAAGCATGTGAACATGGCAAAACATAAACAGATCACAGACTTAGTGAAAAACTGGAGCATGCAAATCAGATATCAAGTAGGCATGTTTACGAGCTCGATGCACTCACTACAGAGCATGTCATGATAATCTAAGCATACACCCATCAAGAATACACATAATACAAGCTAGACATGGCAAGAACAATAACATAGCATGCACGGATCAACTACAACATCCTCGGCAAAATCGCTAACAAGTAGACAATCTGCTCAGATTCACGAAATAGCAAAAGTAGAGCTCGATTAACTCAAGCTAGGGTGCTCCATAATTGCAAACAAAGACATGGATGGATAAAGCACTACAAGATTAACAAAACATCCTTACTAATCATCCTCAAAAGAGGCACGGATCACTAGGAAACAACATGAACATATGGCATATTGATAAAAACAGTCCAAGGACTTGGTGGAATTGTTAAGTCCCTGAAATCAGCATTAACGAATGCAACACTTTGCAAGCTTGTGCTAGTCACCACACACATCACAAAAATACATGGAATGCACCTCTGGAAAGATGACAAAGCATATAACAAAACATATGTAGAGCTCAGGGGCATATCATGCACACAATAATCATGGCAAAAATGACAAATAGCTATATGGAACAGCAGATCTGGCAATTATCTCAAATAGCACTCTTACAACAGCATTTCGGGCATCAAGATGAACTCAAATGAAAATGATGCAATGAGATGAAATGATGTGCTCTCTGAGACGAACATTTTGATATGCTATATGCCCAAAACGGATCTACGGATGCAAAGTTACGATGCGATGAACATAGCAATAAGATTAGGGTTTCGGGCAAAAGTCAACCGAGGGGTAGTTTTAGATCTGAGATCCAGATCGCACGGAAAATGAGGCCGTCGGAGTACCGTAGCTGGAGGTCGCCGGAGATGGCCGGAGTCGTCGTGGGCGGCCGGATCCGTGGGAGTGGGAGGCGAAGGCGAGGTCGGCCGGCACCGGGGCGCTCGCCGGCGTCGAGGGGCGGCATCCCCCGGCGGAAACGGCGCGGCCGGAGTGGAGGAGGCGGTGGCCGGCGATGGCCTCGGCGGTGATGAGCTCCGATCGGCGCGGGCGTCGGCGCGGCGGAGGAAGAGGCCTCGGGCGGCGGCGCTCCCAGGCGCGCGGGCGGCGAACGGCGGGAGTAGGCGGCTGGGCCGCGGGGGCCCCCCACGGGCTTGGCGGGCCGGCGGCGGGAGGCGGTGGCTGGGGCCACGTGGCGCGCGCGGTTTGGTGCGGAGGCGGCGGAGGACGCGTCCGGCGCTGTCCGGATGTGTCCGGTGGCGGCGGAGATGATCTTTTAGGGTTTCGGGGGAGAAGAGCCCATGGATTTCGGAGGGGGCTATTTATAGGCATAGAGGGAGTTAGGAGTGTCCAAATGAGGTGCGGTTTTCGACCACACGATCATGATCGAACGCTCTAGATGATGGAGAGGGTTTTGGTGGGTTTTGGGCCAAAATGGAAGGGTGTTGGGCTGCAACACACACGAGGCCTTTTCGGTCCCTCGGTTAACCGTTAGAGTATCAAACGAAGTCCAAATGGTACGAAACTTGACAGGCGGTCTACCGGTAGTAAACCAAGGCCGCTTGGCAAGTCTCGGTCCAATCCGGAGATGTTTAACCCCCACACATGAAAGGAAGGTAGAAATGACCACCGGAGGAGAACGGAACGCCGGAATGCAAAACGGACAAACGGGGAAATGCTCGGATGCATGAGATGAACGCGTATGCAAATGCAATGCACATGATGAAATGATATGAGATGCATGACAACTACAACAACACACGGAGACAAAAACCTGAACCCGAGAAAATAAAATAACTTAACGCCGGAAACGGCAAGAGTTGGATTACATATTAGGTAAATAACATCCGGGGTGTTACATTGCGGTAGGACTGCATGGTAGGAAATTGATGCCGCATGTCTATGCTTTTTCACCCAGTAGTTCATTGAGGTATAACATTGTCGCCATCGTTTTACATTATGTTGCTACGCTAAGTAGACGTGGATTGGGGAGTGATCATTGTAAAGTTTGAGTGACAATGTAGTAAATAGGACCTAAGTTAATTAATGAACTACCTGGGCGGAAACTTGTGGGAATGGTGGCGAAGTACAGTGGGGCACGCATGGGAAATCCATGGTGGTGCACCACTAGTGGACCGTCCGCTCAGGCTCAAAGAGATCAATCGTATTCCCATGTCTAGAAGCTTACGTGTGCAGCCACAAGCCAATATGGGCTCTGGCTTAGTTGAGTAGTTAGTGTGACCCCTTCCGGGATGGGCTAGCAGATGTAGAATGATGTAGGTGTACCGGCCTATCCGTAGGTTAAGGGAGGACATTTTCGAAAGGCTATGTCTCGATCCTCCGATCATGGAGGTGGTCGAGTCTTGTGGGAAAAAGTGCGCAACCTCTGCAGAGTGTCAACCTAATCGATTAGCCGTGTCCCCGGTTACGGACAACTTGAGCATCTAGTAGTGGAAATGCCGGGAGATCTCCTCACCTGTAATTAAACAGTTGGGTTTTAAATGAAACTAGGGAACGGATGGAGTTGGGTTTGCCAACTCATCCTATGCAAATGTGTAGTAGTAGAATAACATCTTTTCTAATAGGGAAAAACTAGCTTTATGCAAAAACTAAACTTAGAGCTTTCCACCAGCCAAATTTCATGTATATGTAGGTTCATTATACTTATGATGTGACTTGGCAGTACATTCAATGTACTGACCCATGTGGCTGCAACTTATCATGTTGCAGATATATCCGACGAGGATTAAGGTGCGATAGGTCGATGTTCTACACTCAACCTTGCTCGTGGAGTTGGACTCATTTACTACTTTGCTTCTACAGTATTTACTTATTGGCTCTATGCCCTATTTTGTAATAAATGTATTACTCCTGGACTATCGATGTAATAAAGAGATGTGTGTTATTTCTGTTATTTCATCGAGTTCTGTGTGTGCTAGCAAGTCGATCCAGGGACTAGCACGGTAAGCACAGAGACTTTGACTCTTACCGAGTCGGGTCACTACAAGATGGTATCAGAGCACACGTTGACTGTAGGACGCGACCCCTAGAAAATGGAAAAGCCATAGGATAAAAAAACTATATTTTTCATTTTCCCTATATATCCTTTGGTCTCATACCTTCTCTGCTTCAATACTATTTTCTTCTCTTTTTCAAAATGTAGATGTCGTCCGCCCTTGTTGAGTTCGAGCAGCCCGATGAGACCATGCCCTTTGGACGGCAGCTGGTGAAGATCACGAAGCATCTGAAGATTGGGCTTCCCACATTCACTGGAACCTTCACAGCCACCCTGCCCGAGGAGACACGTTGGAGGATTGATGCTCATATCCCTGGACGCATCCTTGGAAACCGCACCAAGCCCATTGATTTCCATGTGGATACCGCAACATGGGGCTTGGGTAGGGGTATCGCTGCTCAAATTGCTCTCGGGCACATTCGGGAGGTGTATGACGAAGACCTCAAGAGGACCTCCTTCGTGATGTACGGATGACGCGACGCAAATGGAGATGTGGTGCGTACCCTAGAGGACGAGATGATAGCAGAGAACATTCGCATGATGGAGCTGGAGCTGTCCGACAACATGGTCGTCATCAAGAACCTCATGACCCGCAAGGCCGAGCTAGAGGAGGAGCTCCAGGACGCTCGCATTGAGCACGAGGGAGAGCTGGACGCACTACAAGAGAAGATCGATGACCTGAAGCTTGAGCTTGAGGAGGCCGAGGAGAAGCTGGATGAAGGGGAAAACATCCAGGAGGATCACTCGTATGGTGCCTATGTCAGCCAGGAGAGGGACCAAAATGATGAGCTCGGAGATGACGACACGGAGAGCGACTGTAGGATCGAAAGTATGTCTAGAGGGGGGGTGATTAGACTACTTGACCAAATAAAAACTTAACCTTTTCCCAATTTTAGTTCTTGGCAGATTTTAGCTATTTTAGGACAAGTCAAGCAATCATCACACAATTCAAGCAAGCATGCAAAGAGTATATTGGCAGCGGAAAGTAAAGCATGCAACTTGCAAGAATATAAAGGGAAGGGTTTGGAGAATTCAAACGCTATTGGAGACACGGATGTTTTTCCCGTGGTTCGGATAGGTGGTGCTATCCTACATCCACGTTGATGGAGACTTCAACCCACGAAGGGTAACGGTTGCGCGAGTCCACACAGGGCTCCACCCAAGGGCAATGGTTGCGCGAGTCCACGAAGGGCTCCACCCACGAAGGGTCCACGAAGAAGCAACCACCCACAAAGGGTCCACGAAGAAGAAACCTTGTCTATCCCACCATGGCCATCGCCCACGAAGGACTTGCCTCACTAGCGGTAGATCTTCACGAAGTAGGCGATCTCCTTGCCCTTACAAACTCCTTGGTTCAACTCCACAATCTTGTCGGAGGCTCCCAAGTGACACCTAGCCAATCTAGGAGACACCACTCTCCAAGAAGTAACAAATGGTGTGTAGGTAATGAACTCCTTGCTCTTGTGCTTCAAATGATAGTCTCCCCAACACTCAACTCTCTCTCATAGGATTTGGATTTGGTTGAAAGAAGATTTGAGTGGAAAGCAACTTGGGAAGGCTAGAGATCAAGATTCATATGGTAGGAATGGAATGTCTTGGTCTCAACACATGAGTAGGTGGTTCTTTCTCAGAACATATGAGTTGGAATGATGTGTGTGTTCAGATGGCTCTCTCACTGAATGAGAAAGAGGTGGAGGGGTATATATAGCCTCCACACAAAATCCAACCGTTACACAGTTTTCCAATCTCGGTGGGACCGAATCAATAAACTCGGTCTGACCGAAATAGTAAACCTAGTGACCGTTAGGAATTTCGGTGGGACTGACATGCAACTCGGTAGGACCGATTCGGTTAGGGTTTGGGCATAACGTAATCTCGGTGAGACCGATTACACAAACTCGGTGTGACCGAATTTGGTAATTAGCTAACCAGAGAGTTGGTCAGGCAAACTCGGTGGGACCGATTTGCTCTTTCGGTGAGACCGAGTGGAACTCGGTGAGACCGAAAAGTTACAAAGGGGAAACACTGAGTTTACATTGCAATCTCGGTGGGACCGATTCGCTCTTTCGGTGGGACCGAAAAGTTATGAAAGGGAAACAGAGAGTTTGCAACCCCATCTCGGTGGTACCGAGATCCTTATTGGTAGAACCGAATTGCTAGGGTTTGGCAGTGGCTAATGACAAGTGAAACTCGGTGGCTCCGGATAGGAAGAATCGGTAGGACCGAGTTTGGCTTAGGGTTTAGGTCATATGTGGATATGGGAAAGTAGTTGAGGATTTTGGAGCATATCATTAAGCACATGAAGCAAGAGGCTCATTAAGCAACACCTCATCCCTCCTTGATAGTATTGGCTTTTCCTATGGACTCAATGTGATCTTGGATCACTAAAATATAAAATGAAGAGTCTTGAGCTTTTGAGCTTGAGCCAATCCATTGTCCTTAGCATTTTGAGGGTTCCACTTTCACATCCATGCCATGCCAATCATTGAGCTTTCCTGAAATAATCATCTTGGAATAGCATTAGCTCAATGAGCTATATGTTGTTATGAATTACCAAAACCACCTAGGGATAGTTGCACTTTCAGCGACGCAAGGACACCCGATGTTGACATGGTTGACTGGTCCTCATATGATGAGAGTTAGATTTTATACCACCATGAGAGTTTAGAAATTCGATTTCGTTATCCGTAGTTTTATTTCATTTGTAAGACCTTGTCAAATCTTGTGACATGGCTTACCTTAGGTTTGATTATTCATATGAACCTCTTTGTTTGAAATTGAATTGGAATGATTTGAAGTTTTATTGCTATCATGTGCATATGGGTAGTGTGATTTTACTCACTAGGCCTTGTTCTATTCTAACTCCTCATCCACTCTGAAACCCATCAGATGCCTTCAAGACGTGACCCCGGATTCAACTTTCCACCAGAGCTTACGCAATTGATCCAGCAACAGAATGCTCTTATGCAGATGCTCATTCAGAACCAGAACCAGAACCAGAACAACAACAACAACAACAACAATAACAACAACCCACCGCCACCACCCCCGGTTGACAGTCTTACCGTTTTTTCTGAGGCTGAACCCACCCGTGTTCTCCAGCAGAACGGAGCCAATCGTCGTAGATGACCGGCTCCGTAAGATAGGAAGGGAGCTGGCCACGGCAGGATGCAATGATGCGGAGAAGGTGAAGTTTGTTGCCCACCAGCTGGATGGTCCGGCAGCTGCTTGGTGGGAGAACTACACCACCACATACCCCATGGAGAATGTGACTTGGGCTCAGTTCCAGCGGGCGTTCCGCACTGCTCATGTCTCAGTTGGAGCCATGAGTCTGAAGAAGGAGTTCCGCAGCTTGCGCCAGGGAGGACGCATGATATCTCAGTATGTTGATGAGTTCAGTAAGTTGGCCCGTTACGCCCCAGAGGACGTGGCCACTGATGCAGCCAAGCAGGATAAGTTTCTGGAGGGACTGAACGATGAGTTGGGAGTTCAGTTGACTGTGGCAACATTTGCGGACTATCAGGAGCTGGTTGATAAGGCTACCATTCTTGAAGGCAAGCACCAGCAGATGGAGAATCGTAAGAGGAAGTACGATCATGGGAAGTATAACTCTGGAGTTCAACAGAAACCCCGCTAGCAAGTTTGGAGGGAATCACCATAACCATGGAGGCCACATTCATCATGGAGGAAATGGACACAACCACCATGGTCACAAGCAGGGCAATGGCAATGGAGGAAATGGCAATCAGCAGCATTTTAATTCTTCCACACCGATGAAGAAGGACCTGAGTCACGTCACCTGCTTCAAGTGCAAGAAGACAGGTCACTACTCCAATGAGTGTCCTGAGGCGCAGAATGGAAATGGAAATGGCAATGGGAATTCTGGAGGCAAGAAGCCCAATCCTTTCACTAAGGGGCATGTGAATCATGTCAATGTGGAAGAGGTTTATGAGCAGCCTGACGCAGTGATTGGTAAGTTCTTGGTTAATTCATTTCCAACACTCATTCTTTTTGACACTGGTGCATCGCATTCATTCATATCAAGGGGATTTGTGGATAAACATAAGTTGCCTACCATAGCTCTTAAGTCACCCATTCTAGTGAGTTCCCTAGGAGCCGAGCCTATGGCTAGTCAGGGATGTTTCCAATTGCCTTTGAACATAGGGGGACATGTTTTCCCCACAAATATGATTATACTAGAGTCGCAAGGGTTGGATGTAATCCTAGGGATGGATTGGATGTCCAAGTATGATGGAAACACTGATTGTGCTAGTAGATCGATTTTTCTCACCACCCTAGAGAAGAAGAGGATCAAGTATGTATCTAGGCTTAAGCCTAAGAGGACTCAGGTGAACTCTCTTACGCGAGTTGTCCAGGAAGAAGTACCAGTGGTGAAGGATTATCTCGATGTATTTCCGAATGAGTTACCGGGTATGCCGCCAGATCGGGAGATTGAATTTTTGATTGAGTTGCTGCCAGGCACAGGGCCTATCTCCAAGAGGCCGTATCGAATGCCTGCTAATGATTTGGAGGAAGTCAAGAAACAGATTAAGGAGTTGCTAGAGAAAGGGTATATTTGCCCGAGTTCATCACCTTGGGGAGCCCCAGTACTCTTAGTGGAGAAGAAGGATGGAACCTTGAGAATGTGTGTGGATTACCGCTCTTTGAATGAGGTGACCATCAAGAACAAATATCCCCTACCGATGATCAATGACTTGTTTGACCAGCTAGAAGGAGCTAGTGTTTTCTCCAAGATCGATCTTCGATCGGGTTATCACCAATTGAAGATCCGTGAGAAGGATATACCCAAGACAGCTTTTACCACAAGGTATGGGCTTTATGAGTATATAGTCATGTCCTTTGGTTTGACTAATGCCCCTGCCTATTTTATGAACATGATGAACAAAGTATTCATGGAGTTCTTGGATAAGTTTGTTGTGGTATTCATTGATGACATATTGGTTTACTCCAAGAATGAGGAGGAACACGCTGAACATCTGCGCTTAGTGTTGGAGAAGCTCAGAGAACATCAACTTTATGCCAAGTTCAGTAAGTGTAAGTTTTGGCTCAAGGAAGTCAGATTTCTTGGACATGTAGTGTCAGGTGAAGGGATTGCAGTGGACCCTACCAAGGTAGAGTCAGTCACAGAATGGAGTGCACCCACCACAGTTGGCGAGATTCGTAGTTTCCTTGGACTTGCAGGATATTACCGGAGATTTATTGAGAATTTCTCCAAGATTGCAAGACCCATGACAGCGTTGTTGAAAAAGGACACCAAGTTCGTTTGGACTGAAGAGTGTGAAGCCAGCTTTCAAGAGTTGAAGAAGCTTTTGGTTACAGCCCCAGTGTTAATCCTGCCTGACGTACACAAGGACTTTCAGGTGTATTGTGATGCTTCATGTCAGGGACTTGGAGGTGTTCTTATGCAAGAGGGGAAGGTTGTAGCTTATGCTTCATGATAGCTTTGACCTCATGAGTTGAAATATGCCACACATGATTTGGAGTTAGCAGTTGTAGTGCATGCACTCAAGACATGGAGACACTATCTTATTGGGAATCGTTGTGATGTTTACACGGATCACAAGAGTTTGAAGTATATCTTCACACAGAAGGAGTTGAATCTCAGGCAAAGGAGATGGTTGGAACTTATAAAGGACTATGACATGAGTCTGCATTATCATCCAGGAAAAGCCAATATTATGGCAGATGCTTTGAGCCGTAAGAGTTATGTTAATACCCTTACAGCAGGAGGTTTACCTCAGGAGTTATGTGATGAGCTTAGAGACCTACAGTTGGAAATAGTTCCCAGAGGTTATGTTGCCGCACTCGAGGTGCAGTCCACCTTGTTGGGGAGAATCAGAGAAGCCCAAAAGTTGGACCAAGGTATCGTTGAGATAAAGGAAATGATGAGCAAAGGGAAAGCAGAAGGATTCCGTGAGGATGAACATGGAACCATATGGTTTGATCAACGGATTTGTGTACCCAATGATCCTGAGATCAGGAAGTTGATTCTTCAGGAAGCTCATGACTCACCATATTTGATACACCCAGGCAACACCAAGATGTATTTGGACCTGAAGGAAAGTTTTTGGTGGGCCGGTATGAAGAGATAAATTGCCGAGTATGTGGCAATATGTGATGTATGTCAGAGAGTAAAGGCAGAACACCAGAAACCAGCAGGATTACTTCAGCCGTTGCCGATAACTGATTGGAAATGGGATAAACTTGGTATGGACTTTATCACGGGGTTACCCAGGACCCGTTCAGGTTATGATTCCATTTGGGTGATAGTTGATCGTTTGGCCAAGGTTGCTCACTTCATTCCAGTGAAGACCACCTATACAAGTGCTAAGCTGGCAAAGATATATATGACTAGGATCGTATGTCTGCATGGAGTTCCAAGGAGCGTCATATCAGATAGAGGAACACATTTTACCTCAAAGTTTTGGAAACAGTTACACGAAACTTTGGGTACGAGGCTAGAGTTCAGTACAGCCTTCCATCCATAGATTGATGGGCAGACAAAGAGAGTCAATCAGATTCTAGAGGACATGTTAAGAGCTTGTGCGCTAGACTATGGTTCTAGTTGGGATGAAAACTTACCCTGTGCAGAGTTCTCGTACAACAACAGCTACCAAGCCAGTTTGCAGATGGCCCCTTTTGAGGCATTGTATGGAAGGAAATGCAGGACACCTTTGATGTGGAATGGAGTTGGAGATCGCAAATTGTTTGGACCTGATTTGATCAGGGATTCTGAGGAGAAGGTCAAGTTGATTCGTGACAGACTTAAGATGGCACAGTCAAGGCAGAAAAGTTATGCCGATGCTAAACACAAGGAAGTGATCTATGAAGTGGGAGATAGAGCATATCTTCGAGTGTCTCCACTTCGAGGTATTAAGAGATTTGGAGTCAAAGGAAAGTTAGCACCACGATTTGTGGGACCATACAAAGTTCTGGAACGTAGAGGAGAGGTTGCATACCAGTTGGAATTACCAGAGGCTTTGTCGGGAGTTCATGATGTGTTTCATGTTTCCTAGCTGAAGAAGTGTCATGCAGAGATGGCGGACATTCCTTTGAGAGATACAGTGCCACTGGAGGCAATTCAGTTGGAGAATGATCTAACTTATGAGGAGAAGCCTATTAGGATTCTTGAGACTGCAGAGAGGATCACTCGCACCAAGATCATCAAATTCTGCAAGGTTCAGTGGAGTCACCACACCGAGGAGGAAGCCACTTGGGAACGAGAGGAAGATCTTAGACAGGACCATCCGCACCTTTTTGCTAGCCAACCCAAATCTCGAGGACGAGATTCATCTTAAGGGGGGTAGGTTTGTAACATCCCAATTTTTATTAAATTTGGATGTTAATAGAATCATTCAAGGCATGTTATATTTCTTTGCATTTTGGAGTTTTTGAAATATTCAAATAATATTTTTTTTCCACTCGAGAAAAACAAATGAGAGGGGATAAAATGACTTCCTCAAAATACAAAAGAGTGGGAAATTTTTTGTTGAATATTATTTGAAGTTTTGGAGTTTATTGGTAATTTTTTTACAAAAGTGCATTAATTGCATTAGGAAAAATATTTTCAAAATATTCTGTGCTTAAGTTAATGTTCATTAGGTTCTAAATATTATATAGTTATTTTAGAAATTATTTTGGTGTTTTTAGTAATTCATTTGAATTAGTTATGGGCCACTTTAGTCTCCTGTTAAACACACACACACACACACACACACACACACGCAGCCTGGACCGAAACTGGGTTCGGCCCAGGAGTGCTCGACCGGCCCAGCTAGCCATTTGGCCCAAGGCCGACGCTTCCGCCCGGTCGACCGCTCCGCGCCCGCACTCGCTCGCCTCCTCTCACTGCCACTGCCAGGCGGGCCCCACCCGTTAGGCCATCCCCAACCTCCCGCACAGCGCGGGATAAACACCCGCGCCTCGCCGGCCGCCTCGCGCTTGGATAATGATTATCCGTCAACCCCGAGCCCTCTGCCCTCGCCTATAAAAGCCCCTCGACACCCTCTTCCAAACCCGTCGTCTTGCTTCTCCCCACGCCACCCATAGCCGCCGCTGTCGACGTTTGCATCTCGCCGGAGCCGCGTCGCTTCGTCGTCCCTTCCATCTCCAGTAAGCCACCATGGCCTCCACCTTCCTCGTCAAATGATTTCTCGCGGCAAGGCGCATCCGTTTGACATCTTTTCCTCGCCTACGTCCCGCCGGAGACGACGCCCGACCTCGCCGGAGCCCACGGAGCGCCGTCGCCTTCGCCTCGCCGACCCCGACGCCCCTGAGAAGCCCCAACGCCACCATCCGGACGCCCAAGCCGCGCCGCACCTCCCCGTCTTCTTCCCCGACGCCGGGGACCGCCGTAGCCGCTGCCCCGTCATCACCCGACGTCGCGCCGCCGTCCTCTGCTCGTCGCCGACGTCGCCAGCCGCTGTAAGCCGCCGGACCTCCTTTTGTCTGTTAGATCGATCATCGACGGCCCAGATTAGATTAGGTTGTTTTTTTAGTTGAACCGGTATGCGGTTAACCGTGGTTTTTATTTTAAAAACTACCGGTCGGTTTCCTTTAGACCGTACGGTTTTATTTAAACCGAGCATCGGTTTTTATTTAGTTAGCCGCCGTCACTGCTTTTCTTATTTAGCGACCGTTCGCCGTATAGCCTCCGCAGCGGACACTGCTCGGCCAGCCACGAGCCACCACGTGGCCAGGGACTTGTTTGCGACAGTTTTCTTCTCTGTTTATTCCCTGTAATTAGCAGATTAGTCCCTGAACTTAGATTAGCCATAACTTTTAAACCGTAGATCCAAACTCGATGAAACCAGCGGCAAATTCTTCGATTTGTTTAGATCTATCCAGTGGTATACTTTTTGCAAACTTTTGTCAGATTCAAATTTGAATTTATTCAGATTCGAATTCGAACTTCAAATGGCCATATCTCCCAAACCATAGCTCCGATTAAGTTGATTCCTTTTGCATGCTGTCACCGTAGCAAAACCCTATCACCTGGACCTTTGTCACAATAATTTTTCACACACTAGAATCTGCCCTTTAATATTTTACTAGTATGCATAGTATGCACTGTATTTCACATCACTCTTTGAGCCATAGGCCTGTGTTGTTTTGCACTTAGAATATTTCTGTAGTAGCTTAGTGTGTTGTATGTTCATTTGGTTCTTTCGAGACTTCTTGCTTTGCATGTTCTTTTGGTTCTCTGGAATGTTGCTTATGTTTCTTTATCTTCGTTGCGATAGATTGCCCGGACTGCGAAGCAGAATATTATCAGTCTTTAGAATTCAACCAGCAGTACCAAGGCAAGTTGCATCTTGATCATGTTTCATTACCTATGTTTTTATTATGCACTTAGTCCTTTGCGGTAGGACTACATGGTAGGAAATTGATGCCGCATGTCTATGCTTTTCACCCAGTAGTTCATTGAGGTAGGTCTGAACCATATAACATTGTCGCCATCGTTTTACATTATGTTGCTACACTAAGTAGACGTGGATTGGGGAGTGATCATTGTAAAGTTTGAGTGACAATGTAGTAAATAGGACCTAAGTTAATTAATGAACTACCTGCGCGGAAACTTGTGAGAATGGTGGCGAAGTACAGTGGGGCACGCATGGGAAATCCATGGTGGTGCACCACTAGTGGACCGTCCGCTCAGGCTCAAAGAGATCAATCGTATTCCCATGTCTAGAAGCTTACGTGTGCAGCCACAAGCCAATATGGGCTCTAGCTTAGTTGAGTAGTTAGTGTGACCCTTTCCGGGATGGGCTAGCAGATGTAGAATGATGTAGGTGTACCGGCCTATCCGTGGGTTAAGGGGGAACATTTTCGAAAGGCTATGTCTCGATCTTCCGATCATGGAGGTGGTCGAGTCTTGTGGGAAAAAGTGCGCAACCTCTGCAGAGTGTCAACTTAATCGATTAGTCATGTCCCCGGTTACGGACAACTTGAGCATCTAGTAGTGGAAATGCCGGGAGATCTCCTCACCTATAACTAAACAGTTGGGTTTTAAATGAAACTTGGGAACAGATGGAGTTGGGTTTGCCAACTCATCCTATGCAAATGTGTAGTAGTAGAATAACATCTTTTCTAATAGGGAAAAACTAGCTTTATGCAAAAACTAAACTTAGAGCTTTCCACCAGCCAAATTGCATGTATGGGTAGGTTCATTATACTTATGATGTGACTTGGCAGTACATTCAATGTACTGACCCATGTGGCTGCAACTTATCACGTTGCAGATATATCCGACGAGGATTAAGGTGCGATAGGTCGATGTTCTACACTCAACCTTGCTCGTGGAGTTGGACTCATTTACTACTTTGCTTCTACAGTATTTACTTATTGGCTCTATGCCCTATTTTGTAATAAATGTATTGCTCCTGGACTATCGATGTAATAAAGAGATGTGTGTTATTTCTGTTATTTCATCGAGTACTGTGTGTGCTAGCAAGTTGATCTAGGGACTAGCACGGTAAGCACAGAGACTTTGACTCTTACCGAGTCGGGTCGCTACATCAGCTATGAGGATGCTTGCATACGGAGCTCCCGGTGATTCACTCGAAGACTATTGGCGCATGATCGAGTCCACGACCATTGAGTGTTTCTACAAGTTCTGCAGGGCAGTGGTGGCAGTGTTTGGACCGCAATACTTGCGATCACCCAATGCTGAAGACACTACTCGGATCCTAACACAGAATGCAGCAAGAGGATTTCTTTGGATGTTTGGAAGCATCGACTACATGCATTGGAAATGGAAAAACTATCCATTTGCTTGGCAGGGGATGTACAAAGGCGCAAAACGCGGTTGCAGTGTGGTACTTGAGGCAGTGGCCACACACGACCTCTGGATTTGGCACTCCTTCTTTGGTATGCCAGGAACTCACAATGACATCAACGTATTGCAGTGCTCCCCTGTCTTTGCCAAGCTTGTTGAAGGTCATTCTCCTCCGATGAACTTCGAGGTCAATGGGCGACACTACAAAAAGGGATACTACCTAGCAGATGGCATCTATCCGAGATGGTCCATATTTGTGAAGACTATCTCAAACTTTGTGCCAGGAGGCAAGTACTCCCACTTTGCGAAGGTTCGGGAGGCTTGCGGGAAGGATGTCGAGAGGGCATTTGGTGTGCTCCAATCTCGATTTGTTGTTGTCCTGTACCTCGCTCAGACCTGGTCGAAAGATCAAATATGGGAGATCATGACTTGTTGTGTCATCTTGCACAATATGATCATTGAGAGCGAGTAGGAAGAGTCAATGTTTGACACTGAACCATATTACAGGCAGGGTCCTCTTGCCCAAGTTGATCACCACCTACCACAACCTGGACTGCCTTCATCAATATGCGTCAGAAGATTCGAGACCCACTGGTGCATCCACAACTGCAGGAGGATCTGGTGAAGCACCTATAGAGGCTCAAGGGCAACGCCTAGCTCGACGTGTGATGAAATATGAGTTTTTATTTGTTAAACTATTTGTTGAACTATATATTTTGTATTGAACTATTTGATTTGTATTGATTTTCTATGATAACTATGTGATAGAAAATAGCTTATGTTGAATTTGTGTCAAAGCATGCAGGGCCGAAATTGATCAATTTGCGTCGATAGTGGGCCATTTTGTGTCGAAAATGGGCTGAAAAGTGGGCCAATTTATGCCGAAAATGGGTCGAAATCGGCGCCTGTGGGCGGCGGCTGGGAACCCGATCGCCCCCAAACTGAACAGCCGGCGCGACCCCAAGACAACGCTACTTCTAGCCCTTCGCAGGCCGAACGGCTGAAGATGCTCTTAGACGCAAAGCATCTTGCATCTTTGTGGGCTCGCCTTGGAATATCCGGGTATCCGCTGTTTTTCTGGGCTTGTGTTGGACTGGAATATGCCTGCCTCTTCATCAGGCTCATTGTCCGTCCAGTGAGATGATTTCCCCACCCCTCAAGCTTGCTGACATCAGGTGAACCGTGAGAACCTCCCTCTCTCCGCGTCATCGCGCGCGACATGCCCTCGGCTGCAGCGTGTTGACGATACGAGGCGTTCGCTGTAGATGATAGCCAGGGCAGCAGTTATGTGCGGGTTGCTGGCGCCTGGCGAGTTGTACACATCACTGTCGCCGGAGGGAGTACGTGCCCCGTGCTATAAATTTCTTTCTTTCTGCGGTGTTGCGTCCCGCGAGAAAGCATCGAGCTCTCCATGAAAATTTCTACTCTACTCGTTTCTTTCTTCCCAATATATACACGGCGTAGACACGGTCATAAGAATGCGAGCGATTCTTCCCCAGTTGCACCACCGCCCAACTGTTCTCTTATTAAAGAAAACAAAAAACAGGAGCGAATATAGCTGGTTCGTTTCGGGCATGGGTGACGTCTCCGACCAAACGCCGCCAGGGGCGGGGAGCGGAGGACGCCGCGAGTCCGTTCCATTCACACACACACACCCCACGTCGTGGTCGGCGGGCCTGCGTCAACTCCCAGTACACGTGTCGCGTCTGGATACATCACGCCAAGTTCTCCGCCATGTTTAGCTCGAATTTCCAACCGTGACGACCGACGGCCATGCACCGGTGACGTGGAGGCGCCGGATGTGTCGACCGGGGGCGAGCCGCACGAATCTGGAGGACCGACGAGGCACGAATCTGGTTTGGTAGGTATTTTCTTCGTTAATTATAATTAATTACGTCGCCGTTTACCTTTTCTTAAGAGTCCAAGCGTCTGATCTGATCTGTCGCACGATTAGATCAAACCGAACGGAGGATCAAACGCAAACATTTGCGCGCTTGACCAAAAAGTTGAGTACTGGATTTAAAAAAAAATAGTGGAGTGCTGAACAGGTCGATGGAGCGCATGGTCACGTACACGCAATTAAGTGTCAAAACGACCACGGTTACTCTGACCATGCATGAGAACTTTAGTACCTTAGTAAAGTCGTCAGAGAATAAATTACGTACAACACTAAGCTGCGATGGATCGGAAGGAATGAAGGAGGAACACTCTTTTGATCTTTTCTACACCAAAGAAGATTTGATCCTGTCTGCATTGAATCCGGCACGCTGCGATGCAGGTGCAGCTCGGGGCGTGCGTAGTTCCAAGATGGTGGGGGCCGGCCGGCCACAAGCACAGTATGTAATCATGAGATTTGCTTTGGGAACTGCCGAGAGATGTCACTCCGCTCGACTCTTCCGAAGAAAATCACCTCCGCTCGACTACTCCTGCGATCCTATCTTGTTGGAGTAAATAAGGAGTAAATTAAATCCAACAGTAACCTACTCCTACTAGTATGTTCGTTCACTGTATGGTTGTCTCACGTTGGCGTCCCGTTCCGTACGTACGCAATGTAGGAATGGTCCTGATGTTCGTTCACTGTATGGTTGTCTCATGTTGGCGTCCCGTTCCGTGCGTACGCAATGTAGGAATGGTCCTGCGTCATTCAGAAATCGCACACATGGAAAAGTGAGAAGCGGAGCATAGCCTTTGCCTAGGGTGGAGGGTTGAATGCCTACCTATATAATGCCTATGCCTTTAGGCCTATGGTAAGGGGGATTTAACTGCCTGATTTTTTTTGCGAAAAGATTTAACTGCCTGATTACTCGAGTTGACTGGTGTTAGCAGGGCCAGATCACTCATAGTCAACTCTGCACGGACGTTCCTCTTTATTATCCTCCGGTACGCTATATGCAGAGGGCTAATAAAAATGAGAAGTACAACCTTTGATAGCTCTCGGACCAATAAGAGAGTAACAGCAAAGCATCTTATCGGTTCATAAGTTGAATGGATCGTTATTCTAAACCTAAGGCTTCTTTAAAAAATTTAATAGGATTTTTGAACGGTTATAATCTTCAAAAATATTCTTAGCTTGGTCATTTAATTTGTAGGATTGAAACTCGTACAAACTTTTCATAAAGGAATCAAACCTTATGAAAATCTAACATTCATTCAAACCTCTTGAATAACACCTTTTATTTTTCTGTGATGCAGTCGAACAAACTCAAGTTTTGGATAATTTTAATGGGCAAGCCATTCCAATCAAAGAGTTTTTCTATTCCTATGTTTTAACCCTATCCTGGAATGTACTCCGCGACTAAACATGAACATTTGTATGAAGATGAACGTTTTTTTTTCAAAAAAAATTGTGCACATTCAGAGTGCAGGTTATAGCGTGATGCACCGCCTGTCGTCGTCCATGGTTTGACATGGAGTGGCCTTCATCCGCAATTACTCCCGCGGGAGGTAAGTCTTTAGCTCAATCTCTTCCTCTGCATGCAACATGATCAACAGGGTCGTCATTCTTACGACTGTTGCATCCGCCCATTCGCAACTACTCCCTCCGTTCAGAAATACTTATCCTAGAAATGGTTGTATCTAGACTTGTTTTAGTTCTAGATACAACCATTTCTAATACAAGTATTTCCGAACGGAGGGAGTATATGAACCGTCTCCCCCTTCGCTGGTCCCACCACATTCACCCTCTCTTCCCCCATCCCTATTGCCAGCACACTCACCCCCATCGGACACCTTAGTTTGCCTCCACACCGCCCCTATCTTCACCCTTCCCTGTTGCTGCCACATTAACTACCTTTCGCCAGCTCAACCTAATATGATGACACCAGCACATCCAACCAACAATATAATTACCAATGGCTCATGTTATTAGTTTCCACTCTCTTTATAAGATGGCTTAAGAGTATGCAATACTAATTTCTCATTCTCCATCAATACGTAGATGGTTGAAAATTACTCCTTTACATGGCGAAGTAGGTGGAAGCATGAATTGGTCAGTACTCATACCCTATCCAGAGCTGATATGGTAAGAAGAGGGAGACTTCTATTCAACCACGCCTTTAAATGGAAGGGTGTGACATTTCAGAAATGTTTGCCTGGATAGTCCACTATGCTAACAAAAACACCAGGCCTCGAAGATGTTCTCAGACTCCCAAGAATTTCAGGAAACCACTGCCATCCCCCAAAATGGTCTGCCAATGACGACATGCTCTTGGCTGGCCCTCACCATCATGCAATGCCTTCACAAACCAAATTCACTCAGACGCTACTAAAAAACTGGACAGCACAACAGGATTTAATAGATAATAATTGGTAACAAACAACAAGACATGATTTCCTTCATATGATCCAGATCACCTGTCAGATCAAATAAACATTTGCACAAGAAGTTCATATATCACACCCGCAAAAAAAAGTTCATATATCAGGTTGAGATTTTTTTAACATTACATAATGCAAAGGTAATATATTGAACAAAAATCCACAGGAATGCTGACAAAATGCTCAACGCACAGAGTAATATCCGTGTGTATAAACTTGCTATATCAAATGTGAACATATTAATGGAAGAAATCACGAACATAACAGTGAGATAGGCCGACTCATTAACGACAAAATTGTTTTTTATTGGTCTCTGTCCATCTCACAAAGCCATGAAGATGACAATGAGGATTCATAGCAATTTGAACAACAAAATGGTACAGCTTAAATGCTGCAGTAATACGCATGCAGCAACCACAAATTACATTGGCAGTTGTTTAACCATTGTACACAACCAACGTGCATAATTAATCTGATGCCTCTTTATTAGTTCCTGATTCTTTTCTGTTTTCCAGTGCTGAGATCTGATGATTCAGTGCTTCATAGTGCTTTTCAGAAATTCTCTTGACATCCTCCACCTGGAAGTAAGCACATCAAAACTTAGCAAATAGTCAGATGCATGCCAAGGTAGCAAGGTGTATTGCATGGTCTTTCAACTTCATAAATTTTAAGATGTCCTGTCTCATGGGCAGGGTTGTACCATCATAATGCTGAATTTTCCATTATCACAAACCACAAGATAGGTATAAATAGCTAATTCATTACATAGTTGCAACATCTTAATTCGCAAATAAAGCAGAAACATCACAATGATCAGAACTACCCTATAAGAGAAGTCAGTTCACAAATCATGAATGACATGATCAATTTACTTATTTGAATGTCAATCTCGGTTGGAGAAGTAAGTGCGAACAATACATCCAGGTTCAACTGCAATTACTCAAACCACAGGAGCCTCTTTCCATTGATCCTCTTTGAGAAGAGCCCTTTGTTGGGAGTTCATTGCACCCCATACAATAAGTTGGCAAACTAACGAAATGCATCAGGGTATAATGGATGTGAAGTTGTGAAGAAAGCCTCACTACGCTTAGCAGCTAGTTCAATGGTCTAATACAGGATATCCAGTACCACAATTACCACTAAACCTGCAAACCATACCGAGACTGGCATGCTATCTCCCACACGATGAATGGGTGATAAACAGTTTACACCAAGTCACAATCGTTTGTATTTTGTTAACAAATTAGACACGACAAATAGGTTATGACATCAGCTGAATCTTCATCCTGCCACATGGACAATTGCTGGTTTGGATGAGAGAGAATAGAACCCCTCTTAGAGCATCTACAACAGATGCCCTAAAATAGTAATCATGCCCATAAAACTGCCGTTCAGGGCATTTGGAGCCAAAAAACGCCTCCAACGGATGTCCTATAGCTATATGATGCCCAAAAAAAATTTACATCATGCACAAAATTTTGCTACAAGTGATGCAAATATAAGCTGCTGCCCTAAAAGAAAAAACGATGTGGAGAGAAGCAAACCGCCCGAAGCGAACATTCACCGATGCTGCGCCACCTCACCGCCATCTCGATGCCAGCCACCCCGTCGTTGGGGGGCCACCACCGCGACCCCCACGACCGCCACTGTCGCCCTATCCCGCCCAATTTCAGCCATCCCACTGCGCTCCACACCATCGGATCTGACCCCGCCGCCGGCCCCAAGCTCCCGCCATCGTCCCCGAGCACCGCGCCGCCGTCCCCGAGCTACCGCCGCCGTCCCCATGCTACCCCGCCATCGGATCCGCCTCCCAGCATCCACGCCGTCGGATTGTCATGTTCCACGTGGCTCTCAAATTTTTAGGGCACCAGTTTTAGGGCTGCTGGAAAAGCAAAACCTTTTATGGTGCCCAAAAACCTTTCCTCACCCATTTTTAGGGTACCCAATTTTTGGGCATCTGTTGGAGATGCTCTTAGTCAATAAAATCTTAAGAGTCCACCTTATTGTCTTTTCACGCCATCACATTTAATGCAAACTCTTTGTATACAATCAGCTTCAGACACACCCTATTGTACGAGTTATTTTATTCTCGATGCTAGTCTACTCCCTCCTTCCTTAAAAGAGTGTACTTCCAACTTTGTTGGAAAGTCAAACTTTTTTATGTTTGACCATATTTATACAATAATGTACCAACATTTATGCCATCAAATTAGTAGCATTATATTCGGAGGTGGATTAGGAGCACTCGGCGACGCACACCTACGAAATCTCGGCCAACCCCCTACTATATTGGGATCCGAGCCACTTTGGTGGAAATCATTCCAGGCTGTGAATACGCCACCGGCTGCGTACGATGAAACAGTAGCTACATGTTCTGGATCATTTATTATATCTACGCGGGGACGTTCGGGTACAGAACAGTTGTCCGGCGGTAATTAATTGAATCGACCATCACCTACCTATGGAGTCTTCTCCTAGCACGCAAGCACTCCATTGCCAGATCTAAAGAGCAGGCTTCCTCTCGGCTGCTACTACTGATTTTATTCCAAACAATTTTTCCAGAGAAGAGGATTTTAGTTGGGTAATAGTCGTGTGCGTCCGCTGATTAGCCAAAATCTCACGACCTCGACCAGAGCGAGCACGGCGTACATGACATTGTTGCCGAGGCGGGGCAAGGCCATACAAAGCTTGACGGCGACGGGGATGACCCGGACGCGAACAACGCATGCTAGGAAGTTGTCCCGATGGTGATGTCATCGCTGGCCGCGGGAACGCAGAACATGAGTCAGCGCCCAGGCAGACGTGGTGCCCTGAACGCGTCAAGCACAGACAACGATGGCTACCTAGATTTACTCGTGTTGGATGGCATCGTCTTCCTCCTAGCTTTCTCCACACATGTTGCGCTGGCTTCCAGAACGCATGACTTGGTGTCGGCGGTCATGGCGGACGTGGTGTCGCTGGCCATGGAGGCACAGGACGTGGCAAGCTCGAGTGACGGCTAGGGCGGACATAGTCTTCCTAGTTCATCCTAGTTTTGTTCCACGTGGCAAATAGAAGTTTTGGAAAGAAGGGGCAGGAGCTGTAGAAGAGGATTCGAAGAAGGATGGATGGGGAAGAATCGCATGTCATGAGGAAGAAGGACAACGATGGGAGGATGAGGAACGGGGTGCATTGAATTGATGATGGGTTGGTGGGCGTTGGTCGTTGAGGCAGATAGCGCGTGGAGTACAAATGCATGTCAGAGAAAACAGTTGTTTATAGTACGTCACTTGATACAGAAATGCTGGAGAGCTATACATGGTGCAAATTCATCTAATACACACTACCCTAATATAGTGGATGGGATCCCAATGCGATTGAATGGGAGCGATTTCAATGGGCATAGTCGCCGGGTGCTCCAAGGCACTTTCGCATTATATTCATGATAAAATATATTTTCGTCATATACCTATTTGGTTTCACAAGCATTGATATATTTTTGCACAAACTCGGCCAAACTTTGAGATAGTTTGACCCTCCAACAAAGTTGGAAGTACACTCTTTCAAGGACGGAGCGAGTACAGATGACATGGAGAAACTGAAGTCTAAAACTGACTCTTCTTATCTTTTGGGATTACCTTACAAATACGTGACAAATACTCCCTCTGTTCACCAATATAAGATGTTTTGGATATTTCAATATGGACTACATACGGATTGAAATGAGTGAACAAACACACTAAAACGTGTATGTATACATCCGATTCAGAAAAAAAGTTAGAACATCTCATATTTGCAAAGTCATCAGTACATAAAAATTCCTAGCTGAGAAGTGGCAAACCGCATGAAAATACAAAGAACATAAATCAATTTTGATTATCTCGAGCTGATGTCAATTCAGATGACGTATATAAAAGCACCCAGGTAAATCACAAGCAAGAATGGAGTTACACTACACCATCCTTTCTATAACAATCACAGTAATTTTATTAAGAGTAATTTTCCGCGGGCTATAACAAATCATTCTCGATTCGCATCTACCTCCATGAGACCGTTATTCGTTCAGTGATTTCAATTAGGAAATGCAGTTCTGATACAACGAAGCGAAAGATTTTAACACCAGATAATTCGATTAACCAGCAACATCGCATCCAGATAAGATCACGATACATCAGAAATTATAGGGAGCCGGCAAAATTGTCTATATCTAACCGTAAAGAAATGGCTACATCAAATCGGATGCTTTATGTTGATGAACTAGATCAGTCGATATAATCGCAAAAGGAGCCGGCTAAACGGCGATGCGGGTGCGGGGGCTCACCTGTCGGGCGATTGCGGCGCGGGCCAGGAGGTGGTCTTTGTAAAGGAGCAAGAACCCCACCGCTGACGCCGTCGCCGCACCGGCTGCGAACGACGAGAGCCGCACCCTCCATAGGTAGCCCATCCTGCCCCGGTCGCCGATTTGCTCGCCGGAGACGAAGAATTTTTTATTTTATTTTTTGAGAAACGCCGGAGACGAAGATGACAGACAGCGCCCAGGATTGACGATTTTGCCTGCTCCTCGACGGCAAAGAGTGCTACCAGCTGGGCCTCAGAACGTTGGGCCATCCCAGCCCAGCCCAGTGCCTCAGACATAATTCAGAGAAAACAAATTGCAATCGTGATCATCTATCCAAAAACAAACTCCCTCCGTAAACAAATATAAGAGCGTTTAGATCACTACTTTAGTGATCTAAACACTCTTATATTTCTTTACAGAGAGAGTATTTATTAAAAAAAACTAAAAACAAAAATTGCAATCGATAAGGGGGAAGCAAAAACCAAAAGTAGTCCATTACAATAGAATAAGATCATGTTCGGATCCTTTCTGCTTCACAACTGCAGCTTTGGGAGCAGAGGAAACAACAGCACAATTGCAGAAAAGTGGCTCAAACCGAGCTTCGGAACGGAGTTTCGAGACTGGAGAGCTTCCGAACAGGCAGTATAGGACGATACACATATAGGGTTTAGTAGGTCACGACATGAAAGAGTGTGGCGATGGTGTTTGGGAGGAAAAATATAAGCAGTTTTGGCAAGTGTATGATAGCACATAGGAGGTCCATAGCCTATGTACTTATTTGGTTGCCCACATCATTTTTGCGTCATGGTTCTATCTAGTTTATAGATAAATGTAACCTGGCCTCACCTGAAGCTTCCTCGGATCGCTATAGTATTGGGCAGACTCAGTACAATAGCGTTGTTTTTCACTGCTTTGCGTAGTGTCTTTCTTTTTCGTTCTTTCTTTCGGTTTATTTTTGTTTTTTCATTGGTTTTCTTTGCCTGTTTGTTTTCTTTTTCATTTCTACTTGCTTTTTCTTTTGGTTATTTTGTTTCTTTAAGGTTTTTTTGTTATATTCCTAGTTTTAACTTGTTTTTCTTTTTTTCTTTTTGGTTTTTGTTCTTTCTCCATTTTCATTTGTATTTTTTTTCTTTTCTATTTATCTTCGGTTTTCTCTCTTTCTTGGTTTCCATCGGCTTTCTATGTTTTTCTCCTTTTTTTTGGTTTTCATTGCTTTCATTCTTTCGCATTGGTTTTCTTGAGTTTTTGTTTTTCATTTTTTGGGTTTCTTTGTTCTTTCACTTTCATCGGGGTTTTTAACACATGCCAACATTTTTCGGTACACATTTTGCATGTTTCATATACCTTAGAAACATATTTTATACATATGTTCAAAATTATTGAAATATATGAATATATGATTAACATTTTTGAAAATTAATATTTTTCATACACATTGTAAATTTGTGGTGTATATGTAATACATTTTTATATACGCATTTAACATTTTGTAAATATAGATTAACATTTTTAATACATGGTTAACATTTTTAAATACACGGCGAATATTTTGTAATGGTAATAAACATTTTTTCGCACACAATGTAATTTTTTGGTATACTCCTGGAACATTTTTTATACACATTTAACATTCTGTTAGAAAATGATCAATATTTTTATACACGTTGTATTTGTTTTTTATATAGTTTCGTATACATGACAAATATGTTTCCTATAAACATTTAATTTTTTAAAATACTTGATTACATTTTTCAAATTCTTGATTAACATATTTAAATACGTGATCAACATTTTTCATACACATTGTATATCTTTTGTATATATTTTTTAAATACGCGATCAACATTTTTCATACACATTGTATTTTTTTATATGTTTCTCGTATACAAGCATTTTCTCTATACACATGTAACATTTTTTAAACACATGATCAACATTTTTTTTCCATACACATTGTTTTTGTTTTTGTTATATTTTCCGTATACATGACAAAACAATCTATGCACATTTAACATATTTGAAATTCTTAATTAACATTTTTTTTCAAATGCTTGGTTAAAAAACTACGTGATCAACATTTTTCGTACACATTGTATATTGTTTGTATACATCTTTCATATACATGAGAAACATTTTCTCTAAATGTATTTAACATTTTTCAAATGTTTGGTTAACATTTTTATAAAATGCTTTTATGTAAAGTGTTTTTTATAATATATATGTTTAGAATAATTGGAAGTTTAGACCAAAAAAGGGGTGAAGCAACGGAAGAAGAAAAAAACCGAGGCAGTGGCATGACGCGAGTGCAACCTACATCTTGCTATAAGCGAGACATAGGCGCGCCCTCATTATTGGGCACTTTGCATATTTGTTCCAATTGGGTCTGGTTGAGCAAATGCAGACAAAAAAGTAACATCTACATGTTGTTTGGTTGCTTGCATACTGATTTCGTGCATCACAACTCCCATTCTAGGCCTTGTATTTGGTTTGCCTGCATTGGTTGGGCTCATACTACTGCACATTATTTGGTTGCATACATGAAGCGATGTTTACTTACTAAAAGGATCAATATGGCCGACTAGAGGGGGGGGTGTGAATAGGCGACTAACAATTTTTTAACTTCTTTTATCAAATTAGGCTCAACGAGAAATTAGGTTGTCTAGATATGCAACTAGGTGGACAACCTATATGACGAGGTCAACAACAACAAGTGCAAGCACAAGATAGAAACACACTATAAGCTTGCATAAAGTAAGGGTAAGATATCACTACAAGTGGAGTCGATGGAGACAAGGATGTGTTACCGAAGTTCCCCTTTTGGGGGAGGTACGTCCCCGTTGCAGCGGTGTGGAGGCATAATGCTCCCCAATAAGCCACTAGGGACACCATATTTTCCTCACCCCCTTGCACAAATGCAAGATGCCACGATTCCACTGGTGGTGCGCTTGAAGGCGACGATTGAACCTTTACAAACAAGGTCGGGGCTCGCTCCACAATTTAATTGGAGGCTCCCAATACTACCATGAAGCTTCACCACAATAAAATGGGGCTCTGAGGTGAGCTCTTCCGTCTAGGGTGTCCAAACACCCAAGAGTAACAAGATCCGCAAGGGATTGTGGGGGAATCAAATTTCTCTTGGTGGAAGTGTAGATTGAGGTCTTCTTCTCCAAACCTTAGAGTATCAACAAGTTTTGATGGCTAGGGAGGGAAAAGGAGCGACTTTGAGCTTCAGGGCAACAATGGAGTAGTGGGGGAAAGAGGTGGGTCTTCTTGGGGAAGAAGACCCTCCTTTATAGTGTGTGTGTGTGTGGGGGGGGGGTTCAAATCAAACCGCTATGTGCATTGATCGTGCTCAAGCAGTACTACCGCTCGGGGGAGCAGTACTGCCGCTTAGCACGGTAGTTTCTCTGCGGCCCAGCAAGTACTGAACCAGTGCTAGAACGGTAGTCTCGCCAGAGCGGTATACTGCCTACGACCAGCAGTACTACCGCTAATTGTCACAGGGTAACAAAGGAACCAGTGATAGCTAGCACGACACCAGAGTGGAAGTACCGCATGAAGTGGTAGTACCGTTAGTGCGAGCAATACTACCACAAATTGTCAAAGGGCATAAAGAAGACTCAACATCAAGCGGAAGTATCGCATAAGCGATACTACCGTGGGTAGTAAGCGGTATTAACGCGAAATGATGAGGGAGCAACAAAAGGCTCAACCGAAAGCGGCAGTAGCCGCGGTACTGATCAGCAAAAGTACCGCCTAAGTGGTACTATTGTGGATACCAGCGGTACTACCGCGTGGCCTGTGACAAACTGCCAATGCAACAACGGAAGAATGCTCCAAAGTTGTGGGAAGGATATGCGGGTGCATATGGTTTGTGTACGTGTTGATTCCACCCATACCTTCCAATGCGGACCCCTGCTTTTTTTTTGAAATATAGAGTTGTATTAATTAAAAGAGGAAACATTGTTTTTACAATCTTGTAAGGCCACGCTCAACACGCGGGTTGGCACTGTCTCTTGCACAGCAACACCACGCAACTCTCTACGCCCAAACTGGGCAAGACTATGGGCTAAACTATTGACCTTTTTGTCTACTTTACAAACTTTAACTTCTTTATTTCCATGCTTGATGGCATGAAATTCCCTCGCAATCACTCCAATTTCCATCTATCTACACATGTGGGGTCGAGCGCCTTTGCCACTAAGTTGTTGTCTGTATGGACAACTAAATGGAGGTTAGTACACGACATCGCGTTTCATAGTCCTTCAAGACAAGTAGTAGCTTCCGCAAAATCTGCTCCTTTGCATCGCGGGATATAGTCCCGGGCGGACAAAATAATACTTCCATGATGATCTCGGACCACATCTCCCCACACACCACTGCTACTCTCCTCCAAGAAACTTCCGTCAGCATTGACCTTAGCCCACCATAGGTCGGGCTTTTGCCAACCCTTTTTGTTATCCTGTTGTTCCAATCTTAGCATTTAAATCATAGGGCTTGAGGGAGTCCTGGACTAAGGGGTCCTCGGGCGTCCAGCCTGTTAGCTATGGGCTAGACTGATGGGCTGTGAAGAACACGAAGACCGAAGACTACACTCGTGTCCGGATGGGACTCTCCTTGGCGTGGAAGGCAAGCTTGGCGACCAAATATGTAGATTCCTTTCTTTGTAACCGACCTTGTGTAACTCTAGATCCTCCCGGTGTCTATATAAACCGGAGGACTTAGTCCGAAGAGATAGATATTCATTACCTTAGCCATACAAGCTAGATCTCTAGGGTTTAGCCATTATGATCTCGTGGTAGATCAACTCTTGTAATACTCATATTCATCAATATCAGTCAAGCAGGGCATAGGGTATTACCTCCATAGAGAGTGTGACGCCCCCGATTTGACCGTATACTAATCATGCACGCAAATATGTACGATCAAGATCAAGGACTCATGGGAAGATATCACAACACAACTCTACAAATAAAATAAGTCATACAAGCATCATATTACAAGCCAGGGGCCTCGAGGGCTTGAATACAAGAGCTCGATCATAGACGAGTCAGCGGAAGCAACAATATCTGAGTACAGACATAAGTTAAACAAGGTTTCCTTAAGAAGGCTAGCACAAACTGGGATACAGATCGAAAGAGGCGCAGGCCTCCTGCCTGGGATCCTCCTAACTACTCCTGGTCGTCGTCAGCGGGCATCACGTAGTAGTAGGCACCTCCGGTGTAGTAGGAGTCGTCGTCGAAGGTGGCGTCTGGCTCCTGGGCTCCAACATCTGGTTGCGACAACCAGGTAGAAGGGATAGGGGGAAAAGAGGGAGAAAGCAACCGTGAGTACTCATCCAAAGTACTCGCAAGCAAGGAGCTACACTACATATGCATGGGTAAATGTGTAAAGGGCCATATCGGTGGACTGAACTGCAGAAAGCCAGAATAAGAGGGGGATAACTAATCATGTCGAAGACTACGCTTCTGGCAGCCTCCATCTTGCAGCATGTAGAAGAGACTAGATTGAAGTCCTCCAAGTAACATCGCATAGCATAACCCTAACCGCTGATCCTCCCCTCGTCGCCCTATGAGAGAGCGATCACCGGTTGTATCTGGCACTTGGAAGGGTGTGTTTTATTAAGTATCCGGTTCTAGTTGTCATAAGGTCAAGGTACAACTCCAAGTCGTCCTGTTACCGAAGATCACGGCTATTCGAATAGATTAACTTCCCTGCAGGGGTGCACCACATACCCCAACACGCTTGATCCCATTTGGACGGACACACTTTCCTGGGTCATGCCCGGCCGTGGAAGATCAACACGTCGCAGCCCCACCTAGGCACAACAGAGAGGTCAGCACGCCGGTCTAAACCTAAGCGCACAGGGGTCTGGGCCCATCGCCCATAGCACACCTGCACGTTGCGAACGCGGCCGGAAGCAGAACTAGCCCCCTTAATACAAGAG
Source organism: Triticum urartu (assembly GCF_056163025.1). Lineage (NCBI taxonomy): Eukaryota > Viridiplantae > Streptophyta > Magnoliopsida > Poales > Poaceae > Triticum > Triticum urartu. Next base: position 378,416,200 of record NC_141875.1, read on the forward strand.
CAGGCTTACGGTCCAATCCGGCGCGCGCCACTCAGTCGCTGATGTCACGAAGGCTTCGGCTGATACCACGACGCCGGGATACCCATAACTACTCCCGCGTAGATGGTTAGTGCGTATAGACCAAATGGCCAGACTCAGATCAAATACCCAGATCTCGTTAAGCGTGTTAAGTGTCCGCGAACGCCGACCAGGGCCAGGTCACCTCTCTCCTAGGTGGTTTCAACCTGCCCTGTCGCTCCGCCACAAGGTAACAGTCGGGGGCCGTCGGGAACCTAGGCCCACCACTACCTGGGTGGAACCACCTGCCCCTTCAGCCCCCATCTTCGAACAGTACCACGGGTAACGTAACAGTGTAAAGTATATAGCATATGCCCGTGATCACCTCCCGAAGTGATCACGACCCAGTAGTATAGCATGGCAGACGGACAAGAGTGTAGGGCCACTGATGGAACACTAGCATCCTATACTAGGCATGTAGGATTGCAGGTAAAGGTAACAACAGTAGTAACAAGGACAGGCTATGCATCAGGATAGGAATAACGGAAAGCAGTATCATGCTACACTACTCTAATGCAAGCAGTATAGAAGAGAGTAGGCGATATCTGGTGATCAAGGGGGGGGCTTGCCTGGTTGCTCAGACAAGAAGGAGGGGTCGTCGAAGTAGTCGATCACAGGGGAACCGGCATTGGCCTCAGGGTCTACCGGAAAGAAGTAACGGAGGGGGAACACAATAAATAACAGAGCAATCAAATGTAACACAAAGCAAGACGTGGCAATACGCGGTGCTAGGTATGCCCTAACGCGGTATTATGTGATACCGGCGAAGGGGGGAAACATCCGGGAAAGTATTCCCGGTGTCTCGCGTTTTCGGACAGATGAACCGGAGGGGGAAAATTGCGTGTTTGCTATGCTAGGGATGCGTGGCGGACGAACGGGCTGTGTATCCGGGTTCGTCTCGTCGTTCTGAGCAACTTTCATGTTGAAAATAATTTAATCCGAGTTACTGATTAAAAGATATGATTTTCTAAATTTTTTATTAATTTCTGAAATTTAATTAATTATTTAATTAATTCAAAAATGGATTTATGACATCAGCATGATGTCATGCTGACATCAGTAGTCAACAGGGGTTGACTGGGTCAAACTGACGCGTGGGTCCAGTGGGACCCACCTGTCATACTCTGTTAGGTTAATTAGGGTTTAGTTAAACTAATTACTGTTTAATTAAGCTAATAGGTTAATTAGATTAATTAATTAAGGTTAATTAACTTAATTAATTTAGTTAATTAATTAATTAATTAAATTTATTTTAATTTTAATTATTATTTTATTTATTTATTTTTAGTTCTTCTTCTTCTTTTTTAATAAAGTTCTGGGGCGTGGGCCCCTGTGTCATTGGGCCAAAGGGGCCACAGCGGTTCGGGCTAACGGGTGCTGGGGTGGGGATGGGCGCAATGGGTGTCCAGCACCCGTTCGTTCGAGCGCACTCCAGTGCGGGCGGACCCGGCAGGGGGGCCGGTGCAGGGGGAGGCCGGTGGCCACGGCGCCGGCCAGGCGGCCGGGGCGGCGAGGAAGCAGCACAGGCGAGGCCACGTCGACCTGGGGAGGTAGCGGCACGGCGGGTGCGGTGGGTAGAGGAGGCAACAGCAGCCGTGGAGCAGGGGCACGAGGCGTGGGATGGTCGAGGGAGCGGGGCGAGGAGGCCGTGAGCAGGAGCGGGCAGAGCACCGTCTCGGGCGCGGGCGTCCGGCAGCGATGGCCGTGGGCGCGGGTGGGCGCGCACGGGCGCGTGCAGGGGCGCCGGTCCAGTCGCGGCGCGGGGAGAAGGTCGCGGCCGTGAGCGCACGGTATGGGGTCATCCGGAGCGCGTGGTGAGCGCGTGCGGCAGGAGGAAGAGCAGCAAGACCGGGGCACGCGGTGTGCGGCACCAGGGTTCGAGCACGCGGGCGGGAGGAGGACGGTGCCTCACCGACGTTGCAGAGACGAGGGTCGGCGAGGCTCGGTGGAGCCTTTGGGGAGGAGGACGGCGACGCGGCGACGCAGGGGAGGAGCGGCGATGACGTCCGGCGTGGTCGTCCCGGTCGGTGGCGATGGTCGGTCCGGCGCAGGGCGGCGACGGTGGGGCAGCGCAGGCGAGGCGGCGCCTGGCGCCGGCGATGATGACTGGGTCGGGGGCGCGTCCAGATCGGGGAGAGGGGGCGGTGAGGTTGGTGGGTGGATCGGGCGCGGGGAGCTCTTCCCTCAGGCACGATGCGTGCGTGCGGCGCGAGGTGGAGAGGAACGAGGGGAGCGAGCGGGGTGGGGCGAGTGGGGGGTCTCGTCCCCGATCCAGATTGGATCGGGAGGGGGGGAACGGCGTGAGGGGGAGTGCTGGTGGTTGGGTTAGGGTTTCCTGGGGTGGGGGGATATGGGAGGCCGGTTGGGCCAGGGAGGAGTTGGGCCGGATGGCCCAGTTGGCCTGGGGCTTTCCATTTTTTTTATAAACCTTATTTTCTTTTATAGTTTCTGTTTATTTGTTTTCTTTTATTTCTCATTTTAGTAAAATACTACAGTGGCACCAAAATAGAGGTTGCAAACTAAGCCACAGCCACAAACCACTTAGCACCGAAACAAAATAGTTTTGAAATTGTTTAACATTTTGGAAGCATTTAAATAATTATTATTGTTACTATTTTATTCATTTTAGAGTGTTTAAACATTTTATAAAGGTGTGCTTTCTCCACCATAATTACCTATGCAATATTTGGTTCACTCCGAACATTTTAGTTTTAAAATTTGAAAACTTTTATTCTTTGGTTGATTTTGAATTTGAATTTGAATCAGTTTCGAACTAACACGAGATTAGGAACAGTAATCGAGGTGACGTGGCATCATTAGCAGAGGTTCACTGTAGCTTACATATCCGGGCGTCACAATTCTCCTCCACTACAAGAAATCTCGTCCCGAGATTTAAGAGGGGAAGTAAGGGGGAAAGATCTGGTCACGAAATTCTAACGGATCTTCTCGGTCTTGGATGCTCTTCTCGAAGAGGTCGATCCATAACATTGATGTCTTCATACCTCAGCTTTGGGTCACCATGAGGAAGTCATCATATTTTTCTCTGGGAACTCCAACGTACTCACGAATAGGTAAGGGGCAGCTCGGCTACGACATCATGCTTACGAGGGAAACAATCTGGGGTTAACCATGAATGAGCATAAGATTATCTCTCAAGTTGAACATATAAAACACATCGAGAGTACGATACGAAGGTATAATGGGAGGGTCCAAGCGGGTAGCTAGCTGCTCAAAGTCTGAACTAGAGTGAGAAAGGGGTTCAGAGCGGCGAGAGTAAGCGTTGCGTCTGATACCAGAATAGAGCAGTAGGAAGGTGGCTCACGAATTACCTATGAAGCCAAGCATAAGGGATAACTTTGAAGCAGGGATGTACAGGAGAGTCAGGTTTCGATCTTGTGGAACTGTGGGTTATGGGCCCACCATGTGGGTAAAGTAGGGGGGCACTGACATCTTGCACGGTCATGATAGCAAGGCATCATGATAGCCAGGCATGTCAGAGAAGAGACTGTCGGTTATGTTGGCAACAACGTTGGTACCAAGGGTGAGGGACGAAGAGAACCATTTTCCTGCTCGTTGAACGAGGCGGACCAGTAGGCAAGATTCTCGTCCATCGGTGGTTACCGGAATGCCATCAACGAAAGTAACAGGGTCCTTCTAACAGAATGGTACAACGAGGTGTTTACATAAGCAGGAGAATATTACCGGTTAGATCATATAGATCACAAGACACGTTAAACCAACCAATGGAAAGGCAAATATGATTATCAGATTAAACAGAACAATGGAAAGGAAAATGGGTTTAAACACACATTTCAAAGGTATATCCTTCCCAAGGACAAGTAGAGCATGATATCCATGACAGGATATAATGTAGAAAACTCTTTAGGTACGGGAGAGAATTTTCATGACATTACCCATACAACGGTGTTTGGATAATTGAGAAAGTAACATTTAGCATTAGGCTTCAAATGTTCTTGTTGAAAATTAGAGTACCACAGACATGCTTCGAGATAGCATTGCATGGTCTTAAATCAAGGGCAGACTCTGGATACACGAAGGGATTCATCATTAAGCCAAGGAGAGGATGAGGAGGTGGCTGATGGACTCAGCGATAATACAACAAGGTATCCAAAAAGATGGATTTCCACAGTTATGTGAACAAGGAGATAACATTTGTCGGATCAAATGATATAATGATGTATGCTAAAAAAACATACACAATTAAACATTAGTGGAAAAGGGTGCCCAAAGTAGGGCCTTAGGTAGCATGATCAAATGTTCGAATGGTGATTCAGTGATCAATAGTCTAAGAATGAACGTTCGACCATTAACTTCAAAGCAATAGGGTTGCTAGAAGGGCAGAATCCAAATAGCACCGTTCACCTGTTGGTATCCCGGTTAGATTCAACACGAGGACCAAGAAAGAATGGTGATGGTGATAAGTATTACCTGTATCAAGAATTCTTAGGAGGTGGTGAAATTCTCACGACATTCTTGACATAAAAGATGGTAATACTCCAAGGTATCGAAGAATAATTGCTGGATAGCACGGGTCTCCAGGTATAACACAAAACACGAACAAGTTTGTGTTGGAGGGAAAGCAATAATGTTGTCGGTGATAACACAAATCATCGAGGGACAAGGATGGTTACATGTCATCATCCATTTGGTTGATATTCTAGAAGGAATCAAAATGTTGTTTGATGACCACGACAAATTTAGTCAAGAGGCTCCACGAAGAAGTAATCGATCGGTGATGACATCAAGTGAAAGGAATGATGAAGCGAATGGTTATTGGAACCATGGGTATGACACAAACTCGAAATCAAGTTTGCTGTTCAGGGAGAAATGATATGATGAGGAAAATCGACGTAAGCTTAGCTCATCGTCGAGAATTGTGCTCCGTGAAGGACCAGGTAGCACAGTTAAAATTTAGCACAATGATGATATAGCCGATCAGGCTAGGAATGACTTAAATGATTATTAACTCGTAAGCAACAACATTTACTTAAGAGTTATTGAATCAGAGTGCGGACTCGATTCACTATTCGATGTTCTCGGTTGACGACAACCCAGAACCTAGGAACAATTGGATCCGGCGAGTGATAATAGTTTATGAAGAACCCATAAGAAGTTATGATGTCCCATTATATTCCCGAGATACCAGGGTGTAATACTCGACGGTAGATCAAAGTAAAGGTTGGACTGGTGTATTGGTCCACACAAGACAAGTGCTTAAATTTTCCCGAGAAATGGGGTCAAAGAAGAACATATGGTCGGAACCACGATTGCAAGGATCAATTCACAGATACCAAATGATATTATATCAAGGAGGATAGTTATTATTGCAAGAAGCTTCCATGATAGGATATACATCGTGTCCATGGGCATGAACACAAGTTCAAGGTCGACTCCCACTTCTTCAATGCATAACCTTTCATTCACTGCTCTAGATAAAACTAATTTCAGTGTCAAAACCTACCTGGTGAATTATCAGAGGAGTATGACCCGTGAAAACTTTTGGGTTCACACAGATTAAGAAAGGCATAGGTTCAACCCGTCAGGGTATTGTGGAAACATATACCACAAGCTTCAATCGTAAATATCACCAGCTCGAAAACAGAGCATGGTTGAGAAAACAGAGGATACAATTTACCAAAAGCATTATGTATTAGAGGAAAGGATCACGAGGTTATTGAATAAGGAGGACACTGTCGAATAATAATCCAATAAAGGATCTGACGGTCCATAGCGGAGCTGATGTGAGCATCGGCACACAATCAGTTGAAGAAAGGATGCAAGGGGATCAGATTATAGAAACAACTGACTAACTCAAAGCTCAAATGCAAAAGAATTATGATTTCTGATCAAGGGATCAAAAGTAAACGCTCTGATTAAGGATGGATAAGTTGCGTAGACTTAAGGGTACAATCGGTGGCAATCCGATTGGTCGAGAACAAGCTCATGTTCAAAAATGACGTCTGAGCCAGAAAGATAATTTAAAAGGATCAACTAATGATTGCGTGCATTCGCACTCATGTTGAATCAAAGGGATCAAAATGACGGTGCCTAAGGATACTAACGAATATTGCCAGACATATGGAAAGCATCCATCATGCAAGCAGACAAGTATTGCAGAGCAATAAGCTACTAAGGATTTTTGGAGGATCGAATAGTATTTTGATGACCATTGTGAAACACATGAACAACTGGGGATGAGCGGATACTCGATAAGGGCGGGATATTATCCATAGGGGTATTCAGGTGGCAAGGAACTGCAAGGCAGTAGGCACAAAATATTCTCGGAACAATACAGAGAATTTTCGGTGTATCTTGTAATAACAAGATCAATGGGATTTGAAAGGGCAAGTGAATGTAGTTATCCATAATGATATAACAGTGGTAGGGAATTTGCAAAGGCGATGGGCACAAAGTCTCGAAAGAGTAGCACAGAGTAACTACGAAATCTTCTGGTGCAGCAGGCGATCATCTGGCCTGAATGGGGCCCTTCGGGAGGAAGCATTTTCGAGAACCTAAAGTTAGATTTTAGCAAAATCATTTAACCCTAATAGAAGAGAGATCAGAGTCCCAGAGTAAGGATCGAGGAGTAAAAGATCCTAATACCACCCATATGGCGACGTGGGCCCATGGGCCACACAGCCATGTTAGAAAAACAGTTTTCATCGACTAGACTCAACTTCGGCCAAGGAGTTGGAAAGGGGATTCCTACAGGAAGTCGGCTCTGATACCAACTTGTGACGCCCCCGATTTGACCGTACACTAATCATGCACGCAAATGTGTACGATCAAGATCAAGGACTCACGGGAAGATATCACAACACAACTCTACAAATAAAATAAGTCATACAAGCATCATATTACAAGCCAGGGGCCTCGAGGGCTCGAATACAAGAGCTCGATCATAGACGAGTCAGCGGAAGCAACAATATCTGAGTACAGACATAAGTTAAACAAGGTTGCCTTAAGAAGGCTAGCACAAACTGGGATACAGATCGAAAGAGGCGCAGGCCTCTTGCCTGGGATCCTCCTAACTACTCCTGGTCGTCGTCAGCGGGCATCACGTAGTAGTAGGCACCTCCGGTGTAGTAGGAGTCGTCGTCGAAGGTGCCGTCTGGCTCCTGGGCTCCAACATCTGGTTGCGACAACCAGGTAGAAGGGATAGGGGGAAAAGAGGGAGAAAGCAACCGTGAGTACTCATCCAAAGTACTCGCAAGCAAGGAGCTACACTACATATGCATGGGTAAATGTGTAAAGGGCCATATCGGTGGACTGAACTGCAGAAAGCCAGAATAAGAGGGGGATAACTAATCCTGTCGAAGACTACACTTCTGGCAGCCTCCATCTTGCAGCATGTAGAAGAGAGTAGATTGAAGTCCTCCAAGTAACATCGCATAGCATAACCCTAACCGCTGATCCTCCCCTCGTCGCCCTGTGAGAGAGCGATCACCGGTTGTATCTGGCACTTGGAAGGGTGTGTTTTATTAAGTATCCGGTTCTAGTTGTCATAAGGTCAAGGTACAACTCCAAGTCGTCCTGTTACCGAAGATCACGGCTATTCGAATAGATTAACTTCCCTGCAGGGGTGCACCACATACCCCAACACGCTTGATCCCATTTGGCCGGACACACTTTCCTAGGTCATGCCCGGCCGTGGAAGATCAACACGTCGCAGCCCCACCTAGGCACAACAGAGAGGTCAGCACGCCAGTCTAAACCTAAGCGCACAGGGGTCTGGGCCCATCGCCCATAGCACACCTGCACATTGCGAACGCGGCCGGAAGCAGAACTAGCCCCCTTAATACAAGAGCAGGCTTACGGTCCAATCCGGCGCGCGCCACTCAGTCGCTGACGTCACGAAGGCTTTGGCTGATACCACGACGCCGGGATACCCATAACTACTCCCGCGTAGATGGTTAGTGCGTATAGACCAAATGGCCAGACTCAGATCAAATACCCAGATCTCGTTAAGCGTGTTAAGTGTCCGCGAATGCCGACCAGGGCCAGGTCACCTCTCTCCTAGGTGGTCTCAACCTGCCCTGTCGCTCCGCCACAAGGTAACAGTCGGGGGCCACCGGGAATCCAGGCCCACCACTACCTGGGTGGAACCACCTGCCCCTTCATCCCCCATCTCCGAACAGTACCACGGGTAACGTAACAGTGTAAAGTATATAGCATATGCCCGTGATCACCTCCCGAAGTGATCACGGCCCAGTAGTATAGCATGGCAGACGGACAAGAGTGTAGGGCCACTGATGGAACACTAGCATCCTATACTAGGCATGTAGGATTGCAGGTAAAGGTAACAACAGTAGTAACAAGGACAGGCTATGCATCAGGATAGGAATAACGGAAAGCAGTATCATGCTACACTACTCTAATACAAGCAGTATAGAAGAGAGTAGGCGATATCTGGTGATCAAGGGGGGGGGGGCTTGCCTGGTTGCTCAAACAAGAAGGAGGGGTCGTCGAAGTAGTCGATCACAGGGGTACCGGCATCGGCCTCAGGGTCTACCGGAAAGAAGTAACGGAGGGGAACACAATAAATAATAGAGCAATCAAATGTAACACAAAGCAAGACGTGGCAATACACGGTGCTAGGTATGCCCTAACGCGGTATTATGTGATACCAGCGAAGGGGGGAAACATCCGGGAAAGTATTCCCGGTGTCTCACGTTTTCGGACAGATGAACCGGAGGGGGAAAATTGCGTGTTTGCTATGCTAGGGATGCGTGGCGGACGAACGGGCTGTGTATCCGGGTTTGTCTCGTCGTTCTGAGCAACTTTCATGTTGAAAATAATTTAATCCGAGTTACTGATTAAAAGATATGATTTTCTAAATATTTTATTAATTTCTGAAATTTAATTAATTATTTAATTAATTCAAAAATGGATTTATGACATCAGCATGATGTCATGCTGACATCAGCAGTCAACAGGGGTTGACTGGGTCAAACTGACGCGTGGGTCCAGTGGGACCCACCTGTCATACTCTGTTAGGTTAATTAGGGTTTAGTTAAACTAATTACTGTTTAATTAAGCTAATAGGTTAATTAGATTAATTAATTAAGGTTAATTAACTTAATTAATTTAGTTAATTAATTAATTAATTAAATTTATTTTAATTTTAATTATTATTTTATTTATTTATTTTTAGTTCTTCTTCTTCTTCTTTTTAATAAAGTTCTGGGGCGTGGGCCCATGTGTCATTGGGCCAAAGGGGCCACAGCGGTTCGGGCTAACGGGTGCTGGGGTGGGGATGGGCGTAATGGGTGTCCAGCACCCGTTCGTTCGAGCGCACGCCAATGCGGGCGGACCCGGCAGGGGGGCCGGTGTAGGGGGAGGCCGGTGGCCACGGCGCCGGCCAGGCGGCCGGGGCGGCGAGGAAGCAGCACAGGCGAGGCCACGGCGACCTGGGGAGGTAGCGGCATGGCGGGTGCGGTGGGTAGAGGAGGCAGCAGTAGCCGTGCAGCAGGGGCACGGGGCGTGGGATGGTCGAGGGAGCGGGGCGAGGAGGCCGTGAGCAGGAGCGGGCAGAGCACCGTCTCGGGCGCGGGCGTCCGGCAGCGATGGCCATGGGCGCGGGTGGGCGCGCACGGGCGCGTGCAGGGGCGCCGGTCCAGTCGCGGCGCGGGGAGAAGGTCGCGGCCGTGAGCGCGCGGTATGGGGTCATCCGGAGCGCATGGTGAGCGCGTGCGGCAGGAGGAAGAGCAGCAAGACCGGGGCACGCGGTGTGCGGCACCAGGGTTCGAGCACGCGGGCGGGAGGAGGACGGTGCCTCACCGACGTTGCAGAGACGAGGGTCGGCGAGGCTCGGTGGAGCCTTTGGGGAGGAGGACGGGGACGCGGCGACGCAGGGGAGGAGCGGCGATGACGTCCGGCGTGGTCGTCCCAGTCGGTGGCGATGGTTGGTCCGGCGCAGGGCGGCGACAGTGGGGCAGCGCAGGCGAGGCGGCGCCTGGCGCCGGCGATGACGACTGGGTCGGGGGCGCGTCCAGATCGGGGAGAGGGGGCGGTGAGGGTTGGTGGGTGGATCGGGCGCGGGGAGCTCTTCCCTCAGGCACGATGCGTGCGTGCAGCGCGAGTTGGAGAGGAACGAGGGGAGCGAGCGGGGTGGGGTGAGTGGGGGGTCTCGTCCCCGATCCAGATTGGATCGGGAGGGGGGGAACGGCGTGGGGGGGGGAGTGCTGGTCGTTGGGTTAGGGTTTCCTGGGGTGGGGGGATATGGGAGGCCGGTTGGGCCAGGGAGGAGTTGGGCCGGATGGCCCAGTTGGCCTGGGGCTTTCCATTTTTTTATAAACCTTATTTTCTTTTATAGTTTCTATTTATTTGTTTTCTTTTATTTCTCATTTTAGTAAAATACTACAGTGGCACCAAAATAGAGGTTGCAAACTAAGCCACAGCCACAAACCACTTAGCACCGAAACAAAATAGTTTTGAAATTGTTTAACATTTTGGAAGCATTTAAATAATTATTATTGTTACTATTTTATTCATTTTAGAGTGTTTAAACATTTTATAAAGGTGTGCTTTCTCCACCATAATTACCTATGCAATATTTGGTTCACTCTGAACATTTTAGTTTTAAAATTTGAAAACTTTTATTCTTTGGTTGATTTTGAATTTGAATTTGAATCAGTTTCGAACTAACATGAGATTAGGAACAGTAATCGAGGTGACGTGGCATCATTAGCAGAGGTTCACTGTAGCTTATATATCCGGGCGTCACAGAGAGGGCCCGAACCTGGGTAAACATCGTGTCCCCTGTCTCCTGTTACCATCGACCTTAGACGCACAGTTCGGGACCCCCTACCTGAGATCCGCCGGTCTTGACACAGACAGGGCTTTCCCTTTACGACCGATCTCTGAATTTCCGCTCTCAATCATGTGCAGGTTTACAAGGTAGTTTTGCAAAAATCTTGCAGAATGAGAAAATTTTCCTTTACCTTTTGCGAAGATTGCGCCATTTCTATGGTGCCAAACATGCCACCAAAAAGCATAAATTTTTGTCTTAGGTGTTCACTCACCTTATCTAGCGGGACAAGAACCCAATCCTTTCCTGTATAGTTTATTTCGTGTTCAGGGGGCAGGTTCCAGACATCCTTCAGTTCATGCTAAAGGGCCATTGCAAATGTATATCGTTGTACAACATGAAAGCCCATTTCTTCATCAGCACCACAAACGTTACAAATTGGAGTGAGTACTGGTATACGTCGAAATCTATTTGTTTGAACCGCAAGGAATTCAGTTACTAATCTCCAAGTAAAATACACACTTTTTGGGGCATATTTTTTTCCCAAATAGTATCCCAAATAGTGCGGTCCCCTGAAATATTATGGCTGGATCCAATCATTTCAGATTTCTTCTCATCCATGGTTAGGTTGTACGCACTAGGCACAGTGAAAATTCCATTCTTTTCTGGCTGCCATGCAATATAATCATCTTCATCATAGTTTGAAAGCCGAATGCTCAAAATATCATTTCCATCTTGTTGTGTAAATATACGCCTGATGTTGTCCTCCTTCCAAGAATGAGATTCTTGATCAATGAGATCCGCAACCCATCGTATTCAGGAGTTTGTTGGGTTTACATTAGTTTTCATGTTTCCCCTCGGGGTCCAATTGTCTCTCCAGACACGAACATTTTTTCCATTGCAGATGTGCCACACACATCCTTACAAACCGTGCATGATGCCCTGCCAACCCGGTGATGCATTATGAATAAACGCCGTGTCAAGCAGGTCAGTGCCATGATAATATTTTGCCTTAAGTACTCTCGCGCACAAACTATCTGGATATGCAATAAGTTGCCAGGCTTGCCTTGCAAGCAGATCTTGGTTAAAAACTTTAAGGTCCTTGAAACCCATGCCTCCCTTTTAATAGTATGGATTTTCTATGACTCAAATAAAAAAAAGCAATGCTGAAAAACCTGTCTTTACTCTTTCTTCTCCGAGGGGAATAAAACTGTCTTGTGCCATAATATACGAATATCTAAAATGCTCAATGCACATGGTTAGTCCGCAAACCACATTGTCATTAATCACCAAAACCATGTAGAGAGATATATGCCCTAACAATCTTCCCCTTTTTGGTGAATTGATGAAAATATGATATTTGCACAGTAGATATCAAGGAATAGTATGCAAACCAACTATCTACAAAATATAGACGGGACCCCCTAGATGTGTGCACTAATTATATATGACTTTGGAATGCAAATCACACACACTAGGATCAACACTCCACCTATATTTTATAGTCAAAACACCGCTTGCAACAAAAGAGATAAAGAAGATTGGCACACTTGCAATCATATGTATGAGAGCAAGAAGATATAGGGCAACGATAGGCACTTTCCCACTTGGGCCTCTTTGGCCCAAGTTGCCTTCCACCACTTGGCCTTTTTAGCCCTGTTGATATTTAAATTAAATATAAAATATTCTAAATACTTTTTAGACCACTATATATATATATTAACATCGACAAAAACATTTTCCACCTATATATAATTTATTGGTAATATCCGATATTACCCGATACTCACTGAAACCCTTTAGATGACCCCAAAACGCTTCTGGATCCTCTTGGACTATTCTGAATATTCATGAAATAATTCCACGAATATATTCTCATGACTCCCTCCCTATTAACAATTAGCAGACCGTTATTGCCTTAAGCTTGTGACCCCATAGGTTCGGTAACTCATAGACATGAACAAAACTGTTCGTTCAATGACCGACAGCGGGACCGTGGACGTCCATATCGATCCCTATGAGCACACGAATGATATTCGAGTGAACCTTTGGTTATAATGTGATGTTCCCTTTGCTTCGTGATACTTCACAAAAGCTGGGATGGATCGGTATCCTCCTGAGTCATCACCATGCCCACTATACCGAAATCCTCGTTACTGGTTTTGTTCTTCCTTTTTGTTATTGTGTTCCGGCATCCCCGTGACGAAGTCACATGTGTCAGGCCAAACGATGATTGATGCCGTCACACCGAGAGGGCCCTAAGAATATCTCTCCATTGTCGAAGGAGCAAATCCCACTGGCAATCTATCCGGCCTCTTCTCAAACTTACCGATGAACCTGTAAGTTGTCGTTATGATCACCATGTTACAAGTGACATTTGAGCAACCCCAAAGCCCACCGCATGGTAAGAAGTGAGCACGATACTCTCATGGTATAAGGAGAAATCACTCGATAACACTCAGTGTTATTACAATTAAAGACAAATGATATTATCTCAATTCATAACAAACAAGTTTGGGTCGATTCAATATGATCGTTCTTCCAATGTCATAATCTTAATGTTGTTTTAGGACTATCGTTACACTTAACGATATCTTAAGATCCAAAAACATGATCACCAACAACACTTGAGCTAGTCTTAGAGGCGAGACTAGGAACCTTTACTTTATCTGTTTATCATTTCACATGTGCATATGAATTTTCCACCGAATCACATATTCCAGAATCATAGCAGTTATAGCATGAAATATAAACACTTAATTATGAATATGGAAATATAATAATACAATATTATTGCCTCTAGGGCATATTTCCAACAGCCTCCCACTTGCACTAGAGTCAGTAATCTAGTTAGCACTTTTAACTTTTACACTAATGGCATTCCGGTGTCGGTCCATGCTTTGCTTGTGGTATAGACTTCGTTCTGTCGAATATGAGAATCTCCATATCTGTGTGTATGATTTGCATTGCAATACATGTGTCATGCTTTCACATGACTTCATAATTTATGTGAAACAAGCTTAGTATATATTGAATCACTGGCTGGACTTTTGGCTCCTTAGAAAGAGTCGTAGAACCACTATTGAGAACAGTGTTGTATTTGCAAAATCATGTAGAAACCATACTAAGTTCATAAATGACCTTTGATTCATTACCCTCTATTGTTGCTTCTAAAGCGACAATATACTTAGCCTTTTGTTATAGAATTCACCACATTAACTCTCTTAGACCAACTCCAACTTACTGTGCCACCATAAATCATTTAATTGATATCGAAATTCGCTTGGAGCATCAAATAAAGTTTTGTTGATGTACTACTTACATCAAGCATGTATTAATGTAACTCCTTACAGCAATCTCTTCATTTTCTCCATATGCGAGAAACATGTCATCAATACTTAACGATATCTTCATTGTTGTCCTATGATCAACAATTTGACCGTTCTGATAACTTTACTCACAACTTACTTGGAGTATCGGGACATATCTGGTTATTTACATACCATGGAATTAACACAAGTGTGATTGAAATCATGTATTTCACTCATCGGTATTTCAAGATGCCGATTCTTGCTAAGAACCACTGGTGCGCGTCGGTCCTAAACAAACGGTTTTTAACCCCTTTCCGCGATGGAATTGGGAACCGTCGCCAAGTGAGTGTGGGCGATAGGGGGGTCCTTCCCACACGACCCAGAAACCATTGGGGATATGCCCTCCTGGCACACATGCTCGGCAAAAAGAGGTCGTGTGCGACCGGCGAGCGCTCAAACATGGAAATATGTACAGTAATGCTAAAAATACAATTATATGACGAAATTGTTTTCGGTCGCAAGTACATCCCACACAATCAGTCCCCGCTAAACGTTTCCGTTCGTATATACATCCCACACAGTCACTACAAGGAAAACGTTTGCGCAAGGTGGCGTAACGCAAACAGTTTTAAAAAGAATGTCGTGTGTGATTGTTCATTGATCCAACACGGTTTATTCCTAGAAACTGTGGTTGCCTGAGGTCATCGCCCACGGTGTTTTCTCATTAACTGTTTGCAATAGGAAAACCCAATTAGCAAGCTAATTGGCCAATTAGCGGGCTAATTGCCCTATTATTGATAATCCATTTACTAATCTAATTTACATTCATATTAAGCACATAATATATTCCATTTCCATATTAAGGAAGCAGGATTTCATAATTGAAATACATCGGAGTACAACATGATATAGCTTCAGCACTCAGCTACCCCATTACACAATTGCACCAGCAGCAAGTTTCACCTGCAACATCTAGAACCTTTCGAAATTAGCATCATAGACGATACATAGAGAGATGCATCTCATTTGGAAAACTGCTGAAGCGGAAGGTGAATATTGAGCCTTCATTCATGTTGAAGGTCTTTGCAACTTTAGGCCAGTGCCTGTGGATGATTGACCGTCCATCCTTCGACCTCTTCAGGAACACTTCAATATTGAACTGTGGGTGTTGTATGAAAACTTTCCTCGCCTCCTGACCACAAAGGTGGTTTGAGAGGTAATCATCAGTGAAGCCTGAAAACAAGGATGTGCATAAATATCTTCTCTATATTGGAAATGGGGCAAAGGAATACAAAAAGGCAAGGTATAATAGTTAGTACCATCCTGTCAACCTCAGTGCTTCCCATTGTTTCCCTACAACACATATAAGGTAGTTAGTAATCAGGTTAAGTAAGGGTTCGCATGCTATTAGTAAAATATGTTGATGATAAATAAGCACATTGCGGATTCATCAGATTAATTAAAGCCACATGGAAAACCCATTTATCCAAACCAAGCATGATTAAGAACTAGGAAATATAGCACTTGTATATGTTTCTCATGTATTAAGTGGAGCCCAATTCTATTTATTCCTCACATGGTATACAATAACAGAATGCAGCCACATCAATTGAACATCGCATTGCAGAATTGAACCAAGCAGTTAACTAAACACCACATCAAATGAACCAAACGTTAACTGAGCACCACATTGCACAATATAACATACTCCTAATAGAAGATCAGACAGTTAACCAAATCAAACATGCTTAACAACTTGGAAATATAACAACTGTATTTGTTTCTCATGTATTTAGTACAACCAAATTCGATTTATTCCTCACATGGTATACAATAAGAGAATGCAACCACAACAATTGAACATCGCATTGCAGAATTGAACCAAGCAGTTAACTAAACACCACAACAAGTGAACCAAGCCACAACAAATGAACCAAGCAGTTAAATAAACACCAATTGAACAATATAACATACTCCTAATAGAAGATCAGATAGTTAACCAAACTAAGCATGCTTAACAACTTGGAAATATTGCACCCTGAAGAATTGAACATCACATTTGTAGAATTGAACCAAGCAGTTAAGTGAACACCACATTGCACGACATATATAACATATACACTATAGCAGAAGATTGAATGGTAAAACTAGATAGCACAATTCACTAGAATTTGTTAAGGAAAGGCAGTAACTAGCAAACTGAACATGGGTCCTTATAGTGAGCTAATAAGACAAGCTACTCCTCATTGTCGGAGATATCGATGATGATTGGCTCCTTGGACATGGAAGAGGGCGATGCCTCCGCATCATGGGTGCCCTCGTTGTAGTGGTGAGTTGCCTGATTTGCTCCGGGCACCAACCTGCTAGCTCTCGAGATGAGGTAAGCACGTGCATGATGAGAAAACACATCGTAGTCTTCGTCGAAGGAACCAACGGTGGCCTCGAGAAAACGCCACGAACTATCATTTAAAGCAGCCAACCGCGACGCGGCGTCGGTGCGCGAGGTGTCAACGGTGGCCTCGACGGTGAGGTGCTCCTCCAAGATCTGGGGGTCGGCACGAATGGCAGCCATCGCGACCTCATCCGTGCGTGCAACCGCGATTTGCTTCTCTGCTGCCAAATGCTCCTTGAGGTCCTGGCTATACTGCGTGCACCATGGCCTCGGATGGCGCTTAATTGGTGGAGGGGTCGGTGATTTGGGTGGAAGGTGTCGCGCTCGCGCCGACGGCCGGGGCATGTGGGATGTGGAAGGAGGAGGAGGGGGATGGGGGTCAGGTGTGGATTGCCTGCCTGGATAGGTGAGGCCGAGCAACGTGAAGGAGGGTCGCCGGCGAGGAGGCGGTGGCGCTGCAAGCAAGGAGTGAAGGTTTCAACTTGGAAAGGAAGTCGAAAATAGGGGAAATGTGGCTTTTCGTAAGGGGGAGGGGCGGGGAGGTAGATATTTCCGCAGAAGCCGAAAATTTGGAATCGCTTCAGCCAAAAAATTGGCGCGCAAAGTGTCATGAGACACGGTCCCTTATTCTGACATGGTCCGAAGATATTTTGTGCTGCATCTCACACAGTCGGTTATAATAAACTGTGTGGGATCTACTTGATTTTTCGTCTTGATTTGAATTACATAATGGGGTCACAGCGGCCATGGACGCTGTTTCAATTGCTAGACCTTTTATCTGCAGTGATCATAAAAGAATTGGAATTATTCAGGGTTCGCTTGGACATTTTTATGCATTAAGTGAGTTTTCAATGCATTTATGTGCATAATTCAAATTGGAACTACATGCACATGCTCCAGTGCATATAAATTCTTTGAAAAATCAAACCTTTGTCCTTGGGTACATGCTTAGGTCCCATGCAAGAAATGGGAATGAATTTCAAACACCATGGCACCGTTGATTGCCGACAAAACATTGAGATGCCTGGTTTTTAAATTCTAGTAAATCCAAAACTCGTCTGAAATTCATGAAACTTGGCATGCTATCATGGAGCGGCATCAACATGCCGTGGTAAAAATTTTGTCCCATTTGGGGCAGGTTTAGGTATATGCTTCTCACAAACCGGAGCTTCTCACAACAAGCATGATGGTTTTCGGTAGGGAATGTCCCACCTTTGGGGACGAAACGATATCCATTTCCTCTTATTGCTTTCAATTTTTTTTCTCATGTCAACATAGAACAACATGAGTGTTGTGTGAATTTTTGTGATTTTTCGGGGTTAGTGTGGACATTTTTATGCATTAAGTGAGTTTTCAATGCATTTATGTGCATAATTCAAATTTGAACTACATGTGCATGCTCCAGTGCATATAAACTGGTTGAAAAATCAAATCTGTGTCCTTGGGTGCATGCTTAGGTCCCATGCAAGAAATGTGAATGAATTTCAAACACCATGGCACTATTGATTGCCGGCAAAACATTGAGATGCCTGGTTTTTAAATTCTAGTAAATCCAAAACCCGTCTAAAATTCATGAAACTTGGCATGCTATCATGGAGCGGCATCAACATGTCGTGGTAAATTTTTTGTCCCATTTGGGGCAGGTTTGGGTATATGCTTCTCACAAACCGGAGCTTCTCACAACAAGCATGATGGTTTTCGGTAGGGAACGTCCCACCTTTGGGGACGAAACGATATCCATTGCCTCTTATTGCTTTCAAAAAAATTTCTCGTGTCAACATAGAACAACAGGAGTGTTGTGTGATTTTTTGTGATTTTTCGGGGTTCGTTTGGACATTTTTACGCATTAAGTGAGTTTTCAATGCATTTATGTGCATAATTCAAATTTGAACTACATGCGCATGCTCCAGTGCATATAAACTGGTTGAAAAATCAAATATGTGTCCTTGGGTGCATGCTTAGGTCCCATGCAAGAAATGGGAATGAATTTCAAACACCATGGCACCGTTGATTGCCGGCAAAACATTGAGATGCCTAGTTTTTAAATTCTAGTAAATCCAAAACCCGTCTGAAATTAATGAAACTTGGCATGCTATCATAGAGCGGCATCAACATGTCGTGGTAAAATTTTTGTCCCATTTCGGGCAGGTTTGGGTATATGCTTCTCACAAACCGGAGCTTTCTCACAACAAGCATGATGGTTTTCGGTAGGGAACGTCCCACCTTTGGGGACAAAACAATATCCATTGCCTCTTATTGCTTTCAATTTTTTTCTCGTATCAACATAGAACAACAGGAGTGTTGTGTGAATTTTTGTGATTTTTCGGGGTTCGTTTGGACATTTTTATGCATTAAATGAGTTTTCAATGCATTTATGTGCATAATTCAAATTTGAACTACATGCGCATGCTCTAGTGCATACAAACTGGTTGAAAAAACAAATCTGTGTCCTTGGGTGCATGCTTAGGTCCCATGCAAGAAATGGGAATGAATTTCAAACACCATGGCACCGTTGATTGCCGGCAAAACATTGAGATGCCTGGTTTTTAAATTCTGGTAAATCCAAAACCCGTCTGAAATTCATGAAACTTGGCATGCTACCATGGAGCGGAATCAACATGTCATGGTAAATTTTTTGTCCCATTTGGGGCGGGTTTGAGTATATGCTTCTCACAAACCGGAGCTTCTCACAACAAGCATGATCATTTTCGATAGAGAACGTCCCATCTTTGGGGACGAAACGATATCCATTGCCTCTTATTGCTTTCAATTTTTTCTTCTCATGTCAACATAGAACAACAGGTGTTAATTTTAGTGATTTTTCGGGGTTCATCTGGACTTTTTTATGCATCAAATGAGTTTTCAATGCATTTATGTGCATAATTCAAATTTGAACTACATGCGCATGCTCCAGTGCATATAAATTGGTTGAAAAATCAAATCTGTCTCCTTGGGTGCATGCTTAGGTCCCATGCAAGAAATGGGAATGAATTTCAAACACCAGTGCACCGTTGATTGCCGGCAAATCATTGAGATGCCTGGTTTTTAAATTCTAGTAAATCCAAAACTCGTCTGAAATTCATGAAACTTGGCGTGCTATCATGGAGCGGCATCAACATGCCGTGGTGCAAATTTTGTCCCATTTGAGGCCAGTTTGGGTCTATGCTTCTCACAAACCGGAGCTTCTCACAACAAGCATGATGGTTTTCGATAGGGAACGTCCCACCTTTGGGGACGAAACGATATCCATTGCCTCTTATTGCTTTCAATTTTTTTCTCATGTTAACATAGAACAACATGAGTGTTGTGTGAACTTTTGTGATTTTTGAGGGTTCGTTTGGACATTTTTATGCATTAAGTGAGTTTTCAATGCATTTATGTGCATAATTCAAATTTGAACTACATGCGCATGCTCGAGTGCATATAAATTGGTTGAAAAATCAAATCTGTCTCCTTGGGTGCATGCTTAGGTCCCATGCAAGAAATGTGAATGAATTTCAAACACCAGGGCACCGTTGATTGCCGGCAAAACATTGAGATATCTGGTTTTTTAATTCTAGTAAATCTAAAACTCGTCTGAAATTCATGAAACTTGGCATGCTATCATGGAAGGGCACCCGACATGCTGTGGTATTTTTCGTGTCCATTTTGAGAGAAGGCGCACTCGAATAATGACAGCCAACAAAGGCATTTTGAAAAAAATAGCTGCCACTTTAATATCTCAAATGTTTGTATAATTCAAACCATGTGCATTCAGTTAACCATTCACGTGACGCCACGTGTCTTGGTTTTAATGGCTCTTGATCGCAAACGTTTTAGATAGAACACCTGTATGCAAAGTGAGAGCAGGATTTGTGCATCTCTTGAACACAAACGGTTCTTTTGGATGACCCGTGTGAACCACTTACAAACAATTTGGTGCAATTTGCATCTGTCATATATTGGGTATGTTGCCATTTGTCAAACTAGAAAGATTGACATTTGTTGATCTAGTAACATTGCCATTTGCCAACCTTGTAACACTGCGATTTGTCAAAATATGAAGCTAAAAATCACAAGCAGTATCTAATTTTTGTAACTAAAATTCAATAATTAAGAATAGATGGAGGCGAGGAGGCGTGTTCAGCCGGGCGTGCAGCGGGCGGCGCAGTACTATTTGATTTGACAGTGGGCAGCTCAGTTCTCGATACGGCTTTAATGCAAACAAGGGAGAGGGTAGCGGTTTCTGAAATGTTGAACGGCCAATGATGCATCCTCCTTCAATTAGCATCGTGTGAATGCATGAGGGAAGTAATGGGAGGATGACCGGGAAAAGAGGCAGCGCGATGTGAATGCAACGCAGTTTGCACTCATATAAAGGCGCCCCTCCATTCCAAATCATATACCACATTGTATGCACCTAAGCATTTTCCTAAGCACCTACACTAATAAGCGCAAAAGTGCTCACTCCAGACTCATGGCGGCGATGCACGCGAGCGGCCAGCGGCTGTGCCAAATGGTCCACGATGCCGGCCTGCGGCATGGCACCGTGGATCGTCTCCACACGGTGTTGACGCCAGCTATGACTCTCAGTACGACCAGATGATCGTTCGCACCACCAATAGGTTCACCTTCGTCAATAAGCTCACGGACGACATTGCCGTACTCCTCTAGCCCGCGCACCCGGGCTCCTCATTGCCTGCCACCCTAATCGGGCTCCATGGTCGGAACCTCTTTCAAGCACTGGTGGCCCTGTGACTGCCCACCAACGCCACGAAGAATGTCCACCTGGAGGTCGCGCTCGCCATGAGGCGCCTCGTCCTGCAAGAAACCGCCGACCTACACATCCATGTGTACGAGCGAATCATTTACATAGGTATCTACAAGGCCAGTGAGGATGCTACGACGCTGGGCTTCTTCAACCGACTGGAATCCTTGGATGCCATTGTTGAGAAGCACCTTGACCTCGCCACAAACGCCGCCGCTCCTTAGCCGCCGGTCGGTGGCCCGATGCACTGAGTTGAGGAGGAGGAGGTCGTACGTTGATGGATGCATCTTTCTTCTTGACTAATTATATGCATCACTGTAACTAGTACTCCATCCGTGAATTTATAAGTTGTGCTGCCAGTGTCTATCTCGTTACTTTTTGATAATTTTTGTTTTTTGAACACATGTTGATTGGCTTGAATGAAGATCTATCCCGCCATTAGGCGCCGGAGCACGCTGTTGAGGCGACCGCGGAGCGCTCTGCTCGCGTCCCTCCGCGAGCGCTCTGCCAGCGGTTGGGCGTGCATAGGATCATGTCGGCGCCCCCATATGCATGCGGTTGCGTCACGCGCGTTGCCACGCGATACAGTTACGTGCGACACGATGGAGTTACGCGCTGCAAATTAGAACTGCCATCAGGTCCTGCCGATATTCCTGGCTGTCCGGCTTCCCCTTTAATTCTCGTGGCTATTATAACCTTAGTCTCTTCAACCTTTCAATCGTGCCCCACAACACAACAAGCACACCCACGACGACACATAGAGAGGGGATGTCCGGCGGCGCTCCAATGGAGTTCGGCGAGCATAGACTGGAGACCCACATGAGGGAGACATATCTCTCGATGGTGTACACCATCAACCCAGCCGTGGTGGACGACTACATCAACAGCGTTGAGCAGTTGCTTGCTGGAGACAAGTACAAGGTGGTCGGCATCGACCTCCAGTACACCGCCGGTCGTCCCGGCATAGATCAGAAGGTTGCCGTTGCCCAGTTGTGCGTGCGCCATCATGTCCTCATCTACCACTACTGCATGGCCACAGAGCCTTGTGACCGTTTCGACATGTTTGTCAACAGCATCGACTACAAGTTTGCCATGGTGGATACCAAAGACGATGTAAAAGCGCTCAGTGTTACGGGTTTGGCCTACAAGAACCTTGTCGAAATCCGTGACCACTACAGGGTCTGGGGCAGCACGAAGCAGGACTCCCTGGTCGAACTCGCCTCGGCCATCATCGACCCCTACTTCGAAAAGATGAAGCAGGATGCCCAGAGAACAAGTCCCATATCCTGACACAAGGCCTGGATGCGGCAACTGGGTGAACCTCACCCCAGGTTCGCGGCCAAGAGCGTGTACACATGCTACGAGATGCACAGGCAGATCGTTGACATGAGAAAGTGCCTCGTTACCCAAATCGACGATCCCGGATCGAGACACAAGCAGAGCAAGCGTCACAAGAAGTAAATGATGATTAGATGATCGTTTATGCTAGTTAATCATGCATGTAATATATAGTTTACTTTATTGGTGTGTGGAAATGTCATGTGTGTAATATCCACCTATGTAATTATGCATGTAATAGTTTACTTTGGTGTGTGCAGATGCCATGGTTGTAGTAGCCACCTATGTAAGTGGATGTTTAATTTGGTTATGCAACCATGTCCTTATAAGTGTGTATATAATGTTGTTGTTCTGCATGCAATCCCATCGCACAACACACACATCTTATTAGCAGCAACCGTCTGTGTTATTATTGATCTTCGTACACATTTCTGATTACAGACCTGTTTGCCGTGTATCACACACATCTTGTTATATTGAACCGTTTCTGTTCTCTTGTCTCAACACAAACAGTTCATCAGTGTGAATCGCATGCCGTATATCGCACACACCTTGAATCTGGCAGACCGTTTCTTTTGTTATGCCTAATCACAAATAGTTCATCTGAGTGAACCATATGCTGTATATCACACACACCTTCATCTGGCTGCCCATTTCTTTTGTTCCTCCTCATCGCAAACAGTTAAGTGGACTGAATCATATGCCCTGCATCACACACGCAACTTAAATCTGAACCGTGTTTGATGCATCCTCCATCGCAAATATTTAGCACCTTTTTTGACGGGTTTTTACACCACCGTTTGCAATTATGGCATCGCACACAGTTTCGTCGAAGGGTCTCTAATCGTAGTGTCGCGTTAGCAGCATCCTGCAGTAGTGAACTCCTTCCATGTGACTATGACAAGAAACTCTTCTTGACATCTTTCATACTCTTTATTACTTTGTCAATATGTATTTTGGCTAAGCCTTGATTAGACACTACTATCTCCATAGATTATAATGCCTAATACAAGGACTATATTGCCAATATACTTTACTGAAAAGCTAGTTTTAGTAAAGTCTTAATCTGTGTCAAGAAATTTATATAATTTCCAATCAACAATGTGTCATGCACACATAGTGTTTAGAAATATTATCATGCTCCGACTTACTTTCTTGTAAATACAAACATCTTTGCTTCTATTGATGAAATCATATTATTTGATCAATTCATCAAAACAAAGATTCCAACTCCACTATGCTTGCTTCATATCATTATTGGATCTCTTAAAGTTTGCACATTTACTAGCATCCTTTGGGTCGATAAAATTAGCTTAGACTATATCAAATATACAACCTTGATTCTATTTCCATCTCATGGGAATCATTTTGACTTCCATCTTTTTTATCTCATAACTAAAAATATTTAGTAATTGCTAGTTTAATCCAAACTGACTTAAGTATTATTATGATGAGGCAATCTCATCATAATCAGTTCCTTAATCTTGTCATAAGCTATTTGCAACAAGTCATGTATTATAAAATGTTTTTATCTTTGTCAATCTATTGATCCATCATTATACTTTAGACTTTAAGTCTTTCAGAGGGTCCATCAAGTTCTAAACTCTAATTATGTGTATGGATACTATTTTGAATTATTTTGGCATATAGCCAATTCCAGAGTCAGGGCCCGTCAACGCTTCTCTTGTAAATTGTAGGTTCACTATTTGTTCACCAATATTTCGTTTCTGCACCATGAAGGTTTGTATGAATTCCCTCAACCTATATGGTTTAGCTGCAAGTTCGACTGAAGTCTCTATATCTCATGTAGAGGCTTTTCGTATCAGTCGCTGTAGGAAATTCTAGAACCACTTCTAGCATTTCTTTTGTTTGACCTGATCACGAAGATTTTGCAATCTTGTCGATTTGCACTATCGTCCCACTCACTCTTTTGTAAAAAACAATTTCCAAAATTTCCGCTCTCTTTGGCTAAACACACTTTGCCTTGGCGTGATGATAGAGGAATGCCCAACCATTTGGGATAACCTACAAAGTAACATTTATTTCAACAAATTTGATGGCGCTTTTTTCAGTGTAAAAGCCATAGTCTCTAAAGCATCACATTTAAAAGTATATTGGCAGAATAATTAATGTTATCTTTGTTCACCATGTCATACATAGCTTGATTACATATACTCAAAATACTCTACTCTTATTAATGTTTCTAGGAGGTGCAAGCTATAAAATATTTTTCTCACTCATCAGACATTCGCTAAATTTGTAACTCAAATATTATTTTCTGCAATCCAATTGTAGAAACATAATTTTCTTGTTACAATAAATTCTACTTCATTCTGCAGATCTTTTGAAACATTTGAAAAATTCCGGATTGATGTCTCAATTAGTAAATATAAAAATCTACTTGAGTCAGCCTTGAAGATAGATAAATCCACTGCTTGCAACAACACTTGTTGGACTACAAACATCAATGTGCACATTTCCAATTATTATGTTGCTCGTTCTTTATGGCCTGTGAACGGTATTTTAGTTAACTTCACTATTTGGATGAAAATTGCAAGTGTCAGATGATTCATAATAATATGACTCCGAAATCCATCACTATGGAATTTCTCCATGCGGGTTTCTCCAATGTGACTAAATGCAGTGCCACACATATGTGGTATTCTTCTAGTCTTGCAACATTTAGCGTTAGTGCTATGGATGTTTAGTTCTATCATCAAAATTCATAACTTACATCCTATTCATAATAGGAGTATGGCCTTTTTGTTCATTACATTGAACAACTATTGCTCTCTTATGAACAACCTCCTTGCAACTTCTATGTAGTGGGCTAGAGTGTATAAAACTCTAAAATTAATTATGACAATAACTTTAGAGGTAATATGTTGATGAAAAAGTATCATAACTTTTACAAAATTTTCAACACATATTTTAACCTCATTATTTTGTTGGTCATTAGGCCATAGTAGTTCTTGTATTGATTCACAACAATATGCAATCGAGTTGGTATCCTTGTGATCAACTTTTAACCACAATTCCCGAAGAATTTAGTGTTTAACAATTTAATCATAATTTTCAAGAATCACACTTTATTTGACCGACTTTCTCTACATCCTATAACTTGTATGACATTCATACCTGAGCTGGACATTCCAGTCGTCTTTCCTTTCCGCCTCTAAACTTCTTATAGTTTTACTTTCAATATTTCTCCCACTCAAGATAAGAATCATCTAACCTTTTAAGAGTGGCATGACCCCCGGACTTCCCTAGGCATGTAAGTCTCATTACATCCTTTGGTTTTGTCCTTTGTCTTTAAGTTCTCATCGTCAACTCATGACTGGTGTTCTTCCGGATCTTACACATTTTAATCTCAAACATAGTTGAACGCTTCACTAGAACTTGCAAACACTTCTATAGATATCATATATCCTTTATCCTTTGTTTGTTTCTAAAAACAATTTTCAGTTCCAAGAATATCACATAACTATTCGAAACATATTGAAGTTTGGGTTTCTCAGAAGCAAGTAGATTGTAATGTAATTCTGAGCCTTTTGGATCGGAAGACGTAAGTCTCATCATCCATAGCATTAGCAAAAGAGTATTGCAAGTATGAAGTAGGAAAAAAATCATTCTTGGCACTCTTAGAGGACGATCCTCTCATTATGTTTACCAATCGTAAATATTTAGCTAGTTAAATAATAGTCATTCAATTTCAGCAACAAAAGTGGAACCGTGAGCCATAATTCTACAACTATAATGCAAACTACACATAGACATTGTTCATAATTAATTTGCACTAGTGATTAAACTTAATTGATACATAATTGTGCTCCTACTGAAATCAATATCTCTCATAATTGATTTTAAGTGATTCGAGACCCTGATCTGATTCACAACCATTGATGTGGACATCACTGATGACGTGAACTTCGACCAGTAGGCAATCTTTGCCGATCATATCTCAATATGACTCTTGTTCATCTTTAGATGATTCATGCTTCGAGCTCAAAACGATTCTGCCAGAACTTCAAGACAACCGAGTGCTATCTGCATACATGGTTTGACCATCCCTGCCTTACACGTCTCAATCCATTTGTGCTCATGTGGGCATGACCCACTCCAAAAAGTTACATGTTATAGACGGTTGCAACACTGGGAAGAGCACCTTTTAACTTGATATTTTCTGTGAGAGATCACCCTAATAATTGACTACTGCGCAATCAAAGGGTGCAAACAATAAAGGGATAAACATCTCAGGCAATTCATAAAAGCATGATATGGTATAGCCCTAGGTGCGGGGAATCTCCTTGAGAGTCTTCAATCTTCTATTGAAGTGTCGTGACGGCCAATATTTTGCTGCTGTGGCAACCGTCTCTACTTGGTTGCAAGCGTACGGTCTTCATAATCCCGCAGCGCTTCACCGTTTGGAGCTAATCGTTGTCGCAGAATTAGAGGGAGGAGATTAGAACCATACTAGGCTTCTAATTATGGGGATTAGAGGAACTAGGTCTAGCTTTAATTAGTCAACTAGGACCAATTAGACTAGAACTATATGAACTAGAGGAGGCTCCAAAACTTGTGTGTTCAATTGGGCACAACATAGGTTAGAGGGGAAGACGAGGGCTGCCACCAAGGAGGGAAAGGCCCTCCTTGGTGTGCCGGCCAATGGGGAGGAGTTGGACTCCTCCCCCACTAGTCCCCCCACACACACAAGGAAAGGGGGTGCCAACTCCACTTGGGCCCTTGTGGCCCAAGTTGCCTTCCTCCTCTTGGCCTTTTAAGGCGTGTTGATATTTGATTTAATATAAAAGCCTTCTAATAATTACTAGACCCTTTTATATATAACTTAACATCACCGAAAACATTTCCCACCTATATATTAATTATCGGTAATGCCCGGTATTGCCCGATAAACTCTGAAACCCTTCCGGTGACCCCGAAACGCTTCCGGTTCCTCTCGGAACTATTCTGAATATTAATGAAAAAAAATTCACAAATATATCCTCGACAATCTTGTCCTACTAGCACTAAGAAGATTGTGATTACCTTTAGCTTGTGACCCCGTAGGTTCGGTAAATGATAGACATGAAGGAAACCCCTTCGTTCAATGACCAATAGCGGAACCGTGGATGTCCATATTGATCCCAATGATTACACAAATGGCACTCAAGTGAACCTTTGGTTATCATGTGATGTTCCCTTTGCTTCATGACACTTTACAACATCCGGGGTGCAATGTTATCCTCCTGAGTCATGCGCATGCTCACTATACCGTTGATCTCGTCGCCAGTATTGTTCTTCTTTCTCATTGAAGTGTTTTGGCATCCCCGTGATGTGGTCATCTATGTCTCGGCCAGACGATGATGGATGCTGTCACACCGAGAGGTCCCTAAGAATATATCTCCATCGTTGGAGGAGCAAATCCCACTCTTGAGCTATCTAGTCCCTTGTCAAACTTTCTGGTGAACCGTAAGTTATCGTTATGATCACCGTGTTACTGATGACGTTTGAGCAACCCCAAAGTCCACCGTACGGTAGGAAGTACTATGATGCTCTCATGGTATGAGGAACTAAAACACATGCTAACACTCTATGTTATAACAATTGATTACAGATGATATTATTGAAAGTATAACAAACAAGATTGGGTTGATTCAATATGATTGTTCTTCTAACGTCATACTCTTAATGTTGTTTCAGGACTATCCTTACAATTAATGATATCCTGAGATCCAGAAAACATGATCATCACTTGAGCCACTCTCAGAGGCAAGACTAGGAATCTGTATTTTACTGTTTATCATTCAACACGTGCATATGAGTTTTCCACTGAGTCGCATATTCCAGAATCACAGCAGTTATAGCATGAAATATACACTCTTAATTATGAAAACAGAAATATAATAATAATACAATATTATTGCCTGTAGGGCATATTCTCAATAGCCAGAACTCCGGAACATGCCCCCAAGTTGGATATTCGCAAAATAGGAACTTGCGGCGGCGAAAAAATTCTTCTAAAAATATAACAAAGGGTTTGGGTATTTATAGGATTTTATGGTGGTGGTATGGTCGAAAGGCGGTGCAGGTGTTCCCCACATGCCTTGGTGGCATGCCCTAGGGCCTGGAGCGCCACCTAGCCATGTGGGGCCCCTGTGTATCCTCTCCTTGCTTCTCAAAGCTTATTCAGTCTTTAGTTGCTCGAAAATTTGTGTTAAATTGGCACTGTACTTTGGCATTCCTAGATAAAGATTTTTCGCGAAACCAAAAACATGCAGAAAACTTGAACGGGCACTGGGCACTAGATTAATAGGTTAGTCCAATATGGTATGCTACAAAAATATATAAAAGTGATAATATAATAGCAGGAAACAATCAAATATTATAGATACGTTTGAGACATATCACATTGCCTAGCTACAACAACTTGATGAAGGACCTCGATGACACTGCCGAGGAAAGCGCAATATCCATGCACCAACGGGACAAGGGTCTACATAAGCACATATAAAGCTGACCTTCCTGCTTCGACGGACGAAGGAATGGTATAGGTGTGTGCGCCCCAGGCATTGTACCAACGACGCAATAGAGACGCTCTGTCCAAAACCTATGATTTGAGAACAAAGTTGTATAATTTTTGTAGAGGGACAAAACTTACATATAAGTCTATTATAGCAAGAAGTCCATGAAGTTATACTTCCCATAGGCAAAGCTAGAAGCATAGGCAAAGCTAGAAGCCATTCTTTTTCTTTCCCTCTCAAGGAGAAAGGAAATGTGTGTCATATTACACAACTCGGAAAATTTTTATAGTTGCATACCGGCATCCTCTAAAGCAGAGCCTCTAAATTGGTCTTGTTAAACCATTGTTATAAGTAGGGCTAAATTTTATATTGCTTAGTGCCAACATTAGGTTGCGCAATTGGTGTGCACATAAAATTCTCATTTGGAGTAGCAAAACCTCTAAAGTTTTGAGCCATAGTTTTTTGGAGTTCTCGGTAACACAACTAGAAAACAAGAACAAAAACTGAAACAAAAACAAAAATAATGATCTTAACAAAAATCTAATGTAGTGACTAGTGACATGATGCCTCCCTAGCAACGATGCTAGAAAAGATGGTTGATGCCCTTTAAGATCATGTTTGGATAGCACAAAGGTTCCCTGCCTTTTTCGTAAGGAGTGACCCTGATTTATTGAACCAACGAGAGGATGTGCACTACGACAAAGGGTTTGTCAAGTCTTTGTTAACAAATTAAATTCCAGTTTTAACCGGAACTTTAACAATCTTAGGGGTTTAAACACTAGTATAAGACACATGCATGTGTATGAGATATTGTTCTTACAACCATATATTTGCGCTCGGTATCATCATGACCGTTAAGATGTCCTTGTGACGCGATGATGTGGGAGATCGATGCATTCAAATTACGTCTTGACTAGTGCGTAACTTGCATCAAGAGTTAGTTGTCCAACCGCACTCCCTTACCGTCTCGCGGGGTTACCTCGACCATTAATCATAAAGATTCGGAAAAAACACTGGACATTTAATGACTACACCTCATTAGTCACCAAGGATTGGCTTTCCGCTACCTTGCTAACCCCTTCCGTCACTGTTGTTCGGGTTAGCATTTCGTGTTCTCCTCACTCTTTACCTCCTCTTTGATCGATCTCCGGGATCCTGGGTACCTCTAGGGCCGTAGAACAACAAAGAGACATGAGACAACTCCATTGCAATCAGACACATACATAATGTTAATTAATCAAAATCATTCCATTGATCCCTTGTACAAATACATCGAGTTGCAAGGCTATGCCTCGACCCATTGCCTTGCCGAATTACTCACACAAGACGATTGGGTCACAAGATGAACTCATTGAAAAAGACATAAAGAGGAAAGCTTTATTGATACTTGATGACCCACAAGTATAGGGGATCCATTGTAGTCCTTTCGATAAGTAAGAGTGTTGAACCCAATGAGGGAGTCCTGGATTAAGGGGTCCTCCAATGGTCGGGCTATGTGACATGGGCCAGACTAATGGGCCATGAAGGTACAAGATGAAGGCTTTTCCATGTATCCGGATGGGACTCTCCTTGGCGTGGATGGCAAGCTTGGTGGCTAGTCGCATAGTTTCCTTTCTCTGTCAACCGATTTATACAACCCTGGCCCCCTCCGCTGTCTATATAAACCGGAGGGTTTAGTCCATAGAGGTGATCACAATCATACAGGTTAGACATCTAGGGTTTAGCCATTACAATCTCGAGGTAGATCAACTCTTGTAACCCCTATACTAATCAAAGTCAATCAAGCAGGAAGTAGGGTATTACCTCCATTACGAGGGCCCAAACCTGGGTAAACATCATGTCCCCTGCCTCCTGTTACCTTTGATCCACAGACGCACAGTTCGGGACCCCCTACCCGAGATCGGCCGGTTTTGACACTGACATTGGTGCTTTCATTGAGAGTTCCTCTGTGTTGTCGATAGAAGGATCAATGGCTCGCCTTGTCGTCAACGACAAAATCACCTCTGGAAGGGCCCTAGCTCCTGGGCAAATCCTCCAGCTCGGCAGTTTCACTATAGGCGCCTGATCGTTTGTAATATAGCAGGGTTTTTACGCCCAAACAACGGACATCGTGTTCTCCACAGGGATCTAGAACTTTGAAGCAGACACTCGAAACATTCAGAACAACTGGACAGATGAATCAAACAGTAGTGACAACAAGCAATTACTAGAGCAAGGTAAAACAAAAATAATATGCAGCAAAGGTAAATGGTTCAGACATCACACACAACTCAAGCAACTAATAAAAGAGACAACAGCTCACAGGAGTATAACAACTAACTTAATATCCAGCAAGTGCAACAACAATTCAGCAAGAACAAACACATAAGGGATCTCACACATACAGTAGCAGAATACTAACTAACACATGACAAGTACGAACTGAACATATTATCAGTAGCATAGAGTAGATGATGGAACTATCTCAAACATCACAGGAAGCAGAACAATATTACAAGTTGAACCACCTAGTTTTCTCACGGACACATCAACAGTTAACTGAGATTCAGATTACAAGCTGCAGAATATTCAGAGCAAAAATTCAGAAAACTACAGTAAGAGAAAAGAGATTCAGAGTTGTCTCCTGGGCTGTAGATGTTGTGGGCGAAGGAGAGCAGCAGGGACAAAGACGATCAGCGAAGCCAAGTTGGAGAGGATCAGCAAGGGGTCATTGGAGAGGATCCAAAACTCCGTTTCTTGAGGTTGAAGACGAGGAAGTGCAGCAGGTTGGCGTCGTCGTTGGAGAGAAGCGGTGGATCGGGCGTCTCCACCAATCTCCCGGCGCCCTCTTCTCCCTTTCTCTCCTTCGATCTGGTTCTTCTGCTCGTTCCCCTCAATCCCCTGCTTCGATCTAGTGGTGGTTGAGTGGTGGAAGGTAGCGAGGAGTTGGAGAGCAGCAGGTCGGTGATCAGGGGCAACAGCAAGGTGGAACGG
Organism: Triticum urartu; assembly: GCF_056163025.1. Taxonomy (NCBI): domain Eukaryota; kingdom Viridiplantae; phylum Streptophyta; class Magnoliopsida; order Poales; family Poaceae; genus Triticum; species Triticum urartu. The sequence continues at coordinate 378,448,310 of NC_141875.1, forward strand.
CCTCCGATCTCCTCTTCTTCTTCCTTCCCTCGACCCCCTTTTCTTGCCTGATTCGATCTGGTGGTAGGTGAGTCATGGAAGGCAGCGAGGAGTTGGGGAGAAAAAGGCAGTCGATCTGATCCTTTTCTTTCCTTCGACGCCCTCAACTCCTCTTCTTTCTCGTGGCCTCGCGCGTGGGATCAGATATGCCTCTCGCTGGTCGCGCCAGACCAGCCCCTTCTCATGCGCCCAAGCAGACATCTGCTCTTCTTTGTCTGACTAGGTGCGTAGGTTCTTTTCAGCTCGCCCCTTCTATTTCTAACTTTTCGCACAAGATGATCCCCAGCTTGAAGGTTATAAACACTTTCGATGAAGTTTAGGTGCCTAAACGCACCAGTCCTGCAAGATATGAATAAGTGTTGTAAAAATATCATAATAAGAATATTTCAATAAGAATGAATACTTTATAAGTAAAAACTGTGGTCCAAGGTTTGATTTGTTATGCAAAAAGGCTTGAAATACAATATGAATGAATGTGCTATCAGCGCCCGCCCGGCCATTAAGCCCAAGGCGGTCTCCCAGATCGCCAAAATAATCTCCGCATCAACCCCGAAATCGTTGATAAGATGGATCCGACAGATATCTCGTCTTTGAACGACCTTGAGTGAAAGTGAATCCGAATAATCAAGAGCTGGCTGTGTCTTCAGTCCTAAGATAAGCTGGGACCCCAAAATCAATTTATAAGACAAGTTACTTATTGAATTTAAGGCACAAGTGATGATATTATATCAATCTCACCAAAGGAACATACCATCGATCCCGAGAACATGGTATACACCTGGCTCGACCAATTATTAGAATTTTTTTTGTCATTGGCTCCCCAAAGGAACATACCACCGATCTAGAGAATATGGTATACACCTGGTTCGACAATTGTAGCATTTTTTTGTTATAAAAGTTTTACAGCCCAATCTACCAGATTTCACAAGCCACCGATCCAGGGAACATGACCTACTACTGTAGGTCGATCGGACTTAAATTATTACAAATATTTTATTTATTTATACTAAAATTACTTAGCTAAAGTAAAACAGGAGTAATTGAAAGAGAAATCCATATCTAATGGCACTGTTTTTCACAGACTACAGATCCAGAGATCATAGTTACTACTTAAGTGTCACCAGCTACTTAGCTTAACTTGGGACAGTTAGACACATCACATCAATTCATCAGTAAGTTTCACTTAGACTCAAGGCATTCCCATTGAACATTTACACGGAGGTATAAAGTATTCATTATCACAATTTACCATAAGAAGAATACATCTGCATAGTTTTAGTATTAAGAGAATCAACAATCTTCTTGAGGTGAATCCTACTTTGCAGTGATGAGTAACGTGTCACAATGCAGAAAAAGAAAGATTTTCAATGCAAATAAATACCAGTCCTCATACTGAATTTTCTAAAGGTTTCTTCAAGTGGAACAGAATCACCTGGTAAATCTTCTCCCCTAGTTTCTTCTCTCCACTCTTCTCTGTTTGTGTTCCCTGTTTGTGCTCCCCTTGCCTTTATTCGCTGAAAAAGAAAGAAATAAACACATAAAAACTTTTCTATGAAAACTAAATAGAAAAATAACTTATTAAAGATTCAGGTTGCCTCCTGAAAAGCGCTTGTTTTAGGTCTTTAGCTCGACCATGTCTCTTCAGTGGGGGTCAGGGTCCTGCTGGGATTGACATCACCCCTTGGCTTCCCTCGCCTTCTTGAATTTCCTTCTCCAGGTCTTGATCTTTGCTTGCATTCTCATCTTCAGAAATCAGAGGTGTGTCTCCAGGGATATAAGGCTTCAGTCTTTGACCGTTTACAAGGAAGAGAACTCTATAAGTACTTTGCACTTGGATAACACCACTTTTCAGAATCTTCTTCACCTTGCAAGGGCCATACCATCTTGACTTGAATTTACCGGGAAATAAATGAAACCTCGTATCGTAGACCAATACCAACTGTCCAAGATGAAATTCTTTCCTCAATATATGCTTATCATGCCAGATCTTGGTCTTTTCTTTGTAAATTCTTGCACTCTCGTAAGAGTCAGCTCTCAGTTCTTCCATTTCACAGAGTTGAAGTTTTCTATGTTTTCCTGCTGTATCAAGGTCCATATTGAGTTTCCTTATTGCCCATTGAGCTTTGTGTTCAAGTTAAACGGGTAGATGAAATGCTTTTCCATATATTAACCTAAATGGTGACATTCCAATTGGTGTTTTATAAGCTGTCCTATATGCCCAAAGTGTGTCTGGTAATTTCAGTACCCAATCAGACCTTGACTTTGATACTACCTTCTCGAGGGTAGCCTTTATTTCTCTATTAGAGAGCTCCACCTGTCCATTTGCTTGTGGGTGATATGGAGTTGTAATTCTGTGATTATGAACTCCATATTTTGCTAAGAGAGATTCTAGTTGGGAGTTGTTGAAATGCGTTCCTCCATCACTGATAACAATCCATGGCACACCAAATCTTGGAAAGATCACTTGCTTAAATAAATTGCAAACTGACTTGGAATCAGCGTTGACGGTTGGTACAGCCTCAACCCATTTTGACACATAGTCCACTGCCACCAATATGTATTTGTACCCTTTTGATGACGGCAAGGGTCCAACATAATCAATTCCCCATACATCAAAGAGCTCTACTTCAAGAATTCCTTTTTGAGGCATCTCTTGCCTTTTTGAAATCTTTCCAGTTCTCTGACAAGGATCACAAGCTTCAATATAGGAATGTACATCCTTGAATAAAGTTGGCCAATAAAATCCTGCTTGCAAAATTTTTGCTTGAGTCTTTCAAGTACTTGCATGACCTCCATAAGGGGATTAATGGCAATGATAGATCACACTTTTAGTTTCACCTTCCGGCAAGCATCTTCGAACAATACCATCAGCACAATGCTTGAATAAGTAAGGTTCATCCCAAAAGAAGTGCTTCATATCTGATAGGAATTTTTTCTTCTTTTGATACCCAAAATCTGTAGGAACTTTGTTACAGACCAGATAATTAACTATATCTGCGTACCATGGTGTATAGTTTTGTATACTAGTCACTTGCATAAGATTGATCCCTGGTGAAACATCATTGATTGGCAAGGAGTCTAATGCATTGTTTTGCAATCTCGACAAGTGATCTGCCACAACATTTTCAGCTCCTTTCTTGTCCTTGATTTCCATATCAAATTCTTGAAGCAAGAGTATCCATCTAATTAACCTTGGCTTGGCTTCTTTCTTGCTGAGTAGATATCTTATTGCAGCGTGGTCTGTATAAACTACACAATGAGATCCCACAAGATATTGCCTGAATTTGTCGAAAGCATACACTACTGCCAAAAACTCCTTTTCGGTGGTTGTGTAATTAGCTTGAGCATCATCAAGTGTTTTGCTAGCATAGTATATTACATGCAAATCTTTTCCTTTTCTTTGTCCAAGTACCGCACCTACAACAAAGTCACTTGCATCACACATTATCTCAAATGGTAATTCCCAGTCAGGGGGTTGCACTACTGGAGCTGTGACTAATGCTTCTTTGAGCAAGTTGAAGGATTTTTCACATTCTGCATCAAAGTTGAACTTAACATCATTGTTTAGGATATTAGTGAGGGGTTTGGCTATCTTGGAGAAATCCTTTATGAATCTTCTATAGAACCCAGCATGTCCCAAAAAGCTCCTCACTCCCTTCACATTTACAGGTGGTGGGAGTTTTGATATTACTTCAACTTTTGCTGGATCAATCTCAATTCCTCTTTTAGACACCAAATGTCCCAAAATAATTCCTTCCCTTACAAGAAACTGACACTTCTCCCAGTTTAGGACTAGATTGTGTTCTGAACACCTCTGAAGAACTGCTGCCAGATTATTCAAGCAATCTTCATAACTTTTTCCAACAACTATAATACATCTATGAACACCTCCACTTTGATTCCTATCATATAAGAGAATATAGAGAGTACAAATCTTTGAAATGTTGGGGGTGCATTACAAAGTCCATAAGCTAGTCTTTTGTAAGCAAATGTTCCGTATGGGCAAGTGAAAGTTGTTTTATCTTGATCATCCGGGTGAATTGGGATTTGCAAGAATCCTAAATACCCATCTAAGCAACAGAAATATTCATGCCCAGCAAGCCTTTCTAGCATTTGGTCAATAAAAGGTAAAGGAAAATGGTCCTTCCTTGTTACTTCATTTAATTTTCTGAAATCATTGACCATTCTCCACCCTATGACAGTCCTACTAGGAATCGTTTGCCCTTGTTCATTTTCAATGACAGTTATTCCTCCTTTTTTGGGCACCATATGAATGGGGCTCACCCACTCGCTGTCTGAAATTGGGTATATGATATCAGCAGAGAGCAATTTAAGAATATCCTTTTTGACAAGCTCTTGTAGATGGGGATTTAACCTTCTTTGTCTTTCTCTAATTGGCACACTACTTTCTTTCAAGTAAATCCTGTGAGAGCAGACAACAGGATTTATCCCTTTCATATCATCAATCGAATATCCAATAACATCTTTGTACTTTTGCAAAACTGCTTGAAGCCCTTTTATTTGCATTTCCGTCAACTCACTGTTTACGATAATTGGCCACTGGTTTTCATTGTCCAAGAATACATACTTCAAACTTTCTGGAAGTTGTTTCATTTCTATTTGTCTTGGTTGCATCTTCTCTAATGACCTTGCACTCCTTTCAACATGCTCACAGGTCTGATTTCCTCATATCTAATTTCACTATTATCCTCCTCAACCACTTCACCACAATTTCTTCCATACCTCTCTTCATAACCTTCTTCCACACATTTCTGTAATGTATCAATTCTGTAGCAGTGTTCTTCTCCTTGCGGAACATGTGTTGCATGCTTCATGTCAAACTCCACCTTTTCATTTCCAAACCTCAAGCTCAATTTAGCTTCTTGGACATCAATAAGTGCACCACCTGTGGCCAAAAATGGTCTTCCAAGAATCACAGCCTCACTCTTGTCCTCCATATCTAGCACTACAAAGTCAATCGGATAAGCAAACTTCCCAACTTTGATTGGAACATCCTCAAGAATTCCAACAGGTCTCATGTATGTTCTGTCGGCTAACTGAAGAGTTATGGATGTTGGATTTAATTCTCCCAAGAACATCCTTTTGCTAACTGAATGTGGTAACACACTAACACTTGAGCCCAAGTCACATAGAGCACTGTAAGTTTTGTTTCCAATCATACATGGTACACAAAAACTTCCTGGATCATCCAATTTTTCAGGCATGGAATTCTGAATTATTGCACTGCATTCCTTTGATAGAGTTACAACTTTTGGCTCAGACATGCTTCTTTTCTTTGTTAATAATTCCTTGAAATATTTGCCATACATCGGAACATGCAAGTCAGCTTCAAGAATAGGAATAGTAATCTGAACTCCTTTCATAGTTTCCAAAAAATTGGCAAATTGCTTGTCATCTTTGGGTTTGTTGAACCTCTCAGGAAAGGGGATGTTGTTGGTTGTTATTGCTTCCTCTAGCAAAGGCTCAACTCTTGTTTGAAAACCAGGAAATTCGACTTCAGTTTCAATTCGATTATCAACTTCTTTCTCCTTTATTTTCTCTGATGATGTTGAAGGTGAAGTTCCGGATGAACTTGGCCTCATAGCAGGAGGCAGATATGTCTTCGGAATAGGAAGTAATGGTCCTGTCATGGCTCCACTCCTTGTAGTCACTGCATCAACTGAAGATATCGCCCCACAATGAGCTTTCGGGTTTGGAATTGGTTGAGCAGGCAGCCTTGCTTCATTTTCTCCCACCATACTATCCATTTTGCTCACAAGCATCTTAACAGAATCTTTTAAGCCATTAACTTCATTTGCCATCTTGTTCATTAATTCCAACTGCATCTTCATGATTTCCTCCATTCCATTTGACTGAACATTTTGTTGTTCATTCTGCCTCGGCACTTGAAATTGACTTGGATGATTTGGTGGTCGATTTCCTTGTACTATCGATCCACTTGCATATGACTGATTGTTCTTGTACGACAAGTTTGGATGGTTCCTCCAAGAAGGATTATAGCTATTTGAGAATGGACCTTGACCTTGAGCATAACTTACTTCTGAAACCGATGATCCAATTGCTGAATAGAAGGCACATTCCGTTGAAGGATGACCTGCTTGGCCACATACATCACACATTTGAGGCACACTTACTGAAGCTACGGAGGTACCTATGCAATTTGACATGATACTATCCATCTTCTTGTTCAAGATGTCAATCTGAGCCGCCATGCTATCATTTGTAGACACATTATACACACCAGGATGTGGCGGTGCTATTGCTCTTTCACTTGACCATTGGAAATGATGGGACACCATGCTTTCAATCAATGCAAATGCTTCATCAAGGGTTTTGTTCATGATTCCTCCTCCAGTAGCAGAATCGACAAAAGCTCTGGTTTGAGTGGACAGTCCTTTGTAAAAGGTTTGTAACACCAGCCATCTTTCTAAACCATGATGAGGACACATTCTGATTAAAGAGTTGAATCTTTGCCATGCGTCATACAAACTTTCTCCATCATATTGAGTAAACCTTGTTAACTTGTCCCTGTATTTAGCAACTTTTGTTGGTGGAAAGTATCTCTCAAGAAATGTCTGCAGTAAAGTCTCCCAAGTATCCTTCAGATGTTCAGGCAATGAGTGAAGCCATACTCTTGCTCCATCTGTTAAGGAAAATGGGAATAGTGATAATCTGATAGCACTCGGTGAAACTCCATTTTGCTTGAGGGTGTTACAATACTCCAAGAAAGTCCTGATATGCTCATGAGGGTCTTCTAAAGCTGTCCCACCAAATCTGGACTGTTGTACCATGTTAATCAGACACTACAGGAATCCAGTACTTTGCCGTCTGCCATGGCGGACAGCAAAGACAGGGATGGCTGACGGCAAAGCACTTTGCCGTCCACGGCGGATGGCAAACAGTGACGGCAAAGATAGGGTCGGCAAACAGGTCCTTTGCCGTCGGCTTTTTATGGCGGACGACAAAGAGCCCTTTGCCTACAACGGCTGACGGCAAAGAGGGGGGACGGCAAAATGTTGCACGTCCGCCAGCGTCACTCCGTTAGGCGGCTAACGGCGGCCTTTGCCGTCCGCCAGCGGACGGCAAATTTGAGCGCCTCTTTGTCGTCCGCCAGACGACGTCAGCTATACGTCAGCGCCCGCTCTTTTTTGTCGTCCGCCCGGCGGATGGCAAAGGCAAAGTCTTTGCCATCAGCTTGGCTTTGCCGTCCGCCACGGTAGGAAAATAGGCCAAATGGTCCATCCCCAGGAAGCACAGGTGGGCGCCACGTGCCCCCTTTGCCGTCTGCCACCGACGGCAAAGGTGTCTTTGCCGTCTGCCGCGGACGGCAAAGAGCCTGCACTGCCTCTTTTTTGTTCTGTTTTTCTTATATCCAACAATTATCACAACAAATATTTCACAGCACATATATATCCATCACATAAATATCCAGCACATATATATCCAACATAATAAATATCCAGCACATATATATCCATCCATACATACATAGTAGGTTGCACATAGTTCCATCGATCCATACATATTACAATATGCAAAGTTTCATCATAGCAAGCGAGCAGAATACAAGAAGTGCATCAAAGGAAAAAACAGGAAAAAGCAAGCAATCCATCATAGGAAGCTGGCTTCCGTGAAGTGAATGAAACCTGCAAAATGACAAATAAGAAAGTTAGAAAAAGAAGACTAGAAGAAGAATTAGACTAGAAGAAAAAGAATAGAAGAAGAAGACTAGAAGAAGAAGTATATGCCATATATTAGCTAACTTAGGTGAAATGTATCGTTTATGAGCTAACCTAGGTGAAATGGGTAGTTTATGAGCTATCCTAGGTGAAATGGATCATTTTGGAGCTAAGTTAGGTGAAATGGGTCGTTTATGAGCAAACCTAGGTGAAATGGGTCATTTATGAGCAAACCTAGGTGAAATGAGTCGTTTATGAGCAAACCTAGGTGAAATGGGTCGTTTATGAGCTATGTTAGGTGAAATGAGTCGTTTATGAGCAAACCTAGGTGAAATGGGTCGTTTATGAGCTAACCTAGGTGAAATAGGTTGTTTATGAGCTAACCTAGGTGAAATGGGTCATTTATAAGCTAACCTAAGTCAAATGGGTCGTTTATGAGGTAACCTAGGTGAAATGGGTCGTTTATGAGCTAACCTAGGTGAAATTGATCATTTTGGAGCTAACTTAGTTGAAATGGGTCTTTTATGAGCTAACTAAGGTGAAATGCCACGTTTTTGAGCTAACTAAGGTAAAATGGATCGTTTTTGAGCTAACTTAGGTGAAATGGGTCATTTTGGAGCTAACCTAGGTGAAATGGGTCATTTTGGAGCTAACCTAGGTGAAATGGGTCATTTTAAAGCTAACGTAGGTAAAATGGATCATTTAGGAGCTAATCTATGTAAAATGGGTTATTTTAGAGCTAACTTGGATAAATTGGATCACTTGTAAGCTAACTAAGGTAAAATGAGTCATTTTAGAGCTAACTTAGGTAGAATGGATGGTTTATGAGGTCAGTAAGCTTATTAAGTCATTTTGGAGGAAAAGAAGCTAACTCTAGGTCATTATGGTAAGCATATTGGAGGAAATAAAGCTAAGTCTAGGTCTTTATGCATTTGTTAAGCAAAACACTAGAGAAACTTATCGTGATCACGGAGGTGTAGGAGCAGGCTGGCTCGCGCCGGTAGCTGGAGAAGGATTGTGCGATGCATTTCTGGAGTTAAGCTGCACCAAAGATCATTTCCAATGTCTCGTTAGCATTATGACACTCAAATGTTAAGACTAGCAAGTAATGTCCATTCAAATTAAACTCACCGTGCTCCCAGGAGCAATCACTGGCATCGGCGGAGCGGTCTGACTGGACTTCTCGCACACAGACTGCACATTTGGTTTTCACAACAGAGTCATACTAGTTAGTAATGAGACTCAAATGTTAAGACTAGCAAGTAATCTGCAGAAGAAACTTACCACAAGGAGCTCGTACATGGCCCTTGCCTGCATGTCATTCCGTGCCCTCTCCTCCTCCAACATCTTTGTCGTCCTCTCCTCCAACTCCCGCTGCCTCTCCGCCGCCTCTGCCAGAAGTTTCTCCATTCTATCTCTCTCACTCTGTATAGCAGCCTGCAACACCACTCACATGACCATTTGTAATCATTGATGGAAGCGCACACAATGTAATGGAGAAAGATAGCTGAGTACGTATAACTAACCTTGAAGGCGAGTTGGACTGGCCGTTCACAAGGCCTTATCTCAGGAGCGGAGCTCGACTGACGCGCCTTGATCTCTGGGAGAGTGCTAGGACAACGGATAAATCCATCTCCCATGGCTATGGAGCCATGGGACCTCCCGCCACCAGATATCATCAGCAGCTCTGTATCAATGGGACCCTGGCTCGGGTTAAAGTCCTCCCCTTTCCTCGCCTTCCCCTGATCTCTATATTGCACGAGCTTGTCGTGGGCGGAGATGTTGGTGAAGTTCTTTGGATCATCAAGGTCAGACACAGAGAATGGCTTGACTTTCTTGTAAGGGCCAGTGTGGGCCATGGCATACAGGTCGTACACCTCTGGCACCTTATCCGCCTTATTGTAGCGTGCCTGAAAGAGAGAAACAAAGTAAATTAGTAATTAAAGGGCTAAAGCTAGCATGATGAATGAATTGCATGAATCATGAAGCAAACCACATACCCAGTTCCGCCCGTACTGAAATAAGTTGGAGCTGCCTTGGTGGTGTGGCACACCTTCCATTTGGGCACGTTTGTCCTTGGCCTCTTTGTGGGTGGCCAGCCATTCTTTTGAGCACCACGCATTGACCAACACCTCCCAACAATCCATCCGATCCGCACACCATCTCGGAGGGGCCTAAGTTAGCAAATAGAAACTTGAGCGCTACGCCTATGAATTACTAAATGAAGGAAGTAAGTACAAGGCCTTAAGAATTACCTTCATGTACTTCTCCTTACTCAAGAACTTATCGCGGCACTCCTGCTTGGGCTTCTTGATACCACGCCCGGCGTAGTAGTCTCGAACAGCCTGCACCCGAACCTCATGCCGTAAGTTCTGAAGTAGGCGCTTGCACTCCTTGTGGATAACATGATCCGCCTCTTCCTCGTATCCCTCCTCACACCTGTAGAATGTCTGCAATCAAATGAGACAATATTGATTAGTACAATTAATAACTAGCTAGTTGAAGATTTTTAATTGTGTAAAGGAGCAATTACCCAGAACTTTCTGATCATGACGTGTGCCCTCGTCTTGCACAAGACACCGTCGATAATCTCATCCGGCGGGGCCGGGGCAGCCAAGTAGTGCTCCCAAGTCAATCCAACCTCTGGAAGCCGACCCTCACTAGGTAACATGACAAACCCCGGGAAGTTTTGCCGAATCAGAACTCCAAGGACGGAGTTGGGCAGGCGGACACTTTCATGGTGGTCCCAACCCCTGCAGCATGACAAGGCCAACACATCAGTTATTTGAAGAAATGTGAATGCAGAAGGTACAAAAAGATTAAATGCACTTACCTCTCCCCATCAGGGAAAATCAACCACCTCTGCTCGCGGGTCGCCGGCACGGACGGGAGCCGTGTAGCACCACGCTGGTAGACGTTGCCCCCCTCCTCCCCCTCCTCATCAGTCGGCTCCCCGCCATCATCAGCATGGCCACTCGGCTCCCCGCCATCATCAGCGTGGCCACTCGGCTCCTCAGGCTGACCCGACCAGGTACCCCATCCAGATGTGTGCTCCTCCGGGGTCTCATGGGCCCAAGTCTCGTGGGTCGAAGGCCCGTCGACCCAAGGCTCGTGGGCCAAAGACCCGTGGACCGGAGGCTCGTGGACCGGAGTCCGTGCAGCCTCCTCCTCAGACGAGTCCACCCTAGCAGTCACGTGCTTGGGTGAAACAGCTGGGGGCGGCGGCGAGGAAGGCGCCGTAAGAGTCACCCTACCTCCTCTCCCGCGACCATGTGCTCCAACTCCTCTCTTCTTCTTACCTTGTCCCCTGCTGGGCACCACGGTCGACGAAGAAGGGCCCGGCGGTGTCGCCATACTGTCTAGCAACGCTCGGCGGAGAGGTGCATGTGGAATGGAAGACCTCGCACCACGCGCCGACGAAGAAGGGGCCTCGGCATGCTCCCGACCAGCGCCCACCATCTTTCAACACCTGCCATGACAAAGAATAAACGAAATTAGTACAACATAAAAAAAGTACCGACATGAATAATAATATGTATATCACTTAAGTGTATCATCATCAAGTACAACATAAAAAATTGAATACCTGACACTACTAATAATCTCGATCAGTATCATCAATAAATGCATAATCATCATCATCACTATAATCAATGATGGGCTCATAGGGTTCATTGGCATCAACATGTGCAAGGCCACCTTGACGTAATCGGTCAAGCATTGACTGGTCATCCGCAGCAGTAACCTCTTCTTGTTCCGGCTCTTCTTGTTCCTCCTCTGGGGTGATGTCGGATTCATTGTCGCTGTCTACTTCAATGTTTTGGGGTGAAGTATAGCGGTTCTTGAAATGCTTTTTGGAAAGACGTGTCTCTTGGAAGAATTCTCCTTTATATGTGTCTGGGTTAATGTGAGGTTCATAATCCTCTTCCTTTGGGGGAGAAAGTCTAGCACGTGGCGGCACTTCATAAACGACATCCTAACCTTTCAGATTTGGATTAGTTTGGCAGGCCCACGGTAGATAGAATACTTGGGTCGCCTGTTGAGCCGTAATATAGACATCAAGAACATCTAAATGGGTGCTTTGGTTGATTTCAACTAGCCCTATATGTTCATGAGTCCTTCTAGTCTCCTTCGGCTGAAACCAATAACATTTGAAGACTACGACATTCGGTGGGTTTTCACCATAGAACAGAAGTTCATAAATTGCTTCAACTCTCCCATAATACTCGGTACCTCCTTCACCGATAGCAGATACACAACAATTTGTAGACTTTCGGTCGGCCATAGATAGCTCTTTGCCATAGGTATGAAAGCGATACCCGTTGATGTCGTACTTGTCAAATGAACGGACCTTATAGTCAAAACCATTAGCGACTTGTCTCAATTCGGCGTCCATAGACTCTGAATTAGCCTACAAGTTTAATATGAAAGGATTGTTGCATTATGCACAAATTAGCGAATGAAATGAAATTTTCTAATAGAAATTACCGTTTGTTTGAACCAAGAGATGAAACCGGGATAGCCGCCTCCTTGCTTTGCGAGAAGCTCATACTCTTCGACGGAATCCTTTTGGATCTCCGCTCCATACGAGAATATGGCGACGTATCGACTGTATGACATATCCAGGAATAAGAGCAGTTCAAAGGAAATAGAAGTTGCGAAACAATGTACTGAGAACTTACTCGATGTACGGCCGCACTTCTATCAGGTTGTTGAAGATATACAATGAAATGGTCCGCCATTCTTCGTTATCCAAAGATACTGGATGTGAAACACTAGCTGGTGCGAGATTCCCTTTGAATAGGCTGAGGTTGGATCCACCCTTTTTAGGCTCGTCAGCATTGTACCGAGGCTTCGGATTATGCAAATGACGATTTTTGGCTTCGTAGTGCGCTGTTACAAAGTTTGCCACCTCCTCTGTGATGAATGCCTCAGCCATGGATGCTTCAATTCTACATTTATTTTTACATTTTTCTTGAAGCGTCTTCTGCATCCTCTCAGTTGGGTAGCACCAACGATTTTGCACGCCCCCCCCAATCTTGCCTCGGTCGGGAGATGCAAAATCAAATGCTGCATTGGATTAAAGAAGCCCGGTGGAAAGATCTTCTCTAACTTGCAGATCAACTCCGGCGCCAACTCTTCCATTTCTTCTAGCACGCCAGGCGATAGTTCTTTCGCATAAAGAACACGGAAGAAATAGCTGAGTTCTGCCAGTACTAGCCATTCATCCTCAGGGATGAAGCCACGCAACATCCATATGTGCCAATCATGACTCTTGAGACCAAATATCTTCAGTTTATCAAGATTCGCTCCCCTCTTTAGATTCGCTGCATACCCATCGGGGAACATCAACTGCTGTTGCACCCACAAGAGAATTTCCCTCATAGCTGGCCTTCCAAGATTGAACCATGCCTTTGGCTTCTTCCAGTTCTGCTTTCCTTTCGGTTCTTTCATGTTTTGTAACGGCCTATCACATAGCGCCTCCAGATCGACTCTAGCCTTAGTATTATCCTTTGACTTCCCATCTATGCCGAACAATGTACCAAAAAGTGCCTCGGCGATATTCTTCTCAGTGTGCATCACGTCGATGTTGTGTGGGCAAAGGAGGTCTTTGAAGTAAGGCAGATCCCATAAGCATGTTTTGTGAGTCCACGCGTGCTTAGTATTATACCCCTTGAAGTACCCTGGACGTTGTGGATCTGGCTCGAGAGCGTTTAACTGATCCAGGGTCTGTTGGCCTGTCAATGCAGGTGGTGCAGAGTTTTTGACAACTCTACCCCTGATGAAGTTCTTCTTGTCTTTCCTGAACTTATGGCGAGGATCCAGGAACTGTCTATGCATGTCGAAGCAAGAAAACTTGCGATCGGCCTGAAGCCAACGAAACTCAAGAGCTCCCTTGCATGTGGGGCACGGGAACCTTCCATGCACACACCAGCCAACGAATAGCGCATACGCCGGCAAGTCATGCGTCGAGTACATGTACCAAACACGCATTATGAAGTTCCGTTTGCTAAAGGCGTCGTATGTCTTGAACCCATTATCCCAGGCTTCTTGCAATTCGTCCTTAAGCGGCTACATGTACACATTCATATTTTCCCCCGGATAGTTGGGTCCTGGAATTATCAACGTCAGGAAAATGTTCTTTCTTTGCATAATCTGTCCCGGGGGGCGATTGAGTGGAAAGACAAATACGGGCCAACAATTGTATTGGGCTGCCGTCATACCAAACACACTGAACCCATCCGTGCTGATGCCGACTCGAGGATGCCTCGGATCTGCCGCTTTGTCAGCATGTAATTCATCAAACTTTTTCCACGCAACACCATCCGATGTGTGTACCATCATCAGATTCCCATCTGCATCTAGTTCGGTTCTTTTGCCTGTTTTGTGCCATGTCATCTGTCTGGCCGTCTCTTCGACCATGAAAAGACGTTGAAGTCTTGGTACGATTGGCATATACCGAAGAACACTAACGGGGATTTTGGTCTGTGTCTTCTCACCCATACCGTTGTCTACCACAATATACCTGGAAGACTTGCAAATGGGACAATAGTTCAAGTCCGCATAGTCAAGCCTAAATAAGGTACATCCTTTCTCATAGGCATGTATCTTCTCATAGGGCATCTTCAGTGCACGGAGGATTTTGTTCGACCGGTACAGGTTTGCAGGCATTACATGGCCTTTGGGTAGAAAGCGTCCAAATACTGTCATAATTGCGTCATAGCATTATCTGCCCAAGTTGAACTGAGCCTTCAGAGCCATTACTTGTGAGATGGCATCCAACTGACAAAGCTCAGTGTGCTTGTGGAGCGGACGTTTTGAAGACTCCAACATTTCATTGAAGGCCTTTGCAGATTCCTCCATCTCCTCGTCCGAATCCCGAGCATCATCATAGTCTTGCACCATGTTTTCCATCCCGGTACCATGCTCGTCGGTGCGACGACGATCCACCTCAGCTTGGTCACGTTGGGCAGACTCACCATGAAATGTCCACACCGTATAATCGGGCGTAAAACCACTCTTCTGCAGGTGTTTGCCCATTTCAGCCTCTGTCTTCTTTTCCCAATTGCCGCACCAGAAACAGGGGCACCAGGTTTTCTTTTGGCCTTTTGCAAATGCGGCTTGCACAAACCCCTTGGTTTTTGTGAACCATTTAGCGCTCCATTTGTTCTGACCAGTGTGACCGGTATACATCCACGCACGGTTACTCATCTTGACTTTCAGAGCTACTGGACACACAACAATTATATATGTAATTCACCATGTATATATTCATCAGTTGATCTACTTTGTCAATTTTATTACGTCCATGCAACCTACACTCTAATAGGTAATGATAGGTCCTAATCCCACCCGTGTATGTGTAGATTGGGTTCATTTTCCCATGCTATGCTCCGGATCCGACGCAAAATTTTGGCAGCACCTCCCCGCTGTTCTCCTGATACACGTCTCTGCAATAAACAGAGAGGATGTGTACCCGGAGAACAACAGGGGAGGCACTGACGAAATTTATGCGTCGGATCCGGAGCAAAGCATATGGGAAAACGAACCCAATCTACACATACTCGGGCTGTCCATGGATAGCATTGGACAATTCGAAAGAATCAAGGTTATAAATATGCAAATGGATGCATATTTATAACTATGACGCTTTCGAACGGGAGACACGTATTGGTTACGCATACTGATGATTCAAGACACATATATAGCTAGCTATCAAGTTTCATCGGAATAGATCAAATAATTAATGGGGGAGGAGGACTTGTCATTTGTGCTCACCCACGAACGAAGGGGCAGAGCTCGTCAAACGCACGGCGAGGTCGTCGAACACCAAACCTCGCAGCGATGAAACAACTGCACATTTAAAACTACACGATCAACACAATTATATATGATGTTTTTCATAACAAAATCGAAAAATATATGAACTAACTAATAATTCACAAATATATGACCCCGTCGGCCTCTGGAAGGCCAAAGAACACCTTTTCAGGAGGTGTCGGGGGTCGGGGTGTCCTGTCGGTGTCGGGGTGCCGTGTCGGGGTCGGGGTGCTTTTTCGGGGTCGGGGGGTCGGGGTGTCGTGTCGATGTCGGGGTAGTGCCGTGTCGGTGTCGGGGTGTTGTTTCGGGGTCGGGGTGTGGTGTCGGGGTCAGGGTGTCGGGTCAGGCTCGGGGGGTCGGGGTGTCGGGGTCAGGGTCGGGGTGTCGGGGTCGGGGTGTCGGGTCAGGCTCGGGGTCAGGGTGTCGGGGTCGGGGTGTCGGGGTCGGGGTGTCGGGGTCGGGGTGTCGGGGTCGGGGTCTCGGGATCGGGGTGTCGTGTCGGGGTGCCGGGTCGGGGTCTGGGTACCGTGTCGGGTCAGGTTTTTTTTTTCCTTTTTTTCCTTTTCTTCTTCTTCCTCTTCTTCCTTTTCTTCCTTTTTTTCCTTCTTCTTCTTCTTCTTCTTCTTCTTCTTCCTCCTTTCCTTTTTCCTCTTCTTCTTCTCCTCCTCTCCTCTTTTTTCTTCTTCTTCTTCCTCTTCTTCTTTTTTCTTCTCCTCCTCCTCTTCTTCTTCTTCTTCTTCTTCTTCTTCTCCTCTCCTCTTTTTCTCTTCTTCTTCTTTCCTAAAACTAAACTAAACCTAAACCTAAAACTAAAAAAACAGAAAAAGGAAAAAACTAAATCTAAATCTAAACCTAAAACTAAACTAAAACTAAAGCTATAAACCTAAAACTAATCCTGAAACTAAAACTAAAACTAAATCTAAACTAAACATAAACCTAAAACTAAAAAAACAGAAAAAAGGAAAAAAAGGAGGCAGAGAGCTCACCTGGGTGGAGGAGGGGGGGCGGGGCGGCCTGGGGCGGCGGAGGAGGGGGGTGGGGCGGCCTGGGGCGGCGGCAGTGGCGACGGGGCCGGGCCCGGCCGGGGCGGCGGGGCGCGGGGGTGCCGGGGCGTGGCGGCGCCCAGACGGCAGGGCGGCGGGGGCGGCGGGGGCGACAGGGCGGGGGGGGGGGGGGGCGCCGGGGCGGCGGCGGGGTGGTGGGGTGACGGGGCGGGGGGGCGCTGGGGCGGCGGCGGGGTGGTGGGGCGACGGGGCGGCGGCGAGTAGCTGGGGAGAGAAAGAGAGAGAGAGAGGGGCGGGGTGGGGCGGCCGTTAATGTTAGTGGGGCCCTCCCTCTTTGTCGTCCGCCCCCCTTTGCCGTCTGCCTTTTTGCTCTTTGCCGTCCGCTAGCGGACGTCAAAGAGGGGGGCCGTTAGGTTTTTTTAGCAGCTCGTCAGTGGGGCCCCTCCCTCTTTGCCGTCCGCTAGCCGACGGCAAAGAATCTTTGCCGTCTGCTAGCCGACGGCAAAGAACTGGCTGATGGCAAATTAGGTCTTTGCCATCAGCCAGTTCTTTGCCGTCTGCTTTTTGGTAGCTGATGGCAAAGAGGTTCTTTGCCGTCTGCTAGCTGACGACAAAGAGCTGGCAGATGGCAAAGTAGCTGATTCCAGTAGTGAGAGCAGGCTTCAATTCAAAATTGTTCACCTGAATAACTGGTTGCACCATTTCTCCTGGTATCCCATGATCTCTTGGGATCCACAAGTCCCTGAGCAAAGGTACTGTATCAGGCATCTTTTCTTCTTCTCGATCTTGCAAAGATTCAGCAACTTCAAACCGTGTTTGATTCTCTCTTCTTCTTCTTCTCAATAAAGTCCTTTCAATTTCTAGATCAAATGTCTCTAGTGAATATTCAGGATGAAGCATAAGACAATTTCCTGTAAAAGTTCCTGAAATTGACACATGCTAGTTTCTCTCAAAACTGCAGCCAATGTTAGGAAATTGTTAGTTGCCAGCAATACTACATAATCGACCTAAAATAAATTCTGATATGATTCTACTAATGTGCTAATGAAATTTAAATCCCCGGCAATGGCGCCAAAATGATCGTTTGTAATATAGCAGGGTTTTTACGTCCAAACTACGGATGTCGTGTTCTCCACAGGGATCTAGAACTTCGAAGCACACACTCAAAACATTCAGAACAACCGGATAGATGAATCAAACAGTAGTGACAACAAGCAATTACTAGAGCAAGGTAAAACAAAAATAATATGCAGCGAAGGTAAATGGTTCAGACATCACACACAACTCAAGCAACCAATAAAAGAGACAGCAGCTCACAGGAGTATAACAACTAACTTAGTATCCAGCAAGTGCAACAACAATTTAGCAAGAACAAACACCTAAGGGATCTCACACATACAGTAGCAGAATACTAACTAACACATGACAAGTATGAACTGAACATATTATCAGTAGCATAGAGTAGATGATGGAACTATCTCAAACATCACAGGCAGCAGAACAATATTACAAGTTGAACCACCTAGTTTTCTCATGGACACATCAACAGTTAACTGAGATTCATATTACAAGCTGCAGAATATTCAGAGCAAAAATTCAGAAAACTACAGTAAGAGAAAAGAGATTCAGAGTTGTTTCCTGGGCTGTAGATGTTGTGGGTGAAGGAGAGCAGCAGGGACGAAGACAATCAGCGAAGCCAAGTTGGAGAGGATCAGCAAGGGGTCGTTGGAGAGGATCCACCGCTCCGTTTCTTGAGGTTGAAGACGAGGAAGTGCAGCAGGTTGGCGTCGTCGTTGGAGAGAAGCGGTGGATTGGGTGTCTCCACCAATCTCCCGACGCCCTCTTCTCCCTTTCTCTCCTTCGATCTGGTTCTTCTGCTCGTTCCCCTCAATCCCCTACTTCGATCTGGTGGTGTTTGAGTGGTGGAAGGTAGCGAGGAGTTGGAGAGCAGCAGGTCGGCGATCAGGGGCGGCAGCAAGGTGGAACGACCTCCGATCTCCTCTTCTTCTTCCTTCCCTCGACCCCCTTTCCTTGCCTGATTCGATCTGGTGGTAGGTGAGTCGCGGAAGGCAGCGAGGAGTTGGGGAGAAAAAGGCAATCGGTCTGATCCTTTTCTTTCCTTCGACGCCCTCAACTCCTCTTCTTTCTCGTGGCCTCGCGCGTGGGATCAGATATGCCTCTCGCTGGTCGCGCCAGACCAGCCCCTTCTCACGCGCCCAAGGAGACATCTGCTCTTCTTTGTTTGACTAGGTGCGTAGGTTATTTTCAGCTTTCCCCTTCTAGTTCTAACTTTTCGCACAAGGTGATCCCCAGCTTGAAGGTTATAAACACTTTCGATGAAGTTTAGGTGCCTAAACGCACCAGTCCTGCAAGATATGAATAAGTGTTGTAAAAATATCATAATAAGAATATTTCAATAAGAATGAATACTTTATAAGTAAAAACTGTGGTCCAAGGTTTGATTTTTTATGCAAAAGGCTTGAAATACAATATGAATGAATGTGCTATCAGCGCCCGCCCGGCCATTAAGCCCAAGGCGGTCTCCCAGATCGCCAAAATAATCTCCGCATCAACCCCGAAATCGTCGATAAGATGGATCCGGAAGATATCTCATCTTTGAACGAACTGCTAGATCACATCGCCACCCTGGGGTCGTAACAGATTATGATCTGATTGGGCTTAAACCCGATCAGAGGGAAATCAGGTCCCCACCTTTCACCCACCTAGTGACAGTTGTGGAGGAGCAAGTTGATGATACCTCTCCTCCTATCCTATGAACAAACTATGTTCGGATCTCCGAGCCTTGCAAGACAGATACCCATCTCCGAGAAGAGACCTTTCGTCCTCCGAACATAGAACCAGGCATTGAGCCTAAAAATTCCTAGGACACTCCGGATCCTGGGCCGGTAACCTAAGAAATCTTTCAAATTCTAGATTCCATAGTGGGCCAGGGCTCGGATTTAAGCCCACCCACCCACCACAAGTAATACTCTCCAAGCAATTCTGGTCCCCCGGACATATGCGACTTAATGTATGTACGACAACAACCTCGGGAAACAATCCATCACTTTTGGGCTAGATTCCTACTTGTTAAAAACAAGATTAAAGATTGCTGCAACGATGATGCGTTATCAGTCTTTTGCCGCAACTGTACGGACGAGGGGATCCTTAATGCCCCTCAACCGATGCTGCATACTCCACCTTGCAGATTTGGCACACATAGTACAGAAGTATTGTGCAACGGAAAGCGCCTGGAAAGCCCAGACAGCTCGGTGGGAACCACTGGCCTTTAAGCCACCCACCGGTCGGGCAAAAAGGATGCACCGTCAAGGGGCCCCTGATCATCACTCAACAGACAAGAAAATCAAGCCCTTAATGGGACATAGAACTGTCCTTGATGAATGGCTCGAAAAGCCTTGTCAGATACACACGACGCCAAAATCCGAACCAACACATAGCCTTCGAGCATATTGGATACTCCGATGGGTGGCTAAGAGCAATGAGGCCATCCTCACCAACACTACCCCAGAGAAGTACTCCCCGGAGGATAACGATCTCAATGTGCTTACGGTCTTCGAGACCTTTTCTTCAAACAATCGGCGCAAAAGGGCACTCCGCGAACTCGCCGAAGTCAACCAAGTAGCTGCAATCAATCCTTGGAACGACATGGCGATAACCTTCAATGCTACTGACGAACCATGGGCCGGATCAGTCCGAGCACCGGCCGCTCTAGTTCTAAACCCAATAATGGACGACTTTTGACCGACTAAAGTGCTCATAGACGGTGGTAGCGGATTAAACCTCATCTATGAGGACACGCTCGATAAAATGCAAATGGACAAGAGCCGCATCGAGCAAAGTAGCACAACCTTTCGAGGCATTATTCCCAGTCGAGAAGCGCAATGTTCGGGAAACAATAAACTTGATGTGGTATTCGGCACGCCTGAGAACTACAGGTCTGAAGATTTAATCTTCCAGGTGGCACCTTTCAACAGCGAATATCACACCCTATTGGGGCGAGATGCATTCACACACTTTCAAGCTATACCTCATTACGAGTACATGAAGCTCAAAATGCCCGGTCCCAACGGAGTTATCACTATCGCTAGTGATCCGGACATAGCACTCCATGTCGAAAAAACCCGCATCCCTGGCCCTCGAGGCACTATCCGAGGCCCTTGTGACCGAGGAGCTCACCGCTCTACGCTCCACAATGGATAGAGACGACGTAATTCTCGATAAAAGGCCTAAATCCACTTCTTTCAAGCCAGCAGACGAAATAGTCAAATTCCAAGTCCACCCGACGGATCCTAATAAAACAACAGCCATTGGAGCACAGCTGGATCCAACGGTTGATGCCGCTCTAGGAGTATTCCTGCATGAGAATTGGGACATCTTTGCCTAGCACCCTTCGGATATGCTAGGAATCCCACACAGACTGGCCAAACATAGCCTCAACATAATAAAGGGGTTCAAGCCAGTCAAGCAGACACTGCGGAGATTTTCTGAACCCAAGCGACAAGCTATGGGGGAGGAGCTAGCCAAACTACTTGAAGTTGGGTTTATTTGAGAGATAAAACACCCGGATTGGCTAGCAAACCTGGTCATGGTGCCAAAGAAGGACAAATCCTGGCGCCTCGGTGTCGATTTTAAAGACCTCAATAAAGCCTACCCTAAGGACCCCTTCCCGCCACCCTACATTGACTAGATCATTGATGCAACCGCAGGACATGATTCATTATGTTTCCTCGACGCATACTCTGGATACCATCAAATTAAGATGAAGGAATCTGATCAGGCCGCAACGGCATTCATTACCCCGTACGGGCCTTTCTGCTTCAACACTATGCCTTTCGAACTCAAAAACGCCGACCCCACCTACCAACGCATGATTCAAACATGCCTGGAAAAACAAATTGGCAAGACGGTGGAGGCATACGTAGATGATGTAGTCATCAAAACTAAACATGTCGAATCATTGGTGGACGACTTACGTCTTACATTTGACAACCTTCGAACATATGACATATGACTCAATCCGGAGAAATGCTTTTTCGGCGTTCCGGCCGGAAAGCTGCTCGGGTTCATTGTTTCCAATAGAGGAATCGAGGTAAACCCAGCCAAAATCCGAGCCTTGTCACACTCGGCAATTCCAACAGACGTAAAGCAGGTCCAAAAACTAGTTGGGTGCGTGGGAGCCTTGAGCTGCTTTATCTCCAGATTGGGAGAGAAGGCGCTGCCGCTATATCGCTTGCTTCAACGTACCGATCACTTTGAGTGGATGGACGGGGCAATAGCCGGGTTGGAAGAAATAAAAACTCTGCTAGCAAACAACCCAATCCTTGCCGCGCCTAACATCTGTGAACCCATGCTACTGTACATATCTGCAACTCACCAGGTGGTGAGCGCAGTACTCGTCGTTGAACGAGAGGAAGAGGGACATAAATTCCCACTCCAAAGACCCGTATACTACGTATCGCCGGTCCTCACACCATGCAAATCTCGGTACCCGCACTATCAGAAGATAGCATATGCGGTTTTCATGGCATCCCGGAAGCTATGACACTACTTTCAAGAGTGTTCGATCATGGTGGCCTCCGAGGTACCACTCAATGATATCATAAACAATCGAGACGCCACCGGCCGCATTGCAAAATGGGCCATCGAGCTCCTACCATTCGAAATAACGTACATACCACGCCGGGCTATTAAATCTCAGGTGTTGGCCGACTTCGTCGCCGAATGGACAGAAGCCGAACTCCCTAAAGAGTAGGGCACATACTCCAACTAGGTGATGTACTTCGACGACTCTAAAATGTTAGCCGGATTGGGGGTCGGTGTCATCCTAACATCCCCCATAGGGGACACAGTCCGTTATGTATTGCAAATCATGTACACGGACTCCAATAACACAGCCCAATATGAGGCACCACTGCATGGTCCGGATGGCTGTTTCTATGGGCATACAACACCTCGAGGTGCACGGGGATTCAAACCTCGCAATATCCCAAATAAACGGAGAATTGGATGCAAAAGATCCAACGATGGCAGCTTACCGCAATGCCGTGCTCAAAATATCAGCTCGGTTCGAGGGGCTCGAGTTTCATCACGTGGCCCGAGACAGTAACCAAGAAGCGGACATCCTCGCTCGAATGGGCGCTAAACGCGACCCTGTCCCGCCTAACACCTTCGTGGAAAGGCTCTTTAAGCCATCCGTGGTATGGCAGGACAAGAGCGGAAATACCAGTCCGGCGCCGATCACACCGCCAGATGCCGAACACGATTCAGACACCATCGGGGGCTCGGGCACAGAACCAACGCCTTCCGCCCATGTAATCATGGCGGTAATTGCCCATGTACCGAACCCTTCCTAGCCTACCTCAATAGGCGGGAGCTCCCTGAGGACCAGAATGAGGCTCGTTGCATCGTTCGACGTTCAAAAGCCTACAAGGTTCATGAAGGGAGCTCTACAAGAAAAGCACTACTGGAGTCCTTCAAAGATGTATCTCCGAAGAGGAGGGACGACAGCTCTTGGCCGAAATACATGCTGGTCTTGGCGGCCATCACGCCGCAGCTCGGGGCCTTGTAAGTAAGGCCTTCCGTACAGGTTTATTTTGGCCCACAGCCCGAGCAGACGCACATGACCTCATACAACGCTGTGTCAGATGCCAGCTTTTTGCCAATCAAAGCCATATGCCGCCCACTGCCCTACGAACAATCCCCATTACTTCGCCTTTCATGGTGTGGGGGCTGGACATAGTTGGACCCCTTAAAGGGGGAAGCCATAAGAAAAAATATTTGCTGGTTATGGTAGGTAAAATTCACTAAGTGGATAGAGGCCAAACCAGTTAAAACGACTGAAGTCGGACCAGTGATAGACTTTATATCTGGTGTCATACACCGTTATGGTGTCCCACACAACATTATTACTGATAACGGCTCTAACTTTACAACCGATGAGGTGAAAAATTGGTGTGCTAATCTAGGTATTAAACTCGATTATGCCTCCGTGTATCACCCCCAAACAAACGGTCAAGTTGAATGGGCCAATGGCCTGATAATGAGCGGAATCAAACCTAGACTAGTGCAATCCTTAAAGGAGTCGAATAAACACTGGGTCGAGGAGCTCAACTCTGTACTCTGGGGGCTGCAGATGACACCCAATTGCACGACCGGCTACACACCGTTCTTCATGGTGTATGGCGCAGAGGCTGCCTGCCCTACGATATTATTCATGACTCACCTCGAGTGCGCATGTACGAGGAGAGAGAGGCCGAGCTCGATCGGCAAGACGACTTAGATGGCCTGGAGGAGGAGCACGATGTCACAAAAGCCCGTTCTGCATTCTACCAACAATAAGCTTGAAGATACCAAAGCAGAGAAGTGCGGGCTAAGACTTATAATGTCGGTGAACTCATCCTACGCCTACCAGAGAAGAAAAAGGACAAGCTCAAGCCCAAATGGGAGGGTCCCTTCATTATAGATGAAGTTCTCACTGGAGGAGCCTATCACCTTCGCAATGCATCAGGCAATCGCTGAGAGCTGAACCCATGGAACGCTGACTCCGAAGATTCTACGCCTAAGTCCAGACACATTGTTTGTTACCTTTTCTCCTTTTTTCCCTTTTTTCCTTTCATTTCTTTTATGACTTCTATCATGTGTTCGGGTAAGCCGCACACTTGAGGGGTCTACATCCTTGAATGTACACACCCCACCATAGCTGGTGGCTTCCTTCAATAGAAGCTTATCATCATTTCGAGCATAAAGCTCACCATATATATGTGTGTTGTTTGCTCATATACGTCCTGTCTTCGCCATTATATGCACCTCTATGACTTAAGTTTTTTCCAAGCTGGGTTGCCTGGCTCCTGTGCTTATGCCCTACGTTCCCGCTCGTTCGGCTAGGGCATAAAGGGAGCACCTCTGCGATTGTTACAACTGGGTCATCCAGAGATGTACCTCAGACAGGTGAAGCCGAAAGCTAGCATTCTTAACGGAATAATTGATCGGCGGACAAAAGACGAACTGCCTTCGTAGCAATATAAACTACCAAAATACAAAGACTCCTGTGATTCTTTCGCATCATGGTTTAGTCATGCATAAATGCATGCCGACCCAGGGAGAGGAACCCTTAACAGAACTATTCTTTCTGGAAGATGTTTCTGACGTTAAAAATTAATATAACATAACTCCCCTAATACAGTTTGTCTGTTCAAGCATTATGACCGGATTGCCTGGTTTCCAAACATACTTGGTGTTTCCCACAAGTATAGTATTCGGAAACACTCCACCCTTGGGTTTCGGAGGTTAAAGCGGAAAGTCTGCCATGACAATCTTTTACAATTCGCCCGAAGATAAGCTTTGCCGATAAAGTGTATTGTCACATAAAATTACATGCCTACTCTTTATCTATGCCATCCATCAGGCTATCTAGTTTATAGTCCTGCTGTGAAAATTTGGTGGCTATGTTTACTTGGTCGTACACCAAGCTAACCGGAATTTCTTGTCCATCTGGTCCCCGAGGTCTGACCCGAGCCATATGTTTCGGATCAAGTCCGGTATACCGTGTTTTCACCATGGCCCAGGCCTCTCATGCACCTTCTCGACATGCCGATGCCTTCCACAGCTCAAAACGAAGACGAGCTCCCTTGAATAACTCTGCGAGCTCCCCCATCATTCCTGGAGTAGAATCAGATAGCCATAAAGCCTTCACCATATTCCTCATTGCTTTCCGAGCTTGCTCGTGCACTTTGGATAGCTCTTGCAACAAATTGCCTTGAAATCCGGACACTTCTCCTTTGGGCCGCCTAGTTAACAAACCTACAGGAACAAATCTCGTAAAAAATTTCCATCAGGAGATCTTATGAAAGTTAGGTTCAGGGACATACTAAATATGCTGCCTTTCAGCTTTCGGTTCTCCTTCAAGGCATCCGATAGTTGGGCTCTTACATCCTTTAGCTCCTCGGCTTGCTTGATGTTGGTATCCTGTAGTTTGTTCTTCTCATCCCTGGTCCATGTGAGTACATGTTGACTGGCGGCTTCTTGCCTTTCGGCATGCTGTTTATCCGCCTACGCAGCCTTCAATCTATCCTCCAGCTGATCCAATGATCCTGCCGACATAAACAAAACAGTGTATATTTAAAATACATTGTTGGTGCAGAATCGTATTTTCCGGACAGTGATTGACCTTACCATTCGGTGCCATCTTGGAATTCTCCAGTTCGGTGGTGACATCAGTTAGCTTGGTCCGACATTCTTCAAGCTCCTTGGATAGCATGTCGTTTTTCTCCGTGAGTACCTGATAATACAACGATCATTAAATCAGTTGGGCCAGACTGCTTCAAGTCTCGAGGGCTACTGGCACATGAGTATTGCATCTACAAAAAAGCTCTTACCCGCATATCCTTTGAAAGATGGTGTGTGGCTCCGGTAAGCCCATCCCAAGCAACTCGGATATATGCATCCGCAGAGTTGAGGGCATGGAATGCCTCTATGGTAAAACTGGGATCGCGCATGGCCTCTTTCCTCCGCCGATGATTCATCGCACTCTCCACTTCAGAATTGGTGATGGATACATTACCCGAATCCTCTTGGAGATGACAATCTGGCATTTTACCCGTATCAACCCTAGTCCTTACGACAGGGTCCGTGGCCATTGGTCGATGCACGGCCGGCGAGGTCCCCGGATGTAGTCCGACGTATGCTCTTCCTGCAAGATGGCTCAACGAAAAACATCACAATTCGGTCTGTCCACCGGGTGCGTGTTAAAGAACTATACCTCTTTGGTGAAGACGAGGGCGCGGTAGTATCACCGTTGTCCTTTCTTTTTAAAGACTCGCCCTACGCAGGTGATGCCTTCTTAGAAGACACCTTCGATACAACTCGGCGAGACGAGTGTCGCCCCTTCGGAGCATGAGACAGTGCGGTGGGTGAGGTGCGACGGAAAAAGTCTTTTGGAGGAGACGTCTCCTGGGTACTTACATGGGAGGAGGGGAGAAGGCTGGGGTAATCGGTTGTAATGGCCACTTCCGTGCTATCGTAGCTCGTCTGATAAAAAACTCCCTCCTTAAGCTCTATAAATATGTCTGGATCTTCTTCATATCCAGGATCTAGGTCCCAATTATGATCCTCTGGCTGCGGAGCAGGGCTGTAGATCCCCTCGACGATCTTTCTCCATTCCTATTAGAAGTAGCCAGATTAAATCCGACTAGCGTAACTCTGGAAAAGGGTTAAGTAAAGCCGATCATCAAAAACTTACCCAGTTGAGGGGGTTGTACATGGAAAAATCTTCCCGGCACTTCAAGCGAGTGAAGTCTTCCTTCTCCCCTTTGAAAACATCAGCTAAGATGGTGGCCAAGGCGGCAAAGTTGCCCAGACCCTTGCGTAAACAACGGGATGCATCATCCTCCCCGTTGTAATGCCACATGCGAAAACCCCTAGATTGGAGCGGCTAAACGCATCGCATTATTTAAATTGCCATTACCTCCATTATTGATAGCCCAGAGTTAGCAAGTACTCTAATCTTACTTGCTAGTCTCGAAACTTCTGCACTATCTTCTTCTTCGAGGCTTCGGGGATGCTAGCTAGCGCGCTTATTTAAAGGAGCACTGGAGAATTCGGGAAGACCACGCTGGATTGGGTCTGGAAGAATGACATCTTCAATATAAAACCACTTCGAGGGCCACTCTTCGGATGCCTTCTTCGGAGTGTCGGACGGGTATCCAGTCCCGGCTATGCGCCATACTTCGGCGCCGCCCACCTCGAATATGGATCCCTTTTGGGAGCGAGGGATGAGGCAGATTTTTTTTGCCATAGCTCGAAATGGGCCTCGCAGCCCAGGAACAGCTCGTAGAGAGCAACGAAACCCGCGATATGCAGAATGGAGCCCGGCGTCAGATTGTGCAGTTGAAGGCCATAATACTCTAGTAGACCTCTGAAGAAAGGATGGATAGGAAATCCTACGCCTCTCAAGAGGAAGGAGATGAAGCACACCCACTCCTCTTTAGAATGATTGGGGAAATTTTTCGCCAGGGCTTCGCCGTCGATGGAAGTTAACCATACCATGAAACACATATGGGTCCTCAACTATATCATGAGGTGTGCACACCCACTCCTCTTCGCCGTCGATGGAAGTTAACTATACCATGAAGCACATATGGGTCCTCGACGACCGGAGACTAGATCTACGGGCGGAAGATATCCCCACATCTGAAGTTTGCTCAGATGGGCGTGGGATACCGAACAACTTTCCCAGTCGCCTTTTTGAGGGCCATTGGGGCGCGAGGAAGAGCTACGAGTACTAGCCATGTTTGGGCGATTTCCTATGGCGAGTTCTAAGGATTTCCGCGGGGCGGGGAATGATCTCTGAGATTTAATCTCTTTAAATAGGCGCCTTTCCCGCACGGTCAAGGGGTTATTTGTAAAAAAACACCTAGACTGTTCACATTCGCTTGACACGTGGAAGCCGAGGCGACGGTAGAAAAGAAATGATAGAAAATGGTATTTAATGTGCAACCGAACTATCGTCAGTCAGGAGTACAATGGAGAACCCGCCTTGCAAAGCTGAAGACATAAGCCGGATACTACATCGTCATTGAAGGCAAGTTCGGGGGCTACTGAGGGAGTCCTGGATTAAGGGGTCCTCGGATGGTCGGGCTATGTGACATGGGCTGGACTAATGGGCCGTCAAGGTACAAGATGAAGGCTTTTCCCCGTGTCTGGATGGGACTCTCCTTAGCGTGGATGGCAAGCTTGGCGCCTAGTCGCATAGTTTCCTTTCTCTATAAACCAACTTTGTACAACCCTGGCCCCCTCCGGTGTCTATATAAACCGGAGGGTTTAGTCCATAGAGGC
This sequence comes from Triticum urartu, assembly GCF_056163025.1. Taxonomy (NCBI): domain Eukaryota; kingdom Viridiplantae; phylum Streptophyta; class Magnoliopsida; order Poales; family Poaceae; genus Triticum; species Triticum urartu. The sequence goes on from NC_141875.1 coordinate 378,476,727, forward strand.
AATCACAATCATAGAGGTTAGACATCTAGGGTTTAGCCATTACGATCTTGAGGTAGATCAACTCTTTTAACCCCTATACTCATCAAAGTTAATCAAGTAGGAAGTAGGGTATTACCTCCATTACGAGGGCCCAAACCTGGGTAAACATCATGTCCCCTGCCTCCTATTACCTTCGATCCACAGATGCACAGTTCGGGACCCCCTACCCGAGATCGACCGATTTTGACACCGACACCCAACGAGGCGCGGAAGGAAATTATAAGTGGTTTTCAGCAAGCTATTTTCTGCAAGCACTAAAAGTAACGATAACGGATAGTTTTGTAGTAGGATAATTCATAGCAAGCAACAAGTAACAATTGTAACAAGGTGCAGCAAGGTTGCCCAATACTTTTTATATGAAAGGACAAGCAGGAACGTTCTCTTATATAAAGCAAAGTGCTCTCGAGGACACATAGGAATTGTTGTCTAGTCACGTTCATCACGTTTAGTTGATTTGCGTTTGCTACTTTGATAATTTGATATGTGGGTGGACCAGTGCTTGGGTGCTATTCTTACTTGAACAAGCAACCCACTTATGATTACCCCTTCTCGCAAGCATCCGCAACTTTGAAAGAAGAATTAAGATAAATCTAACCATACCATGAAACACATATGGGTCCAAATCAGCTCCTTACGGAATAACACATATAAACTAGGGTTTAAGCTTTTGTCACTCCAGCAACCCATCATCTACTTATTACTCCACAATGCCTTACCTTAGGCCCAAGTATGGCGAAGTTTCATGTAGTCGACGTTCACATGACACCACTAAAGGAAGCAACAACATACATATCATCAAAATATCGAACGAATGGCTGCATCCCATGATTACTTATGACAAGACTTCTCCCATGTCCCCAAGAACAGAAGTAACTACTCACAAATCATATTAATGTTTAAGATCAAAGGTGTATTGAATATGCCTGAGGATCTGAACTTAATCTTCCACCAAATAAACCAACTAGCGTCAACTACAAGATGTAATCAACACTACTAGCAAGCCACTGGTACCAATCCGAGGTTTTGGGACAAAGATTGAATACAAGAGATGAACTAGGGTTTGAGATGATATGGTGTTAGTGAAGATGTTGAGGAAGAATGGTCCTCCCATGATAAGAGGATCATTGGTGATGTCGATTGCTTTGATTTCCCCCACCCGGAGAGAAGTTTCCCCGGTGGAATCGCTCTAGCGAAGAGCAAAAGTGCTCCTCCCTAGGTTCCACCTCGAGACAGTGGCGCTTCCTCCCAAAAGTCTTCAGCTTATATTTTCTAGGGAAAATGGCTTCATATGGTAGAAGATGGGCACTGGAGGCCCGCTAGGGGGCCACAAGCTCATAGGGTGCGCCCAGGGGGTGGGGCGTGCCCCCTGAGCTTGTCGCTCCCTGGTGGCCAACCTCTTGGTATTTCATTCACCAATATTTTTTATATATTCCAAAATAATTCTTCATAAATTTTTAGGCCATTTGGAGTTGTGCAGAATACCTATCTCTATTGTAGCCTTTTCCGGTCCAGAATTCCAGCTACCGACAATCTCCCTCTTCATGTGAAACTTGTAAAATAAGAGGGAAAAGGCATAAGAATTGCATCTTAACTTGAAATAACAATCCAAAACATAATAAATAACAACAGGAAAACATGATGCAAAATGGACGTATCAAACTCCCCCAAGCTTAGACCTCGCTTTTCCTCAAGCGAAAGCCGAAATTGATAATCATGACCGCATGTTTAGAGAGAGAGGCGTCAATAAAAACAAAATACGGACATGAAAGCATGCTACTTCTTGAGCATGCGCTGGTTTTTTCCTTGAAGAGGAAAGGGTGATGTATCAAAGTAGAGATAATTATTTCCCTCAGTTTGAGAACCAAGGTATCAATCCAATAGGAGACAATGCACAAGTCATCGAATACCTGCACAAACAAACAAACAACTTGCACCCAATGCAATAAAGGGGTTGCCAATCCCTTCACGGTTACTTGCAAAAGTGAGATCTCATAGAGATAGATAAACGGTAAAGTAAATATTTTGGTATTTTTGGTTTATAGATTGGAAAGTAAAAGATTGCAAAAAAAGTAAATCAGAAACTTATATGATGGAAAATAGACCTGGGGGCCATAGGTTTCACTAGAGGCTTCTCTCAAGATAGCAAATAATACGATGGGTGAACAAATTACTACCGAGCAATTGATAGAAAAGCGCAAAGTTATGACGATATCTAAGTCAATGATCATGAATATAGGCAGCACGTCCGTGTCAAGTAGACCGAAACGATTCTGCATCTACTACTGTTACTCCACACATCGACAACTATCCAACATGCATCTAGAGTATTAAGTTCATAAAGAACGAAGCAACACATTAAGCAAGATGACATGATGTAGAGGAATTAACTCAAGCGATATGATGAAAACCCCATATTTTTATCCTCGATGGCAACAATACAATACGTGCCTTGCTGCCCCTACTATCACTAGGAAAGGACACCGCAAGATTGAACCCAAAGCTAAGCACTTCTCCCATTGCAAGAAAAACCAATCTAGTTGGCCAAACTAAACCGATAGTTCGAAGAGAATTACAAAGATATAAAATCATGCATAAAAGAATTCATAGGAGACTCAAATAATATTCAAATATAAGCTGATCATAAATCCATAATTCATCAGATCTCGGCAAACACACTGCAAAAAAGTAATACATCGAATATATCTCCAAGAACATTGAGGAGAACATGATATTGAGAATCAAAGAGAGAGAAGAAGCCATCTAGCTACTAGCTATGGACCCGTAGGTCTGAGGTAAACTACTCACGCTTCATCGGAAGGTAAACTGCTCACACTTCATCAGTAGGATGTCGGAAAAGGCCCCTGGATGGGATCTCACGGGTACAGAAGGCTGTAGCGGCGGAAAGTGTTTTCGTGGATGCCCCTATTGGTTTGGGGATATATGGGAATATATAGGCACAGAAATTAGCGCTGCTCAAGAATTCGTCCGATTAATCAGTTAATGGGCTAGTTAATTGCTACTCGCAGGGTGGCCGAATCGAATAGCGCCTATTCGTCGTGTGAACTTGCCAGGCCGATTAATTTGCTGACTAGACCAATTAATTGGTTGTTAGGCCAATTAATCACTGCTGGCCCATTAACTTGTGAGCAAACAAAGCCCAAATTTTTGGCCCGTAACCCCTCCCACCCCCTCTCGCTCCTTATATATAGCTAGTGTTCAACCAAATAGTATCATATTTTGGTATATTACATAGCTGAGAGCATGAGAGTATGGTATGATACGTAAAAGCTAGATATATGTTGGCAAGTTCATATTTAATCTACCGATTAATGGTTGACCGATTAATCTAGTTAATATGCTGATTCACCGATTAATCGCTACTCCCAAGCATGCCGAGCAGTTACTAGTTATCAATTTCCTAAACAATGGAAATTAGGTCAAGGAGTGAAAGAGGGGCCCACAAGGGTGGGTGGCGCGCCCTCCGTACTTGTGGCCACCTCATGGCTCTTCTGACTTCATCTCCAAGTCTACTGGTTGTCTTTTGGTCCAAGAAAAATCATCGCGAAGGTTTTATTCTGTTTGGTATTCCTTTTCTGCGAAACTCAAAAACAAGGAAAGAACAGAAACTGGCACTGGGCTCTAGGTTAATAGGTTAGTCCCAAAAATAATATAAACTAGCATATTAATGCATATAAAACATCCAAAACAGATAATATAATAGCATGGAACAATAAAAAATTATAGATACACTGGAGACGTATCAAGCATCCCCAAGATTAATTCCTACTCGTCCTCGAGTAGGTAAATGATAAAAACAAATTTTTTGATGTGGAATGCTACCTAACATATTTATCCATGTAATACTTCTTTATTATGGCATGAATGTTCAAATCCGTATGATTCAAAACAAAAGTTTAATATTGACATAAAACAATAATACTTTAAGCATACTAACAAGGCAATTATGTCTTCTCAAAATAACATGGGCAAAGAAAGCTTATCCCTACAAAATCATATAGTCTGGCTATGCTCCATCTTCATCACATAAAATACTCAAATCATGCACAACCCCGATGACAAGCCAAGCAATTGTTTCATACTTTTGATGTTCTCAAATTGTTTCAACTTTCACGCAATACATGAGCGTGAGCCATGGACATAGCACTATAGGTGGAATAGAAGGTGGTTGTGCAGAAGATAAAAAGAGGGAGATAGTCTCACATCAACTAGGCGTATAAACGGTCTATGGAGATGCCCATCAATAGATATCAATGTGAGTGAGTAGGGATTGCCATGCAACGGATGCACTAGATCTATAAGTTTATGAAATCTCAAAAAGAAAACTAAGTGGGTGTGCATCCAACTTGCTTGCTTATTAAGACCTAGGGCAATTTGCGGAAGCCCATCGTTGGAATATACAAGCCAAGTTCTATAATGAAAAATTCCCACTATTATATGAAAGTGATAACATGGGAGACTCTCTATCATGAAGATCATGGTGCTACTTTGAAGCACAAGTGTGGAAAAGGATAGTAACATTGCCCCTTCTCTCTTTCTCTCTCATTTGTTGGGCCTTCTCTTTTTTTATTTGGCCTTTCTCTCTTTTTTTATTTCCTCACATGGGACAATGCTCTAATAATGAAGATCATCACACTTTTATTTACTTACAACTCAAGAACTACAACTCGATACTGGAACAAAATATGACTCTATATGAATGCCTCCGGCGGTGTACCGGGATGTGTAATGAATCAAGAGTGACATGTATGAAAGAATTATGAACGATGGCTTTGCCACAAATACGATGTCAACTACATGATCATGCAAAGCAATATGACAATGGTGATGTGTGTCATAATAAACGGAATGGTGGAAAGTTGCATGGCAATATATCTCGGAATGGCTATGGAAATGCCATAATAGGTAGGTATGGTGGCTGTTTTGAGGAAGGGTGAGAGTGTGTATAATCCATGGACTCAACATTAGTCATAAAGAACTCACATACTTATTGCAAAAATCTATTAGTTATCGAAAAGAAGTACTACACGCATGCTCCTAGGGGGATAGATTGGTAGGAAAAGACCATCGCCCGTCCCCGGCCGCCACTCATAAGGAAGACATTCAATAAATAAATCATGCTCCGACTTCATCGCATAACGGTTCACCATACGTGCATGCTACGGGAATCACAAACTTTAACACAAGTATTTCTCAAATTAACAATTACTTACTAGCATGACTCTAATATCACCATCTTCATATCTCAAAACAATCATAAGGATTCAAACTTCTCATAGTATTCAATGCACTTTATATGAAAGTTTTAATTATATCCCTCTTGGATGCTTATCATATTAGGACTAAATTTATAACCAAAGTAAATTACTATGCTGTTTAAAGACTCTCAAAATAATATAAGTGAAGCATGAGAGTTCATCAATTTCTACAAAATAAAACCACCGTCGTGCTCTAAAAATATATAAGTGAAGAACTAGAGCAAAATTTCCTAGCTCAAAAGATATAAGTGAAGCACATAGAGTATTCTAATAAATCATGATTCATGTGTGTCTCTCTCAAAAGGTGTGTACAACAAGGAGGATTGTGGCAAACTAAAAATCAAAGACTCAAATCATACAGGATGCTCCAAGCAAAACACATATCATGTGGTGAATAAAAATATAGTCTCAAGTAAAGTTACTGATAGACGAAGATGAGAGAGGCGATGCACGGATGCCTTCCGAGGCATCCCCAAGCTTAGGCTCTTTGTTGTCCTTGAAACTTATATGATGGACAATAGACCCGGGGCCATAGGTTTCACTAGAGGCTTCTCTTAAGATAGCAAATAATATGGTGGGTGAACAAATTACTGCCGAGCAATTGATAGAAAAGTGCAAAGTTATGACGATATCTAAGGCACTGATCATGAATATAGGCATCATGTCCATGCCAAGTAGACTGAAACGATTCTACATCTACTACTATTACTCCACACATCGACTACTATCCAGCATGCATCTAGATTATTAAGTTCATAAAGAATGGAGTAACGCATTGTCAGTGTCAAAACTGGCGGATCTCGGGTAGGGGGTCCCGAACTGTGCGTCTAAGGTGGATGGTAACAGGAGGTAGGGGACACGATGTTTACCCAGGTTCAGGCCCTCTTGATGGAGGTAATACCCTACGTCCTGGTTGATTGTTCTTGATGATATGAGTATTACAAGAGTTGATCTACCACAAGATCGTAGAGGCTAAACCCTAGAAGCTAGCCTATGGTATGATTGTACGTTGTCCTACAGACTAAACCCTCCGGTTTATATAGACACCGAAGGGGGCTAGGGTTACACAGAGTCAGTTACAAGCAAGGAGATCTACATATCCGTATTGCCTAGCTTGCCTTCCATGCCAAGGAGAGTCCTATCCGGACACGGGACGAAGTCTTCAATTTTGTATCTTCATAGTCCAACAGTCCGGCCAAAGGATATAGTCCGGCTGTCCGGAGACCCCCTAATCCAGGACTCCCTCAGTAGCCCCTGAACAAGGCTTCAATGACGATGAGTCTGGCGCAGTTTTGTCTTCGGCATTGCAAGGCGGGTTCCTCCTCCGAATACTCCATGGAAGATTTTGAACACAAGGATATTGTCCAGCTCTGCAAAACAAGTTCCACATACCACCATAGAGAGAATAATATTTCCACAAATCTAATCTGCTGACACGTTTTGACAGCACGACATCATGTCATGGCCCGGTCATTATTCGAACCGTTTTCCCCAGCCAACCCTACACATATTGCGAGGCGGTTTTCTTGACACGTCTTGTCGTAGCAGAGATCGTGTCCCCCTTATTACGGGATTCTCATCAATACGGAGTGGATAACCCACTCGCGCCCGTTGGTATGACTCCTTGATTTTAGGCGAGTCAAAAACGGCCGCGAGGAGGACGCTTGACATTCACCCTCTTTATAAATAGGCCAAGACCTGTCCTTTTTTCTTCTCGTGCTCAATCGAATCCTTCCCCCGCCTCGAGTTCCAACACCCCAAGCTCAGGTCAGGCGCTTTGGACCTTCAACCATGTCCAGATCCAACCTCCAAGGTCGGTGGATGCCTTCCTTTGTCACAGAGGAGGACATCAAGAAGCTGAGAGTGGCCAAATATCTGACCGCTGAAATTTCGCACAGGCTGCCCGCCCGAGGGCAGGTCATCCCCACTCCCGAACCCAATGAGAGTGTTGTGTTCATCTCTCACTTCCTCCGAGGACTAGGCCTCGCTCTGGATCCCTTTGTTAGGGGGCTCATGTTCTATTATGGGCGGGATTTCCATGATCTGGCCCCAGATTCCCTCCTTCACATCTCGTCATTCATCGTCGTATGTGAGGCCTTCCTCTGCATTACCCCTCACTTCGGCCTGTGGCTCAAGACCTTCAACGTGAAGCCGAAGATGATCGAGGGGCGACACGCAGAGTGCGGAGGTGCCGTAATAAGCAAAAGCGCTGATGCTCCATGGCCAGAGGGTTCCTTCCCAGAGGTGTCCAGTTTGTGGCAGCGGGAGTGGTTTTATATCACAACTCCCTGAAGTGCCAAGTGGGTAGCCGCCACTGCCTTTCGCTTGGGCCCCCACCACAACTGACGTCATGGATCAACAGGGGGCTGAGCTGGGCTCGAGCAAAGGATGTGTCGATATTGCAGAGCCGCATCCGAGATCTCTTTGAGAGAGATTTCAGCCTGGTTATGGTAATGCAAGTTATGCTAGTTCGTCGAGTCCAGCCTTGCAAACGTCGACCCTCCATATGTGGGAATTCAACCCGGAAGGATTGTGAACCATCCAGCACTTCCTCGGCATGACGCTTGAGGAGATGTACAAATTGTTCTTCGGACCCCCAATAGAGTGTCCGGATACCACCGAGGATGCGGGTCTGAGCTGCAATCGCCCCGCTACCCAAGTAAGTAAACCCATGGCCTAACACACTGTCCTTTTTTATCATGACATCATTCTGAGAAGTCTCTCTTTGACCAGGACTGGATAACAAAGGCAAATATGATCAGGTGTTCGCCCCCCTTCCCGAAGGCTTGGCCAATCCAGTACTGGACAAAATGCTCGAGCCGGCGCCTTATCAAGTGCCCTCAAAGGAAGATGGAGGGGGGAATAAAGAAGCCGCAAGCGGGGGAATTAGCACCTTCGTGAAGGAGGATAACCAGGAAGAAGAATCTGACATTCCCTCTCCCCGAGGGAGGAAGAGGACCACCTCTGAAGATCCGGAAACAAAGGCTTTCAAACGGGGGAAGAAATCCTCGCCAGGGGGTCCTGCTTCGGAGGGTGTTCTTGCCGCACAATGTCCGCAAAGGGGACCAGCTCTCTACTGAGCTGTAAGTAATCAAAAAGCACTTTAATAGTGAAAATATCCTGCCTTACTTCTGAAGACAATAACCGAAGCTTATATCTTGTAGTTCGGATCATAGCCCTTCTCGACAGAGTTCGTCTTCGGGGGATCTTCTTCCGGAGATGATGGAGAGCAAAACACCTTCCCCTGCCAACCCGCCTCATGAGGCGGGCGATCCTGAAGTGTCGTCGTGGAGGGTTTCTCCTGATCCGCCAAGGCCAGAGGGTAATCCTTTGGCTACCTGGAGTCCTTAGTATTCGGATCCTAAAGAGAGCAACAGAAAGAGTCCGAAACCGTACAGTGTGTGGTCAGACGCACTGAAGGATCTTCTGGAGCAAACGGCCATCTGAGAAGTGCATCATACGCTAATGGGTACGGTAATTGAAAGGATTTCATCCGCTGAAAGCGGATTGCATGAAGCTTTTAGGAGTCTGCTGAAAGGCTTTGAGGTACGTGAAATAGTGTATGTTTTTGACAGTACCACACACGTTAGGTGTGCCCTATGCAGATAGTAGCCCCTGAGACTCTGGTTGTCATCGAAAACGGTGGCAAACAGAGGATCATAGTTCCAGGTAATAACCAGACCGACTTTATGTGTAGGTTGCTGAAGCTCCGGTGGCTAGCCGGACTGATGGGTTTGCCGAGCTAAAACGGCAACTTGATGCGGCAGATGCCGACATCGTGCTTGTCAAGAAGCGCCTTGACGAGGCACAGGGTAAGTGATTTCTCCGATGATCAACACATAGTAAGAGGAGCATGATGCCAGTATCTTTAATATGTTGTGACTGCAGATGGAGCTGCCACCGTGGAGACCCTTCGGGCGGAACTTGCCTGAGCCAAGGAGCAAGCCAGAAATAGCGATGCGGCCGCTCTAAAGGCGGTCGAAGAGTTGAGGGACGAACAGGCCGCACATTGCCAGAGCAAGGAAAGAATGGCCAAGATGGCTGTTGAGTTGAAAGATGCCGCCGACCGTTACCAGCTTCTTGAAGAAGAAAACTGTGCGAATGCGACGGACCTGGAGAAGGCCATGGTAGTAGCCAAGGAAGCCCGCTCCAAAATACGAGCGACGAAGGAGGAGTTGCATCAAGCTGGAGATATCACAGCTGGGAAGCCCTTTTTTGTTGCGGACTAAGTTCGGAGATCCGAAGTATGCACCTCTTGATCAACTATGGAGTTCTGCAGACCCATACGTGGATTTGGCAGCAAGTGCTACTGATGCGGCCGAGTACTTCAAGGATCAAAAAGATCGTGAAGTGGAGAAGCTATTCTGGTCATAGTTCCATGCTCCAGTGCGTCCTCTGCTATTGAATGAGCAAATGGCCGAGTGGGCCGAGCTCCATAGGTTGTCCGGACTTGCCATGAGGTCTGTTGTGGATCATCTATGGACGGGAGGGCCAAGGCCGAATAGTTACTTTAGTTTAGTGCAACAATTCCTTGGCGCTGTGCCGCACATCGACGTATGAAGAGGTCGGCGTGCATAGAGGGTGCGCGGATGGCACTTGCCCGTGTCAAAACATACTGGGCAGATATGGAGGCCACCGCTATTGCAACATAGGGTTCGGCCGTGGGCCGAGTAGCCACCGAGCACTACTTTGAAGAGGTCCTTGAAGGCACTCATTCGATAAAGGTGTAGTGCTCGAAGAATATTATGTTCTAGTGACATGTATTCCCATTGTAAAAACAATATTTCATTGAATTATGAAGGCTGTATTTATACTTTTGCCTGAAAGTATTATGATGACTCCTATGTGGCCGTTTATGTATATATGTAGATAACCTGAAAGTTTGCAGTCGTCGGCTTCTGCCCCCACGCATATAATGCGGGGGTGTTCGCAAAAACGCGTATTCACACTTGATCCAACGTCTTGGTCCATTAAGGAGGTGGTAGCGCAGCGAACGAGGCAATCGGATATATTGCTTTAACACTTTCACTTAGCCATAGGAGTTTGACGGTGGGGCTACTATATAGCCCCTGGTACTTCTGCGCTCATCCGAATACGGGGCGCGTACGTACATGACCGGGAAACAGTCGTTAATGCGGAGGAATCCCGAAGATTCCATTGAGTCATCGAGTGGCTGACCAGTCTCGCGCTGTATCATGACAGTCAGTTTTCGGCTTTCTCTACTGAGGTGCTCATCCAGATGAACCAGGGCACAATCGCAGTAGTTCTCCTAGTGCTACCTTAGCCGATATAGCGGAACGTAAGGTACCAAAACATGGGAGCCGGGCAAACCCAACATTTGACCAAAGACATGATTCGGAGCTGATGCATATAAGGCCAAACTCGCGACGCCGAACACTCCCTAAGGTATTCGGTCTTTATAACATATGCCGGGTTGAACAATGCCCTTAATAATAAACCCCGAGTGTCCAGGTACGTGCAATATCCTGACGTGGCCACATGCCAAGAACGTCAGTATCCTTCTCGGTTGTATTGAGTATCCGGAGGATGTGAACAACAAGAGACAATAAGAAAGGTTTACGCAGGGTCTTAATCTAAAAAGAAACCTTTGAGCGGGTCCCTACTGGACGTCTGCGACCGTATCTCCGTTGTGCCATGTCCCAGACGAGTGTAGCATGATTGTCATTTGTAAAAGATAAGAACTTAGGTGAAAGTTGCCGTGCCAGAAAATTGGTTATTATCAATAAACCGTTAAAATTCAAGATAAGTCAGGTTGAGCCGAGCTAGGCCTGATTACACGTGGGAAGCCCCTGGTACCGTTTATGAGGGTTTGACCATCAAACCAATCTCATGTATTTGTAGTGATGCGTCGGACTCGTCTAACCGTGTCCGTGGTCTTGATGACCTGTCGTTTATTCTGGTTGCTGAGGCCGTCTAGTGCTCGGCTGTTAAAGCCGCCGCACATTCTTCCGCGCGTAGAGAACGCTCAATATTTCCACTAACGGTGATGGTGCCACGTGGACCGGACATCTTAAGCTTGAGAGAAACATAATGTGGTACTGCATTAAAACGAGCGAAAGCCGCTCTTCCGAGTAGTGCTTGATAGCCACTTCGGAATGGAGCGATGTAGAAAGTTAACTTTTCGCTTCGGAAGTTATCGGAAGAACCAAATACAACCTATAGCAATAGAGAGCCCATACAGCGGGCCTCTTGGCCTAGTATTACTCCCTTGAAGGTAGTATTGCTGCGACTGATTTTTGTCGGGTCTATCCCCATTTTGCGGATTGTGTCCTGATATATCAGATTTAGGCCACTGTCGCCATCCATGAGGACTCGTGTGAGATGGTATCCATTTATTATTGGGTCTAACACCAAGGTAGCTAATCCTTCGTGCTGGATGCTTGTCGCGTGATCCCCGCGATCAAAAGTGATCGAGCAGGCCAACCAGGGGTTGAACCTCAGGGTGACGGGCTCTATGGCGCGTGTGTCTCGGAGTGCATATTTGCTTCTCCTCTTTGTCACACGGATCATGTTTACTATTTTGACCTCTGGTGGGAATTTTTTCTGTCCTCCAGTGCTTTGCTAGCGAGGCTCGTCCTTGTCTTCGCTTGGTGTCTCCCCCCCTTGTGTTCGGCATTTAGTTTGCCGGCCTGCTTGAAGACCCAACATTCTCTGTGGGTGTGATTTGCAGGTTTATCGGGGGTGCCATGAATCTGACATAGTTTGTCAAGAATCTTGTTTAGGCCAGACGGTCCATCTCTACTGCCTTTGAAAGGCTTTTTCAGCTGACCTGGTCGAGAGCCCCTGAATCCGACGTTGACCGCCGTATTATCTAGGCTATCTTCTTTATTTTGACGCTTGTTTTTATTGCGTCGTGGTTTTGCGTTGCCATCCCTGACTTCGGATGTGCTTGGGTCGCTGGTGCTACTGCGGGCTAACCAGCTATCTTTCCCTGCGCAAAAGCGGGTCATGAGGCTTGTTAGGGCTGCCATTGTTCTAGGTTTTTCTTGGCCGGGGTGTCTCGCAAGCCATTTGTCTCGGACGCTGTGTTTGAAAGCTGCTAAGGCTTCGGCGTCCGGACAGTCGACGATTTGGTTCTTCTTTGTAACATCCCAAAATTCTAAATTTTGGAATTTTATATTAAATAAATATTTATGAATGTTTGTTTGATTTTTGTGTGACTGATTGTGTGAAATTGAGTGGCATTTGGAAATTTCAGAGACATTTGAATTTTATTTGAATTTGGATTCAACTTGGCATTCGAAATTTATTTCATATACCCCTGACAAATACTTGTTTAAAAGTATGAGAGGAGCTAACATGACACTCCAAAAATTTAGGAGAAATTAATGCCAAAAGTTTTTGAATTCAAATTGGAGTTTATTTGGAATTTATATAAAAATGTTTTCTTTTAGTTTGGATTTTTGCCTCTAGAAAAATGTTCACGTTGTAGGGTTTATTTTTCTGATTTTATTGATATATATATGTCGTATATAAAAATACTATAGGTTTTTCTATATTTAGTTTTTTCCCTCTCTGCTTTAATTCAAAAAAAAGGAAAAAGCCCCAGCATGCGGCTAGGCCAACAGGCCCAGCAACGCCGCAGCCCACCAGCGCGCCCGGGCCTACCAGCCCAGCTCCGCGCCAGACGCCCGGAGCCCCTTTGCCTCGGTCGCCCGCTCCCCTCTCGCTCGCCCCTGTGCCGCTGACCGCAGGGCCCCACTGCCCGATCGCTCTCGCCCGCGATCTTCTTCCTCCCCACGCCAGAACCACGCTGCCGCCGCCGAATCCCGGATTTCTCGGGATCCTCTCCTCGATCCGCCCCCTCCTTCAAGCACCCCTTCCCCTATAAATACCCCTCTCCCTTGACCGATTCCGCCCCAAAGCCCCTTCCGAGAAACCCCGCATCCTTCTCAATTGCTCGCCAGAGCCGAGTGCCCCCGCCGCGCCATTGCCGCCCCACCGCGCTACTCCGACCCCCTCACGCCTCCCGAGACCATCTCTGCACTCCTCTCGCTCGTCCACACCTCCCCGTGCACTCGTGCGAGCCTGAAACCCACCGGAGCGCCACCACCGACGATGCCCGAACGCAACCGCTGCCTAGACCTTGCCGCCGACCTCCTCCGTCCACCTACGGCACCATCTCGACCACCGCTGGACTCGCCGTCGAACGCCGCATCCGCCCGTACCCTTGCCGGAGCCCGCCAACGATCGGAGCGCCGTCGCCAACGACGTCCGAGCCGCTCGCCGTCGACCTTCCCCGCGGTGAGCTCTCCACTTCCCCTCCTCCGTCCGATTCTAAATCTATGGTATAGATTAGATGGATGAACAGTTAGGTTTATTTTTTAGTTCGGTTTTATTTACGGTTTTACGGTTTAGTCCAGATCGGTTTAGCCGACCGGTTTCTTTTATTTTCGTACGTGCGCAGTTTAGTTAGTTTTCGGCCAAGCGCCATTTATTTACGGATTGCCCACCATTTTAGCCCAATAGCAGTAGGCCACGTAGCATGTGCCTGTTTTGATTTTTATTTAGTTTATGTTTGAAAAAACAGAATAGTTCTGTTTTTAGATTCTTTATATCTTTTAGGTTCTGGATCCAAATTGGGTGATTCTTTTTGCTTTGTGTCACAAATTTGTTGAAGTTTCTTTCTGGATACTTAGTTTTCAAATTTGAGTAGTTTAAATTTGAATTACTTCAAATATGATTCAAACACTATTTTGGCTCTAGTTTGAGTTTTATAAAATATTTTTGATTGATTCTTTTTGCTCCTGGTCACTAGGACCTTTGCCCATCCAGTAGTTTTGAGTATTTTATTTTTAGTTTATTTTAAATTATGATTTTAGGCAAAACAGTACTGTTTTATATAGTTTAGTGTTATTTTCTTTTCCGTTAGTATTTATTTGTTTTTAACTATAAACCTTTTTGTATTTTCTTGCAAAAATTTAGTTTGGCTTCTGCTATTGAAAAGTAGAGAATTTTATTTTATTATAAAAAATTATTTTCTTTATTTTTGTTCGAAAACTTGTTTAGGTCATAGTTAGTGTTTCATAAAAGCTTTTTATTTGTTTCTTTTTGCTATTAAAACTTTATGAAAAAATACTTTATGTTAACCTAGTTGATTTAAATTTTATTTTCTGTTGAAGTTATTAGTTTAGTATTTTCTTTGTTAAGTTTTGCTTAGGACAAAACTGTTTTGTGTTATGTATTAGAGTTTTCTTTAGTAGTTTTGCTGTGTAGTTTTCCTTTGTTCTTATTTGGTGTCCCTTGTTGTTTTGCAATTTATTTGTTGGCTTATTATGAGTGTTAGAATTTCTTGCTAGTACGTTTGCTTATATGAATGCTATGTTTGACTATATAGATTTTCAACGGAGTGACGAATTGTCACACCCTAGCTGGTTCATGCATTTGAGTGTTGCATCATGTCTACTTTTACAGAAACTTGAAATGGGGATGATAGAACCCCCAGCACACCCCTGGAAACAACTAGGCTTTACTAAAATTATTTTCAATGAACCCAAAATGCCCTTCACAAATTGTTCATCATTTCTAGATTGGGTTAAAACCCCTGGCAAAAATGGTGCACTCTTTTCTATGACATTCTGGATTCTCTGAATTAAATCATAAGTATTTGAATTTGGGCATTTAAATGCTATAAAATATTTTAAATGCCCAAATAATTCTGGATTTAAGTGAGGGCTGTTAGGAATAATCCCAAAAGAGCCCACAATTACTTTTAGGATTTTAGTAAGTGCCTAAGTAATTTTAATAAAGCCCTAAAGTTATAGAAAAATAGAAAAAGAAAACAAAACAGGAAAAGAGAGAAAGAGAAAGGCTTACCTGGCGCCCACCCAGCAGGCCCACCTGCCGGCCCAGCCCAGCCACCGCTCCAGCGAGCTGCTTCGCTTGGCCAGGCAGGCAAGCAGCTGCTCAACGGAGAGCATAGCATGCGTGCCACGCAGATGCCCGCCGCCTCGCCACTCCCCTCGTTGAGCTGTCGACGTGGGACGAACCCCCTCTCTCTCCCCGACCTCGCAGACACTCGCTCTTCCCTCTGGCTCCTCTCTCTCGCCCTCCCCAACGTCGCCCGAGACGTCACCATCGCCGCCGCTCGCCGCAGCCACGTCCAACGCCGTCCCCGCACCCTCTCACCGTGTCCGGACGGTTCGCCGTCGTCGACTACGTTGACTAGCCAAGCCGCACGACGCTGGAGCCCCTGCATCGTCCCCGCCGCCGTCGTCTTCAACCTCGGGCCGCCCGAGATCGCCGTCGCCGTTCCGACCGCACCGAGCCTTCCCTGAGTACGCTGATCGTCTCTGCGGCTTCCCAGTGAGCTACTGCTCCTCCCCCTTCTCTCTGCTTCGTCGCTAGAGCTCTGTAGCCGCCGTGCCTCTTTCGTCCGAACGCACCAACGCCTGAGCTCGTCGCCGACGTAGCTCCGGCCGCTTAGTGGTCCCGCTGGCACATCCAGTGTGCTCACTGCATCACGTAGATGTTGTAGGTGCTAGCGCCACACCACCTAGGCCACTGCAGCCACGCGCACGAGCTGGCCCGAGCTTCGGCCTCCGCCAAGCTCGTCGCTAGCGATGCTCCGGCCACTCCCCGGCCAAGCCATCACCACGGCTGGATGCGGGCGAGCACCAGCTGCCCGTAACTGCTCTCCATGCAGCAAATGGTGTCCTGTGGGCAAATCCCGCAGCACGTCGCCGCGTCTGGCCTCGCCGGCGGCTAAACGCCGGCAGGCTTTGACCCGCTGACCGGTGAGGTTGACTCTGCTGACACAGGTTGATTTCCCCCCTGAGCCTATGACACGTGGGGCCGGCCTGTTAATTAGTTTAGGATTAGTACTAACTAATTTTAATTAGTTTAGGTCACTGACATGTGAGCCCAGGCCCCACTGACAGTTAGTTAGTAATAACTTAATTCTGTTAGTTAGCTGAGACACTGACAGACCGGGCCCACCAGTCAGGTTTGACTGGCCCTGGCGCCTTTGACTCGCTGACGTCACAGTGACACCATGCTGACGCAATTATTTAATTTCTGGATTTATTTTCATATAGGAAATTGCAAAAAATAGCCTAAACTTCTAAAAATCATAGAAAATCAACCATAGCTCCAAATCAAACAAATTATATATGAAAAATGATCAGAAAAAATCAATCTATCCATCTGTAATAGTTTCATGCATGACAAAACAGTTAACCTTACTGTTTAGGTGAAACAATCTAGTACACTTATTATGCATAAGAACTTTAACTTTCATTTTAATCTTTGATTCAAATGAACCCATTTCAACTTGTTTCACATTGCATTAGGCAGGACACATCATTTTTCCATGTAATAGCATGCATCATATTGTTGCATATTGCCATGTGTTGATTATGTTTTGTGTGTCCTTCGTGGTAGGTTCTGCCTCCGAGGATATCTCCGAGTATCCAACCGAAGGGCAGTACCCTACTACCACTCCATCAGGCAAGCAGCCCCATTGATCATATCGATACAATCCCATGTTCTCGCCTCTGCTCTCATTTACTGCATTAAGACAACAATGTTTCAAACTGCTGTGTGCTACGGTAGTTGAACCCTTATCCTCTGCATGACGTGTCATTGCCATAGTAACTAGATGAAACCCACTAGCATGTGTAGGAGTTGATTGAGCGATGTATGTGTTTCCTACCTTGCTATGCCTGCTATGCTTAGAGTTGTGTCAGGTCTGGTTCATTTGGGTGATGGGCTAGAGTGAAATGATTATGTCGGTAATGTGAGGGATGTGTTGAACATGTTTTGGTAAAGGTATCGATGAGAGGCCATGTAGGAGTACATGGTGGGTTGTTTCATTGAGGCCGTCCATAAGAACTGAGATCTGTATGCGTGATTTAAGATTCAGCTACTACCACACATTGGGCCCTGAAATATGACCCCGCTCGACTTACTGACCCCTCTCGTCCTCTGTCCAGGAGTTGCAACTAGTTTCTGGTGTTTGTAGGTTATGTGTTGGTGGCCGTGCGTAGCGCTGACCCTAGGGGTGGGCTATGACGCGGTAGATACACTGTGGCCGGGTATGCCGGGCGCCCGTTTGGCGTCTCGAGACCCTGTACACATCGTTTGGGGCTGTTGAGGACACCCCAGCCAGATTTCCTTGCGGATGGAACCTAAATAGGCGATAAACCTGGACTAGAAACTTGTGCGGTTAGTCAGGTCGTGGTCTACACCAACGTCGGCTTTCGCTTGAAGTCTGCTGAGCACATGTCGTGTGCAGACGCTAAGTGGTGGAAACATGTGTGATGAAGTACACCCCTGCAGGGTATAAAACTATTCGAATAGCCGCGTCCGCGGTAAAGGACTACTTGGTTGCCTATACACTTCATAGACAAGTTAATGGTTACTACTAAAAGACTCAAGATAAGTGTGAGTACCGAGGATGGCTCTCTCGTAGGATGACGAGGGAGGATCTCCGGTGGAGTATTGTGTTGGTGATTAGTGGACTCGTGTGCGAAAACTATTTGACTAGTGGTGTCCCGTAGGATAGCTTAGCCAAGAGTCAAAGCTGGCTTGCTGCAATAACTTCACCACCTTCTTGAGAATGAGCATGTATAGTAGGTTCTGATGTAAGACTTGCTGAGTACCTTTGTACTCATGTTTGCTTAATTACTGTTTCAGACGACAACACCACCCCCTCCAATGGGTTTATGTAGATCTCGACATTGATGAGTGACTTGCCACCCAGGTGGTGATCCTGGCCATGGAGGGCCCTATGTAGATAGACAGGCTTCGAGAAGCCTTCTTGCTTTCTAGTGTCTGTACTCAGACTATTTGCTTCCGCATGTGCTTGTATGCTTGTATGACTTGAGTGTCGGGTCATGTGACCCCTACCTGTATGAACATGTTATGTATGGCTCTCCGGAGCCTTTAAATAAAGTACGAGTTTTGTTGTGATGCCATGTTGTATTTGCACATATCGAGCATATTGTGTGCATGATTGAAATGCTTGGTATGTGTGGGATCCGACAATCTAGTTGTTTATCCTTGGCAGCCTCTCTTATGGGGAAATGTAGTCTAGTGCTCCTTGAGCCATAGTAGTCCGCTACAGCCCAGTTCACCGGAGTCCTGCTAGCCCAGCACTACTGCTTAGGACACGTGACTGGCCGACATGTGTTTCACTTCGTTCCTATGTCCGTCCCTTTGGGGAAATGTCACGCGGTGACTTCCGGAGTCCTCCCTAGCCTGCTACAGCCCGGGTTCCCCGGAGACCTATTAGCCCAGTGCTACAGCCCGGATTCACACACTGATTACCGACATGCTCGATGTGATTCATGTATGCCTGTCTCCATAGGTCTGTGCGGCTTTGGGTTCACGACTAGCCATGTCAGCCCGGGTTCTCTGTCATATTGATGCTAGCGACACTATCATATACGTGGGCCAAAAGGCGCAAACGGTCCCGGGCCATGGTAAGGCGACACCCATGGGGATACCGTGCGTGAGGCCGCAATGTGATATGAGGTGTTACCGACTAGATCGATGTGACTTGGAATCGGGGTCCTGACACGAATATTTTATCAAAGATTCCGAGAGCGTTATTATCTTCATGAAGTAATACCAGGCAAGTTCACTTTGACCATGTTTTCCATACCTATGTTTATTTGCATGTAGTAGCACCCTTTCAACAATCCCTCCAGTAGTGTTATTGAATCTTGTAGTTGAGTAGAATGCATGAGGTAGAAACCCATCTCCCTGTTACGAAAACCCGGGACATTACATAGTTTTAATGCTACGCTATAGTAGACGGGGTTTGGTATAAGTGCATGAGAGTGGTGTAAAGGAGGACTCTACGTCAATGGCGACAACTTCATGATGGCACCGGCAAGGACTACATCTTCAGGACTCCTCAAGATTTAGAGACTCGAGACAAGAATTCAATACACACTACTGGGTGAAGGACGGCTGACGGGCACCCTGGAGAAACCAGTGGTTGGCCAGGATGCATGGAGAAGCGCCATGACATCTTGCGGAAAGCTTCACCCAGACTCAAAGAGACAGAAGAATACTTCATGCCCGAAAGCTTACCTGTGCAACCGCAAGTCATTATGGGCTCTGGCTTGGTTGACCTTAGTGGTGACTCTGGATGGGACGGTGCTAGCAGATGTAGAACTACGGTAGGATTGGATGAGCACCGGACAGTGGTCAGGGGAACTCTTCGGAAGACCATGTTTTCGGTCGTCTTGTTCTCAAACAACCTGAAGTACGAGAACGCAAAAATCTTGCGGGTAAAGTGTAAAAACCTCTGCAGAGGTTAAAACCTAATCGATTAGCCGTGTCCCCGGTTACGGACAATTTGAGCCTCTGGACTTGGATCTATCTCGGAACTCTCAACACTGGATTGATAACTTAATTGTGGGCAACATATGATGATTTGGGCTATGAGACATCGGTTGGCGGAACCATGTCATGATAGAAAACTCCGTAGTACAGACTCCTGATATTCCTTTGTTGTAGGGAAAATAAAACCAGCTTTTACGCAAAAACATCAGACACAGAGCCACAAAGCCATATTGCATATAGAATAGTTTTATCATCTGCTTTCCTCATATTGTGATCTTGCTGGTACATTCAATGTACTGACCTACAAGGCTGCAACGTATCATGTTGCAGATATTTCTTCGACGAGTAAGAGTTACGATACAGGGTTACAGTCTACACTCAACTTGCCGATGGCGTTGTTGGGGCTCCACACCCGATTGTTTGTTTCCGCTGAGACTTATGAGCTATATATCAGTTTTACGTTATTTATACATATGATTGCACTTTGATATATACATTGATGTACTGTGTGTGCCAGCATACCGATCCAGGGACGGCACAGATACACAGAGGCTTGACCGTCTGAGGTCGGGTCGCTACAGATATGGTATCAGAGCACATGTTGACTGTAGGACATGACCCTAGAAATCGGAAAGCCCTAGGACAGGAAATCTCTAAAATTTTATTTTCAAAAAAAACATCCCTTACTTCTTATCTTTTCTGATTTTATAAAATATCTTCTCTTACCTCAAATAGTTAGAATATACCACTTTCCCCTTTTGACCACACGGAGGTTCAACTGAAGCCGCTCCAAGAAGGACAAGATATCAGACAACCGATGACCATTTCAGAGTAAATAGGATTTCACCATGCATTAAAATAGTTGAAGCTACAACAGTTGAAGACTCCGGAGACTCGAAGAATCTGAAGACTCTAAAGATTTATTTGACTATTAGAAGACCAAACCCTTGTTATATACTTACGTTAGATGCGACGATTTGTGAGCTGTCATCTGTTTGATGTTTTTTTGACAACCACAAATAAAACCCATTTTCAAAACTATTGTTTGTATTGTGTGTATCCCTCCCCACCTCTCTCTTATCTCACCCTAAAACCCTTGGACCCAGTAGATGATGAATGCAGTTGGACTGGTATTCTCTGGACCGAAAACCCAGCCAAAGGCAGAGCTATGGATTCAGAACATGGAGAATCATTTCGGGAGCAATTTGGTTTCAAGGAAGAATGAAGTATCGTATGCTCTTCAGTACTTTGAAGGAAGTGCTGCAACATGGTGGCATATGCATCAAGCTATACAGGGATGGAATGGAGCAAGGACTTGGGAAGAATTCAAGAAGACTCTGACAAGATCACGTCTTATCCGGAAGCACTATGATACCCCAAGAAATAAACCTTGTGCCTGCAAGATTTGCGGAGAAATAGGACACACCCAGGAGAAACACAAGGATGGATGCCCTCATTGTAAGGAGAAACACCCAGATGAGGAATGCCCTACTAGTCAGGTGACTTGTTTCTCGTGTGAAGGAACCACCCACTACCCAGCTCAGTGTCACATTTACCCCACGGTGCAACAAACTATTCAGAAGCAGGAAGATGGAATGAAAGAAGCCCTCCGAGAAGTTATGAAAGAACATATGATTAAGGAAAGTGCTGAAGACCCTGATGGAGAAAGCCTCAACAGATTTTACTCCAATGCTTGTTATTCATGTGGCGAAGAAGGACATTTTTCACAGTATTGCACCAAGGAAAGAAAAGAGTATCTGGGATACTTCCCAACAGAAGCAGTGGAGCTTGATCCACATGGAATAGAACGTTTGATCAGAACGAAGAAAACGAAGAAGAGAAAACAAAGACACCCTCAGAACAAACCAATTTCTGCAAAGATGGACAAGAGTCATATTACCTGTTTTGAATGTAAGGATGTCGGGCATTATGCCAATGATTGTCTCGAAAGGAAGCAAGGTACTCAAGGAGCAGGCACCATCACCAAGAAGCCTTGAGACATGCCGGAAGTTATTTGTTTCCGTTGCAAGGAAGCATGACATTTTGCTAGGGATTGTTCAAATCATGAGAAAGCTAGAGCTGAGTAGTGGAGATGCTGATATCAGTAATAAGGGTAGTAAGGAAAACACTTTTTCATGAGAATGCAGGGTTGAGTTATGTAATATATTACTCAGAGATTGTAAAAATCCATGACTCAATAAGGTTGATATGTCATATGCTAAAAGGCTTTAAGGAGTTGTTATGTTTTATCTTGGAAATTAATATTCTGGGTGAACATGGAAGAAAATGAGTTGTGATGCATAAACTGGATGTTGGAAATTGAGTTTGAAGTTTTGTTTGGATGATATGAATGTGTACCCAAGGAGATGTGTATCTTATGCTGAGCACCATTTTTGTTTTACAACTGCAGATGACGACCCTTTATGAGTCTTTCCTTAAGGGCCCGGAAACGATCATGACCCTGACAAGTGATCATGACTACCCGAAGATCCTGAAGGACATGATGAAGCATATTCACCTTGAAGGAGATACAATCTACAAAGACTACCCCTCCATGGAAAAGGGAGTGGAACTTTGGTATGTGGAGGTACACCTCCACCGTACGAAAGGAGTTTGCCCAAAGACGATGGGGCAATACTTTTTCATCTCACGTGTACCACAACCAACTTTCTTCGACGCTGTTCGTGAAGCAGCCATGGAAGCCATACGCCAGATTAGAGAAATACTTGAAGCAAGACTCCGTTGTACTCAGGAATACCTAAGAGAAGTGCATGCAGAGATGATGAAGGTGAAGCTCAAGGCCACCACGATGAAACAGAAGATTGAAGATTTCAAGGCGCATGTCGCACAATTCCAGTGGGATTGAAGAATCCTGAAGGAGGAAAAAATTAATAAAGTTGGGAGTAATGCCTGACCATACCAAACCAAGTGGGTGGCAGCATTTGTAATAAAGTACTTTTTGGAATTTGGATTTACGAAAAATGGTTAAGGATGTAATAAAAGATTTGATATGAAAATAATATGATTTATGGATAAACTAGTGCATTTTTTCTGGTGTGGTAGTACTCCGTGAAGCCACAGGATCAATGAAGAAAGAAATGTGTTATTCATGACGGTCCATAGAAAGGAGCTGGACCAAATAAGTTGGAATTTTGTATGATCGTCACCACAAGGGTATGAAGGAAGAAGTACTATTGGATTTAAAGGAGATGTAATGCTAATCCTCGGAAGGATGAGTTAAACTTGTACAAGAGTTGAAGTGGGCCATAACCCACAGGCCCAGGAGCTAGTTAATAAGAAGGAAGCACATCTTGCTGAATGAAGATATTTCGGAAGAAAACTCTGAGTTAATCAGCCGACATTTTGAGGAGGATACGAAAACCCGAGAGTTGTGAAGAAACATTAGATGTCTTGTCCAGCTTGCAGAAATAATGGATTTATTCGAACTCAGTTCGTTGACAGGAGAAATTCTGCAATGCTTGTGAGTATGCCCAAGTGTTAGAATATGTGATTCGATGTCTGCATATGTAGTAATGGTTCAAGTACGGGATGGATTGGCCCCGATACCGGAGACTTCTATCATGAACTATCATATGTTGATGGAAAATCAGAGATCCTTGAAAACCCTAGAAGAGTGTCGACACGATAAGCCAAAACCATATAATGGTAGGATGATTGATCCATGTACCAGGCACCCGTTGCCAATCGTAGGATATACGGTGAGATTCAACCAAACCCATTTTTCTG
Source organism: Triticum urartu (assembly GCF_056163025.1). Lineage (NCBI taxonomy): Eukaryota > Viridiplantae > Streptophyta > Magnoliopsida > Poales > Poaceae > Triticum > Triticum urartu. The sequence continues at coordinate 378,500,105 of NC_141875.1, forward strand.
CAGGAGAAACCATACATGGTTGACCACCATGAGAATTTCGGTAGTTATTTAGTATTGGCGACAGACCAGTCAGCTAAGAAGACCCAGTCTCGGAAGAACGACACCAGGATGAAAGGACACGTGTTTGAGGAAAAGGTTATGCCCCGACCGGAAGAGCACCCGTGAAAGAGTTATTCCAGGGAATATGAGAAGACCGACACCGTCAACTCAAAAGAATGAGCACATGAGTTTTGGACGGGACCATAACCCTGCTTTGAAGTGTGGTAGCACACTAGACCATTCCAATCAATGGCATTGCTAGAAGACCCCAAACCCTAACCTTTTCTTGCTAGCCTCTTCGAATCTCGAGGACGAGTATCATTTTTAAGTGTGGTAGGTTTGTAACACCCCAAAATTCTAAATTTTGGAATATTATATTAAATAAATATTTATGAATGTTTGTTTGATTTTTCTGTGACTGATTGTGTGAAATTGAGTGGCATTTGGAAATTTCAAAGACATTTGAATTTGGATTCAACTTGGCATTAAAAATTTATTTCATATACCCCTGACAAATACTTGTTTAAAAGTATGAGAGGAGCTAACATGACACTCCAAAATTCAGGAGAAATTAATGCCAAAAGTTTTTGAATTCAAATTGGAATTTATTTGGAATTTATATAAAAAAATGTTTTCTTTTAGTTTGGATTTTTGCCTCTGGAAAAATGTTCACATTGTAGGGTTTATTTTTCTGATTTTATTGATATATATATGTCCTATATAAAAATACTATAGGTTTTTCTACATTTAGTTTTTCCCTCCCTGCTATAATTCAAAAAAAGGAAAAAGCCCTAGCGTGCGGCTAGGCCAACAGGCCCAGCAACGCCACAGCCCACCAACACGCCCGAGCCTGCCAGCCCAGCTCCGCGCCAGACGCCCGAAGCCCCTTCGCCTCGGTCGCCCGCTCCCCTCTCGCTCGCCCCTGTGCCGCTGACCGTAGGGCCCCACTGCCCGATCGCTCTCGCCCGCGATCTTCTTCCTCCCCACGCCAGAACCACACCGCCGCCGCCGAATCCCGGATTCCTCGGGATCCTCTCCTCAATCCGCCCCTCCTTCAAGCACCCCTTCCCCTATAAATACCCCTCTCCCTCGACCGATTCCGCCCCAAAGCCCCTTCCGAGAAACCCCACCTCCTTCTCAATTGCTCGCCGGAGCCGAGCGCCCCCGCCGCGCCATTGCCGCCCCACCGCGCTACTCCGACCCCCTCGCCGCCTCCCGAGACCATCTCTGCACTCCCCTCACTCGTCCGCACCTCCCCGTGCACTCGCGCGAGCCCGAAACCCACCAGAGCGCCGCCACCAATGACGCCTGAATGCAACCGCCGCCTCGACCTCGCCGCCGACCTCCTCCGTCCACCTACGGCACCATCTCGACCACCGCTGGACTCGCCGTCGAACGCCGCGTCTGCCCGTACCCTCGCCGGAGCCCGCTGATGATCGGAGCGCCGCCGCCAATGACGTCCGAGCCGCTCGCCGTCGACCTTCCCCGCGGTGAGCTCTCCACTTCCCCTCCTCCGCCCGATTCTAAATCTACGGTATAGATTAGATGGATGAACGGTTAGGTTTATTTTTTTAGTTCGGTTTTATTTACGGTTTTTACGATTTAGTCCAGATCGGTTTAGCCGACCGGTTTCTTTTATTTTCGTACGTGCGCGGTTTAGTTAGTTTTCGGCTGAGCGCCGTTTAGTTACGGATCACCCACCGGTTTAGCACAATAGTAGTAGGCCACGTAGCACGTGCCTATTTTGATTTTTATTTAGTTTCTGTTTCAAAAAAAACAGAATAGTTCTGTTTTTAGATTCTTTATATCTTTTAGGTTCTAGATCCAAATTGAGTGATTCTTTTTGCTTTGTGTAACAAATTTGTTGAAGTATCTTTCTGGATACTTAGTTTTCAAATTTGAGTAGTTTAAATTTGAATTACTTCAAATATGATTCAAACACTATTTTGGCTCTAGTTTGAGTTTTATAAAATATTTTTGATTGATTCTTTTTGCTCCTGGTCACTAGGACCTTTGCCTATCCAGTAGTGTTGAGTATTTTATTTTTAGTTTATTTTAAATTATGATTTTAGGCAAAACAGTACTGTTTTATATAGTTTAGTGTTATTTTCTTTTCCGACCGCACCGAGCCTTCCCCGAGCACGCTGATCGTCTCTGCGGCTTCTGAAAGTGCGTTATATCGACTAGAGGGGGGGGGGTGAATAGGCGATTTTTATGAAAGTCTTCAAAACATGGAAGTTATGAAGACAAACAGTAGAGATATGCCTATTACTATGCAGCGGAAGTTAGACTACACTAGGCAAGCCATGGTCAAGTATCAACAGAGTGAAAGCACAGTGACAAATAGCTGTAGTGTAATAAGGATCAGGTAGGAAGAGATTATGAAGCCAAACAGATCATACACTCACGTTGTGAAGACAAAAGATAGAACAGACATGCAATGACTTCACAATGAGTGATCAGTAAGTAAAAGGAAGTGAAGATGAAACCAGTGACTCGTTGAAGACAATGATGTGTTGGACCAGTTCCAGTTGCTGTGACAACTGTACGTCTGGTTGGAGCGGCTAGGTATTTAAACCTTAGGACACACAGTCCCGGACACCCAGTCCTGAACACGCAGCTCAGGACACCAAGTCCTCACCGTATTCTCCTTGAGCTAAGGTCACATAGTCCTCGCCCAATCACTCTGGTAAGTCTTCAAGGTAGACTCCCAAACCTTCACAGACTTTGTTCACTGGCAATCCACAATGTCTCTTGGATGCTCTGAACGCGACGCCTAACCGTCTGGAGGATGCACAGTCCTCAAGTGTAATAAGTCTTCAGATCACACAGACAAGAAGACTTAAGTGATGCCCAATTCTCTCTGGCTCTGGTGGTTAGGGCTTTATCCTCGCAGGGAATTCTCTCTCAAAGGCTTCGAGGTGGGTTGCTCTCAAACGACAAAAGCCGTACTCTCAATTTGAGCAGCCAACCGTTTATGGTTGTAGGGGGTGGGCTATTTATAGCCACTTGGCAACCCGACCTGATTTGTCCGAAATGACCCTGGGTCACTAAGGAACTGACACGTGTCCCAACGGTCAGATTTCAAACTCACACGGCAACTTTACTTGGGCTACAAGCAAAGCTGACTTGTCCGACTCTGGACAAGATTCGCTCTCATTGTCTTCACTCGAAGACATAGGTTTTTGGTTTAGGCATCACTTCAGTCATTCTGACTGGTTCTCTTGGACCCCACTTAACAGTACGGTGGTTCCTATGACTCAACACAAAAGAAAAAGGAACTATGAAAGATCTTAGTCTTCGAGCTCCATAGGCTTCGTATCGTGTCTTCTCTTGTCATAGTCTTCAATGTGAATATCTTCATATACCACCTTTGACTTCAATGTCTTCATACATTTTTAGGGGTCATCTCTGGTAGTAAAACCGAATCGATGAGGGACTTCTACCTGTGTTATCCTGAAATTCTCACAAACACATTAGTCCCTCAACTAGGTTTGTCGTCAATACTCCAAAACCAACTAGGGGTGGCACTAGATGCACTTACAATCTCCCCCTTTTTGGTGATTGATGACAAACTAGTTGAAGTTTTCAACGGGGAATATAATCTGTGAAATTGTAAAGGATAAGGAATTGTCTTCATAAGTTGCAAGGGCTCCCCCTGAAGATGTGCATATAAGTTAATTTGCTTTTGGAATGCAAATGCACATGGCAGGTTGTACTTGTGCAGATCCACTTCAGCTTATGATGACAATCCACTATGCATGTGAAAGTATATGAAGATAATGACATGCATAATGGAAAATGGACATCTGCAGAATGAGCTAAGTGCGGAATTTATCGTCGCACATGCGGAATTTATCTTCGCAAAACAAGGTGGCAAATAAGTAGCAGACTACCATCTAGTTTAAGTGTTACAACTCATAAGAACCAAAGGTAGCAAAAAAAATGAGAGTTGTAAGCACGAAGCAAATTATAAGGCACCCGCCCATATGAACCCGCTTGAAGACTATCAATCTCATATGCTTCTCCCCCTTTTGTCAGTAAGGACCAAAAAGGTTCGAAGACATAGAGCCTCTACTCGTTCCCATGAGGAGTAGGTGAAGTAGCAGGGTTGTTGATGTTGTTTGGCGGTGCAGAAGAGCTTGGAGGTGCTGAAGCAGGTGGTGGTGAAGTAGCATCGTCTTCTTCCTCAATAATTCTGGCAGTGACTGTGGCAGCGGAGGAAGAGAACTCAGAGTCTTCAAGGGATGGAGTTCCTAGCAGCACAGCCCTTCGAGGAGGTGTGGAGTCAAACTTGAATCTCTTAGTGAAGCCATCCTCTTGAAGATCAGCTTCAGAAAGCATCATCGTTAGCCCTTTCCATGTGCGGCGACAGGTTTCATGGGCAACGAAAGCGTTCTTGGTGGCAAGATTTCGAGTGCGATTAACAGCCACCAAGAGGCTTTTCATCTGACGCTCCAGCCAGTCATGATGCCTATCTTGTTTCTGATGTAGGGCCACAAGAAGCTCTCGGTCGTTGAGAACACGAGTGCGCTTCTTGGGTCTTGAAGCAGTGGCACTGTCAGTGGCTTTAGTTGAAGCAGGGTGTGGTGCACGTGTAGTGCCAGCCAAAGGATACACCCGAGAAACTGCTTCAACGCCTTCAACATTCTGAGTAAAACTCTGATGTTCTGCATTCTGAAGACTTAGAGGTTGCTTGGCAGGCTCAGAATATATGGCTTCAGTAGACATGTCCACGTCAGGCAAGAAGATCCGATGGTTGCAGGCTGAAGACTGATACGAGATGGCGGAGTGTAGCTTGATCAGCCGCATGACCCAAGGGGCGTAGAACTTCAAACCAAACAGATCCATGTCTAATGCAGCAAGTTGGCGTATGAAGAAGTCCTGTGCATTGAAGCATTTGCCATTAAGTATATAGAAGACCAATGTCTTCATTGCACCCTGAAGCTTGGCATTTGGAGAGTGCCCTTTGATAGGCCAGAGAGTCCGCCTGATGATGTGATAGATGGTTCTGGGCAGGTACTCAAGGTCTTCAACGAAGAGCTCTGTGGGATACACAGCATCTTGAGGCAATGGCTTCATCATGCTGAGCATTTGGCTCATATTAGGTTCTGGCCGCTGAAAGATGCTCTCAATAGCTTCAGCATGCAGTTGACAGCCTTACTCGAAAAGATCGCCAGGAGTGGGCAAGCTAGTGAGCTCAATGATGTCAAATGCATTGGCTTCATGATGGACGTTGCCAGTCATCCACTCCAGGATCCAAGTCTTCGGATCTCTGCTGTATCCTTTGATGTGAAGGGTGGCATAGAATTGTAGCAGCAGCTCTTCATTCCAATGCTCTTCATCAGTGACAAACTGCAGCAGACCCACTTGCTTGAAGCAATCCAACGCTTCTTCTAGACAGGGCAGACCAGCTATAGCTTCAACGTCAAGGCGCTTGTGTGGGAAGATGCGACCTTGGTTGTAAAGAATGCAAGAGTAATAGCTTCGCTGAGGATAGCTCCAGAACCGATCAGATGATATCCGTTCCCTTGAGTAGGGGTTCCTGGAGCTATTGAAGAACGTGTTGTCTGCCCTGAAGCCATTGATGTTGAAGGAGCCAGGTGCTGATGCAGGACCTGGAAACCTTGGTAGTCTTGGAATTGGCTTCTGGACCTGAGGCCTGTGCTCAACATGATAGTTGAATTGGGGACCGGCAGCAGACTCAGGAACAGAAGTGGTGGGTTCAGTGGCTTCACTGTCTTCTGAAGCTTTTGCTGGGGAGGGCTCCACATTAGCTTCGTTGTTGGTTGTGGCAGCCTCAAGATTTTCACCCTCCGCTTGACTAGCTGGAGGGTCGGTCACAAGCACGTTCTCCTGGAGAACTGCTTCTTGGTGGAACAGGGGAGTGGGATCTTGTAGTACTTCTTCTGCGGCTGATGCAGCCGGAATGTCTTCAGCATAGACTTGAGGCCTTGGACCTTTGCGAAGCCTGCGGAACGCAGACGACGCCTGTGGGGTTGGAGTGGGCTGGGCCTCATAGTCTTCTTCCTCTTGAGGGCGGGCGTCAGTGGACGACCAACGCTGATGAGTTCGCTGTGTTCTAACTGAGGAAGGGCTGCATCATCTTCTACATTGTCACGATGACCAATGTCTTCAGCAGCGATGGGATCAGCTGCTGGAGTGTCTTCAGCTTCAGGAGCCTCTGTGGAAGCAGGCTCATAAACCGTCAGTTGACGTTCTGCGTCAGGGTGAACCATAGAAATGGGTTCAACTATCAAGGGCTCTGTGGGAGCAGCCCGAGCTTTCTTGGTCTTTCTCTTTTTCTTGCTGGGGGCAGTAGGAGAGGCTTCAGAGCTTTTCCTCTTTCTGGCTTCAGCCTCAGCAGTTCTTGTCTGCTTGAGCTCTGAAGCTGTTGACCGGCTCTTTGGCTTCGAGCCAGTCATTCTTGTTGGGAAGACAATCGGAACTGCTTCTTGCCTTGGTGCTTCATATTCAGCCGTAGCAGGCTTCTTCTTCTTCTTTGCGGCCATCCGGGGTCGATGCTAGGACGCCCAAGTGCCTTGCGCTTCTCAGCCTCATTATAGGCTTTCACACATCTGTCAGCCAGAGTCTTCATGCACTCACGCGAGCCCTGAGCTTCTGCACGCTTCTTCACAAAGGCTTCCTTGAGCTCATGCATCATTGTCTTGAAGTTCTTCACTTCTTGCATGCTGAGCTTGGCCATATGCTTCTTGAACTGAGCCTTTTCATAGTCAATTTTCTGCTTCAGTTCAACTATGCGCTGGGCAATAGCAAGTTCTGAAGTAATGGCGCCTTGGAAGGCAACACTAAGGCCAATAGGTAGCTGCAGATCTTCAAAGCTGATGTTTGGCGTGTCAAACCACTCGTCAATGAAGCTGTGGATGATGGTGACATCAAAGAGAGGCAGATTATTGAAGATTTCTGCTTCTTCTTTGCTCTTGATGAGCTGCTCAAGAGCGTCATCTGCAAGATCTTCATCATTTGACAGATCAATGGCTTCATTGCGCAGGATGGCAGCAGCTGTGAGCTCTTTGCCAGTGTGAGACAGAGGCATCTTGGCCTTCTGGTGCCTTGAGACGCGTGATAAGTCTTCAGACTGCACATTGTCTTCAGGAGGTGCAGTCGCCACTGGCTTCGCCTTTGAGATTTTTGGTGAAGGGGCTGGCTTTGAAGCTTTTGGCTTCTTCAACTGCTTTGGCTTCGGCACTGCAGGCGCGTCATCAGACTCAGTGTCAGCTGCAGGCTCATTCACTGCAGTCCCTTGAACCAAAATGTAGGTGATGAGGTCTTCAAGGTTGGCATACGGACTGATGACATTGGGTTCTGCTTCTCGTGTGCCATCTGCCCTTGGTGCTGAGGGACCAGGGTTGAAGTCTAACCCAAATTTCTTCTTGTTCTGCTTCGCTGAGTTTTGGGCAAACTGGAAGTTGCGCTTGAACAGATTGTCGTCACGATACCAGAGTAGTGACGACGGATGTGCATCATCAGGCTGTGGCCCACGGACCATGCATGGATAGAAGCTTTGGGCAATAGCTTCATCTCTGGACTTGGGTACAAGATTCTTGTATAAGATGTCTCCCCACGGTCTTTTGATGGCACTTTTCTCAGCATACTCTTGGGTTGTGAAGCGGTATTTGAACCATTGTTCTGCCCAATAGCGTCGAATCCATTGGATTCGGGTCTTGCGCTGACCATAATCCTCTTCAGGATCTGTCTTATACATTTCTGCTAGTTCATCAGGCAGATCTTTGGATGTTCCGCCATGACGTTGTCTGCCCCCTTCCTTGCTACTTTCTCTAAAGCCATAAACTTTAACTTGAAAGGCTTCAAGACGTTCAAAGGCTTCAAAGGCTTTCTCTTGCTGGACCAACATGAACTGGCTTCAGGAGAATTTATGTGATGCTGTAAGAATTCTGCAAATGAATGCAGACTATGAGAACCAAAGGATTCTCCCACGGACATGTACCTGTGACAGCATTAAGGTGCGAGGGAAGGGGAAGAGGTCATATGCATTCTCAGAAGATTTTGAAGATAAATCAGTTTAGAAGACATTGACCTCATCGTGCGAAGACATTCACTCAGAGATAAGAAGTTGGTTCCAGATTTGTACGAATCCACAGACCAGTACAAGTGAGGAATCTAACTACTTTGTGAAGCACAAGTGAATATACTAGGCATGTTATGAGATGCAGTTTGAGAGAGATCTAGCTTGTGTGAACAGAAACTGCTTGTGGTAGAAAGTGACAGATCAATAGGATCAACGGTGCTGTAAAAAGGGAGTTTTATTTACCACACTGAGAACTGCTAGATGGAGTGGGAGATGAGGCCGAGCAGTTCACTCTTCCGTGCCCTAACTTGGCGACGGAGGAGACCTACGGCAACGGCGGAGAGGACGATGTCCGCGGTCGGCGTGAAGACGACGTCGGAGAGGTTGCGGCAGCGAAGCGCTTCGTCGCCGGCGTCGTCGAGAGCTAGCGGTGGCGCTAGGGTTCGTGCGAGGGTGGAAGGAGAGTAATTACCGCTGTGAGTGTGTATTTATAGGCACAGGGGCGGCACTGTGCTATTACACAGGTGCCCCTGGCGATTCACATCTGAGGAACACGTGGCCAGTTTGCGGAAGTTTGGGGTTTGTTCCACATCCCACGCACGCCTGGATTGTCGGGTGGTCGTTCCTACTTCTCCGGATTTCATGTGGAGGAATGAGCATTGAAAACGGACTTAATGGTTGTCTCTATATCTTCTGCTGGCATGGACGCAGACCAGACATTCGACAGTTTCAATAGAATGCATATGACTTGGAGAGATAGAGTTTGAGATACAAAGCATAGAGAAGTTGGGGTCCGATCACATTCACTTAGTTCAAAAGATTCAACACGAAGACATAGCTATAAGTGAATGCTGTAGAGGACAGAACACTAGCATATATATATATATATATATCTATAATCAACATAGTGAAGATATCATGAAAATATGTTGAGTTCGAAGCCAAACCAAATGTGAAGACATTGCAAGGTAACGCCATGAGAGAAACACTTCAAAATAGAATGTTTGGTGGTGGCGTTACCCACTGTATAGGAAGCATTAGACCCAGACACGGCGCACAATTATCGTGGCGCTCCGAAGTCAAATTCCACATTAATGTATTCACACTTAGAATGTATGTCTTCATTGATTGAAGATATACTTCACTTTGTGTGTTGCACATCTAAGTCATCAATATGCATAAGGGTTAGGATGTGTGCCTGATCACAGGACATTTGAGGATTCCAGGATATTTAGCTCACACCGTAACTTGCAAAACCTCTTCTCATCCAAGGGCTTGGTGAAGATATCTGCCAATTGCTCTTCAGTGTTGACGTGTATGATATCAATGTCTTCCTTCACAACATGATCTCTGAGAAAGTGATGACGAATTTCAATGTGCTTTGTCTTTGAGTGCCGAACTGGGTTGTTGGCAATCTTGATGGCGCTTTCGTTGTCGCAGTAAAGTGGCACTTGCTTCAAATGAATGCCATAGTCCTTGAGTGTTTTCTTCATCCACAGAAGCTGAGCGCAGCAAGATCCAGCAGCAATGTATTCAGATTCAGCAGTGGAGAGAGATACACAGTTCTGCTTCTTTGAAGACCAACATACAAGTGATCGTCCCAGAAAGTGACATGTGCCTGATGTAGACTTGCGATCAACTTTGTCACCAGCATAATCAGCATTCGAGAATCCAACCAAATCAAACTCTGAGCCCTTTGGATACCATAATCCTAGAGTTGGGGTGTGAGCCAAATATCGAAGAATTCGCTTCACAGCTAAGTGATGCGACTCCTTTGGTGCCGCTTGAAATCGAGCACACATGCAAACACTAAGCATAATATCTGGCCTAGATGCACATAGATAAAGTAAAGAACCAATCATGGAGCGGTATACCTTTTGATCGAACTCTTTACCATTGTCGTCAGGACCCAGATGATGTTTGGCTGGCCTTGGTGTTGTGAAGCCTTTGCAGTCTTGCATACCAAACTTCTTCAGGCAATCTTTGAGATACTTCTCTTGAGATATGAAGATGCCATTGCGTTGTTGTTTTATTTGAAGACCAAGGAAGAACTTCAGCTCCCCCATCATGGACATCTGCTATTGCTCTTGCATCATATATCCAAACTCTTCACTGTACTTCTGATTGGTGCAGCCGAAGATAATGTCATCCACATATATTTGGCACACAAACAGTTCACCATCATATGTCTTCGTGAAAAGAGTGGGATCTAGGGAAGCAAGTATGAAGCCTTTGCTCTTCAGGAAGTATTTGAGTGTGTCATACCAGGCCCTAGGGGCTTGTTTGAGGCCATACAGTGCCTTGTTGAGCTTGTATACCATGTCAGGATGTTTTGGATTTTCAAAGCCAGGCGGTTGTGCAACATACACTTCTTCTTCAATCTTGCCATTGAGAAAGGCACTCTTCACATCCATTTGATATAGAAGTATGTTATGATGATTTGCATAGGCCAGCAGTATGCGTATGGCTTCAAGCCTAGCCACAGGAGCAAATGTTTCATCGAAGTCAATGCCTTCCACTTGAGTATATCCTTGAGCAACAAGACGAGCTTTGTTTCTGAAAACTTGACCATGATCATCTTGCTTGTTGCGGTATATCCATTTGGTGCCTATTATATTGTGCTTCCGTGGATTAGGACGCTTAACCAGTTCCCATACATTATTCAGCTCAAACTGTTGAAGCTCTTCTTGCATAGCTTGAATCCATTCAGGTTCCATGAAGGCTTCTTCAACTTTATTGGGTTCTGATATTGAGACGAATGTGAAGTGCCCACAGAAATTTGCTAGCTGAGTTGCCCTTGAACGAGTGAGTGGACCAGTTGCATTGATGCTATCAATTATTCTTTCAATCTGCACTTCATTGGCAAGGCGAGGATGTACAGGGCGAAGACTTTGCTCTTGCTGTTCATTGTCGTTGTTGGAAGGAATGTCTTCAGCTGAGCATTGTCTTCATGTTGATCAGGTGCTGAAATGATAAGTTCTTCTTCAGGATGAGCTTCAGAAGGTATAATTTCTCCAGTTCCCATTAGCTTGATTGATTCACTGGATGGAACTTCATCTAGCACATTTGGCAGCTACTCTCTTTGTGAACCGTTGGTCTCATCGAACCGCACATCCATTGTTTCAACCACTTTGTAATGAAAGAGATTGAAGACTCTGTAGGAGTGCGAATCCTTTCCACATCCAAGCATAAAACCCTCATGTGCTTTTGGTGCAAATTTTGAGGTGTGATGTGGGTCTTTGATCCAGCACCTTGCGCCAAATACTCTGAAGTAACTGACATTTGGCTTCTTCAGTAGCTTGTGAAGATAAACACGATTGATTGTATGACATGCAGTAACAATGGCTTCGGGCCAAAATTTTCTTGGGGTCTTGTAATCATCTAGCACCGTTCTGGCCATCTCAATTAGTGTTCTGTTCTTGCGTTCGACGATGCCATTCTGCTGTGGCGTGTACGGGGTAGAGAATTCATGTGTGATGCCCAAGGTATCAACATATGTATCAAGGCCAGTGTTCTTGAATTCAGTGCCATTGTCACTTCTGATGTGCTTTATCTTGGCGCCAAAATTGTTCATAGCTCGATTGGCGAAGCGTCTGAAGACATCCTGCACTTCAGTCTTGTAAAGGATTATGTGCACCCAAGTATATCTAGAATAATCATCAACAATAACGAAGCCATAGAGGCAAGCAGTAGTAGTTAGAGTTGAGTAATGAGTGGGGCCGAAAAGATCCATGTGAAGCAGTTCGAAGGGTTGAGTAGTAGTCATGATTGTCTTTGAGGGATGTTTGGCCCTCGTCATCTTCCCTGCTTCACAGGCACCGCATAAGTGGTCTTTCTTGAACTTGACGCCCTCGATGCCTATGACATGCTTCTTCTTCGCAAGGGTGTGGAGGTTCCTCATGCCAGCATGTCCAAGCCTCCGATGCCATAGCCAGCATTCTGAAGCCTTTGCTAGAAGACATACTGCAAGCTGTGGCCCTGCTGAGAAATCTACCACGTACAAATCATCTTTTCGATACCCTTCAAACACTAGAGACTTGTCAGATTCCATTAGTACAAGGCAACGATATTTTCCAAACATTACGATCAAGTTCAAATCGCAAAGCATTGAGACAGACATTAAGTTGAAGCCAAGGGATTCAACAAGCATGACTTTATCCATGTGTTGATCCCTTGAGATTGCAACTCTACCTAGACCCAATACCTTACTTTTACCAGTGTCAGCAAATGTGATGTGGCTCTTGTCGGATGGACGTAAGGTTGAGTCCATAAGAAGACTTCTTTTGCCAGTCATGTGATTTGTACACCCACTGTCAATAATCCATTCTGAAGACGCTGGTGTCGTACCCTACAGTGCAGCTAGGGGGATAGGCTTCACCAAGAGCATTGTGAAGCAAAAACATTTGACAAACCAGTGGGTTATGAAAGCTTAGATCTAGGTTAGGACTAATAGGGAGAGTAGCAAGCGATTTAGGTATGAAGTACATAGTAAGACCATTTGGGCATTTGATCTTGCGCCCTACAAGATGTTTAAGGTCCCCAACAATAGCGTCAGACGATTTTGGTTTTCTGCTGGAGACCTTTCCCTGCAAAAGAGAGTTAAGCCTTCTTAAACACCCACATCTTCAAGGGTGGCTTAGAAGCAATAAGTCTAAGTGCAGCATCTGAGAATTATGGCTTTGAAGCCTTAGCAAACAGTCTTGCAGGTGGACAATAGTACTCATAAGAATAAGCAGAATAGTTCTTAGTCTTATGAACATGGCGGTTTGATGAACCGCTCTCATATTCATATGCCTGAGTATGGTTTCCTTGCAAAACATTTGCGTTAGTGCGACTCAGGTGAGTCCTATGTTTGTATGAAGCCTTTGGACCGTATGAAGCCTTTGGTCTGAGGTTTGTCTTCTTCAAGTGAGGTGTCATGAAGACATTCACAGGAAGATTTTCCAGACACCTTTTCGGAACCCAGATCTTCTTCATAGGCGGTCCATTCCTGCAGTTAGTACCAATGTACCTGGCAAACACTTCACCATTCTGATTCTTAAACAGTATATAGTTTGCATCAAAGGATTCATCAATGATAATGGGGTTAGCACAAGTGAAGCCAGTTAGATTGGATGGATCTGCTGAAGGTTCCTTTGCAGCAACCCACATGGTTTTGGGGTACTGCTCAGGTTTCCAGTAAGATCCATCTGCATTCATTTTCCTTACGAACCCTACACCCTCTTTCCTAGGGTTTCGGTTCAGAATCTGCTTTTTCAGGACATCACATAGCGTCTGATGCCCTTTAAGGCTTTTGTACATCCCTGTTTCAAGCAATGTCTTCAACCTAGCATTCTCATCAGCAATAGCGGTGGTATCCTCAACAGAGGGGTTAGTTATCGCATCAACAGTTGAAGATATTGCAACAGCAGTAGCAGTAGAACATTCAACAACAGAAGTAGCATTATCACGCTCAATGCATTTAAGACATGGTGGTTCAAATCCTTCTTGAGCGGGACTGATCTGTTTGGCGCGAAGTGACTCGTTTTCCTTTTGAAGATCTTCATGAACCGCTCTCAATTTCTCAAGATCTTGCTTCCTTTGAAGATAATCATAGGAAAGCTTTTCATGAGTTGTTGAGAGAGTTTCATGACGATTTTCAAGTTCCTGATACTTAACGTGAAGATTTTTTATGTCTTCAATTAAGGATTCAGATCGAGTCATTTCAGCGCCCAACAGATCTTCTGTCTAACAGTTTTTGAATATGTTCCATAGCTTTCTGTTGTTCAGTTGCAATTTTAGCAAGTGTTTTGTAGCTAGGTTTTGAAACACAATCAGAGTCATCGTCACTAGATGTTTGATAGTGAGTAGTGCGTGTGTTTACCTTGGCACCACGTGCCATGAAGCAGTAGGTAGAAGCGGAGTAGTCCTTGTCATTTGCATCGGTGTCGGTGATGAAGTCATTGTCTTCAGTGTTGAAGATGGACTTGGCAACGTATGCTGTAGCCAGACTTGCGACGCCTGAGTCGGATTCCTCTTCAGACTCCACCTCCGCCTCCTCAGAAGCAGACTCCTCCTCTGAATCCATTTCCTTGCCAACAAACCAACAAACACACGTGCCTTGCCAGATGAGCTCTTCTTGTGTGATGAAGACTTTGAGGAAGACTTGGAAGAAGACTTTGAGTATTTCTTCTTCTTCTTCTTGTCGTCAGAGTCATATTCCTTGCTCTTCTTCTTCTTTTTGTTCTCATTGTCCCACTGTGGACACTCAGAGATGAAGTGGCCAAGTTTCTTGCACTTGTGACATGTTTTCTTCTTGTAGTCATGAGCAGGAGCTTCATCATTCCTTGAACTTGATCGGGAAGACTTTCTGAAACCTTTCTTCTTCGTGAATTTTTGGAACTTCTTGACAAGCATAGCAAGTTCCCTTCCAATGTCTTTAGGATCATCAGAACTGCTATCAGATTCTTCTTCAGATGAGGAGACAGCTTTTGCCTTCAAGGCACGAGTTCGCCCATAGTTTGGACCGTAGATATCTCTTTTCTCCGAAAGCTGAAACTCATGTGTGTTGGGCCTCTCAAGTATGTCAGACGGATCGAGTGTCTTGAAATCAGGACATTCTTGGATCATCAGGGCCAGGATGTCAAACGAACTATCAAGTGATCTCAGCGGCGTCTTGACGACTTCATGTTTGGTAATCTCAGTGGCGCCGAGGGCTTGAAGCTCATTTGTGATGTTAGTGAGTCGGTCAAATGTGTGCTGGACATTCTCATTGTCATTTCGCTTGAAGCGGTTGAAGAGGTTGCGAAGGACACTGATTCTTTGATCTCTCTGGGTTGAGATGCCTTCATTGACCTTGGAGAGCCAGTCCCAGACCAGCTTGGATGTCTTCAAAGCACTCACACGGCCATATTGTCCTTTGGTCAGATGACCACAGATGATGTTCTTGGCAGTGGAGTCCAGTTGAACGAATTTCTTGACATCAGCAGCAGTGACACCTTCTCCAGCCTTGGGAACGCCATTCTCGACGACATACCATAGGTCGACGTCAATGGCTTCAAGATGCATGCGCATCTTATTCTTCCAGTAGGGATATTCAGTTCCATCGAAGACGGGGCACGCAGCGGAGACTTTAATTATCCCTGCAGTCGACATAGCTAAAACTCTAGGTGGTTAAACCGAATCACACAGAACAAGGGAGCACCTTGCTCTGATACCAATTGAAAGTGCGTTATATCGACTAGAGGGGGGGTGAATAGGCGATTTTTATGAAAGTCTTCAAAACGTGGAAGTTATGAAGACAAACAGTAGAGATATGCCTATTACTATGCAGCGGAAGTTAGACTACACTAGGCAAGCCATGGTCAAGTATCAACAGAGTGAAAGCACAGTGACAAATAGCTGTAGTGTAATAAGGATCAGGTAGGAAGAGATTATGAAGCCAAACAGATCATACACTCACGTTGTGAAGACAAAAGATAGAACAGACATGCAATGACTTCACAATGAGTGATCAGTAAGTAAAAGGAAGTGAAGATGAAACCAGTGACTCGTTGAAGACAATGATGTGTTGGACCAGTTCCAGTTGCTGTGACAACTGTACGTCTGGTTGGAACGGCTAGGTATTTAAACCTTAGGACACACAGTCCCGGACACCCAGTCCTGAACACGCAGCTCAGGACACCAAGTCCTCACCGTATTCTCCTTGAGCTAAGGTCACATAGTCCTCGCCCAATCACTCTGGTAAGTCTTCAAGGTAGACTCCCAAACCTTCACAGACTTCGTTCACTGGCAATCCACAATGTCTCTTGGATGCTCTGAACGCGACGCCTAACCGTCTGGAGGATGCACAGTCCTCAAGTGTAATAAGTCTTCAGATCACACAGACAAGAAGACTTAAGTGATGCCCAATTCTCTCTGGCTCTGGTGGTTAGGGCTTTATCCTCACAGGGAATTCTCTCTCAAAGGCTTCGAGGTGGGTTGCTCTCAAACGACAAAAGCCGTACTCTCAATCTGAGCAGCCAACCGTTTATGGTTGTAGGGGGTGGGCTATTTATAGCCACTTGGCAACCCAACCTGATTTGTCCGAAATGACCCTGGGTCACTAAGGAACTGACACGTGTCCCAACGGTCAGATTTCAAACTCACACGGCAACTTTACTTGGGCTACAAGCAAAGCTGACTTGTCCGACTCTGGACAAGATTCGCTCTCATTGTCTTCACTCGAAGACATAGGTTTTTGGTTTAGGCATCACTTCAGTCATTCTGACTGGTTCTCTTGGACCCCACTTAACAGTACGGTGGTTCCTATGACTCAACACAAAAGAAAAAGGAACTACGAAATATCTAAGTCTTCGAGCTCCATAGGCTTCATATCGTGTCTTCTCTTGTCATAGTCTTCAATGTGAATATCTTCATATACCACCTTTGACTTCAATGTCTTCATACATTTTTAGGGGTCATCTCTGGTAGTAAAACCGAATCGATGAGGGACTTCTACCTGTGTTATCCTGAAATTCTCACAAACACATTAGTCCCTCAACTAGGTTTGTCGTCAATACTCCAAAACCAACTAGGGGTGGCACTAGATGCACTTACAATCTCCCCCTTTTTGGTGATTGATGACAAACTAGTTGAAGTTTTCAACGGGGAATATAATCTGTGAAATTGTAAAGGATAAGGAATTGTATTCATAAGTTGCAAGGGCTCCCCCTGAAGATGTGCATATAAGTTAATTTGCTTTTGGAATGCAAATGCACATGGCAGGTTGTACTTGTGGAGATCCACTTCAGCTTATGATGACAATCCACTATGCATGTGAAAGTATATGAAGATAATGACATGCATAATGGAAAATGGACATCTGCAGAATGAGCTAAGTGCGGAATTTATCGTCGCACATGCGGAATTTATCTTCGCAAAACAAGGTGGCAAATAAGTAGCAGACTACCATCTAGTTTAAGTGTTACAACTCATAAGAACCAAAGGTAGCAAAAAAAATGAGAGTTGTAAGCACGAAGCAAATTATAAGGCACCCGCCCATATGAACCCGCTTGAAGACTATCAATCTCATATGCTTCTCCCCCTTTTGTCAGTAAGGACCAAAAAGGTTCGAAGACATAGAGCCTCTACTCGTTCCCATGAGGAGTAGGTGAAGTAGCAGGGTTGTTGATGTTGTTTGGCGGTGCAGAAGAGCTTGGAGGTGCTGAAGCAGGTGGTGGTGAAGTAGCATCGTCTTCTTCCTCAATAATTCTGGCAGTGACTGTGGCAGCGGAGGAAGAGAACTCAGAGTCTTCAAGGGATGGAGTTCCTAGCAGCACAGCCCTTCGAGGAGGTGTGGAGTCAAACTTGAATCTCTTAGTGAAGCCATCCTCTTGAAGATCAGCTTCAGAAAGCATCATCGTTAGCCCTTTCCATGTGCGGCGACAGGTTTCATGGGCAACGAAAGCGTTCTTGGTGGCAAGATTTCGAGTGCGATTAACAGCCACCAAGAGGCTTTTCATCTGACGCTCCAGCCAGTCATGATGCCTATCTTGTTTCTGATGTAGGGCCACAAGAAGCTCTCGGTCGTTGAGAACACGAGTGCGCTTCTTGGGTCTTGAAGCAGTGGCACTGTCAGTGGCTTTAGTTGAAGCAGGGTGTGGTGCACGTGTAGTGCCAGCCAAAGGATACACCCGAGAAACTGCTTCAACGCCTTCAACATTCTGAGTAAAACTCTGATGTTCTGCATTCTGAAGACTTAGAGGTTGCTTGGCAGGCTCAGAATATATGGCTTCAGTAGACATGTCCACGTCAGGCAAGAAGATCCGATGGTTGCAGGCTGAAGACTGATACGAGATGGCGGAGTGTAGCTTGATCAGCCGCATGACCCAAGGGGCGTAGAACTTCAAACCAAACAGATCCATGTCTAATGCAGCAAGTTGGCGTATGAAGAAGTCCTGTGCATTGAAGCATTTGCCATTAAGTATATAGAAGACCAATGTCTTCATTGCACCCTGAAGCTTGGCATTTGGAGAGTGCCCTTTGATAGGCCAGAGAGTCCGCCTGATGATGTGATAGATGGTTCTGGGCAGGTACTCAAGGTCTTCAACGAAGAGCTCTGTGGGATACACAGCATCTTGAGGCAATGGCTTCATCATGCTGAGCATTTGGCTCATATTAGGTTCTGGCCGCTGAAAGATGCTCTCAATAGCTTCAGCATGCAGTTGACAGCCTTACTCGAAAAGATCGCCAGGAGTGGGCAAGCTAGTGAGCTCAATGATGTCAAATGCATTGGCTTCATGATGGACGTTGCCAGTCATCCACTCCAGGATCCAAGTCTTCGGATCTCTGCTGTATCCTTTGATGTGAAGGGTGGCATAGAATTGTAGCAGCAGCTCTTCATTCCAATGCTCTTCATCAGTGACAAACTGCAGCAGACCCACTTGCTTGAAGCAATCCAACGCTTCTTCTAGACAGGGCAGACCAGCTATAGCTTCAACGTCAAGGCGCTTGTGTGGGAAGATGCGACCTTGGTTGTAAAGAATGCAAGAGTAATAGCTTCGCTGAGGATAGCTCCAGAACCGATCAGATGATATCCGTTCCCTTGAGTAGGGGTTCCTGGAGCTATTGAAGAACGTGTTGTCTGCCCTGAAGCCATTGATGTTGAAGGAGCCAGGTGCTGATGCAGGACCTGGAAACCTTGGTAGTCTTGGAATTGGCTTCTGGACCTGAGGCCTGTGCTCAACATGATAGTTGAATTGGGGACCGGCAGCAGACTCAGGAACAGAAGTGGTGGGTTCAGTGGCTTCACTGTCTTCTGAAGATTTTGCTGGGGAGGGCTCCACATTAGCTTCGTTGTTGGTTGTGGCAGCCTCAAGATTTTCACCCTCCGCTTGACTAGCTGGAGGGTCGGTCACAAGCACGTTCTCCTGGAGAACTGCTTCTTGGTGGAACAGGGGAGTGGGATCTTGTAGTACTTCTTCTGCGGCTGATGCAGCCGGAATGTCTTCAGCATAGACTTGAGGCCTTGGACCTTTGCGAAGCCTGCGGAACGCAGACGACGCCTGTGGGGTTGGAGTGGGCTGGGCCTCATAGTCTTCTTCCTCTTGAGGGCGGGCGTCAGTGGACGACCAACGCTGATGAGTTCGCTGTGTTCTAACTGAGGAAGGGCTGCATCATCTTCTACATTGTCACGATGACCAATGTCTTCAGCAGCGATGGGATCAGCTGCTGGAGTGTCTTCAGCTTCAGGAGCCTCTGTGGAAGCAGGCTCATAAACCGTCAGTTGACGTTCTGCGTCAGGGTGAACCATAGAAATGGGTTCAACTATCAAGGGCTCTGTGGGAGCAGCCCGAGCTTTCTTGGTCTTTCTCTTTTTCTTGCTGGGGGCAGTAGGAGAGGCTTCAGAGCTTTTCCTCTTTCTGGCTTCAGCCTCAGCAGTTCTTGTCTGCTTGAGCTCTGAAGCTGTTGACCGGCTCTTTGGCTTCGAGCCAGTCATTCTTGTTGGGAAGACAATCGGAACTGCTTCTTGCCTTGGTGCTTCATATTCAGCCGTAGCAGGCTTCTTCTTCTTCTTTGCGGCCATCCGGGGTCGATGCTAGGACGCCCAAGTGCCTTGCGCTTCTCAGCCTCATTATAGGCTTTCACACATCTGTCAGCCAGAGTCTTCATGCACTCACGCGAGCCCTGAGCTTCTGCACGCTTCTTCACAAAGGCTTCCTTGAGCTCATGCATCATTGTCTTGAAGTTCTTCACTTCTTGCATGCTGAGCTTGGCCATATGCTTCTTGAACTGAGCCTTTTCATAGTCAATTTTCTGCTTCAGTTCAACTATGCGCTGGGCAATAGCAAGTTCTGAAGTAATGGCGCCTTGGAAGGCAACACTAAGGCCAATAGGTAGCTGCAGATCTTCAAAGCTGATGTTTGGCGTGTCAAACCACTCGTCAATGAAGCTGTGGATGATGGTGACATCAAAGAGAGGCAGATTATTGAAGATTTCTGCTTCTTCTTTGCTCTTGATGAGCTGCTCAAGAGCGTCATCTGCAAGATCTTCATCATTTGACAGATCAATGGCTTCATTGCGCAGGATGGCAGCAGCTGTGAGCTCTTTGCCAGTGTGAGACAGAGGCATCTTGGCCTTCTGGTGCCTTGAGACGCGTGATAAGTCTTCAGACTGCACACTGTCTTCAGGAGGTGCAGTCGCCACTGGCTTCGCCTTTGAGATTTTTGGTGAAGGGGCCGGCTTTGAAGCTTTTGGCTTCTTCAACTGCTTTGGCTTCGGCACTGCAGGCGCGTCATCAGACTCAGTGTCAGCTGCAGGCTCATTCACTGCAGTCCCTTGAACCAAAATGTAGGTGATGAGGTCTTCAAGGTTGGCATACGGACTGATGACATTGGGTTCTGCTTCTCGTGTGCCATCTGCCCTTGGTGCTGAGGGACCAGGGTTGAAGTCTAACCCAAATTTCTTCTTGTTCTGCTTCGCTGAGTTTTGGGCAAACTGGAAGTTGCGCTTGAACAGATTGTCGTCACGATACCAGAGTAGTGACGACGGATGTGCATCATCAGGCTGTGGCCCACGGACCATGCATGGATAGAAGCTTTGGGCAATAGCTTCATCTCTGGACTTGGGTACAAGATTCTTGTATAAGATGTCTCCCCACGGTCTTTTGATGGCACTTTTCTCAGCATACTCTTGGGTTGTGAAGCGGTATTTGAACCATTGTTCTGCCCAATAGCGTCGAATCCATTGGATTCGGGTCTTGCGCTGACCATAATCCTCTTCAGGATCTGTCTTATACATTTCTGCTAGTTCATCAGGCAGATCTTTGGATGTTCCGCCATGACGTTGTCTGCCCCCTTCCTTGCTACTTTCTCTGAAGCCATAAACTTTAACTTGAAAGGCTTCAAGACGTTCAAAGGCTTCAAAGGCTTTCTCTTGCTGGACCAACATGAACTGGCTTCAGGAGAATTTATGTGATGCTGTAAGAATTCTGCAAATGAATGCAGACTATGAGAACCAAAGGATTCTCCCACGGACATGTACCTGTGACAGCATTAAGGTGCGAGGGAAGGGGAAGAGGTCATATGCATTCTCAGAAGATTTTGAAGATAAATCAGTTTAGAAGACATTGACCTCATCGTGCGAAGACATTCACTCAGAGATAAGAAGTTGGTTCCAGATTTGTACGAATCCACAGACCAGTACAAGTGAGGAATCTAACTACTTTGTGAAGCACAAGTGAATATACTAGGCATGTTATGAGATGCAGTTTGAGAGAGATCTAGCTTGTGTGAACAGAAACTGCTTGTGGTAGAAAGTGACAGATCAATAGGATCAACGGTGCTGTAAAAAGGGAGTTTTATTTACCACACTGAGAACTGCTAGATGGAGTGGGAGATGAGGCCGAGCAGTTCACTCTTCCGTGCCCTAACTTGGCGACGGAGGAGACCTACGGCAACGGCGGAGAGGACGATGTCCGCGGTCGGCGTGAAGACGACGTCGGAGAGGTTGCGGCAGCGAAGCGCTTCGTCGCCGGCGTCGTCGAGAGCTAGCGGTGGCGCTAGGGTTCGTGCGAGGGTGGAAGGAGAGTAATTACCGCTGTGAGTGTGTATTTATAGGCACAGGGGCGGCACTGTGCTATTACACAGGTGCCCCTGGCGATTCACATCTGAGGAACACGTGGCCAGTTTGCGGAAGTTTGGGGTTTGTTCCACATCCCACGCACGCCTGGATTGTCGGGTGGTCGTTCCTACTTCTCCGGATTTCATGTGGAGGAATGAGCATTGAAAACGGACTTAATGGTTGTCTCTATATCTTCTGCTGGCATGGACGCAGACCAGACATTCGACAGTTTCAATAGAATGCATATGACTTGGAGAGATAGAGTTTGAGATACAAAGCATAGAGAAGTTGGGGTCCGATCACATTCACTTAGTTCAAAAGATTCAACACGAAGACATAGCTATAAGTGAATGCTGTAGAGGACAGAACACTAGCATATATATATATATATCTATAATCAACATAGTGAAGATATCATGAAAATATGTTGAGTTCGAAGCCAAACCAAATGTGAAGACATTGCAAGGTAACGCCATGAGAGAAACACTTCAAAATAGAATGTTTGGTGGTGGCGTTACCCACTGTATAGGAAGCATTAGACCCAGACACGGCGCACAATTATCGTGGCGCTCCGAAGTCAAATTCCACATTAATGTATTCACACTTAGAATGTATGTCTTCATTGATTGAAGATATACTTCACTTTGTGTGTTGCACATCTAAGTCATCAATATGCATAAGGGTTAGGATGTGTGCCTGATCACAGGACATTTGAGGATTCCAGGATATTTAGCTCACACCGTAACTTGCAAAACCTCTTCTCATCCAAGGGCTTGGTGAAGATATCTGCCAATTGCTCTTCAGTGTTGACGTGTATGATATCAATGTCTTCCTTCACAACATGATCTCTGAGAAAGTGATGACGAATTTCAATGTGCTTTGTCTTTGAGTGCCGAACTGGGTTGTTGGCAATCTTGATGGCGCTTTCGTTGTCGCAGTAAAGTGGCACTTGCTTCAAATGAATGCCATAGTCCTTGAGTGTTTTCTTCATCCACAGAAGCTGAGCGCAGCAAGATCCAGCAGCAATGTATTCAGATTCAGCAGTGGAGAGAGATACACAGTTCTGCTTCTTTGAAGACCAACATACAAGTGATCGTCCCAGAAAGTGACATGTGCCTGATGTAGACTTGCGATCAACTTTGTCACCAGCATAATCAGCATTCGAGAATCCAACCAAATCAAACTCTGAGCCCTTTGGATACCATAATCCTAGAGTTGGGGTGTGAGCCAAATATCGAAGAATTCGCTTCACAGCTAAGTGATGCGACTCCTTTGGTGCCGCTTGAAATCGAGCACACATGCAAACACTAAGCATAATATCTGGCCTAGATGCACATAGATAAAGTAAAGAACCAATCATGGAGCGGTATACCTTTTGATCGAACTCTTTACCATTGTCGTCAGGACCCAGATGATGTTTGGCTGGCCTTGGTGTTGTGAAGCCTTTGCAGTCTTGCATACCAAACTTCTTCAGGCAATCTTTGAGATACTTCTCTTGAGATATGAAGATGCCATTGCGTTGTTGTTTTATTTGAAGACCAAGGAAGAACTTCAGCTCCCCCATCATGGACATCTGATATTGCTCTTGCATCATATATCCAAACTCTTCACTGTACTTCTGATTGGTGCAGCCGAAGATAATGTCATCCACATATATTTGGCACACAAACAGTTCACCATCATATGTCTTCGTGAAAAGAGTGGGATCTAGGGAACCAAGTATGAAGCCTTTGCTCTTCAGGAAGTATTTGAGTGTGTCATACCAGGCCCTAGGGGCTTGTTTGAGGCCATACAGTGCCTTGTTGAGCTTGTATACCATGTCAGGATGTTTTGGATTTTCAAAGCCAGGCGGTTGTGCAACATACACTTCTTCTTCAATCTTGCCATTGAGAAAGGCACTCTTCACATCCATTTGATATAGAAGTATGTTATGATGATTTGCATAGGCCAGCAGTATGCGTATGGCTTCAAGCCTAGCCACAGGAGCAAATGTTTCATCGAAGTCAATGCCTTCCACTTGAGTATATCCTTGAGCAACAAGACGAGCTTTGTTTCTGAAAACTTGACCATGATCATCTTGCTTGTTGCGGTATATCCATTTGGTGCCTATTATATTGTGCTTCCGTGGATTAGGACGCTTAACCAGTTCCCATACATTATTCAGCTCAAACTGTTGAAGCTCTTCTTGCATAGCTTGAATCCATTCAGGTTCCATGAAGGCTTCTTCAACTTTATTGGGTTCTGATATTGAGACGAATGTGAAGTGCCCACAGAAATTTGCTAGCTGAGTTGCCCTTGAACGAGTGAGTGGACCAGTTGCATTGATGCTATCAATTATTCTTTCAATCTGCACTTCATTGGCAAGGCGAGGATGTACAGGGCGAAGACTTTGCTCTTGCTGTTCATTGTCGTTGTTGGAAGGAATGTCTTCAGCTGAGCATTGTCTTCATGTTGATCAGGTGCTGAAATGATAAGTTCTTCTTCAGGATGAGCTTCAGAAGGTATAATTTCTCCAGTTCCCATTAGCTTGATTGATTCACTGGATGGAACTTCATCTAGCACATTTGGCAGCTACTCTCTTTGTGAACCGTTGGTCTCATCGAACCGCACATCCATTGTTTCAACCACTTTGTAATGAAAGAGATTGAAGACTCTGTAGGAGTGCGAATCCTTTCCACATCCAAGCATAAAACCCTCATGTGCTTTTGGTGCAAATTTTGAGGTGTGATGTGGGTCTTTGATCCAGCACCTTGCGCCAAATACTCTGAAGTAACTGACATTTGGCTTCTTCAGTAGCTTGTGAAGATAAACACGATTGATTGTATGACATGCAGTAACAATGGCTTCGGGCCAAAATTTTCTTGGGGTCTTGTAATCATCTAGCACCGTTCTGGCCATCTCAATTAGTGTTCTGTTCTTGCGTTCGACGATGCCATTCTGCTGTGGCGTGTACGGGGTAGAGAATTCATGTGTGATGCCCAAGGTATCAACATATGTATCAAGGCCAGTGTTCTTGAATTCAGTGCCATTGTCACTTCTGATGTGCTTTATCTTGGCGCCAAAATTGTTCATAGCTCGATTGGCGAAGCGTCTGAAGACATCCTGCACTTCAGTCTTGTAAAGGATTATGTGCACCCAAGTATATCTAGAATAATCATCAACAATAACGAAGCCATAGAGGCAAGCAGTAGTAGTTAGAGTTGAGTAATGAGTGGGGCCGAAAAGATCCATGTGAAGCAGTTCGAAGGGTTGAGTAGTAGTCATGATTGTCTTTGAGGGATGTTTGGCCCTCGTCATCTTCCCTGCTTCACAGGCACCGCATAAGTGGTCTTTCTTGAACTTGACGCCCTCGATGCCTATGACATGCTTCTTCTTCGCAAGGGTGTGGAGGTTCCTCATGCCAGCATGTCCAAGCCTCCGATGCCATAGCCAGCATTCTGAAGCCTTTGCTAGAAGACATACTGCAAGCTGTGGCCCTGCTGAGAAATCTACCACGTACAAATCATCTTTTCGATACCCTTCAAACACTAGAGACTTGTCAGATTCCATTAGTACAAGGCAACGATATTTTCCAAACATTACGATCAAGTTCAAATCGCAAAGCATTGAGACAGACATTAAGTTGAAGCCAAGGGATTCAACAAGCATGAATTTATCCATGTGTTGATCCCTTGAGATTGCAACTCTACCTAGACCCAATACCTTACTTTTACCAGTGTCAGCAAATGTGATGTGGCTCTTGTCGGATGGACGTAAGGTTGAGTCCATAAGAAGACTTCTTTTGCCAGTCATGTGATTTGTACACCCACTGTCAATAATCCATTCTGAAGACGCTGGTGTCGTACCCTACAGTGCAGCTAGGGGGATAGGCTTCACCAAGAGCATTGTGAAGCAAAAACATTTGACAAACCAGTGGGTTATGAAAGCTTAGATCTAGGTTAGGACTAATAGGGAGAGTAGCAAGCGATTTAGGTATGAAGTACATAGTAAGACCATTTGGGCATTTGATCTTGCGCCCTACAAGATGTTTAAGGTCCCCAACAATAGCGTCAGACGATTTTGGTTTTCTGCTGGAGACCTTTCCCTGCAAAAGAGAGTTAAGCCTTCTTAAACACCCACATCTTCAAGGGTGGCTTAGAAGCAATAAGTCTAAGTGCAGCATCTGAGAATTATGGCTTTGAAGCCTTAGCAAACAGTCTTGCAGGTGGACAATAGTACTCATAAGAATAAGCAGAATAGTTCTTAGTCTTATGAACATGGCGGTTTGATGAACCGCTCTCATATTCATATGCCTGAGTATGGTTTCCTTGCAAAACATTTGCGTTAGTGCGACTCAGGTGAGTCCTATGTTTGTATGAAGCCTTTGGACCGTATGAAGCCTTTGGTCTGAGGTTTGTCTTCTTCAAGTGAGGTGTCATGAAGACATTCACAGGAAGATTTTCCAGACACCTTTTCGGAACCCAGATCTTCTTCATAGGCGGTCCATTCCTGCAGTTAGTACCAATGTACCTGGCAAACACTTCACCATTCTGATTCTTAAACAGTATATAGTTTGCATCAAAGGATTCATCAATGATAATGGGGTTAGCACAAGTGAAGCCAGTTAGATTGGATGGATCTGCTGAAGGTTCCTTTGCAGCAACCCACATGGTTTTGGGGTACTGCTCAGGTTTCCAGTAAGATCCATCTGCATTCATTTTCCTTACGAACCCTACACCCTCTTTCCTAGGGTTTCGGTTCAGAATCTGCTTTTTCAGGACATCACATAGCGTCTGATGCCCTTTAAGGCTTTTGTACATCCCTGTTTCAAGCAATGTCTTCAACCTAGCATTCTCATCAGCAATAGCGGTGGTATCCTCAACAGAGGGGTTAGTTATCGCATCAACAGTTGAAGATATTGCAACAGCAGTAGCAGTAGAACATTCAACAACAGAAGTAGCATTATCACGCTCAATGCATTTAAGACATGGTGGTTCAAATCCTTCTTGAGCGGGACTGATCTGTTTGGCGCGAAGTGACTCGTTTTCCTTTTGAAGATCTTCATGAACCGCTCTCAATTTCTCAAGATCTTGCTTCCTTTGAAGATAATCATAGGAAAGCTTTTCATGAGTTGTTGAGAGAGTTTCATGACGATTTTCAAGTTCCTGATACTTAACGTGAAGATTTTTTATGTCTTCAATTAAGGATTCAGATCGAGTCATTTCAGCGCCCAACAGATCTTCTGTCTAACAGTTTTTGAATATGTTCCATAGCTTTCTGTTGTTCAGTTGCAATTTTAGCAAGTGTTTTGTAGCTAGGTTTTGAAACACAATCAGAGTCATCGTCACTAGATGTTTGATAGTGAGTAGTGCGTGTGTTTACCTTGGCACCACGTGCCATGAAGCAGTAGGTAGAAGCGGAGTAGTCCTTGTCATTTGCATCGGTGTCGGTGATGAAGTCATTGTCTTCAGTGTTGAAGATGGACTTGGCAACGTATGCTGTAGCCAGACTTGCGACGCCTGAGTCGGATTCCTCTTCAGACTCCACCTCCGCCTCCTCAGAAGCAGACTCCTCCTCTGAATCCATTTCCTTGCCAACAAACCAACAAACACACGTGCCTTGCCAGATGAGCTCTTCTTGTGTGATGAAGACTTTGAGGAAGACTTGGAAGAAGACTTTGAGTATTTCTTCTTCTTCTTCTTGTCGTCAGAGTCATATTCCTTGCTCTTCTTCTTCTTTTTGTTCTCATTGTCCCACTGTGGACACTCAGAGATGAAGTGGCCAAGTTTCTTGCACTTGTGACATGTTTTCTTCTTGTAGTCATGAGCAGGAGCTTCATCATTCCTTGAACTTGATCGGGAAGACTTTCTGAAACCTTTCTTCTTCGTGAATTTTTGGAACTTCTTGACAAGCATAGCAAGTTCCCTTCCAATGTCTTTAGGATCATCAGAACTGCTATCAGATTCTTCTTCAGATGAGGAGACAGCTTTTGCCTTCAAGGCACGAGTTCGCCCATAGTTTGGACCGTAGATATCTCTTTTCTCCGAAAGCTGAAACTCATGTGTGTTGGGCCTCTCAAGTATGTCAGACGGATCGAGTGTCTTGAAATCAGGACATTCTTGGATCATCAGGGCCAGGATGTCAAACGAACTATCAAGTGATCTCAGCGGCGTCTTGACGACTTCATGTTTGGTAATCTCAGTGGCGCCGAGGGCTTGAAGCTCATTTGTGATGTTAGTGAGTCGGTCAAATGTGTGCTGGACATTCTCATTGTCATTTCGCTTGAAGCGGTTGAAGAGGTTGCGAAGGACACTGATTCTTTGATCTCTCTGGGTTGAGATGCCTTCATTGACCTTGGAGAGCCAGTCCCAGACCAGCTTGGATGTCTTCAAAGCACTCACACGGCCATATTGTCCTTTGGTCAGATGACCACAGATGATGTTCTTGGCAGTGGAGTCCAGTTGAACGAATTTCTTGACATCAGCAGCAGTGACACCTTCTCCAGCCTTGGGAACGCCATTCTCGACGACATACCATAGGTCGACGTCAATGGCTTCAAGATGCATGCGCATCTTATTCTTCCAGTAGGGATATTCAGTTCCATCGAAGACGGGGCACGCAGCGGAGACTTTAATTATCCCTGCAGTCGACATAGCTAAAACTCTAGGTGGTTAAACCGAATCACACAGAACAAGGGAGCACCTTGCTCTGATACCAATTGAAAGTGCGTTATATCGACTAGAGGGGGGGTGAATAGGCGATTTTTATGAAAGTCTTCAAAACGTGGAAGTTATGAAGACAAACAGTAGAGATATGCCTATTACTATGCAGCGGAAGTTAGACTACACTAGGCAAGCCATGGTCAAGTATCAACAGAGTGAAAGCACAGTGACAAATAGCTGTAGTGTAATAAGGATCAGGTAGGAAGAGATTATGAAGCCAAACAGATCATACACTCACGTTGTGAAGACAAAAGATAGAACAGACATGCAATGACTTCACAATGAGTGATCAGTAAGTAAAAGGAAGTGAAGATGAAACCAGTGACTCGTTGAAGACAATGATGTGTTGGACCAGTTCCAGTTGCTGTGACAACTGTACGTCTGGTTGGAACGGCTAGGTATTTAAACCTTAGGACACATAGTCCCGGACACCCAGTCCTGAACACGCAGCTCAGGACACCAAGTCCTCACCGTATTCTCCTTGAGCTAAGGTCACATAGTCCTCGCCCAATCACTCTGGTAAGTCTTCAAGGTAGACTCCCAAACCTTCACAGACTTCGTTCACTGGCAATCCACAATGTCTCTTGGATGCTCTGAACGCGACGCCTAACCGTCTGGAGGATGCACAGTCCTCAAGTGTAATAAGTCTTCAGATCACACAGACAAGAAGACTTAAGTGATGCCCAATTCTCTCTGGCTCTGGTGGTTAGGGCTTTATCCTCACAGGGAATTCTCTCTCAAAGGCTTCGAGGTGGGTTGCTCTCAAACGACAAAAGCCGTACTCTCAATCTGAGCAGCCAACCGTTTATGGTTGTAGGGGGTGGGCTATTTATAGCCACTTGGCAACCCAACCTGATTTGTCCGAAATGACCCTGGGTCACTAAGGAACTGACACGTGTCCCAACGGTCAGATTTCAAACTCACACGGCAACTTTACTTGGGCTACAAGCAAAGCTGACTTGTCCGACTCTGGACAAGATTCGCTCTCATTGTCTTCACTCGAAGACATAGGTTTTTGGTTTAGGCATCACTTCAGTCATTCTGACTGGTTCTCTTGGACCCCACTTAACAGTACGGTGGTTCCTATGACTCAACACAAAAGAAAAAGGAACTACGAAATATCTAAGTCTTCGAGCTCCATAGGCTTCATATCGTGTCTTCTCTTGTCATAGTCTTCAATGTGAATATCTTCATATACCACCTTTGACTTCAATGTCTTCATACATTTTTAGGGGTCATCTC
Source organism: Triticum urartu (assembly GCF_056163025.1). NCBI lineage: Eukaryota > Viridiplantae > Streptophyta > Magnoliopsida > Poales > Poaceae > Triticum > Triticum urartu. Next base: position 378,529,718 of record NC_141875.1, read on the forward strand.
TGGTAGTAAAACCGAATCGATGAGGGACTTCTACCTGTGTTATCCTGAAATTCTCACAAACACATTAGTCCCTCAACTAGGTTTGTCGTCAATACTCCAAAACCAACTAGGGGTGGCACTAGATGCACTTACAGCTTCCCAATGAGCTACTGCTCCTCCCCCTTCTCTCCGCTTCGTCGCTAGAGCTCTGTAGCCGCCGTGCCTCTTTCGTCCGGACACACCGCCGCCTGAGCTCGTCGCCGACGTAGCTTCGGTCGCTTAGCGGTCCCGCTGGCACGTCCAGCATGCTCACTGCATCGCGTAGATGCTGTAGGTGCTAGCGCCATGCCGCCTAGGCCACTGCAGCCATGCGCACGAGCTGACCCGAGCTTCGGCCTCCGCCAAGCTCGTTGCCGATGATGCTCCGGCCACTCCCCGGCCAAGCCATCACCACGGCTGGATGCGGGCGAGCACCAGCTGCCCGTAGCTGCTCTCCGCGCAGCAAATGGTGCTCTGTGGGCAAATCCCGCAGCACGCCGCCGCGTCTGGCCTCACCGGCGGATAAACGCCAGCAGGCTTTGACCCGCTGACCGGCGAGGTTGACTCTGCTGACACAAGTTGACTTCCCCCCTGAGCCTATGACAGGTAGGGCCGGCCTGTTAATTAGTTCAGGATTAGTGCTAACTAATTTTAATTAGTTTAGGTCACTGACATGTGGGCCCAGGCCCCACTGACAGTTAGTTAGTACTAACTTAATTCTGTTAGTTAACTGAGACACTGACAGACGGGGCCCACCAGTCAGGTTTGACTGGCCCTGGCGCCTTTGACTCGCTGATGTCACAATGACACAGTGCTGATGCAATTATTTAATTTCTGGATTTATTTTCATATAGGAAATTGCAGAAAATAGCCTAAACTTCTAAAAATCATAGAAAATCAACCATAGCTCCAAATCAAACAAATTATATATGAAAAATGATTAGAAAAATTCAATCTATCCATCTGTAATAGTTTCATGCATGACAAAACAGTTTAACCTTGCTGTTTAGGTGAAACAAGCTAGTACACTTATTATGCATAAGAACTTTAACTTTCATTTGAATCTTTGATTCAAATGAACCCATTTCAACTTGTTTCACATTGCATTAGGCAGGACACATCATTTTGCCATGTCATAGCATGCATCATATTGTTGCATATTGCCATGTGTTGATTATGTTCTGTGTGTCCTTCATGGTAGGTTCTGCCTTCGAGGATATCTCCGAGTATCCAACTGAAGGGCAGTACCCTACTACCTTTCCATCAGGCAAGCAACCCCATTGATCATATCAATACAATCCCATGTTCTCACCTCTGCTCTCATTTACTGCATTAAGACAACAATGTTTCAAACTGCTGTGTGCTACGGTAGTTGAACCCTTATCCTCTGCATGACCTGTCATTGCCACAGTAACTAGATGAAAACCACTAGCATGTGTAGGAGTTGATTGAGCCATGTATGTGTTTCCTACCTTGCTATGCCTGCTATGCTTAGAGTTGTGTCAGGTCTGGTTCATCTAGATGATGGGCTAGACTGAAATGATTATGTCGGTAATGTGAGGGATGTGTTGAACATGTTTTGGTAAAGGTATCGATGAGAGGCCATGTAGGAGTACATGGTGGGTTGTTTCATTGAGGCCGTCCATAAGAACTGAGATCTGTATGCGTGAATTAAGATTCAGATACTACCACACGTTGGGCCCTGAAATATGACCCCGCTCGACTTACTGACCCCTCTCGTCCTCTGTCCAGGAGTTGCAACTAGTTTCTGGTGTTTGTAGGTTATGTGTTGGCGGCCGTGCGTAGCGCTGACCCTAGGGGTGGGCTATGACGCGGTAGATACACTATGGCCGGGTATGCCGGGCGCCCGTTTGGTGTCTTGGGACCCTGTACACATTATTTGGGGCCGTTGAGGACACCCCAGCCGGATTTCCTTGCGGATAGAACCTGAATAGGCGATAAACCTGGACTAGAGACTTGTGCGGTTAGTCAGGTCGTGGTCTACACCCACGTCGGCTTTTGCTTGAAGTCTGCCGAGCACATGTCGTGTGCAGACGCTAAGTGGTCGAAACATGTGTGACAAAGTACACCCCTGCAGGGTATAAAACTATTCAAATAGCCGCGTCCGTGGTAAAGGACTACTTGGTTGCCTATACAGTTCATAGACAAGTTAATGGTTACTACTAAAAGACTCAAGATAAGTGTGAGTACCGAGGATGGCTCTCTCGTAGGATGACAAGGGAGGATCTCCGGTGGAGTATTGTGTTGGTGATTAGTGGACTCGTGTGCGAAAACTATTTGACTAGTGGTGTCCCATAGGATAGCTTAGCTAAGAGTCAGAGCTGGCTTGCTGCAATAACTCCACGACCTTCTTGAGAATGAGCATGTATAGTAGGTTCTGATGTAAGACTTGCTGAGTACCTTTGTACTCATGTTTGCTTAATTACTGTTTCAGACGACAACACCGCCCCCTCCGATGGGTTTTATGTAGATCTCGACGTCGATGAGTGACTTGCCACCCAGGTGGTGATCCTGGCCATGGAGGGCCCTATGTAGATAGAAAGGCTTCAAGAAGCCTTCTTGCTTTCTAGTGTCTGTACTCAGACTATTTGCTTCTGCATGTGCTTGTATGCTTGTATGACTTGAGTGTCGGGTCATGTGACCCCTACCTGTATGAAAATGTTATGTATGGCCCTCTGGAGCCTTTAAATAAAGTACTTGAGTTATAGAGTTTTGTTGTGATGCCATGTTGTATTTGCACATATCGAGCATATTGTGTGTATGATTGAAATGCTTGGTATGTGTGGGATCCGACAATCTAGTTTTCTATCCTTGGCAGCCTCTCTTATGGGGAAATGTAGTCTAGTGCTCCTTGAGCCATAGTAGTCCGCTACAGCCCGGTTCACCAGAGTCCTGCTAGCCCAGCACTACTGCTCAGGACACTTGACTGGCCGGCATGTGTTTCACTTCATTCCTATGTCTGTCCCTTCGGGGAAATGTCACGCGGTGACTTTCGGAGTCCTGCCTAGCCAGCTACAGCCCGGGTTCCCCAGAGTCCTGTTAGCCCAGTGCTACAACCCGGATTCACACGCTGATGACCGACATGCTCGATGTGATTCATGTATGCCTGTCTCCATAGGTATGTGCCGCTTTGGGTTCACAACTAGCCATGTCGGCCCGAGTTCTCTGTCATATGGATGCTAGCGACACTATCATATACGTGAGCCAAAAGGCGCAAACGGTCCCGGGCCATGGTAAGGCGACACCCGTGGGGATACCGTGTGTGAGGCCGCAATGTGATATGAGGTGTTACCGGCTAGATCGATGTGACTTGGAATCGGGGTCCTGACAGCATTGGCATCAGAGCCAGACTGCCTGTAGGTTCGTTGATCCAAACTGGTCGATGTCGAGTCTAGAAATGCTTTAGTTATATGTAGGGGAATTGATTGTGGGAGGGAACGTAAGGCTCTTTTACTCCTTTAGCTTATGCCCTCTGATCTGAGTCATTCTCTTCTCATTCAACATTGGTAAATGACTAGGCTCTCTTCTTCTATCAGGTTCACGTGTTACTAATCCGTAGTAGCTTATAGGATTGTTGTTACAAGCCTCAGTACAGTTTCTACTACTTTTAGTATGTTGCCAGTTGAATCAGAACCTGGATATGATGTTGTTGAGTGGTATTGCAATTGTGGATGTCTCAAATCTTTTTCTGAGCATTTACAGACGTTATGCTGTCCGATTTCCCCTAGAAAATTCTAATGCCTTTGCATTATTCTGTGCTTTCAGATGGCCACCCGTTCGCAGAACCAAGTGGTTCGTCTGACCCGGTGCCTTGATGTGCCCGGCCACACGGCCATGTTGGTTCGAGTGATGGTTGAGTCAGGCTATCGGTGGTATCCGGAATATACCGCCGAGGAGTAGTTCATAGACTTCAACCAGAGCTAGTACCTCTGTACCATCAGGATATATACCTCTTATCCTGGAGCCACCGAGTCCCTTCACTGTTCCTATGGACTTGGGGTCACTATTGAGATGTCTGTGCAGGATGCAGCCGAACTATCATTCGAGCCAGGACTGCCTTGCTACAGAACACCGACTTCCGTTACATGCCAGCCTCACTTCCTGGAGCACAGGGGTACTATCAGGCCTTGTACTATGACTCTACACATGAGGAGTCACTACTCCGCACCACTGCCGAGATGCTCGAGGATAAGGACCGCGAAAATCGGGCCTTGCGTATGGAGCTTTTCCACACTCGTTCTGATCATTGGGCCACTTTGACTTGGTTTGCACTTGCGGTGCAGGCAGGATACATGGACATGAGGGATCTGTACCATGTACGTTCTGGATTGCCAGATTGTGTGGAGTGGCGCGATGTAGGTGGCATCACCCCTCCTCGTGGTCCCCGTCTGCCACCACCTGTGGGACCAAGGCCACATTCGAGTCCCTATGGTCCGCAGGCTCCGCAGGACCGTCTGTTCCCAGATGATCATGTTCCACTTCTAGGCCTTGGTGGCGACTTCTATGAGGATTACTACGGAGCCGTCTGAGCTAGTAGTAGTATCACTAGTACTGTAATAGTTGTATTCTCCACAGTCCTGTGTGACCATGGGATACGACTTGGTGTGTATCACGCTCCGGAGGTGTATAGGAGCTTGGAATGCCTTCGATGAGATGTAATGTCTTTCACCGTAGTTGTACTCTAGCCTGGGCTTGTACTAAACTATGTACGGTGTGTATGACCAATGGTATATATATGGCAGTTTCTATATTACCATGTCGTGCAATGAACATCTTAGCATTCCATGTTATCCATTACATTCTGCACTTCCTTGCTAAGTTTGTGCCATCCTTATCTAAACCGTTGTCTTGTTTTCTCCTAGGATGGTCAACACCCGCAGCAATCCTGCTGCCCTAGAGCAGGGGGAAGCCAGTGCAGTTAGGGGTGAAAATCTGCCTCACCCGCCTTCTCTGGCCGAAGTGATGCTGGAGGCGGAAAGAAACAAGCGTGAGACTAACCGCTTGCTGGAGCAGATTGAGCAGAACACTGCATGCCATCAGTGAAATGACTTGGTGTCAATCAATGACTTCATCAAGTTGTACCCACCAAAGTTCAATCATTCCGTCGGGCCCCTCGATGTGGATGACTAGCTCCGCAGCATCACACACAAGCTACATTCTGCTAACGTAGCCGAAGCTGATAAGGTTACCTATGCTGCCTATCACCTCAAAGGCCCTGCTAGCCTTTGGTGGGAAAACTTTGAAGCTATGCGCCCAGTCGGCCAAATCACTACTTGGGCTGAATTCAGTGAGGCTTTCCATGAGCATCACATCCCGGAAGGTCTCATAGATCGCAAGACGGAAGAGTTCTGCAATTTCACCCAAGGAAGACTGACTGTGGATGCATATAGTCGTGAATTTGGGAATCTGGCATGATATGCTCCTGAAGAGGTATCCACCGACGCTAAGAAGCAGGCAAGGTTCCGCAAGGGACTTAGCCCTGAGCTTCGCCGCGATCTTCGTCTGCACGAGTGCACCTCCTTTCAGAAGTTGGTCAATAAAGCCATCAGTGCTGAGACAGGCCAGTCTGAGTATGACGCTTCACGCAAGCACTCTCGTGATTTTGGCTCTTCATCCGGCTCTGGATCTCAGAAGCGCCGGGTCTGGATTCCAAGCATGGCACTGCCACCCAGGTTCATTCCGAGGCCATCCTTTGAGGCGCCTCGTCCCAACCAGCAGTTTGCACCGTCCAAGCCCTATGGTGGCCCCGCTGCTAATGCTTCTCCACGCCCCAATGTTGTGACATGTTTCAAGTGTGGAGAGCCGGGTCACTATAGTCGAGAGTGTCCCCAGAACAACAACCCCAATCAGTCTGGAAAGTCTGTTGGTCGTGGTAAGCCAGCGGGAAAGACATTCTACGCCAAGCCGGTCACCACTGCACGTGGCCATGTCAACTATGTCTCAGCCGAGGAGGCTCATGAGGATCCTAACGTCGTCCTTGGTACGCTCCTTGTTAATTGCCATCCGGCATCTGTTCTTTTCGATACTGGAGCATCTCATTCATTCATATCTGAGAGCTATGCTCGATTGCATAACACAACATTCTGTGACATGCCCACTACCATGGAAATTCAAACCCCTGGCTCTAGATGGCAAACTTCTAGAGTAAGCCATGGGAATGAAATTCTTGTCGATAGACTTGTCTTCCTTGCATCTTTAATAGCTCTCAAGTCCTCAGACATAATCATCTTGGGTATGGACTGGATGTCAGCTCATTATGCTAAGATTGATTGTGCCACTAGAACCGTTCAACTTACTCACCCATCGGGCAAGACAGTCAATGTCTTAACTCGAGTGGCCAAGCGCCAGCTTTACTCCCTAAATGCCAACCCCCTTCCAGACCTTGAAGATATTCCGGTAGTCCGGGACTTTCCGGATGTCTTTCTAGAAGAACTACCAGGTGTTCCACCTGACAGGGATGTCGAGTTTGTGATAGACCTTGTTCCAGGAACCGTTCCAATTTCTAGAAGACCCTATAAGATGGCACCCTTAGAACTAGCCGAGCTTAAGAACCAACTGGATGAGTCCTTGAAAAAGGGTTTCATCTGTCCTAGTTCCTCTCCTTGGGCTTGCCCCGTCCTCTTCGTTAAGAAGAAGGATGGAACGGATCGGATGGTTGTAGATTACCGACCTGTCAACTTGGTCACTATCAAGAACAAGTATCCGCTTCCCAGGATCAACGATCTATATGACCAGCTCGCTGGATCCTCAGTCCTTTCCAAGATGAATTTGAGGTTGGGCTACCATCAAATCAAAATCAGAAACGGGGACATTCCCAAAACGGCCTTTGTTACTCGTTATGGCCAATACGAGTACACCATTATGTCCTTCGGTTTAACCAATGCCCCAGCCACCTTCTCTCGGTTAATGAACTCGGTCTTCATGGAGTATTTGGATAAATTCGTCATAGTATACCTCGATGACATACTCATCTACTCCAAGAATGAAGAGGAACATGCCGAACATCTATGGCTGGTATTAACGAAACTTCGAGAGCATCGCCTTTATGCCAAATTCTCCAAGTGTGAATTTTGGTTGCTAGAAGTGACCTATCTAGGCCATGTAATCTCTGGTAAGGGTATTGCTGTCAATCCCGAGCGAGTTCAAGCCGTCCTTGATTGGACTCCACCTGAGACGGTCAAGCAAGTTCGGAGCTTCCTTGGGTTAGCGAGCTACTGCCTCCGCTTCGTCGAGAATTTCTCCAAGGTTGCTAAACCTCTAACTGAACTCCTCAAGAAAGATAAAAAGTTCGAGTGGACCCCACAATGCGAGTTCAGCTTTCAGGAACTGAAAAGACGCCTGACATCTGCTCCCATACTGGTACCACCAGATTTCTATAAGGACTTTATTATCTATTGCGACGCCTCGCGACAAGGACTAGGTTGCATACTCATGCAAGATCGTGAGGTAATTGCCTATGCCTCACGGCAATTACACCCACATGAGGAAAACTATCCCACACATGATCTAGAGCTTGCAGCTGTAGTCCATGCACTCAAAACTTGGCGACATGACCTTCTTGGTAATTGTCAGGGATATACCCCGCGGCATAAACCGGCCGGAAGTTAACCCGGCCAGACTAGGCGTTTCATTGGTAAACCGCCAGAGGATTGGCGGTTTACGTGATTGGCGGTTTACGTGTCTGGCGGTTCACTGGTATGACGATTCACGAGCCTGAAGACTCATTGGTGACCCAGCGCGTGTTCCTGATGGATGACAAGGCCCAAGGCCCAGCATGCCGGTTCATGTTAATAGTGGGCCGCTTTAAGAGGAAAGGCATGAGGAACATTTATCTTACAAAGGAGCTAAGACCTGGACTTGTATCCGGTTTGTATTAGAGATAGAGTAGTCCTAATCTAATAGGACTCTACATGTAGGCCGGACCCATTAACTTATATAAGGAGGGGCAAGGCTCCGCAAAAGGGACAAGATTCACAAGTTCCACGAGTTGGACAAGTTAGGTTTAGACAATAGCTCTCAAGATAGAGCACTCTTGTAACCGTGATCATCATCATCATCAATATCAATGAAGCAGGATGTAGGCTTTTACCTCCACCCTGAGGGGCCAAACCTGGGTAAAACAGTGTCTCTCGTCCCGCTCAACCCCTCTCAAGCTACCACATAGATGCGTTGGTCTCGCGACTAAGTCCTGACACTAAGGACATCTGCCGTGACAATTCCATGACAGTTGGCGCCCACCGTGGGGCTGACGCACGGTGGTGATGAGTTCTTGGAGGGATCTCTCAGGGATCGAGAAGCTCGCAAATTTGCCAAGGAAGAAAAATCAGTTTTGAAAGGATCTACATCGACTTTGATCAAAATCAGAAATTATGGATTAATGGAGTGTCTCCGGTCGATTGGCAAGATTAACAGCGAAGATCCGAAGGTTTCGTTCGGTTCAAGTTGGATCACCAAAATCCAATAGCCGCAATCATCAAACATGCATAAGGAGAAACTATCGTAGGTGGCTTCTGCTGTTGGTTAGTGTGACGAATCGCTGCCGCCGTAAACCGCCGGCGCCTGGTCGCGTCTTCATGAGAGGGCCCACCACCATTGACAGCCGTCGAGCGGGTGCAATCATTACGTTTCAGTTTAAACCGCCATGCCTCGAAGCAGGTCTGCCTTTTTTGCTGGGTCGACGGATACGGCGCTTTGCATGCCTCCGTAGCTAACCTCGTCTTCCCCTCGAAACCGCTTTGGAGCCACGCCTATCCCAAATCGCTCAGGCAATCTGTTTCCGCCACGTACTGTAAACCGCTGCCGCCGTCATCCGCCTGGTCCTGTGATTCCTTCATTGGTCTGGATGAGCCGAGAAGGCATCCCCTAGAGCTGTCGGTCCGTCTGGCACCACCACCGCGCGACCCGCATCCACACCAAGCTGCAGCCTCCTCGGCGGCCTGGCCGACCGGCCCCCAGCGGTGGCGGCGGTAAGTGCTAAAACCGTGACCCAGATTCGCCGCGGTAAATCACCACAGCCTCCTCCGTCCTGTGACCACGGGATTCGTCGGCGCGGCAGTCCGCTTCAGCTCCGAGTCAGCGACTCCCGCGGGTCACCTCCTACCCCGTCCACCACCACCTACCCGAGGGATACCGCCGGTTCGTTCCCCTGCATCGAAGCCGCGGTGGTCAAGCATCAGCTCTGACGGGCCGTCTCCCTGCCGGATCACCTCTGTCTGAATCGCCACCGGGCCGCCATGGATTCGCCCTGCCGCCTGGAGCTGCCCTACTGCTTTAAGCCGCCCCGCCGCTTTACTCCAACGGGCAGCCCCGCGTCGCTCGCCATGAGCCGCCAAGATGGGCCTTGTTGGGCTGGCCGTGAGCCACCGCGCCTCAATGGAGAACCGCCGTCCGACTCTGAGCCGTCGGGAGTCACATCCGGGAGCTGGCCGCGCCTCGCCATCGCCTCGGCTGCAGGGAGCCACATTATCGAGCCGCCCGAATCTATCGCCGGGTCAAGGGCTGCATATCGAGTCACCGGTCTTCGCCGGCCTTGAGCCGCTTTTGCCGAGTCACCGGCAAGGTGCCCCCAGCTTCTTCCTCAATTCTGTTGTGGCCTCTGTGTTAGGCCACCTCGCCCCTCGCGTGACCCGTCCACACCGGTTCTGCCTCCACCTCTGCAAGCTGCTGCACTAATGCGCGGAGAGCTGGTTGTGAAAAGGGAGGTTTTTCTGTTGACAGTGGATGAGCCGTACCATAACCAGGTGCTATTCATCTAAAGTCTATTTTATTTAGCACATGTTGTTTTCTATCAAAAGAACAAATTACTTTGATTTGTATTTTTATACACAGGACCATTATTCATTACAAATATGGTTTATACCATGGATATGGAACACGGGCTGATAATGTTCCGCCCGGCGATAGTCCATGACGTATTACCCGTTGAATGGACGTGCACAAGTCGCCGCCCTTGCGGCCCGGTCTACATCGACTTGCCGGGATTGCGTTTGATCGATGTTCAATGGACGTGCACAAAGCCGCCGCTTCTGCGGACCTGGTCTACATCAACACACCGGGCCGCACCTGTCTGCATGAGCTATTTATCGAGTATGAGCAAGTCACTGCTTGGGTAGCCCGGATTTTCTTTCAATACATTGGAAGCAAATTATCATTCAGCCGCCGTCTGCACTGGATGGCTCAATGGGCGGGCGCACAAGTCGCCGCCACTACAATTTTGGTTAAACTTCAAATCGCCAATTGGAAGGAACCATTGGCCAAGTTGCTGACACGGCTCATATGGGATCATTTACAACCTGCCGCAGTCACCTCAATCTTCTATGAATTCACATCATGCTATCAACGCCAATGATATACAAGTTATGCCGGTTTATATCACGGTCAAATATGGAGAGTCTCAAGCCAACTCCTTGAGTCACCTCTGAGACTCGGGGGCTACGATAACATGACTCAGCAAATCTTGCCAGTTTCAGCCGGTTTAAGAACCCCAGGATGATGGAGGGAAAGATAACCCAGTCCTGGAGGCTACTGTTATATTGATGAAAGTTTAAAGGCCGTCAGAAAATTTCCAGTTTATAAAGTATATGACGGTTACAAAATCCCGGCTCAATGAAGAAGATCCGGTTCATCAGAAAGGATTCCGGTTTAAAATCCGGCTCAAGGGAAGTCAGTCTGACTGCAGCTCTCAAATATCTGGTTTACAGTCCGGTTCAAGGGAAATCTATTCTCCCGCAAAGCTCTGGAGCGCTCAAATCCGGTTTAACGATGTCCGGTTCAAAAAGGAATTAACTTCTCGCAAACTCGAGTTTAAAGGTTGTCAGAAAATTTTCTGGCTGAAAATGAAGATTCCGGTTTAAAATCCGGTTTAAGGGAAAGATGTCTCCCACATAGCTTTGAAGCTCTCAATATCTGGTTCAAGATCCCGGTTCAAGAAGAATTTATCTCTTGCAAAAAATTAAAAATTGCCGAAGAGGACCTGCTGCCACGATGCGCAGTTCAAACATGGGTATCCCGCCTTACTGGCCTGATATATTATTGATCACATGGGGGCTTCTGCTTCATAAAGCGGCGTCTCTGTTCTTTTACATCATGTGTGGTTACACGGAGTTGTTCTAAAGCGGCCTCCGGTTTACCCCTTGAGTTCGCTTTTTAAAAGCATCATGTTATATCACTTGGAGGTTTGGTCGTGTCCGAACCAATACCATACCTCTTGATAGGCGAGAGCCACCACATCACTTGGGGACTTGGTCACGTCTGAACCAGTCATGCCTCTTGATCGGCCTAAGGCCACAGAATCACTTGGGGGCTTGGTCGAACCTGAACCACTGCCATGCCACTTGGTCGGCATAAATGCCACGGTTTCATTTGGGGACCTGGCTGACTAGAACCATAGTTACACCTAACGGGAGCTTGGTCGTGTTCGGCCATGGTAACGCCATTTGATCAGCTCAAATAAACCTTTTTTGCAAATGGTTTTGTCTTTGCTTTTGCTTCGCACTTTTCTTTGCAAGATACTTTTTTATTTTTTATTGCGTTTTTTTAAACCGACAAAGTTTTCAACCAATCAATTGACGGAACACAGTTCACGTCAATCCGGAGACTATTTGCCCGGTTTGATCCTTGTTGTTAACATCCTCTTATGGAGTAACACGGTGTTTATCACAACCCGGCACAATTTTATCATAAACCGGCACAATATGGAAGGAGTTATCAATACTCAAGATTGGGGTTATTACCTTTACTACAAAAAGTTGGTAAAACCAACAATGTGATTCAATGCCACAGGTATGATCTATTTCATATTTGATTATTCTTAAGTGCATCCTTGGTTATAAACCCGGGTTATATGTTGGGCATTATGACTCGTCCGGCGATAAACCGCCAGGACACTTTAAACTTGTTGTATGCAGAAACAGGTTTGTTAAACCGGCCTGGCTTTGGACCATAAGTCGCCAGTATATATATTTGGATTGCGCCATTGGAATCATGCGCTTATAAATCATTGGGTTGTATTATTCAAATAGCCAATCTTGGCTGGATTTTCATTATGATATTGAATGAATAAGGTTTTCATACCGGATTATATTATCTTAAATAGCCAACATGGCTGGATTTTTTTGGTTATTAATAACCGGTATTATTGAGTTTTCGAAGTCGCTTTAGTGCAATGGTTATTATTTTATCAAAGGATATGATTTATTCTACAATGGAAGGAATAGTCCCGAGTCGCTGCAGGCTTACAACCCGGCACTTGGGGGCTACATTATTCAAATCGAGATTACATGCAAGTCTCATGTCGCTGCAAGCATGCATCATGACACTTGGGGGCAAATGCCAAGTCATTTTTAGTCTTATTGAAGACCCGACTCATCATATTATAATGAGCCGGCCCTTGGGGGCTACCAATTGCTCCTGTCAACAATTCAAGGTACACAAGTTTTCATCCATAAATATTGAAGGATCCATTGCTTAATTGGTAAAGCACAAATTGTGGACGTGGGTTCAAGCCCTATGATGGAAGCTACATTATAATATGTTATTTTCATTAAAGTATATATATCAAGTCCCGGTTCAGTATTATCTTACTAAGCCGGCCCTTGGGGGCTACACGTTGCTGTTCAAAGTTTACAAGATTATATTTACAAAGTCCCTGCTCATTATTGCGTAATGACCCGGCCCTTGGGGGCTACATTGGTTGAAGTTTTTATGAGCATCAAGCAATTACAAGTCCCAGGTTGCTGCAAACATGACAACCCGGCACTTGGGGGCTACATATATGGAGTATTCAGTTTTGAGATGAACAAAACGGATTTCTTCAAGGTTGAAACACTTATTGGAGCAAGTCTTAAGTTATCACTATGTTCTCCTCTTAAGACTTGGGGGCTACAGGTATTATGCATATAAAGGAGGAATATCTTCATTTTATTAGTTTTGAGCAAATCAGGAAGATCAATTACATAACCCGGTGTTGACAACAATTATGACCCGGTGCCATCAATATTTATAAACCGGCCATTTTGGTAATATCAAACCGTCAAGTTTTACATCTTCAAACCGGCTGAATATCAGATAAGTATTTCAAGACCCATATTTCTTAAACCGGCGCTTTGGGAGCTGAGTCAAAGGATTTATTCTTCACAATATTTCTCGGTGACAAACCAATGTTGGCAAATTGATTATGAAGCTGGTCTGTTGACCCGAATTTCCCAGAAGGAGGAAATAACAAGGACTTAAGGATGATCAGGTACCAGTTTACAAAAATTCTTAACCCGGAGCATAACCTGTCAAATTTGTTCTTGTGTTTATTTTGCAGCATAAGTTTACCATGAATAAATCCAAGCTAAACTGGGGGCTAATGTCGGGGATATACCCCGCGGCATAAACCGGCCGGAAGTTAACCCGGCTGGACTAGGCGTTTCATTGGTAAAACGCCAGAGGATTGGCGGTTGACGTGATTGGCGGTTTACGTGTCTGGCGGTTCACTGGTATGACGATTCACGAGCCTGAAGACTCATTGGTGACCCGGGGCGTGTTCCGGATGGATGACAAGGCCCAAGGCCCAGCATGCCGGTTCATGTTAATAGTGGGCTGGTTTAAGAGGAAAGGCATGAGGAACATTTATCTTATAAAGGAGCTAAGACCTGGACTTGTATCCGGTTTGTATTAGAGATAGACTAGTCCTAATCCTAATAGGACTCTACATGTAGGCCGGCCCCTTCAAATTATATAAGGAGGGGCAAGGCTCCCCAAAAGGGACAAGATTCACAAGTTCCACGAGTTGGACAAGTTAGGTTTAGACAATAGCTCTCAAGATAGAGCACTCTTGTAACCTTGATCATCATCATCATCAATATCAATGAAGCAGGATGTAGGCTTTTACCTCCACCGTGAGGGGCCGAACCTGGGTAAAACATCGTGTCTCTCGTCCCGCTCAACCCCTCTCAAGCTACCACATAGATGCGTTGGTCTCGCGACTAAGTCCTGACACTAAGGACATCTGCCGTGACAATTCCACGACAGTAATCATTGCGAGATCTTCACCGATCACCAAAGTTTGAAATATATCTTCACCCAACCGGATTTGAATCTCAGGCAATGACGTTGGGTCGAGTTGATCTCGGATTACGACTTAGGAATAACTTATAGCCCGGGCAAAGCCAATGTCATGGCTGATGCGCTAAGTCGTAAATCTTATTGTAACAACCTGATGTTACAACAAAGTCAACCACTTCTCCATGAGGAATTTCGTAAGCTTAATCTTCACATTGTTCCTCGAGGATTTCTATCCACCCTGGTGGCGAAGCCTAACCTTACGGATCAAATCATAGCTGCCCAGAAGCGTGATAAGGGCATATCCCGGATTAAGGAAAACTTTGCTAGCGGAGTTGCTAAATGTTTTTCCATGGATGAGCGAGGTGTTGTCTTCTTCGAGAACCGCTTGGTGGTTCCCAAGAAACAACATCTACGCCAGTTGATTCTTAAGGAAGCTCATGAATCCCCTCTCACCATTCATCCTGGTAGTACTAAAATGTATCAAGACCCACGCTAGAGGTTTTGGTGGACTAGGATGAAGAGAGAAATTGCTCAATACATTGCTAGTTGCAATGTCTGTCGTCATGTTAAAGCAGAGCACCGACGGCCTACTGGCACCCTTCAACCTTTGGCTATTCCTGAGTGGAAATGGGATAAAATCAGTATGGATTTCATTACTGGGTTTCCCAGGACCAAGAGAGGGAATAATTCCATCTTCGTTGTGATCGACCGTCTTTCCAAAGTACCCCATTTCCTACCTGTTCGTGAGAGTATCACCGCTAGCCAGCTAGCTGATTTATACATCTCCCGAATAGTGTCTCTTCATGGTGTCCCATTGGAAATTAACTCAGACCATGGGAGTCTCTTCACCTCTCGATTTTGGGAAAGTTTCCAAAATGCTATGGGAACTCGTCTCTCTTTTAGCACCGCCTTCCATCCTCAATCAAGTGGTCAAGTAGAGCGAGTCTATCAAATTCTGGAAGATATGCTTCGAGCTTCTGTCATCTCATTCGGAATGGGTTGGGAGAAATGCCTTCCATTCGTGGAGTTTGCTTATAACAATAGTTATCAAGCTAGCTTGGGCAAAGCTCCTTTTGAAGTTCTCTATGGACGAAAATGTCGAACGCCTCTTAACTGGTCAGAAACCGGGGAAAGACAACTTTTTGGCCCGGATATGATTCAGGAAGCAGAAGAGCAGGTTCGCGTTATTCGTGAGAAATTGAAAACAGCCCAATCTCGTCAAAAGAGCCAATATGATCGTAAACATAAGCTCATGACTTACGAAGTCGGCGAGAAGGCTTACCTTCGGGTTACTCCGTTAAAGGGAACCCATCGTTTCGGTATCAAAGGCAAATTGGCTCCTCGTTACATTGGACCCTTTCGCATTCTTGCCAAACGAGGAGAAGTTGCCTACCAATTGGAACTACCTTCGCATCTTTCCAGAGTTCACGATGTCTTCCACGTTTCTCAACTCAGGCATTACTTCGCGGATCCTATCCGTGGAGTGGACCACGAAACGCTTGATCTACAAGATAACCTCTCATATCAGGAATATCCCGTTCGTATCCTTGATCAAGCCGAGCGTACCACTCGACGCCATAATATCAAGTTTCTCAAGGTTCAATGGTCACACCATTCCGAGAAAGAAGCCACTTGGGAAAGGGACGATCATCTTCGACTCGAGTACCCCACCTTCTTCCCGGAGGATCCTAAATCTCGGGACGAGATTCTTTTGAGTGGGGGTGAGTTGTCACACCCTAGCTGGTTCATGCATTAGAGTGTTGCATCATGTCTACTTTTACAGAAACTTGAAATGGGGATGACAAAACCCCCAGCACCCCTGGAAACAACTAGGGTTTACTAAAATTATTTTCAATGAACCCAAAATGCCCTTCACAAAATGTTCATCATTTCTGAATTGGGTTAAAACCCCTGGCAAAATGGTGCACCCTTTTCTAGGACATTTTGGATTCTTTGAATTAAATCATAAGTATTTGAATTTGGGCATTTAAATGCTATAAAATATTTTAAATGCCCATATAATTCTGGATTTAAGTGAGGGCTGTTAGGAATAATCACAACAGAGCCCACAATTATTTTCAGGATTTTAGTAAGTGCCTAAGTAATTTTAATAAAGCCCTTAAGTTACAGAAAAATAGAAAAAGAAAACAAAACAGGAAAAGAGAGAAAGAGAAAGGCTTACCTGGCGCCCACCCAGCAGGCCCACCTGCCGGCCCATCCTAGCCACCGCTCCAGCGAGCTGCTTGGCTTGGCCAGGCAGGCAAGCAGCTGCTCGACGGCTAACACAGCATGCGTGCCACGTAGCTGCCCGCCACCTCGCTGCTCCCCTCGTCGAGATGTTGATGTGGGACGAACCCCCTCTCTCTCCCCGACCTCGCAGACACTCGCTCTTCCCTCTGGCTCCTCTCTCTCTCGCCCTCCCCGACGTCGCCCGAGACGTCACCGTCGCCGCCGCTCGCCGCAGCCGCGTCCAACACTGTCCCCGCGCCCTCTCACCGTGTCCGGATGGTTCACCGTCGTCGACTACGACAACTAGCCAAGCCGCACGACGTCGGAGCCCCTGCATCGTCCCCGCCGCCGTCGTCTTCAACCTCAGGCCACCCGAGATCGCCGTCGCCGTTCCGACCGCACCGAGCCTTCCCCGAGCACGCTGATCGTCTCTGCGGCTTCCCAGTGAGCTATTACTCCTCCCCCTTCTCTCCGTTTCGTCGCTAGAGCTCTGTAGCCACCATGCCTCTTTTGTCCGAACGCACCGCCGCCTAAGCTCGTCACCGACGTAGCTCCGGCCGCTTAGCGGTCCCGCTGGCATGTCCAGCATGCTCACTGCATCGCATAGATGCTGTAGGTGGCAGCGCCACGCCGCCTAGGCCACTGCAGCCATGCGCACGAGCTGACCCGAGCTTCGGCCTCCGCCAAGCTCATCGTCGGCGATGCTCCGGCCACTCCCCGGCCAAGCCATCACCACGGCTGGATGCGGGCGAGCACCAGCTGCCCGTAGTTGCTCTCCGCGCAGCAAATGGTGCCCTGTGGGAAAATCCTGCAGCACGCCGCCACGTCTGGCCTCGCCGGCGGCTAAACGCCGACAGGCTTTGACCCGCTGACCGGCGAGGTTGACTCTGCTGACACAGGTTGACTTCCCCCCTAAGCCAATGACAGGTGGGGCTGGCCTGTTAATTAGTTTAGGATTAGTGCTAACTAATTTTAATTAGTTTAGGTCACTGACATGTGGGCCCAGGCCCCGCTGACAGTTAGTTAGTACTAACTTAATTATGTTAGTTAGCTGAGACACTGACAGACGGGGCCCACCAGTCAGGTTTGACTGGCCCTGGCGCCTTTGACTCGCTGATGTCACAGTGACACAGTGCTGACACAATTATTTAATTTCTGGATTTATTTTCATATAGGAAATTGTAGAAAATAGCCTAAACTTCTAAAAATCATAGAAAATCAACCATAGCTCCAAATCAAACAAATTATATATGAAAAATGATCAGAAAAATTCAATCTATCCATTTAGGTGAAACAAGCTAGTACACTTATTATGCATAAGAACTTTAACTTTCATTTGAATCTTTGATTCATCTTTGATTCAAATGAACCCATTTCAACTTGTTTCACATTGCATTAGGCAGGACACATCATTTTGCCATGTCATAGCATGCATCATATTGTTGCATATTGCCATGTGTTGATTATGTTTTCTGTGTCCTTCATGGTAGGTTCTTCCTCCGAGGATATCTCTGAGTATCCAACTCAAGGGCAGTACCCTACTACCACTCCATCAGGCAAGCAGCCCCATTGATCATATCGATACAATCCCATGTTCTTTCTTCTGCTCTCGTTTACTGCATTAAGACAACAATGTTTCAAACTGTCGTGTGCTACGGTAGTTGAACCCTTATCCTCTGCATGACCTGTCATTGCCACCGTAACTAGATGAAACCCACTAGCATGTGTAGGAGTTGATTGAGCGATGTATGTGTTTCCTACCTTGCTATGCCTTCTATGCTTAGAGTTGTGTCAGGTCTGGTTCATCTAGGTGATGGGCTAGAGTGAAATGATTATGTCGGTAACGTGAGGGATGTGTTGAACATGTTTTGGTAAAGGTATCGATGAGAGGCCATGTAGGAGTACATGGTGGGTTGTTTCATTGAGGCCATCCATAAGAACTGAGATCTGTATGCGTGATTTAAGATTCAGCTACTACCACACATTGGGCCCTGAAATATGACCTCGCTCGACTTACTGACCCCTCTCGTCCTCTGTCCAGGAGTTGCAACTAGTTTTTGGTGTTTGTAGGTTATGTGTTGGCGGCCGTGCATAGCGCTGACCCTAGGGGTGGGCTATGACGCGGTAGATACACTATGGCCGGGTATGCCGGGCGCCCGTTTGGCGTCTCGGGACCCTGTACACATCGTTTGGGGCCGTTGAGGACACCCCGGCCGGATTTCCTTGCGAATGGAACCTGAATAGGCTATAAACCTGGACTAGAGACTTGTGCGGTTAGTCAGGTCGTGGTCTACACCCACGTCGGCTTTCGCTTGAAGTCTGCCGATCACATGTCGTGTGCAAACGCTAAGTGGTGGAAACATGTGTGACGAAGTACACCCCTGTAGGGTATAAAACTATTCGAATAGCCGCGTCCGCGGTAAAGGACTACTTGGTTGCCTATACACTTCATAGACAAGTTAATGGTTACTACTAAAAGACTCAAGATAAATGTGAGTACCGAGGATGGCTCTCTCGTAGGATGACGAGGGAGGATCTCCGGTGGAGTATTGTGTTGGTGATTAGTGGACTCGTGTGCGAAAACTATTTGACTAGTGGTGTCCGTAGGATAGCTTAGCCAAGAGTCAAAGCTGGCTTGCTGCAATAACTCCACGACCTTCTTGAGAAAGAGCATGTATAGTAGGTTCTGATGTAAGACTTGCTGAGTACCTTTGTACTCATGTTTTCTTAATTACTGTTTCAGACGACAACCCCCCCGATGGGTTTTATGTAGATCTCGACGTCGATGAGTGACTGGCCACCCAGGTGGTGATCCTGGCCATGGAGGGCCCTATGTAGATAGACAGGCTTCGAGAAGCCTTCTTGCTTTCTAGTGTCTGTACTCAGACTATTTGCTTCCGCATGTGCTTGTATGCTTGTATGACTTGAGTGTCGGGTCATGTGACCCCTTCCTGTATGAACATGTTATGTATGGCTCTCTGGAGCCTTTAAACAAAGTACTTGAGTTATAGAGTTTTGTTGTGATGCCATGTTGTGTGTATGATTGAAATGCTTGGTATGTGTGGGATCCGACAATCTAGTTGTTTATCCTTGGCAGCCTCTCTTATGGGGAAATGTAGTCTAGTGCTCCTTGAGCCATAGTAGTCCGCTACAGCCCAGTTCACCAGAGTCCTGCTAGCCCGGCACTACTGCCCAGGACACTTGACTGGCCGGCATGTGTTTCACTTCGTTCCTATGTCTGTCCCTTCAGGGAAATGTCACGCGGTGACTTCCGGAGTCCTGCCTAGTCTGCTACAGCCTGGGTTCCTTGGAGTCCTGTTAGCCCAGTGCTACAGCCCGGATTCACACGCTGATGACCGACATGCTCGATGTGATTCATGTATGCCTGTCTCCATAGGTCTGTGCCACTTTGGGTTCACGACTAGCCATGTCGGCCCGGGTTCTCTGTCATATTGATGCTAGGGACACTATCATATACGTGAGCCAAAAGGCACAAACGGTTCCGGGCCATGGTAAGGCGACACCCGTGGGGATACCGTGCGTGAGGCCGCAATGTGATATGAGGTGTTACCGACTAGATCGATGTGACTTGGAATCGGGGTCCTGACACGAATAGTTTATCAAAGATTCCGAGAGTGTTATTATCTTCATCAAGTAATACCAGGCAAGTTCACTTTGACCATGTTTTCCATACCTATGTTTATTTGCATGTAGTAGCACCCTTTCAACAATCCCTCCAGTAGTGTTATTGAATCTTGTAGTTGAGTAGAATGCATGAGGTAGAAACCCATCTCCCTGTTACCAAAACCCAGGAAGTCACATTGTTTTAATGCTACACTATAGTAGACGGGGTTTGGTATGAGTGCATGAGATTGGTGTAAAGGGGGACTCTACGTCAATGGCGACAACTTCATGATGGCACCGACAAGGACTGCATCTTCAGGACTCCTCAAGATTTAGAGACTCGGTACAGGAATTCAATACACACTACTGGGTGAAGTACGGCTGACGGGCACCCTAGAGAAACCAGTGGTTGGCCGGGATGCATGGAGAAGCGCCATGACATCTTGTGGAAAGCTTCACCCAGACTCAAAGAGACGGAAGAATACTTCATGCCCGAAAGCTTACCTGTGCAACCGCAAGTCATTATGGGCTCTGGCTTGGTTGACCTTAGTGGTGACTCTGGCTGGGACGGTGCTAGCAGATGTAGAACTACGGTAGGATTGGATGAGCACCGGACAGTGTTCAGGGGAACTCTTCGAAAGACCATGTTTTCGGTCGTCTTGTTCTCAAACAACCTAAAGTGCGAGAACGTAAAAAGAGGGATCGAATCTTGCGGGTAAAGTGTACAAACCTCTGCAGAGGGTTAAAACCTAATCGATTAGCCGTGTCCCCGGTTACGGACAATTTGAGCCTCTGGACTTGGATCTATCTCAGAACTCTCAACACCGGATTGATAACTTAATTGTGGGCAACTTATGATGATTTGGGCTATGAGACATCGGTTGGCGGAACCATGTCATGATAGAAAACTCCGTAGTACAGACTCCTGATATTCCTTTGTTGTAGGGAAAATAAAACCAACTTTTACGCAAAAACATTAGACATAGAGCCACAAAGCCATATTGCATATAGAATAGTTTTATCATCTGCTTTCCTCATATTGTGATCTTGTCGGTACATTCAATGTACTGACCTACACGGCTACAACGTATCATGTTGCAGATATTTCTTCGACGAGTAAGAGTTACGATAAAGGGTTACGGTCTACACTCAACTTGCCGATGGCATTGTTGGGGCTCCACACCCGATTGTTTGTTTCCGCTGAGGCTTATGAGGTATATATCAGTTTTACGTTATTTATACATATGATTGCACTTTGATATATACATTGATGTACTGTGTGTGCCAGCATACCGATCCAGGGATGGTACAAATACAAAGAGGCTTGACTGTCTGAGGTCGGGTTGCTACAGATATGGTATCAGAGCACATGTTGACTGTTGGACGTGACCCTAGAAATCGGAAAGCCCTAGGACAGGAAATCTCTAAAATTTTATTTTCAAAAAAAAACATCCCTTACTTCTTATCTTTTCTGATTTTATAAAATATCTTCTCTTACCTCAAATAGTTAGAATATACCCCTTTTCCCTTTTGACCACACAGAGGATCAACTGAAGCCGCTCCAAGAAGGACAAGATATCGGACAACCGATGACCATTTCAGAGTAAATATGATTTCACCATGCATTAAAATAGTTGAAGCTACAATAGTTGAAGACTCCAGAGACTCGAAGAATCTGAAGACTCTAAAGATTTATTTTACTATTAGAAGACCAAACCCCTGTTATATACTTATGTTAGATGCGACGATTTGTGAGCTGTCATCTGTTTGATGTTTTTCCGACAACCACAAATAAAACCCATTTTCAAAACTATTGTTTGTATTGTGTGTATCCCTCCCCACCTCTCTCTTATCTCACCCTAAAACCCTTGGACCCAGTAGATGATGAATGAAGTTGGACTGGTATTCTCTTGACCGAAAACCCAGCTGGAGGTAGAGCTATGGATTCAGAACATGGAGAATCACTACGGGAGCAATTTGGTTTCAAGGAAGAATGAAGTATCGTATGCTCTTCAGTACTTTGAAGGAAGTGCTGCAACATGGTGGCATATGCATCAAGCTATACAGGGATGGACTGGAGCAAGGACTTGGGAATAATTCAAGAAGAATCTGACAAGATCACGTCTTATCCAGAAGCACCATGATACCCCAAGAAATAAACCTTGTGCCTGGAAGATTTGCGGAGAAATAGGACACACCCAGGAGAAACACAAGGATGGATGCCCTCATTGTAAGGAGAAACACCCAGCTGAGGAATGCCCAACTAGTAAGGTGACTTGTTTCTCGTGTAAAGGAACCACCCACTACCCAGCTCAGTGTCACATTTACCCCACGGTGCAACAAACTATTCAGAAGCAGGAAGAAGGAATGAAAGAAGCCCTCCGAGAAGTTATGAAAGAACATATGATTAAGGAAAGTGTTGAAGACCCTGATGGAGAAAGCCTCAACAGATTTTACTCCAATGCGTGTTATTCATGTGGAGAAGAAGGACATTTTTCATAGTATTGCACCAAGGAAAGAAAAGAGTATCTGGGATACTTCCCAACAGAAGTAGTGGAGTTTGATCCACAGGGAATAGAACGTTTGATCAGAACAAAGAAAACGAAGAAGAGAAAACAAAGACACCTTTAGAACAAACCAATTTCTGCAAATATGGACAAGAGTCATATTACCTGTTTTGAATGTAAGGATGTCGGGCATTATGCCAATGATTGTCTTGAAAGGAAGCAAGGTACTCAAGGAGCAGGCACCATCACCAAGAAGCCTCGAGACATGCCGGAAGTTATTTGTTTCCGTTGCAAGGAAGCATGACATTTTGCTAGGGATTGTTCAAATGAAGAGAAAGCTAGAGCTGAGTAGTGGAGATGCTAATATCAGTAATAAGGGTAGTAAGGAAAACACTTTTTCATGAGAATGTGGGCGTGAGTTATGTAATAGATTACTCAGAGATTGTAAAAATTCATGACTCAATAAATTTTATATGTCATATGCTAAAAGGCTTTAAGGAGTTGTTATGTTTTATCTTGGAAATTAATATTCTGGGTGAACATGGAAGAAAATGAGTTGTGATGCATAAACTGGATGTTGGAAATTTAGTTTGAAGTTTTGTTTGGATGATATGAATGTGTACCCAAGGGGATGTGTATATTATGTTGAGCACCATTTTTTTTACAACTGCAGATGACGACCCTTTATGAGTCTTTCCTTAAGGGCCCGGAAACGATCATGACCCTGACAAGTGATCATGACTACCCGAAGATCCTGAAGGACATGATGAAGCATATTCACCTTGAAGGAGATGCAATCTACAAAGGCTACCCCTCCATGCAAAAGGGAGTGGAACTTTCGTATGTGGAGGTACACCTCCACCGTACGAAAGGAGTTTGCCCAGAGACAATGGGGCAATACTTTTTCATCTCACGTGTACCACAAGCAACTTTCTTTGACGCTGTTCGTGAAGCAGCCATGGAAGCCATATGCCAGATCAGAGAAATACTTGAAGCAAGACTCCGTTATACTCAGGAATACCTAAGAGAAGTGCATGCAGAGATGATGAAGGTGAAGCTCAAGGCCACCATGATGAAACAGAAGATTGAAGATTTCAAGGCGCATGTCGCACAATTCCAGTGGGACTGAAGAATCCTGAAGGAGGAAAAAATTAATAAAGTTGGGAGTAATGCCTGACCATACCAAACCATGTGGGTGGCAGCATTTGTAATAAAGTACCTTTTGGAATTTGGATTTACGAAAAATGGTTAAGGATGTAATAAAAGATTTGATATGAAAATAATATGATTTATGGATAAACTAGTGCATTTTTTCTGGTGTGGTAGTACTCCGTGAAGCCACAGGATCAATGAAGAAGGAAATGTGTTATTCATGACGGTCCATAGAAGGGAGCTGGACCAAATAAGTTGGAGTTTTGTATGATCGTCACCACAAGGGTATGAAGGAAGAAGTACTATTGGATTTAAAGGAGATGTAATGATAATCCTCAGAAGGATGAGTTAAACTTGTACAAGAGTTGAAGTGGGCCATAACCCACAGGCCCAGGAGCTAGTTAATAAGAAGCAAGCACACTCTTGCTCAAGGAAGATATTTCAGAAGAAAACTCTGAGTTAATCAGCCGACATTTTTAGGAGGATACGAAAACCCGAGAGTTGTGAAGAAACATTAGATGTCTTGTTCAGCTTGCAGAAACAATGGATTTATTCGAACTCAGTTCGTTGACAGGAGAAATTCTGCAATGCTTGTGAGTATGCCCAAGTGTTAGAATATGTGATTCGATGTCTGCATATGTAGTAATGGTTCAAGTACGGGATGGATTGGCCCCCATACCAGAGACTTCTATCATGAACTATCATATGTTGATGGAAAATCAGAGATCCTTGAAAACCCTAGAAGAGTGTCGACACGATAAGCCAAAACCATAGAATGGTAGGATGATTGATCCATGTACCAGGCACCCATTGCCAATCGTAGGATATACGGTGAGATTCAACCAAACCCATTTTTCTGCAGGAGAAACCATACATGGTTGACCACCTTGAGAATTTTGATAGTTATTTAGTATTGGCGACAGACCAGTCAGCTAAGAAGGCCCAGTCTCGAAAGAATGACACCAGGATGAAAGGACACGTGTTTGAGGAAAAGGTTATGCCCCGACCGGAAGAGCACCCGTGAAAGAGTTATTCCAGGGAATATGAGAAGACCGACACCGTCAACTCAAAAGAATGAGCACATGAGTTTTGGACGGGACCATAACCCTTCTTTGAAGTGTGGTAGCACACTAGACCATTCCAATCAATGGCATTGCTAGAAGACCCCAAACCCTAACCTTTTCTTTCTAGCCTCTTCGAATCTCGAGGACGAGATTCATTTTTAAGTGTGGTAGGTTTGTAACACCCCAAAATTCTAAATTTTGGAATATTACATTAAATAAATATTTATGAATGTTTGTTTGATTTTTGTGTGACTGATTGTGTGAAATTGAGTGGCATTTGGAAATTTCAAAGACATTTGAATTTGGATTCAACTTGGCATTCAAAATTTATTTCATATACCCCTGACAAATACTTGTTTAAAAGTATGAGAGGAGCTAACATGACACTCCAAAATTTAGGAGAAATTAATGCCAAAAGTTTTTGAATTCAAATTGGAGTTTATTTGGAATTTATATAAAAAAAATGTTTGCTTTTAGTTTGGATTTTTGCCTCTGGAAAAATGTTCACGTTGTAGCGTTTATTTTTTCTCATTTTATTGATATATATATGTCCTATATAAAAATACTATAGGTTTTTCTATATTTAGTTTTTTTCCCTCTCTGCTATAATTCAAAAAAAGGAAGAAGCCCTAGCGTGTGGCTAGGCCAACAGGCCCAGCAACGCCACAGCCCACCAGCGCGCCCGAGCCTGCCAGCCCAGCTCCGCGCCAGACGCCCGGAGCCCCTTCGCCTCGGTTGCCCGCTCCCCTCTCGCTCGCCCCTGTGCCGCTGACCGTAGGGCCCCACTGTCCGATCGCTCTCGCCCGCGATCTTCTTCCTCCCCACACCAGAACCACACCGCCGCCGCCGAATCCCGGATTCCTCGGGATCCTCTCCTTGATCCGCCCCCTCCTTCAAGCACCCCTTCCCCTATAAATACCCCTCTCCCTCGACCGATTCCGCCCCAAAGCCCCTTCCGAGAAACCCCGCCTCCTTCTCAATTTCTCGCCAGAGCCGAGCGCCCCCGCCGCGCCATTGCCGCCCCACCGCGCTACTCCGACCCCCTCGCCGCCTCCCGAGACCATCTCTGCACTCCCCTCACTCGTCCGCACCTCCCCGTGCACTCGCGCGAGCCCGAAACCCACTAGAGCGCTGCCACCGATGACGCCCGAACACAACCGCCGCCTCAACCTCGCCGCCGACCTCCTCCGTCCACCTACGGCACCATCTCGACCACCGCTGGACTCGCCGTCGAACGCCGCGTCCGCCCGTACCCTCGCTGGAGCCCGCTGACGATCGGAGCGCCGCCGCTAACGACGTCCGAGCCGCTCGCCGTCGACCTTCCCCGTGGTGAGCTCTCCACTTCCCCTCCTCCGTCCGATTCTAAATCTATGGTATAGATTAGATGGATGAACGGTTAGGTTAATTTTTTAGTTCGGTTTTATTTACGGTTTTTACGGTTTAGTCCAGATCGGTTTAGCCGACCGGTTTCTTTTATTTTCGTACATGCGCGGTTTAGTTAGTTTTCAGCCAAGCACCGTTTAGTTACGGATCGCCCACCGGTTTAGCCCAATAGCAGTAGGCCACGTAGCACATGCCTATTTTAGGTTTCTGTTTCAAAAAAACAGAATAGTTCTGTTTTTAGATTCTTTATATCTTTTAGGTTTTAGATCCAAATTGAGTGATTCTTTTTGCTTTGTGTCACAAATTTGTTGAAGTTTCTTTCTGGATACTTAGTTTTCAAATTTGAGTAGTTTAAATTTGAATTACTTCAAATATGATTCAAACACTATTTTGGCTCTAGTTTCAGTTTTATAAAATATTTTTGATTGATTCTTTTTGCTCCTGGTCACTAGGACCTTTGCCTATCCACTAGTGTTGAGTATTTTATTTTTAGTTTATTTTAAATTATGATTTTAGGCAAAACAGTATTGTTTTATATAGTTTAGTGTTATTTTCTATTCCCTTAGTATTTATTTGTTTTTAACTATAAACCTTTTTGTATTTTTTTTGCAAAAAAATAGTTTGGCTTCTGTTATTGAAAAGTAGACAATTTTATTTTATTATAAAAAAATATTTTCTTTAGTTTTGTTCGAAAACTTGTTTAGGTCATAGTTAGGGTTTCATAAAAGCTTTTTATTTGTTTCTTTTTGCTATTAAAACTTTATGAAAAATACTTTATGTTAACCTAGTTGATTTAAATTTCATTTTATGTTGAAGCTAGTAGTATAGTATTTTCTTTGTTAAGTTTTGCTTAGGATAAAACTGTTTTGTGTTATGTCTTATAGTTTTCTTTAGTAGTTTTGTTGTGTAGTTTTCCTTTGTTCTTATTTGGTGTCCCTTGTTGTTTTGCAATTTATTTGTTGGTTTTATGAGTATTAGAATTGCTTGCTAGTATGTTTGCTTATATGAATGCTATGTTTGACTATATAGATTTTCAACAGAGTGACGGATAGTTTATCGAAGATTCCGAGAGCGTTATTATCTTCATCAAGTATTACCAGGCAAGTTCACTTTGACCATGTTTTCCATACCTATGTTTATTTGCATGTAGTAGCACCCTTTCAACAATCCCTCCAGTAGTGTTATTGAATCTTGTAGTTGAGTAGAATGCATGAGGTAGAAACCCATCTCCCTGTTACCAAAACCCGGGACGTTACACAGTTTTAATGCTATGCTATAGTAGACGGGGTTTGGTATAAGTGCATGAGAGTGGTGTAAAGGAGGACTCTACGTCAATGGCGACAACTTCATGATGGCACCGGCAAGGACTGCATCTTCAGGACTCCTCAAGATTTAGAGACTCGAGACAAGAATTCAATACACACTACTAGGTGAAGGACGGTTGACGGGCACCCTGGAGAAACCAATGGTTGGCCGGGATGCATGGAGAAACGCCATGACATCTTGCGGAAAGCTTCACCTAGACTCAAAGAGACGGAAGAATACTTCATGCCCTGAAGCTTACCTATGCAGCCGCACGTCATTATGGGCTCTGGCTTGGTTGACCTTAGTGGTGACTCTGGCTGGGACGGTGCTAGCAGATGTAGAACTACGGTAGGATTGGATGAGCACCGGACAGTGTTCAGGGGAACTCTTCGAAAGACCATGTTTTCGGTCATCTTGTTCTCAAACAACCTAAAGTACGAGAATGTAAAAAGAGGGATCGAATCTTGCGGGTAAAGTGTACAAACCTCTTCAGAGGGTTAAAACCTAATCGATTAGCCGTGTCCCCGGTTACGGACAATTTGAGCCTCTGGACTTGGATCTATCTCGGAACTCTCAACACCGGATTGATAACTTAATTGTGGGCAACTTATGATGATTTGGGCTATGAGACATCGGTTGGCGGAACCATGTCATGATAGAAAACTCTGTAGTACAGACTCCTGATATTCCTTTGTTGTAGGGAAAATAAAACCAACTTTTACACAAAAACATCAGACATAGAGCCACAAAGCCATATTGCATATAGAATAGTTTTATCATCTGCTTTCCTCATATTGTGATCTTGCCGGTACATTCAATGTACTGACCTACACGGCTGCAACGTATCATGTTGCAGATATTTCTTCGACGAGTAAGAGTTACGATACAGGGTTACGGTCTACACTCAACTTGCCGATGGCGTTGATCGGACTCCACACCCGATTGTTTGTTTCCACTGAGACTTATGAGGTATATATTAGTTTTACGTTATTTATACATGTGATTGCACTTTGATATATACATTGATGTACTGTGTGTGCCAGCATACCGATCCAGGGATGGCACAGATACACAGAGGCTTGACCGTCTGAGGTCGGGTCGCTACATTCTTAGTGAGAAACCTGTTCCAAAGCTTTCAGGAGGACTCTCCGGGCTGTTGAATTATATGGCTTAAATCATCTGCATCCGGAGGTCGGACACATGTCCCTTGAAAATTAGCCCGAAAAGCGTCCTCGAGCTCCTCCCAACTTCCAATTGTGTTTTCAGGGAGGCTTTTCAGCCAATGCCGAGCTGGTCCTTTAAGCTTGAGGGGCAAGTATTTAATGGCATGGAGATCGTCTCCGCGAGCCATATGGATATGGAGGATAAAGTCCTCAATCCAGACCCCAGGGTCTGTGGTCCCGTCGTACGCCTCTATGTTCACCGGTTTGAATCCTTCTGGGAATTCGTGGTCCAACACCTCATCGGTGAAACATAGGGGGTGTGCGGCACCCCTGTATTGGGATGTGCCATGGCGTTCAGACGGTTGTAGTATTCGGTTTTGATTTTGTGTCGGAGCGCGCTTCCTAGATCCATAGATGGATCTGGTCAAACCAGATTTTTGGCGCAAGTCCTCACGTAGATCGTGTGTTGACTTATGTGCGACTTTGTTAGCTGCTCTATCGCGGTCAGAAGGTGGTGGATCCGGCTGGTTGGCCGTTTCATTTTTCGGCTGTGTGGGCTCTAAGGCCTCATCGTCGAATTCAGGTAATAGCTTGCACTTTGGATAGCTCTTTGTGTGGTAACTTCCACCATACTTTGCTTCGTTGTCGAGTACTTTGTTCCACCTGCTGTTGAGCGTATCTTGTGCGGCTTTAAGCCTTTGCTTCTGCTTCTTCAGACTCATCACTATGGCGATAAGCCTCCTGTGGAGGTTCTCTTGCTCCAAGTGCGTTTCCGGGATGATGTGTGCATCTTCGTCCGGACCCTTTTCCTCCCGAGAGGGGGTTTGATGAGGTTTATCCTTGGCGTCGCCGTGTTCGGACGTCAGATCCGTACTACGTTCGCCGCTTGCAGCTTCATCGTGCTCTGCCGCCGGGGCAATGTGGTCGTCGTTTCCTCTAGAGTCGACTGGAGTGTTATTTTCTCTTGCGCTGTTATCGCTGTTTTTTGCTATGGCGGGACTTAGAGCGGCGCCGCTGACGTCGGTGCTTGGGTTGCTTCTTGGTGCGGCCATCCTCCGCTGTCTCTTTGCCATTGCCTTCTTTGGGTGTATCCACCATGTATATGTCGTGTGATGAAATGGCTGTCCGGCGCCCTGTGGGCGCTGGTTCCTGTTCGTCTCCTGCATCTTCGTCCATGTCGTCGATGTCTTCGGAGTCGAAGTTGAGCATGTCGGTTAAGTCATCGATAGTGGCAACTAAGTGGGTGGTGGGTGGGCAGCAAATTTCTTCATCGTCCACATCCCATTCTAGCCGGACATAGTTCAGCCAAGGTTCTCCTGACAAGGAGAGAGACCTTAGTGAATTTAGCACATCGCCGAAAGGCGAGTGCTGAAAGATATCCACGGAGGTGAACTCCATGATCGGTGCCCAGTCGGATTCGCTAGGCACGGATGCAGGCGGCTCGGAGTCCGTGGCCGGAGACGAATCCAGTGGTTCGGTGACACGGCTCTCGTAAGGGGTGAAGTCAGTATCCGGCTCATCGCCACTGAGAATGCGGCCCCCATGGCGGGGTCTATCCCTCCGTCCCTAGATGGCGCAATTTGCTCCGGATTGAAGGCCGGAGTAGTTGCAGATGCAATCTCCCGAACACCGTCTGACGATAAAGTTATGTCGTGCTTGTCGTGACTGTGCAGCGCACCTGACACGGGCTCGAATCCGCCGAAGATCAAATCTCCGTGGATGTCAGCAGTGTAGTTTAAGTTTCCGAACCTGACCTGATGGCCAAGGGCGTAGCTCTCGATCTGCTCCAGATGGCCAAGCGAATTGGCCCGCAGTGCGAAGCCGCCGAATATGAAGATCTGTCCGGGGAGGAAACCCTCACCCTGGACCGCATCGTTACCGATGATTGAAGGAGCCATCAAGCCTTACGGTGACGGCACAATGGAACTCTCAATGAAAGCACCAATGTTGGTGTCAAAACCGGCGGATCTCGGGTAGGGGGTCCCGAACTATGCTTCTAAGGCGGATGGTAACAGGGGGCAGGGGACACGATGTTTACCTAGGTTCAGGCCCTCTTGATGGAGGTAATACCCTACGTCCTGGTTGATTGGTCTTGATGATATGAGTATTACAGGAGTTGATCTACCACGAGATCGTAGAGGCTAAACCCTAGAAGCTAGCCTATGGTATGATTGTATGTTGTCCTACGGACTAAACCCTCTGGTTTATATAGACACCGGAGGGGGCTAGGGTTACACAGAGTCGGTTACAAGGAAGGAGATCTACATATCTGTATGGCCTAGCTTGCCTTCCACGCTAAGGAGAGTCCCATACGGACACGGGACGAAGTCTTCAATCTTGTATCTTCATAGTCCAACAGTCCGGCCAAAGGACATAGTCCGGCTGTCCAGAGACTCCCTAATCCAGGACTCCCTCACGCATTAAGCAAGATGACATGATGTAGAGGAATTAACTCAAGCGATATGATGAAAACCCCGTCTTTTTATCCTCGATGGCAACAATACAATATGTGCCTTGCTGCCCCTACTGTCACTAGGAAAGGATGCCGCAAGATTGAACCCAAAGCTAAGCACTTCTCCCATTGCAAGAAAAACCATTCTAGTTGGCCAAACTAAACTGATAGTTCGAAGAGAATTACAAAGATATATAATCATGCATAAAATAATCCAGAGGAGATTCAAGTAATATTCATAGATAAGCTGATCATAAATCCACAATTCATCGGATCTAGGCAAACACACTAGAAAAGAGTATTACGTCGAATAGAACATCGAGGAGAACATGGTATTGAGAATCAAAGAGAGAGAAGAAGCCATATAGCTACTAGCTATGGACCCGTAGGTCTGAGGTAAACTACTCACACTTCATCGGAAGCACAATAGAGTTGATGTAGAAGCCTTCCATCATCTAATCCCCCTCTGGCAGGATGCCAGAAAAGGCCCCTAGATGGGATCACACGGATACAGAAGATTGCGGCGGTGGAAAAGTGTTTTTGTGGATGCCCCTGTTGGTTTGGGGATATATGGGAATATATAGGCGCAGAAATTAGGTCAGGGAGTGCATGTAACGCCCGGATAATTAGGCTACAATAAACTCTCCTAATGATGCCATGTCATCTTTGATTACTGTTGCTAAACTTTCGTTAGTTCAAACCAATTCAAAAATCAATTCAAAAAAATGGCAAACAACAAAAGTTTTTAAAAGTTGAAACAAAAATGTTCGGACAGTGCCAAAAATGGCATAGGTAATTATGGTGTAGAAGACACAATTTTACAAAATACCTAAATGCCCTAAACTAAATAAAATAGAAAAGGAAAATAAATAAAAGAAAAGAAATTACAAAAGCAGAAGACAAAAGAAAAAAAAGGAAGAAACCCCCTCCCCCTGGACCGAAAGGCCCAGCTAGCCAGCTCACAGGCCGGCCGGCCCACCTGGCCCAGCTAGCCACACCCGGCCCGGCTCCCCCTGCCTCGTCCCATTCCCCTGTTCCCCCGACCCGGGTCGGAACAGGGGCGCGTCCCCGCCTGACCCCCTCGCTGGCATCGAGGAGGGGATAAGATCGCCAGCACCCCCCACCTCCTCGATCCCTTCTCCCACTCGCCCCGCTCTTCCACTCGGTCCCTGCGCCTCTCCCTCGCCCCTCAGATCCATCCCACTGCATCCGACCGCCGCCATGGCTCCGGCCTAGCCACGGCCACCGCGCCCGCCTTGCCGCCCCACTGTGTCCCCAAGGTCCGCCGTCGTCCGCTACTTCAACTGGTGCATCCCGTTGGAGCTCGGAGCCACCGCAATGCCTGCGACGCTGCCGTCTTCCTCCTCTGCTCCGACGAGCCTTGTCGCCGCTCTTCACCAATTCCGGCGACGCCCCTTCTGCTGCAACTAAACCGTTCAGGGGCCATCTTGCATGCCGCACGGTGAGCTCCCCCATCTCCCGCCCATCTCCGTTAGCCCCCTCGCGCACCGTAGCTGCCTCATCGCCGTTGCCGTGAGCACGTCGCCGTGGATCGCCTCGCCTCTGTGGCCATGCTCTCCGTCGTGCTCGCGTGAGCCCGACATCGTGTTCCTGGTGCTTCCAGGAACCCAACGCACACGCGCACATGCCTTCCCATGCCCCCTAGCGTTCGATCCACTGACGACCGAACTCCGGTGTCCGCTCCGCCGCTCGCCACCGTTGTCTCCAGCTGTTTCCGGCCAAGTCCCCTCCACCGCTCGACGCGCCTCAACGCGCTCGTCAGTTCGGTCCCAAACACGCCTCGTTCAAATGCCCCGTAGCGCGGTCCCCGTCCGCGCCCGAACTGCCGTCCGCCGCGCTCGTCGCCGCCGCCATGCATCTGTTTGCTTAATATTTATTGTTTCTTCGCCCTGTTCTCTCGCTAGACACCGAGACCGACGCCGCTGCTACCCAGTACGACTATGGTGTTGAAGACCCCTCTCTCTTGCCAGAGCAACCAGGCAAGCCCCCCTTGATCACCAGATATCGCCTACTCTCCTCTATACTGATTGCATTAGAGTAGTGTAGCATGTTACTGCTTTCCGTTAATCCTATTCTGATGCATAGCCTGTCATTGTTGCTACAACTGTTGATACCTTACCTGCAATCCTAAATCCTTAGTATAGGATGCTAGATTATCATCAGTGGCCCTACATTCTTGTCTGTCTACCATGCTATACTATCGGGCCGTGATCACTTGGGAGGTGGTCACGGGTATATACTTATACATAATATATGATACTTGTGGTGACAAAAGACGGGTCGGCTCGAGGAGTACCCGCGTTTGATTCACGAATTGGGGGCTGGAAGGACATACTTTCCCGATAGCCCTCTGTGTGGATCTTTGTGGTGAAGCGACAGGGCAGGTTGAGACCACCTAGGAGAGAGGTGGGCCTGGCCCTGGTCGGCGTTCGCGGTTATTTCAAGATAACACGTTTAACGAGATCTTGGTATTTGATCTGAGTCTGGCCACTGGCCTATACGCACTAACCATCTACGCGGGGACAGTTATGGGCACTCGACGTCGTGGTATCAGCCGAAGCCTTCGTGACGTCAGCGACTGAGCGACGCGCGCCGGGTTGGACTGGAATGCCTGCTCTTGTATAAGGGAGGCTAGGTCTGCTCACCGGCTGCGTACACAACATGCAGGTGTGCAATGGGCGATGGGCCCAGACCCCTGCGCCATAGGATTTAGACCGGCGTGCTGACCTCTCTGTTGTGCCTAGGTAGGGCTGCGACGTGTTGATCTTCTGAGGCCGGGCATGACCCAGAAAAGTGTGTCCGGACAAAGGGGATCGAGCGTGTTGGGAAATCTGGTGCACCCCTACAGGGAAGTTAATCTATTCGAATAGCCGTGATCTTCGGTAACAGGACGACTTGGAGTTGTACCTTGACCTTATGACAACTAGAACTGGATACTTAATGAAACACACCCTTCCAAGTGCCAGATACAACCGGTGATCTCTCTCTCACACAGGGCGACGAGGGGAGGATCATCAGTTAGGATTATGCTATGCGATGCTACTTGGTGAACTTACCATCTACTCTCCTATACATTCTGCAAGATGGAGGTGGCCAAAAGTGTAGTCTTCGATAGGAATAGCAATCCCCCTCTTATTCCGGCATTCTGCAGTTCAGTCCACATATGATACCCTTATTCCATTTGATACCAATGCATACGTCTGTAGTGTAGCTCCTTGCTTGTGAGTACTTTGGATGAGTACTCACAGTTGCTTTGCTCCCTCTTTTCCCCCTTTCTATACCCGATTGCTGTGACCAGACATTGGAGCCCAGGAGCCAGACGCCACTGTCGATGACGACTACTACTACTCGGGAGGCGCCTACTACTACGTGCATCCCGCTGACGACGACCAGGAGTAGTTTAGGAGGATCCCAGGCAGGAGGCCTGCACCTCTTTCGATCTGTAACCCAGTTTATGCTAGCCTTCTTAAGGCAAACGTGTTTAACTTATGTCTGTACTCAGATATTGTTGCTTCTGCTGACTCGTCTATGAGCGAGCTCTTGTATTCGAGCCTTCGAGGCCCCTGGCTTGTAATATGATGCTTGTATGACTTATTTTATTTATAGAGTTGTGTTGTGATATCTTCCCGTGAGTCTCTAATCTTGATCGTACACGTTTGCGTGTATGATTAGTGTACGGTCGAATCAGGGGCGTCACAGTGCATGAGGGGCCCACAAGGGTGGGGGACGCGCCCTACCCCCTAGGCACGCCCTCCATCATTGTGGCTGCCTCGTGGCTCTTCTGACTTCATCTCCAAGTCTCTTGGTTGTCTTCTGGTCCAAGAAAAATCATCGCGAAGGTTTTATTCCACTTGGACTCCGCTTGGTATTTCTTTTCTGCGAAACTCAAAAACAAGGAAAAAACAGAAACTGGCACTTGGCTCTAGGTTAATAGGTCAGTTCCAAAAATAATATAAAATAGCATATTGATGCATATAAAACATACAAAATAGATAATATAATAGCATGAAACAATCAAAAATTATAGATATGTTGGAGACATATCAAAGCATCATGATCATTATCATAGCAGCAATATATCATCATAAAACTTCTCATGCTAAAATAAAAATTCATTCACAAACTAAAGTTTGAACCATAAACTTCATTGGAAACTAACAAACTATGATCTCAGTCATTGAAACAATCACAATCCATCATATTTTCAGAAAGGGTCTATGTAAGAGCTTTGTTTAGTAAGTTCACATACTCAACTATTATTTAGTCTTTTGTGATTGCTGACACTTACATCATATGTACAAAGCAAAGTTTTAGTCAAACACATAGGAAGATGGGGGTTTATAGTGTACACCACCTGGCTTGTTTATCTCAAGTATAATGCCAACGATAATAGCTCATGATCACAAACATCCAACTGGATCTTTCCCCACCACATGATGCTTACCAACTAGAGAGTACATTGAGCGGAATAGGGATGAACATTATCGACTCTTGCATAAAAATAAATACATAAAAGCAAAAGATAGGCCCTTCACAGAGGGAAGAAGAGGTTGTCATGCGCTTTTTGTTTTTGGATGTGCAAACTCTTAATGGAAAGGAACCTCACTTTATTATGCAGTTCGTAGATGTCGGGGTACGACAGTCTATTGGACTAGCGAGGCCCCTTTGTAGTTCGACTGGGGAGATCGACGAGCACAGAGAGAACATTGATAGCTTGTAATCTGCGTTGGTAATTCCCCGAAGATGAGGGGATGATGCAGCATAGCAAAGGTAAGTATTTCCCTTAGTTATGAAACCAAGATTATCAATCTAGTAGGAGAATCAAGCAACACTATGTAAACAACACCTGCACACAAACAACAAATACTTGCAACCCAACGCATAAAGGGGTTGTCAATCCCTCAACGATATAGAGATGGATTAAATTGTATGAGACTTGATAACTAGATCTAACTAAAACACAAAATAAAATAAATAAAATAAAATTGCAACAAGGTGTTTTTGGTTTTAATATGATAGGAAATAGACCCGGGAGCCATAGTTTTCACTAGAGGCTTCTCTCAAGAAAATAGCATACAATGGGTAAACAAATTATCGTTGGGCAATTGATAGAAACAAAAATAATTATGACGATATCCAAGGCAATGATCATGTATATAGGCATCACGTTAAAGATTAGTAGACCAAAACGATTCTGCATCTACTACTATTACTCCACACATCAACCGCTATCCAGCATGCATCTAGTGTATTAAGTTCAGGGGAAAATGGACTAATGCATTAGGCAAGATGACATGATGTAGACAAGATGAACTCACATATGAATAAACGCAGCTTGTTACCCTTAATAGCAACAGTACATGCGTGTCATGTCTCCTTCTGTCACTAAGATTGAGCACCGCAAGATCGAACCCATCACAAAGCACCTCTTCCCATGGCAAGAAAAATCAATCTAGTTGGCCAAACCAAACCAATAATTCAGAGAATAAATACGAAGCTATAACAATCATGCATAAAAGAGTTCAAAGAAGACTCAATTAATATTCGTGGATAGATCTGATCATAAACTCACAATTCATCAGATCCCAACAAACACACCGCAAAAAAGAGTTACATCAAATAGATCTCCAAGAACATCGAGGAGAACATTGCATTGAAGATCAAAAAGAGAGAAGTAGCCATCTAGCTACTAATTACGAACCCATAGGTTTGTGGTAAAATACTCACGCATCATCGGAGGGGCAGCAAGGATTGTTAGAAGGGAATAAAGAGGATGATTGGCAGAATATGATTGATTGATTCAAGTATTATCGAGCCTCGAGGGCGAGTATATATTGAGTACAACACAAGGAGGGCTAGAAGCCTCCCCTGGAGATAAGGTAGGAGATGGATTACAAATCCTAGACTACCAAATACATGTAACCCAAATATCTATAATATCCCCCCCACAGTCGTACCGATAGCGTCGCAGACAATAGGAGCATCACAGAGGGTCAGACTGGAGAGAATAGCAGCCGACGGGCTGACATCCCCCCGCAGTCATAGCGGGACTATCATGGGCGGTGTTGCGTCGCGGACGCGTTGACTGTAGAGCAAGCCAACGAGTTGCTCAAGTGGATATAAATAGAACAACCATTATTCTCCGACTTAAATGAATAACTGTCTCGCAATAAACATGATCCAGATATAATGTTCATGCTCAACGCAAGCACCAAATAAAAATTATTTAGGTTTAAAATTAATCTCGAAGGTAAATGTAGATGTAGCATGCCGACAGTGATCACATCAACCTTGGAACCATTTACGACGCGCATAGTCACCTTGTACTTAGCTAGTCTTCATTTAATCCACAACTCCTATTTCAAGTTACAAATATTAGCAACTGAACCAATATCAAATACCCAGGCGCTACTACGAGCACTAGTAAGGTACACATCAATAACATGTATATCACATATACCTTTGTTGATGTTGCCAGCCTTCTTATCTACCAAGTACTTGTGGCAGTTCCGCTTTCAGTGACCATTCCCCTTGCAATAGAAGCAGTCAGTCTTAGGTTTGGGTCCAGCCTTGGGTTTCTTCATGGGAGCGGCAACTGGTTTCCCATTCTTGTTGAAGTTCCCTTTCTTACCCTTGCCTTTGTCCTTGAAACTGGTGGTCTTATTAACCATCAACACTTGATGCTCTTCCTTGATTTCTACCTCCACGGCCTTAAGAATCGCGAATAGCCCAGGGATCGTCTTTTCCATCTCATGCATGTTACAGTTCATCACAAAGCCTTCGTAGCTTGGTGGCAGCGACTGAAGAACTCTGTCAATCGCTACTTCATCTGGAAGATTAACTCCCAATTGATTCAAGCGGCTGTAGTTCCCAGACATTTTGAGTACGTGCTCACTAACGGAGTTGTTCTCCTTGTTGGGAATCGTTGCATGGAAAACAAAAAAAATTCTATGCACACGCAATGATCTATTCATGGATATGAATAGCAATGAGGGGGAGAGTGTGTCTACATACCCTCGTAGACCATAAGCGAAAGCTTTTCTTAATGCGGTTGATGTAGTTGAACTTCTTCGCGCTTCGACCGATCAAGTACCGAACGCACGTCACCTCCGTGTTCTGCACACGTTCAGCTCGGTGATGTCCCTCGACTTCTTGATCTAGCAAGATGTCGAGGTAGTAGATGAGTTCCATCAGCACGACGGCATGGTGACGGTGGTGGTGAAGGGGGGGGGGCGCCGCACACGGCTAAACAATAGTCTGGGGTGTGCTCACCCCCCTCCACGCATATATATAGGTGAGAGGGAGAGGGGAGGCTGCCAGGACGCACCCAAGTAGGCCGAATCCTACATGGGGTCTCGCCTTGGCCGCACCCCACTACAAAAAATACACTTCCGTGATGATACGTGTTTGTCACAGTAGGTCGCTTTTTTTTCATGCATGTACATCCATGACAAATTTATGACAGAATGAAGATAGTCATACATGTGCTATCGTAGAAGTGTTCCATGACATTACCAAAATTATCATCACGGAAGTGTCCACTTCCATGATGATAAATCACGCGTCACAGAAGTGCTTTCATCAAGGGTGACCGACACGTGGCATCCACCGTAACGGAACGCCGTTAAGCTATCGGGTCGGGTTTTGGATCTGATAACCCGTTAACAGCCCCGACCAATGGGGATTTTCCACGTGTAAAATCATCATTGGCTGGAGGAAACATGTGTCGGCTCATCGTTGGGACAGATGTCAACCACTCATTGGACGGAAGGCGCCTATGATACGTCGACACATGGCACGGCCCAACAGAGGCACATTCCTGTGAAAAGGCTGGTCCGTTTGACTTGGTCAAAAGCTGGCGGGCCGGCCCATGGAAAGCCTGTTAACGGCCTATTTGAATATAGCCCATTTACAGCCCGCTAAGCCAAGGCCCCTTACGCCCTATCCGTGTGCGGCACCCCCTCCACCGTTTACTGCTCCGGTCATATTATCGTAGTGCTTAGGCGAAGCCCTGCGCGGATCACTTCACCATCACACTACAAAAAATACACTTCCGTGATGATACGTGTTTGTCACAGTAGGTCACGTTTTTTGTCATGCATGTACATCCATGACAAATTTATGACAGAATCAAGATAGTCATACCTGTGCTGTCATAGAAGTGTTCCATGACATTACCAAAATTATCATCACGGAAGTGTCCACTTTCATGACGATAAATCACGCGTCACAGAAGTGCTTTTGTCAAGGGTGACCGACACGTGGCATCCACCGTAACGGAATGCCGTTAAGCTATTGGGTCCAGTTTTGGATCCGATAACCCGTTAACAGCCCTGACCAATGGGGATTTTCCACGTGTAAAATCATCATTGGCTGGAGGAAACACGTGTCGGCTCATCGTTGGGACATATGTCATCCATGCATTGGACCCAAAGCGCCTATGATACGTCGACACGTGGCACGGCCCAACAAAGTCCCATTCCTGTGAAAAGACCGACCCGTTTGACTTGGTCAAAAGGTGGCGGGCCAGCCCACGGTGAGCCTGTTAACGGCTTGTTCGCATATAGCCAATTTACAGCCAGCTAACCAAGGGCCCATTTACGGCCTATCCGAATTAGGCCTAGTAGTGTCATCTGGGCTGTCCAATATAATTCCAGCCCATCTTAACTTCTGTCCCATGTATGGCCCATGACGTCTTTCGACCCATATGGGGCCCTTAGTAACCCTCGGCCCATTAACGACACGTGGTGAAACTGGCCCGTAATGAACATTGTATCACTTTATACCCATTAACGGCCCATTATTCCATTGGGCCGTGTCCAGCCCATGTTATCTTTCGGCCTTCTCAGGGCCCATTTATTCTTGGGCTCATTTCTAGTATTCGTTTACTTATGGCCTGTTAGTGTCATTTTCTACCTGTGGGCCAAATTCAGCCCGTGGTTACAGTTGGCCCATTTGTGGCCCGTTAATACGTTGGGCCGTTTATATAGCATCATCAAATACGGCCGATTAACGACGACACGTTATGGTCGGCCCATGAATGGACGATTTCAACTCTAGCCCATTTACAACCATAATGTGGTCTGTTGTTGGCCCATGTTTGGCCAACCGATCATACGGCCCGAAGAAGGCCCATTGATGATACGGCCCATAGAAGGCCCATTGTGTCTATGGCCCATATAAGGCCCATTGTTTCTACGCCCCGTAGAAGGCCCATTGTTTCTACGGCCCATAGGAGCCCCATGTTAACTACAGTAAATATGTAGCCCATGGTTATTGTGGCCTAATTTTAAAAAATAGGTTATTGCGGCCACTAGCAAGCCGCAGAAAAAGAACTGCACCGACTACAAGAAAACAAATGAACAAGACAATAAGGAAATAAATTAGCAAGCAACTTACGCTAGGCTATAACGGCTATTACACATATTACATCCATTGGGCATCAAAGTTCGCCACCAGTGCAAATATAGGGAACAAAGCAGCATATAAATGCCGCAGCAAAACAAGTCCAAAACTGAAACAACTTCAGAAGAGCTCAAGAAACAATATCCTGGGTACCCATAATGCTGGCAAGATGCTTAGCAAGCTTATTAACTATCTCTTGTTTGGCGCTTAAATCCTCCAGCACTTGTTGTTGCACCAGAAAGTATGCATCTGAATTCTGTAGGGACTTCCTTAGTCCTTCAGCTTCCTATCGTAGCACATCTGATCGATGTCTTTCAACTTGAAGTTGAGACTCAAGAAGACGAACTGATTCAGGCAGCGAGTTCGAAGAGCTTGTGCCAGCAGTAGTGGCCAGTAACTCGAACACTATATCAAGACAAGACTTTTGGGTTCCCTCACCGTCGTCAAGATAGTTTTTATCAGCTTTCTTGGAGACCAACAGGGATGTCTCACTATCTTGAACCTTATCTGCATTACTTCCTTTACCATTGGATAACGTGGTACTGTTCTCCAATATTTTGTCTGGATTCTAAAAGAGAAACAAGCAGACACATCACATGTTTACCATGTTGTATATGAAACTCATTTTGGTAAATGAGTTCAGTAGTAAAGTGGACAGGATAACAACATGAAACAAACATATATCTATGTACCATGGTCACTTTATGGTCTATATCATTCTAGTTTTTGTTGCCAAATCAAGATAGAGGCACAGTTCAAATAATATTTGTTCAAGACAAAGTAGAATATATAGAATATAAGTGTGCGTAACTATAGAGCAATAACAACACTTGTAATGTGCATGACATGAGAACATAACTGTTTATTCAATTGAAACTGAAATCAACATAGAGCAGGTTACAACAGCAAACTAGTTAAAGAAACAGGTTTAAAACATACCTGTTGCGCAATTGGAGTTTCAGTTCCATCCTTCAAATTTGAAAATAGTTGGTATGAGTAAATACAGTCATGCAAGAGCAAAGAAGTATGAACCATAGCTACAAAACCTGACCTGAGAACAAATCTTCTTCTCCTTTAAGCGTTGAGTTGGGATTCAGAGTGGTGGTCCTCGTGCTTTGGGCACTGCAGTTCCCTTACTAACTGCTCGTGTTTGGGTGCTCTGTGGTGGAGACGATGCTGTGTCAACTGGAACTGGGTTACTATCTGCCAGGGTTGGGGTTAGAAGGGGTGTAGCTGGTTCTCTGTCCAACTGGGTAGGGGTACAATCTGCGAGAGTCTGGGTTATGTGTGGTGGATCTGGTCCTTGGGCAAGTACAACCGTGGTTCTATCTGCATCAACTGGTAGCACTATCTTTTTCTGAAGACCGTGTTGTTACTCCCTTAGATACTGCCATCACGCTCTCCAATTCAAATGGCTGATAAACAAGAAAAGTAATTGAAAGTATATACATTGTATGATAGACAGGTGCAATGGATAGTGGGGAATAAAAGAGGGCATGAAATAATTCATATTTATGTTTTCTAACCAAACAGGATAGCATGACACAATTTCACATATATGATGGCTAACTAAACAGGATAGCATGACACAATTTCACATTATGATGGCTAACTAAAAAAGATGGAAAGACATAGTTCAAAAATATGAGACTATGTAAACAGGATGACATGACATAACTATATAATGTGTTTATTAAATAGGTTGGCACGCCATAATTCACATACATTCACGGATAGAACGCCATAATTCAAAATATGATGACTGTAAACACTAAACAGGATGAGATGATATAACTATATGATGTCTTTATTAAATGGATTGCCATGCCATAATTCAGATAGATGATGTGTATGTACTATGTAAACATGATGGCATGATATAATTCAAATATATGATTTATATAGTAAGCAAGTAAGAAGATGGCAATCCATATATGATGTAAAAACTAAGCAATGCAAGACAACATGCATGACATGGGTAATATAACCCTGCCAAGTTTGAGCATAGACCTCAGGGGGAAAATAGGACTGGTCATCAGTCTCTGAATCCTCCTCTGAGGAGCTCTCTGTAACCAGCAAGATGTCTGCTTTAGCAGGTAGCATTGTCTGCTCTAAATACCTTGTTTTCACTCCAGATACTTCCATCACCGCTTCAAATGGCTGATGCACAGGAAGAGTAGTTGAATATACAAACGTTGTCGCCAAATGGAACATGTAATACAAAAAAATGATAGCATGATATAATTCACATACATGATGATTGGCTAAACAACATGGCATTGCATAATTCACATATATAATGCCTTTGCAACAAGATAGCATTGTATAATTCACATATATAATGTCTTGCAACAAGATGGCAATGCATAATTCACATATATGATAATTAGACACTGAACAGGTGGCATTCACACAAAGCATGTCTAAACTAATCAAATGACATAGCAATGTGAGACACCATACGCACGACATGAGAAACATATCCCTGCCAAGTTAGAGTGTACACCTCGGGGGGGGATAGGACTGGTCATCTGTCTCTGAATCCTCCTCTGAGGAGATATTCGTAACCAGTGAGATATGCGCTTCGTCAGATAGCATAGTCTGCTCTGAAGACCTTGTTTTCACTCCAGAATTTGCCATCACCGTGTCAAATGGCTGATGCACACGAAGAGCAGTTGAATGTAATAACATTGTTGACAAATGTAATATCTAACGAAAAAAAAGGATGGCATGATATAATTTACATATAAGATGACTGGCTAAGCAGGATGGCATTGCAAAATTCACATATATGATGCCTAGCTAAACAAGATGGCGTTGCATAATTCACATAAACGATGAATAAACTAAACAGATGGCATTCACACAAAGGATGTCTAAACTAAGCAGATGACATAT
The DNA here is from genome assembly GCF_056163025.1 of Triticum urartu. NCBI lineage: Eukaryota > Viridiplantae > Streptophyta > Magnoliopsida > Poales > Poaceae > Triticum > Triticum urartu. Next base: position 378,573,009 of record NC_141875.1, read on the forward strand.
TTGATGTATAAAGTAAGCAATGCAAGACACCATATGCATGATATAACCAACATCAGCATGCCAAGTTAGAGCGAAGACCTCAGGGGGTAAATAGGAGTTGTCTTCTCCTTCTGAATCCCCCTCAGAACAGATATCTTCCTCTCGATTACAATCCGAAATGCGTGGAGGGGGGCTGCCTTTGCGCCTACCATGGAGCGACGTCTGCATGAAATTTTATTGCCACACAAGGCTTGTCTCTTTTGCTCTACATGTTCAGTTCCATTGTTTACAATAACTGTCATGCATAGGAATAAAACATAGTGAGATTATGTAAGGAGTGCATGCAGAAATCTAGAGTGATGGTAGCAACCTGTGGATAGACCCAAAACCAATAATAGCATGCAGATAATGGCTTCAGTTAAAAAATACAGATAATGGCTTCTTTATTGTTTGTTTCCCACCCAACATGAAACTCATAGTAGACACCGGAGATTCACCAGATAGTAGATAGATACTATTGATAGCGGCCCCGATATGTACCCCACAACCATTTAAAAACTCAAGTTTGACCATTAATTTGGAGCTAACTCAGAGTCTAATCGGTGAACAGGACGATAAAGTAGCATGTAATATTAAGCGATGAATAACGTAAGCAGACACGAAAGAGTGCGACCTCTCTTGCGGACCCGTGTAGTCCTCGAGGTCATCTACTCGGTTGATGATGGTAGTGCAGTTTTCATGGCTGCCAGCGGCGGGGAAGATTTGAGGCGGCGAAAGACAGTCTGGAGGCCGGATCCCTGCCGTGCTAGACCCTTCTATCGTTGGAGGAGCTGAGCTGGGTTGGACAACGGCGCAGCAGGAGCGGGACAAACCACGCAAAGTTTTCTTTGACAACTATCTGTAAGAGAAGTAATTCTATAAGGGCTCGTTTGAATTGGAGGATTCCAACAATGCAGGGATAGGAAATAGACAGGAATAGGATAGGAATGCACGTGCAAAACAGAGAATTTAAAAACACAGGATTTCTGCCAATCTGGGTGTTTGATTCACAACAATTGGAAGATCACAGGATGCAAAGAAGCATGGTGAGATTAAGTCAAACCACAAGAAAATGTACGGTTATAATGCTATTATGCTACTATCTCTTAGTCTTGTGCTTCATGAATAGGAATTTGAAAAGGAGGACAAGTGAAAATTAAAATTCCTACATTTTTTTCTTTCAAGGAGACACTAAAGGAACAAATCTGTGTGCTCAGTGGACAATATATATATAACATGTAGAGTAAAAAAGAGATGCAACAAGTGTACAACCTCTTTGGCGAAGCCATGTCGATCTCAGCGTGATTGGGTTGGCCGGTGAGGATGCTCCGGCTGACTTGGCTATCGGAGGAGGGGAAGAAGATCTTAGGCGTCTGGAGATGGAGCCCAAGGTACTGCTCCACTGTGATGGAGGGTTTCATCGTTGGAGCAGCTCCGGTGAGTTGTACGACGCCGAGGCTGAAGCAGGACAAGAGAGACAACGAACAACGTTAACCTGAGTGGAATTCTAATAGCATCTCCAATACATGACGTAAAATACATAACCACAAAGTGCTAGATGTAAAATACACCAGCCGCTCATCTCTGAACTTAACTGTCGAAACTGAATTTAACCGTCGAAACTGAACTTAACTGTCGAAACTAAACTTAACTGTCGAAACTGAATTTTGCTGTCGAAACTGAATTTTGCTGTCGAAACTGAATGCACTAGCAAGGTGAGGCTACACGTCGGTCGACTGACTTTTTCATCTCTGGTCAGTCGATTTTGCAGCTGTTGGATACGAAATCAAGGGCCTGCGGTTCATCTTCAACCTCCACCCCCCTGAGCCGGCCAAACAGCAGCCCCCCGCTGCCCACGGCCGGCAGTGCGCCACCCCGCCTGCCCCGAAAACACTCCCCACCGCCCGTCCGCCGCCGCCCCGGCCATCCCTCTAGGCCCCCCGTGCCGAGCTTTTTCACCGGCGATCCCCACGCCACTGCCCCGCCAATGCCCCGCCACCGCCGGCGACCACCGCCCCCATCCTGAACCCTAAGATAGATAGTGGGGTACCTCTCCGACGAGCCCCCCTCCCCGCTGCAGCTGGTTCTTCCTTCACCCCGGTGGCATCGGAGTGAAGTGTAGCTAAATCGGAGTAGCATCACAAGCATGAGCAAGATGAGAGCAGCAGCGCGAGCAAGAGCAATAGCAAGAGCACACCAGGCAGGGGACCGAGAGCAAGAGCAGAGCAGCAGCACAAGCGAGAGCTAAAGCAGCAGCAAGTCCTACTGATGTGGACGTCGCCGCCAAGGGAGCGACGCCGTGGAGGAAGTGGCCGGCGATGCCGCCGTGGATGGAGCCGCGCCGTGTCGGCTCGGGACCGAGCGTCAGCAGCACCGTGAGATCGAATCAAGAAGAAAATGCGGCGATTAGTGTGCAACCTCTTTGGTGGCGCCGATTAGGCCGCAACTGCATCTGAGGAAACAGTGATGATGATGCTCTTCCGGTGGTGCAGGTGAAGACGGCAGTGTGGGAATGGAGGTGGTGCAAAAGACGAGGGGAACGTCGGGGCAGCTCCTTGGAGGTGGAGGACGGGGTGGCTGAACCGGCGGGACGATGAGATCGACAAAGGATCCTCATCCGGTACGGTGGATGAGGGACGTTGAGGTGTTGTTGTGGACGACATCGTCGGGGAAGAGGCTCCGGCTGGGTGGAGGACGGAGCAAGGTGTGGGGTTTCGTCGCGGGTTTTCGCGGCCTCGGTGTACGAATGGGTGGGCAGATGGGATGGCAGTGGGGAACCATGGCTTAGAGACGCTCTTGTCCGAAATGTGGGGTAAGTTATGAAAGTACCCCCACTGATTTGAGGCGGTTCTTTCGGTTCAGGGGTACCACGGGCATTTCGCGTGTCGGGATTTCACAGGAGGTGGGAGTTTTTGCGCGCGTTGTAATTTCGGAATAGCAAGGCACGGGTTGAGATGGAGGGAGTTGTCGGAGCACAACGAGACAAATATATATCTTAAATATTTCGGGCTAACAAGGCGCAGGTTGAAATTTCCGGACAAGTCTAACGTGTACTGTACCAAATCAATGCGCCCTACAAATGCCATTTAAAACTTTGAATTCATGTTATGTTCAATTAAAATATTTCGCTACGTGTATAATGCATGCAACCTACTACTCAAATGAACATTTTAGTGCATTCCAAACGTATATACTACCGCTTCAATATGAACTAAATTTGAATTCGTTTCTCTATTTGAATAAGATCTACAATAATGATTGTTGTGAAGTAAAAGCATTTGAATTCGTTTCTCTGTTTTAATAAGATCTACAATCATCATTATTATCAAGTTAAACCATCATTTGTGTATTATCTTCACAGCACACCACATGATTAGTCTCGAGTTACATATGAACTATGTGTACTATATGAACTCGAACTAGATTTTTTGAATCCACTTTATTTTGATTTCAAATCACATTACATTTCTAGCTCTAGCTAGATCTTCATAATCTAAACCATATCTCATATGTATAATGTGTTTATCACATTATGTATGGTGCCCCGCCCCTACGCCTACAAGTATTTAGATGTGAGTTGCAAACACCACAAATTCAAATAAAATGTGAGAATGTTCGATATATAGTATTGTTTAGATTGTTTGATATTTAGTTGTAAGCTGCAAACGCCACACACTATCACAAATTCAAATAAAATGTGAGATTGTTTGATGTATAGTATGGTTTAGATTGTTCGGCGTTTAGCTGTGAGTTGCAAACACCATGCATTATCACATTATGGTATAACATGTGCACAACATGTGTATCACCGCTATATTCATGCATGCAATGTTTAAAACACTATGATCTCCTATTCAAATATATGAATCCGCTTTCATTTGTTGGTCTCTTACACCCACACAATCCTCTAACCTTTGTAGCTACCACTAACTTTCTCTCGTGCATGCACACGCCCTCCTCGCCCTCCCCCTCCCTTGGTATTCTATCCACCGGGCACATTCAATTTTTTTTCTTTAGGTAGTTCTCCGAGAGTCTCCACAACTCCTTTCCGACACACACCGCGCGATGCCTGCCTACAACATACAAACACACCTTCAATCTCCTCCTTTATGTGTCCTTGTCTCGTGTCTCTCATACGGTCAGACACACGTGTAAACTCTCGCCCCTCTTTTCATCGCTCTCACAACCGCACACTCCTCCCCCTATCTAGCTAGTAGTTGGGCCTCTCGCACCACCTCCTAGCTCCATTCTCTCTGTCTATCCATCTCGCTGGGCCTTATTTGCCTCTAACAAATGGACATACACCGACCGATCTCTCACTATACATATAGCTAGCTAGGTCCTTATAACTCGTTTTTACCCACACGTCAATCGATCTACCTCATTAGTTGTGTCTCTCCCTTCCTCTGACAAACAACAATTGATCTACCGATCTAGTTAGCTTTGCTTACCAAACACATGGTTCCCCTTCATCATCCATGGATGCGTCCCGACAAATCTATCATGCACAGGCACACACAGAAACACATCCCCACTCTTATTGATAACATTGCAGTTCCACCCTCAGTTTGTCTAGTAGGCCTCTCCCACCATCTTCGAGAAGCAACTCCATCACCCATCCAGCACTCTACCCCTCTCCCTCCCTCTCTCTCCCATCATATTTCCCGTCCTTCAGTTATGTATGGATGTCGACCGATCTCCCTCAAGACATAGCTGGGTCTCTCCTTCTCAACACATATACGAGTTGTTCTACCTCTATAGTTAGGCCTGTGCCTACCCCTCCCACCCCCTCCCCCTACACACACCGATACATCGAGCGCTCTAGTCATGTCTCCCTGCCACACACAAACTTGACGTGTGCCCTCTAACATTCCGGTAGGCCAGTCGCCCTATATCTTTGACTTGTACACACACACAATTTCGATGGCTCTCTTCATCGATCTCGCAGCCACCCACTTGATCCTCTCTTCGACTCTCTCGATAGCTATGACCCCTCCCTCTCTTCTCGTGGATTTCCCGACCCTCTATGTATGATATGGATAGGCCTCCATTTCACACACATTGCATGCAAAATTTTTTTTGAGATGTCATCGACACATATTCCCACAAATAATTCACGAAATCAATCCCCACCCCAAAACAAAAAACACTCACGAACGCGGTTTGTATCTCTCACACACACCCACGTAGGTGGCGGACGTGCACGAAGAGAAGAGGTGCATGCACGGCGCACGTACTCTCGTCTCTTTCCCAACCACACCCGCGCGGGTAAACGGTGGAGCTCATTTCTATACGAAAAAAGCAGCCCACGTGGTAATTTGGCACGTGTACTGGTTGTACACTTGGTGGAGGGAGGATCGTCTACCACGGGTGAACAAACAAATTGTGACTTGACGTGTTATGTTAAAAAAGAGGCAAACCATGTGGGGCCTACCGTAGAGGCAAGGCTCTATACACCGGAGTACTTTTGATGTGTCCCGTCAACTCGCAGAATGAGGAGAAGCTTGCTTAGTACGCCGTCTTCCCCGCCCACGGGCGCGGTGGCTCGCAGGATGAGGTGAAGCTTGCTTACTACGCCTTACGCCCGCTCCCTCGCCCATGCGTGCGGTGGCTCGCGGGACGAGGAGAAAAATTTACTACTCCCTCCGTTTACTCCTCATCCCTACTACCTTGGTTATAGAGATTATATCATATTTTTTGGAATATATATGTCCTTTAGTAGATTTCAATATGAACTACTAGTACATACTCCAAACACTGATGTATATATACGTATTTTAGAGTGTAGATTCACTCATTTTGCTCCGTATGTAGCACTCACCCTCGCCCCTCGACCCTCGCCCACGTGGTGGACGTGCAACAATTCATCCGGTCTCATATAGCCAGAACGATATATACTGCACTACCATTATTGCTTGACTTCCCGAAGAGGCGAAGAGCCAATCGCAAGGTCAATATTTTGGAGATGCCAAGCGCAAGGTTATAGGAGAACGAGTAGTAGGCGCCGCGTCATTTATAAATAAAGTTTTTTTCTTCAGTGGCACGTGCGCAATATGATAGGTTCATATCGAGAGAAAAGGAAACCGCTCCACTATATACATAGTCAGGACGGGCCAGCCTAGACGGTTGCTTGCTGGGGTTGCTCTCTTCACACTCTCTCTCGCACAAAACGACTGTGGCCACATCTCTAACATCCCGGCGGATCACGTCCGCTTGGGGAAGGGGTGGATGCTTAGCGTAGATGCGGTGGCCGTCGCCGACGGCGAAAACCCACTGTCGGCACGTCCTGATCAGGGGTCCCCGCCATTATCTCTCACAAAGCCGGTGAGGTTGCCTTCGTCCCTTGCTCACTTCCGCGACGTGGGCAGTTGCCGCCTCCCGCCACCCTCCTCAAGGTTGAGCTACGTCCCTCAGGTAGAACTCCCTTTACAGCCGGCTTGCACCACTGCTCCAGCTGCCCACATCACTCCCTATGGATATTTCTCTACTTCTTTTCCCCGCACATACCTCTACTGGCTTCTACGTACTGTATTTGTGATGAGTTTATGTCTCATCAACTATTCCCAGTAATCATATTCTAATCACGCTTGTTCAATTTCTTTGCCACAAGGATGCTCATCTCGATTTTGGTGAAACTGCACAAAATGATCCGATGGTCAAAAGGTTGCAAACTTCATTTATTAGGAATCTCAAACGTTGCCAGCAAATTGAAGCCTGGTCAGGGTTCACGGTTCAAGGGCTAGGGACTACATGGATCGTTTTTTTCTTTATCTGCCTCTTTTCCAAAATAAGTGTGAACTTTAGTGGTAGTACAACTTTGTACTAAAGTTTGCACAAAGTTGAGAAACTTATTTTGGAACGGAGGGAGTACATATTTGCTATGATCTGTCAATCATTGAGATGCAATAGCATGCATGTTAGTCTCCTTTGTATTTGATGAAATGTTGCAGCGGGCAACCTTGGACGCAAGATACATGTAACAGAAGCTCGAAGCTTCATAGCATTGTACAAATCTATCTCGCTGATAAATTACAGTACGTACTATACTAGTACTTCCTCCGTTCCTAAATATAAGTCTTTGTAGAGATTTCACCATGAACCACATGCGGATGTATATAGATGCATTTTAAGTGTAGATTCATTCATTTTGTCCCGTATGTAGTGGAATCTCTACAAAGACTTATATCTACTAGTAATAGTTAGCCCCGCCTACTAGGAATTCTCTATCCTCTCCTTGAGCCACGTCATCAAAATTGACGTAGCCGTTAGATGAAGTAAATCAGTCCATAATAGCCGTCTGATCTTGACGTTGAGAGGCCCGGCACTAAGCCACATGCAAGCATGCAGAAATACCGTGCCACATGCATGTGAGTGGGTTTTAAATCACATCAACATGTCTGCATGCAAGCATGCACCGGTAGCATGCATGTAAGTGAGCTTTTAAGTCCCATTAACATGTCAAAAAGAAAAATATAATCCCATTATGCAGTAGGAGTTGGCTGATCTTATTTCCTTATGTGGGACGATCTAAATGGTGATGGGAGTTTATTTAGTTTGGCTACCACATTTTTCATGCGGTTATAGAGTTTTTTTTGTTCTATGAAATCGATAATTTTGCGCAGAGAGATATACCGCTGTTCCGCGCCAACGCGCGGGGACTCATCTAGTAATATTTAGGAACGGAGGGAGTACTATGTAAAGAGTTAGGTGTCGCACGGTGATAGTGTGAGGTGGGCCATGTAATCACTGAGCCTGTGTGTTTTCACTGCTCTTGCATGCCTCCGCTGTAAGAATGGAGAAAATTGTAATCTAGTAGTAGTAGTATACCTCCTTTCGCCGAAAGCGTGGGACATCCAGCAGTCCTACCACCTCAGTAATAAAGACCAATGAGCCGTCAAATCACATAGACCCAGCAGTAAGTTGGACAGATAAAGCAACCATCACTCTTGCGCCAGTGAGAGGTCGCGTCCGCTCTACCTGGGCATGAATGCGTGAAAGTGCAACTATCCCTAGGTGGTTTTGGTAATTCATAACAACATATAACTCATTGAGCTAATGCTATTCCAAGATGATTATTTCAGGAAAGCTCAATGATTGGCATGGCATGGATGTGAAAGTGGAACCCTCAAAATGCTAAGGACAAAGGATTGGCTCAAGCTCAAAAGCTCAAGACTCTTCATTTTATATTTTAGTGATCCAAGATCACATTGAGTCCATAGGAAAAGCCAATACTATTAAGGAGGGATGAGGTGTTGCTTAATGAGCCTCTTGCTTCATGTGCTTAGTGATATGCTCCAAAACCCTCAACTACTTTCCCATATCCACATATGACCTAAGCTCTAAGCCAAACTCGGTCCTACCGATTCTTCCTATCCGGCGCCACCGAGTTTCACTTGTCATTAGCCACTGCCAAACCCTAGCAATTCGGTTCTACCGATAAGGATCTCGGTCCCACCGAGATGGGGTTGCAAACTCTCTGTTTCCCTTTCGTAACTTTTCGGTCCCACCGAAAGAGCGAATCGGTCCCACCGAGATTGCAATGTAAACTCAGTGTTTCCCCTTTGTAACTTTTCGGTCTCACCGAGTTCCACTCGGTCTCACCGAAAGAGCAAATCGGTCCCACCGAGTTTGCCTGACCAACTCTCTGGTTAGCTAATTACCAAATTCGGTCTCACCGAGTTTGTGTAATCGGTCTCACCGAGATTACGTTATGCCCAAACCGTAACCGAATCGGTCCTACCGAGTTGCATGTCAGTCCCACCGAAAATTCCTAACGGTCACTAGGTTTACTATTTCGGCCAGACCGAGTTTATTGATTCGGTCCCACCGAGATTGGAAAACTGTGTAACGGTTGGATTTTGTGTGGAGGCTATATATACCCCCTCCACCTCTTTCTCATTCAGTGAGAGAGCCATCAGAACACACACATCATTCCAACTCATTTGTTCTGAGAGAGAACCACCTACTCATGTGTTGAGACCAAGACATTCCATTCCTACCATATGAATCTTGATCTCTAGCCTTCCCCAAGTTGCTTTCCACTCAAATATTCTTTCCACAAAATCCAAATCCTATGAGAGAGAGTTGAGTGTTGGGGAGACTATCATTTGAAGCACAAGAGCAAGGAGTTCATTACCTACACACCATTTGTTACTTCTTGGAGAGTGGTGTCTCCTAGATTGGCTAGGTGTCACTTGGGAGCCTCCGACAAGATTGTGGAGTTGAACCAAGGAGTTTGTAAGGGCAAGGAGATCGCCTACTTCGTGAAGATCTACCGCTAGTGAGGCAAGTCCTTCGTGGGCGATGGCCATGGTGGGATAGACAAGGTTGCTTCTTCGTGGACCCTTTGTGGGTGGTTGCTTCTTCGTGGACCCTTCGTGGGTGGAGCCCTTCGTGGACTCGCGCAACCGTTGCCCTTGGGTGGAGCCCTGTGTGGACTCGCGCAACCGTTACCCTTCGTGGGTTGAAGTCTCCATCAACGTGGATGTAGGATAGCACCACCTATCCGAACCACGGGAAAAACATCTGTGTCTCCAATAGCATTTGAATTCTCCAAACCCTTCCCTTTATATTCTTGCAAGTTGCATGCTTTACTTTCCGCTGCCAATATACTCTTTGCATGCTTGCTTGAATTGTGTGATGATTGCTTGACTTGTCCTAGAATAGCTAAAATCTGCCAAGAACTAAAATTGGGAAAAGGTTAAGTTTTTATTTGGTCAAGTAGTCTAATCACCCCCCCTCTAGACATACTTTCGATCCTACAAGTGGTATCAGAGCTTTGGTCTCCATTTGCTTGATCTCCATAGCTTTTGGTGGTCATAGCCTTGGTTTCACAACCTAGGAGAGTATGGCGTCTAGCGAGGGAAATTATCACCGTAGAGGTCCTTACTTTGATGGTACTAATTTTGCTAGTTGGAAGCATAAAATGAAAATGCATATTCTTGGACATAACCCCGCTGTTTGGGCTATTGTGTGTGTTGGTTTGCAAGGTGACTTCTTTGATGGGAGAGAACCAAACCGTGAAGCTACCGCGGATGAGTTGAAGATGTTGCAATACAATGCTCAAGCTTGTGATATTCTCTTCAACGGATTATGCCCCAAAGAATTCAACAAAATCAGTCGCCTTGAGAATGCAAAGGAAATTTGGGACACTTTGATTGATATGCACGAAGGTACCGACTCCGTCAAGGAATCCAAGTTGGATGTGCTTCAAAGCCAACTTGACAAGTTCAAGATGAAGGATGGTGAAGGTGTCGCTGAAATGTACTCTAGGCTTGCTCTCATCACAAATGAGATTGCCGTCTTAGGAAGTGAAGAGATGACCGATAAATTCATCATCAAGAAGATCCTAAGAGCCTTGGATGGAAAATATGATACCGTGTGCACATTGATCCAAATGATGCCCAATTACAAAGATCTCAAGCCAACGGAAGTGATTGGAAGAATTGTTGCTCATGAGATGTCACTTAAGGATAAAGAGGAACTTCACAACAAATCAAGTGGTGCCTATAAAGCCTCATGTGAAGCCCCTACATCATCAAGTGAGAAACAAGACTTCAATGAAGAATTGAGCTTAATGGTGAAGAACTTCAACAAGTTCTACAAGAGTAGAAGCAAAGATAGAAGCTCCAAATCAAGGTCCTACAATGACAAAAGATCTTCTAGTCGAGAGCGAAACTGCTACAATTGTGGAAGACCCGGACACTATTCCAATGAGTGTACGGCTCCCTACAAGAGAAGAGAAGATTCTCCAAAAAGAAGAAGCAAAGGATCACCACCAAGAGAGAGAAGGAGTAGAGATGATCGTTATGAACGAAGATACTCACGGAGAAGCAAGGATTCGGAAAGGAAGGAAAAATCATCAAGGAGCTACACAAGACGAAGACATCAAGCTCATGTTGGTGAATGGGTATCCAGCTCCGACTCCGACAGCCACTCCGAGAGAAGTTATCACTCCGACTCCGAAGATACTCAAGATGAAGGTGTTGCCGGTCTAGCACTTGTGTCACCCAACTCCTACGACATATTTGACTCACCAAATGAAGGAATTGGAAGATGCTTCATGGCCAAAGGTCCTAAGGTAACACACCCCGAGTATGTTAATTTCAATAGTGATGAAGATGACTTGTTAGGTGATGATTTGCTTGGTGACAACTCTAGTGATGAATACTATGATGAAAGACCAATTAATCATGCTAATCAAGATAAAACGAATGACAATGATAAGGAGAAGATTGAGGCTCTAACTAAAGAACTAAAAACTCTTAAGTTAGCTCATGACACTATCTTCGAAGATCATCGAGAACTTTTAAGAGCTCATGAGAAACTACGCTTTGAAAAGCTCAATCTTGAGCAAGAGCATGAGTTCTTAAAGGCAATCAATGATGATCTCCGCAAGAAAAGTTCTTCTTACATTGCCAAGCGTTTACTCTTATCCACTTACATGCCTCAAGTCAAGTCTAACAAGAAAGATTCCTCCTCTAGTAGTAACAATGATCATGCTAAATCCAATATTGTTGCTTCTAGTAGTTCTCTTGATTCCACTAATGATTCTCTTAGCCAAGTTACACTTGAGCAAGAAAATAGCTTATTGAAGGGAATTATAGAGAAAGGAGTGTACAAGAGCCTTGCCGGGAGTAAGCAATTCGAGGAAATTGTGCGCAAGCAAGGAATGCACCGGAAGAATCAAGGTGTTGGTTTTGAACGAAAGTTCAATGCCAATGGAGTTGAATGGGAAGAAGATCAATATCCCAAGACGAAGTTTGTCCCTCAACAAGAGAAGTATACTTCTTTCAAGGGGACACAAGCTCAAGATGATCTTCCACCACAAGACTACGAGCAAAAAGGCAAGGACAAGCTTCAAGAGGAAATTGATGCATTTGAAGAAGCTCCTAAGACCTTAGTCAAGTGGATTCCCATGACTTCTTCAAGTTCCACTTCATCAAGTACGACTACAATTCCAAGGATTCCCATCAAGATGATGTGGATCCAAAAGAAGAAGAACTAGAGAGTTCTTGAGGGTGACTCCGCCAACATACTTCACTCTTATCATTTTGGCAAGAACAAGTGCAATCAACTTCCACATCTTGCACTAGTTCAAGGAGTCACAAACCCTCTTGTTGGTAAGACAAGGGACAAGGTAACCTAAAAGCTTTCATGGACATCATCTTTTGTGTGCATCACTCTATGTCTATGGATATCCTTGTTTGTTCCTTGTGGGACTAACCCATGTAGGTATTGAAAGTGCAATTCACTCAAATGGATAGCTCCAAGAGATCTACATCAACATTGAGCATCCACATCTTCAATATCTACATGAAGTCATCATCGACAAAACCCAAGGTTAGTTCATCCCTCTTAGGGGGGATATCACATCTAGGGGGAGCTTTACTCTAAGACTTGAGCTAAAGCAACTCTAAAGATGTGAACAAAACAATGCTTTATGTAAAAGTGGTAACCCCACTTGAGCTTAAACGATGAGTATGACCTACGATCAAGTGTTCTCACTTGACTCCTAAGTCAATATACTCATATATAGATGACCTAGTCATCGCAAATTGCTTGATAGATGCTAGAATTGGTTGTGCATGCTTTGCCACATATTTCATTTGCTATCTTATTGTGTGAGCATGCTGATTGCATATTTTACTCATTCGAGGACATCCACTTGTTGCTTTGATTGTTTGGCTTTATCTTCTTTTGCCAAGTGGATGGACAAGAATGCCTAAGAACCTCCTCTAGCTATCTATGCCTTTCTCGTCTCAAACTCTATTCATGCTGCATCACAAAATTTGATCAAGTCAGATTCGAACCACTCTGTGTGAGGAGCGCTCGGAGTCCCCGATTCGTCATAGACTTAAACTTCCAAAACCTCTTTATGAATCTCAGTCTGACCGATACTCCATTTTCGGTCCTACCGAGTTCATTAAGTTGATCTAGGTTTTCGATCTCGGTGCAACCGATTTGAACTTTTCGGTCACACCGAGTTGCAATAACTGCACACAGTTTTGCATCTCGGTGCCACCGAGTTGTTCCACTCGGTCACACCGACAGGGTCGGGCTATATATAGTCACGGGCAAAATTTGGAAATTTCTCCAAACCCCTTCGCCCGCGCGATAGCCTGCTCTGCCCCCGAGGTCTCCGGATCGTCTTCTCGCCGCCAGCAGCCTCCAGTCGCTGGTCTCCGTCGCCGTCAACGGGATTTCTGCCCCGCCGTTGCCGCCGTAGCAAGTCCCCGCCGAACTAGGGTATGGACTTGATCTTTGTGCTATTCCTCAATCTGATTCCTAGCACATTGTGATCGTGATGTTTCTGGCCACGTTTGATAAATTTCTATCCAGTCAAAACGCTCATAGATTAGGTTTGATTCGAAAATTCTAGGTTTAGGTTCTGCCGAAACCATCTCGGACCCACCGAGTTGAAAAACTCGGTCCCACCGATTTGGCTTATGCCATTGCACAAGTGAGACTCGGTCTGACCGAGAATTACTTATCGGTGTGACCGATTTTTGAACTCAGTGAAACCCTAGCAGTCTCGGTGCCACCAAACTGTGACTCGGTCCTACCGAGTTCACTAGTTTAGGTTCCAAAACTGCTTCGGTATCACCGAGTTTGAAAATCAGTAGATCCGAGATGATTTCAGTGGAAAACTAAAACTAAGTTTTTGGATCATTCTTTTTGCAAAAATCTCTGCTTTTTGTGATGCTCATCCACTCTATCTCATCCATAATCTATTCACAGGGTCAGCAGTCAGTTTGCAACATGTCTGATCAAAGTGACAGCCAAAACCTCTCAGAGCAGCAAGTGGTGATGAGTGAGGGCACTAGCCCCTCAAGTTCTTCAGATGATGGCAGCAGGAGCACCCCCAGCAATCTGCCTAAGGCTGCCACACGTCAAAGGAAGAAGAGAACGTCTGATTCTGAAGATGAGGACTATGTGGCAGAGGAAGAGGCCACTTCCAAGAGAGTTGAGCTAGCTCAAGGCTCAAAGCCGGGCCTGAAAATCAAAAGACCAGCAGGCAGGCAGCCAATGTCAAAGGCTAGAGCCTCAACTGAGAAGCCTGCACCTGCTCCCATTGAGCCCATTGCTGCTGAGGGCAAAAAGAGGAAAGAGAGGGTGAAGAAGACTGTGGCTAGAGTCCTTGGCAAGGCCTCCATCATGGTAGAAGAGGAGGAGGAAGAAGAGGCAGCTGCACCAGCGCCCAAGGCAGCCAAACTTATGGGAGATGCCATAAGGTCAGGAACAGCTGCATCCAAGCCCAAGGAAGCACCTAAGGCTGCATCTAAGCCTAAGAGTGCACCAAAGAGAAACACACGAAGCATCCCAGCTGCAGAAAAGAACAAGGCCCCAGTGCCTGAAGCTATCGAAGAAGAGGAAGAGAGTGTCCTTCGGAAGCTCAAGCCCAAGATCCCAGACCACAACGATGCTCATCCTGTGGCTGAGGATATGAAGCTCAGGAGAGATTCAGGGCTGAGGAAATGGAGAGAAGCAGATCCGTATGCTTCTAGGAGAAGGACTGCCGTGGATTACAGATTTCATACCAAGGAGCAGCAAGATTTCTATGAGACTGTTTTGCTTGACAAGAAGCCAATCGTTTGTGACATGAGATGGGTCGACTGGACCTACATCAAGGACAATGAAGAGTACTACCCAGGAGTTCAGGACAGCTTCAGAGCGTGTGGAGTATAGGACTTTGTTGGGCAGAAGCTCACAAAGTGGAACGAGGAACTCATCATGCAGTTCTACTCCACAGCTCACTTTTATCCATATGGGAGGATTACATGGATGTCTGAGGGTACGAGGTACCACTCTACTGTTGAGGAATGGGTGAAGCTGATAAATGCCCCAGAGGAGCAAGCAGATGACTTGGATATCTATGCCAAGAAAAAGATGGATCATAACTCAATGTCCAACATGTACAAGGAGATTCCGAATGAAGCACTTGACACGTTCAAGTTTGGCTCAGTGCATTATCTGCTCTCAGGATTGCCTACGATCAACTGGATCCTTAGGCACACCCTTCTGCCCAAGTCTGGAGATCACAAGATGATCAGAGGTCACGCGATCAATTTGCTTCATGTTTTTGACGTGCCTCAAAAATTCAAAGTTATGAGCCTAATAGTGGAAACGATCAAAAGGACTGCGGCATATCAGAAGAGGAGCTGTGGATATGCCCCTCAGATTCAGGAGCTCATCAACTCCAAGATGGGCACGGGCGTATATTTGTTGGATAAGGAACACCTGCCCATCCGTCCAGATTTCGAGGACAATGAAGTTGTTATGACTGAGAACGAGCCATCATCTGCCCAAGCATTTGCAAAGAAGGAGAAGGCAAGGAAGGAGAAAGCTGCCAGGATGCCTACTCAAGCGGAGGCATCTGAATACTTCTTGAAGACCAAACAAGAGCAGCTCGGTTACTTGATTGCATCCACGCTGAGGATTGAGCAAAGTCTGGCCACTCTCACTCAGAATCAGCAGAGCCTAGAGAGAATCATGGAACAGAAGTTCTATGACTTGGATGTCAAGGTAACGGAAGTTCAGTCTGCAG
Source organism: Triticum urartu (assembly GCF_056163025.1). Lineage (NCBI taxonomy): Eukaryota > Viridiplantae > Streptophyta > Magnoliopsida > Poales > Poaceae > Triticum > Triticum urartu. The sequence goes on from NC_141875.1 coordinate 378,588,574, forward strand.
TGGAGCAGCTCCAGGAGGACATGAATGAGAGGAGAGGCAGGACCATGACTCATGCTTTTTCTAGAGTACCACGAGGTCCGAGGTCGTCTGCACTGCCAGTTGCTGACACCAGAGCCACTACTTCAGCACCAGCTACAGCCTCAGCTCCAGCATCTACTTCAGCTCCAACTCCAGTGACTACTTCAGCGTCTACCGAAGCCTTCATCCTTGGAGTGATCCGGACTCCACCACCACCTGAAGATCAAGCCTGAGCGTCGATCTAGTGCTATGCATTTTCTAGGAACTTTTTGGTAACTTGTTGCCAAAGGGGGAGAAGATGTATAGATCATAGGCTTCGAGAGAGAGAGTGTTGCTTTTCTCTCTTGCTTTATTTGGTGGCTTTTCGAACTTTATTTGCTTGCGTGTGAGATACTACGTCCTTATGCCTGTGAGACATCGATGATCATGTGTTTGATCATAAGCTACACTTAATGTTTTCTTAATGCTTGCTTAAATATTATCATTCTATCTATCGTTTGTGATCATTCACTATTCTTGGTGATGAGTGCATGTATTTCATTCTTATCATTTTGAGCGCTCCACCAAGATGTACGTGACATGGAAGAGTAACCCATGACTCTAACTCATTTGTGCATTTGCAGTCCAAAGCAAATTTTAAATATGCACAAATTTAGGGGGAGCTCTTACTTATCACATACTTCTCAAAGCGACGATATATTTCATGCTTATTATCATTTGTCGAAGCTTTGATCTATATGTTGTCATCAATTACCAAAAAGGGGGAGATTGAAAGTGCAACTATCCCTAGGTGGTTTTGGTAATTCATAACAACATATAACTCATTGAGCTAATGCTATTCCAAGATGATTATTTCAGGAAAGCTCAATGATTGGCATGGCATGGATGTGAAAGTGGAACCCTCAAAATGCTAAGGACAAAGGATTGGCTCAAGCTCAAAAGCTCAAGACTCTTCATTTTATATTTTAGTGATCCAAGATCACATTGAGTCCATAGGAAAAGCCAATACTATTAAGGAGGGATGAGGTGTTGCTTAATGAGCCTCTTGCTTCATGTACTTAGTGATATGCTCCAAAACCCTCAACTACTTTCCCATATCCACATATGACCTAAACTCTAAGCCAAACTCGGTCCTACCGATTCTTCCTATCCGGCGCCACCGAGTTTCACTTGTCATTAGCCACTGCCAAACCCTAGCAATTCGGTTCTACCGATAAGGATCTCGGTCCCACCGAGATGGGGTTGCAAACTCTCTGTTTCCCTTTCGTAACTTTTCGGTCCCACCGAAAGAGCGAATCGGTCCCACCGAGATTGCAATGTAAACTCAGTGTTTCCCCTTTGTAACTTTTTGGTCTCACCGAGTTCCACTCGGTCTCACCGAAAGAGCAAATCGGTCCCACCGAGTTTGCCTGACCAACTCTCTGGTTAGCTAATTACCAAATTCAGTCTCACCGAGTTTGTGTAATCGGTCTCACCGAGATTACGTTATGCCCAAACCCTAACCGAATCGGTCCTACCGAGTTGCATGTCAGTCCCACCGAAATTCCTAACGGTCACTAGGTTTACTATTTCGGTCAGACCTAGTTTATTGATTCGGTCCCACCGAGATTGGAAAACTGTGTAACGGTTGGATTTTGTGTGGAGGCTATATATACCCCTCCACCTCTTTCTCATTCAGTGAGAGAGCCATCAGAACACACACATCATTCCAACTCATTTGTTCTGAGAGAGAACCACCTACTCATGTGTTGAGACCAAGACATTCCATTCCTACCATATGAATCTTGATCTCTAGCCTTCCCCAAGTTGCTTTCCACTCAAATATTCTTTCCACAAAATCCAAATCCTATGAGAGAGAGTTGAGTGTTGGGGAGACTATCATTTGAAGCACAAGAGCAAGGAGTTCATTACCTACACACCATTTGTTACTTCTTGGAGAGTGGTGTCTCCTAGATTGGCTAGGTGTCACTTGGGAGCCTCCGACAAGATTGTGGAGTTGAACCAAGTAGTTTGTAAGGGCAAGGAGATCGCCTAATTCGTGAAGATCTACCGCTAGTGAGGCAAGTCCTTCGTGGGCGATGGCCATGGTGGGATAGACAAGGTTGCTTCTTCGTGGACCCTTTGTGGGTGGTTGCTTCTTCGTGGAATCTTCGTGGGTGGAGCCCTTCGTGGACTCGCGCAACCGTTGCCCTTGGGTGGAGCCCTGTGTGGACTCGCGCAACCGTTACCCTTTGTGGGTTGAAGTCTCCATCAACATGGATGTAGGATAGCACCACCTATCCGAACCACAGGAAAAACATCCGTGTCTCCAATAGCGTTTGAATTCTCCAAACCCTTCCCTTTATATTCTTGCAAGTTGCATGCTTTACTTTCCGCTGCCAATATACTCTTTGCATGCTTGCTTGAATTGTGTGATGATTGCTTGACTTGTCCTAGAATAGCTAAAATCTGCCAAGAACTAAAATTGGGAAAAGGTTAAGTTTTTATTTGGTCAAGTAGTCTAATCACCCCCCCTCTAGACATACTTTCGATCCTACAATGCGACATCGATTCTTTGGAGCGGCTCTGACCATTTCGGGCGGGAAGCGCGCGTGGGCGATGGAGGGGCTTTGCGTGGGCCAGGATGGTCAGGAGCGGGCGTGGCAGCTGTCCGCATGTCCCTACCGGACACGCCCGGAAACGAGAGGATGCACCGACTCTCGCGGCTAAAATCATACACTACACAACATCTCTCTGTAGGAGTAGGTCGATCTGTCGCTCTCTGTAACACACACATGGTGTTAAACACACACACACACACACACACACACACACACACACGCACGCACGCACCTTGGTCCTGTTGCACCTTCTAATGTGACTTATTACACCTAGACGGAGGGAGTAGTAAGTATACGAGATACGGTGGCACACTGACTTAAGTCGAATACAAGTGCCCAAAATTTGTGTGCATGTTATAATAAGGATTCACTTAAAATAGTACGTGAGCAAACAGAGGGATCAATTGGACAGTGTTGCCGAGCAGTAGCGAGATGTGTGAGGTAAGATACACTGCTGGCGCTTTTAATTTTTCTTATTAATTTGTTTGTTTCACCCTCTGACTGGTGGGACCCAACGTACTACGTGGAGCGAGGTGAGGTGACTAAGGCTGCATTATTTCTGCACCACTGTGGATAGTCTTACCACCAAAGCCACATGACACGATTATGATTGAAATCCCAATGACTCCCACCCACACAAAAAAACACGACATGCTTGTCACACGAATGCAGGAATGTATAAAAGGTTATTTCCCTCTCGTTGAACATAATGGGAGGGTTGTGTAGCTGGTTAGCCTGTTCGCTCACTCTCTCGCCCTCTCCCGCTGGAGCCTCAGCGCTTGTAGTTGCTCTCTTCACACTCTCTCACCCTCTCCAGATCTAAACAAGACTTCGTTGGCCTCTCTCTCCCCTCACTGCTGCTCAAAGAGCCGGCAGGATCCGTCCGTCGGGAAGGGAAGGAGGCTTAACGCTGTCGCCGTCGGCGAGGGACTACCGGTGCAGCTGTTCACTTTCCACCCAGCGGCGGTGCGGGAGGGCCTCCGACCCCTTCTTCTTCGTCGTCGTCCCGTCGCCCATCGAACCACGCCCCAAGAACCTTAAGGTATAATTTACTTACTCCACATGCATTGCTCTAGCTACATGTATACCATGAATCTAGGACGTGGTTCAAAGAGGAAAGGAGTGGGGGAAAGTAGTGGGAAAAGTTGTATATATCATGAATCTAGGACGTGGTTCAAAGAGGAAATGAAGGGGGAAAGTTGTATATCATTAATCTAGGACGTGGTTCAAAGAGGAAAGGAATGGGGGAAAGTAGTGGGGAAAGTTCTATCACATAAATCTAGGACGTGGTTCAAAGAGGAAAGGAAGGGGCGAAAGTACTAGTTCAAAAAGGAAAGGAAGGGACAAGGCTGTAGAGTTTGAGCAGGACTAGATTTGCTGCGCTCACATAGGGAAAGGCGTCTAAAGATAACAAAACTGGGACCAACACAAATATGCTCCTTGGTTGCTTGTTCTTTGTTGCAATAGACTGTGCATGACCACAGTACATCGGTAGATGCACATGGTGCTGGTGCGTCCACTGTCCCGTGCAAATCATTAGCTGTTGTTAATCTAAGGCCCTATTTGGTTAAAAACGCCCTAGTCCCTACCTGCTGGGTTCCAGGGACTAAACATGGACTAGAGGTTATTAAATGACATGCTAAAAGACCACGTTACCCCTAGTAATGAACTAATAGAGACAAGGTGCGATGCGTGGCAGGGGAAACTGTTGGAAAAAGTCCCAAAAATACTCCCTCGGGGTCTTCTTTCTTTAGTCCCAAATGCCTACTTTTAGTCCCTAAAAGTCCCTCCTCTTTGGTTTAGATGGGACTGACACGGAGTTTTTTTAGTCCCTACACCAAAATGTCCCTGTAAACAAACACCCTCTAATAATGCCGCTGGAAAATTGATGCAATGCCACAATTAAAAGCAAATTGCATGTTTAACGAATTTTATTGTTAATATAATATCTATGTTAATATTAATCAATGCCACCGTTTGAGAAATGCTACTGTCTTGCTTTCTTTCCCATTTAGATAAGGTAGATGCTTCTTTTTGTTGGCTTCTGTGTCATCCACCGTTATTGACCACTAATTGTTTCCTTTGCACCTCTGTGTAAACAGGGTTATCTGCTTCACCTCGTTGCCATTGTGACCTTTTCTTGCACTGCACAAAACACTTTTGTTTTAAGAGTGTTTTGTGCAGTTCAACCAAAATGTCACACCGACAATGTTGCTTGATTGCTTGATCTTAGTGGAACTGCACAAGAGGAGATCTTACTTCCTATCCGTTAAGGAGAATTTGGTTCAGATCTTCTTCTTGTGAGTTGTTTGAATTCCGCATCATGAGAGGTCAGTACTAGCCTTCTTTCACATGATTCTGCAGTGTGCATTCATATGTTGTGCTACTTGTACGATAATGTTGCTTGATTTTAGTGAACTGCACAAATGGAGACAAGACTTCCAATCTGTATGTGCACCGTAATATCCCATTGAGGTAAGATAAGGATATTTCACAACTGCTGGCCTGTATTTTTCCACTTTCATGAGAAAATTAAGTTTAGTACTATACTTGTGCTGCCTAATTGACATGCCAAATCTTACATTGAAGGCGAAGCTTGTTTGTTATTGAACCAAGTGATGAAGGGGAAGAACAAGGGGAAGAAAAACAAAAATCAACTCCCGGTGATGTAATGAAGCACTGGAACTGTGATGACACAAGTAATGATATAGTTTTGCATCTTAATTTATTGCTATGGCTGGAACGAGCAATTGTTTTGCCACTGATTTGATGCCACTCTTAATGTAATATGTAATTATCTCTACTTGTGCAAACAGGGATCTTCTTTGAAGATACCATATATTTTAGTGGAACTGCACAAGAAGATGTTGGAAACATTAAACTAATCGAGGAGTATATAGTAAGCATGGCCACCACCGTAGATTGCAACAGATGGTTCCGGAGAATTGCTTCATCTGTATGCTCTACACAATAAGCCTCCTGACAAAGGTTGGTACTCGCCCACTGATTTCATCCATATGATTGAGCTTTGTCATCTCTATTGGTGTTGTGCTACTATTTAGATACTGTCATGAAAAAGTGGTATTGTCCTTGAGAAGTGCTTCATCTGTGCTATTTTAAATATTTCCTTTCCTTTTTTTCGAGCAAATAGTGATGCTAGCATTTAGTAGTCCTCTTGTCTTTGCACAACAGGATCATCTTCCTCTGAAGAAGAATATGGAGTACGTGAAGTGAGTAGTTTCGATTATGCCAGGATGAAGAAGCCCTGTCTATCTTATCATCAGAAGGAGCAGTTGAAGGATGGTTACATTACTCCCCACAAGACCAAACTAACTTCAGCTCAGAAGGACTGACAAAATCTCCATTTTTTTGCTATATGCGCGAGTACAATGTTGTTCTAGGATTCTTTCTGGTGAGTTCCATTTTTCTAAAAGTGTGCTCTACATGGACCATGTATGTGCCTGTTGAAACTGTCAATTCATAGTACAGTTTGCTCTATACTAATCACTTTTTTGTATTTGTGCAAACAGGGGTGCTCAGCTTGATTTCAATGGGAACTGCACAAAATGTTCATGAATACATCGAATCATTCATTTCCACCACAAGAAAGGAGGTGCCGATAAGTTCAAGGCGTTCCAACATATAAGGGCGAAATCATACAAGCTACGCACGAATTTGGTTGATTTTGGTGGAACTGCACAAAAAGAATAGCTGGTTTATTTAGCACGAGGTGCCATGTCAATGTCCAAACTGATAGCAAACCCTGCCCATTCCACAATCGTAGGCATTTGATATTTTGGAATGGGACAACCTTGTCAAATTTTGCTAATTGATTTTAGCAAGACATGCGTTTGATATTTTCGAATGGGACGCCCTTGCTATCAGCAGCGTCGATTAATTTTTTCTTTATTCTTTAGTTGTGAAGTAAATATTTCCTCTGACATGTGAGTCGCTGAGATGCATAATCATCGATTGTTTTGAATGTTCTCTATGAATTGCCAGGCCTGTGTGTTTGATTGCAATGTACAGAAACGCTAAAAACCTGCTCAAACTCTTTGTAATCCTTTTGTTCCTTTTACTTCGCACATTGTGAAAGTGCATACTTTTTTGTCTAAGATTGGTCAAAGTAGAGATACTTTGACTGCAGACAAAACTTGTATGCAGACTAGAAAGGACCGGAGGGAGTACATGTGAAACTGCTGCAAACGAGGTGATCACCCTGGGAATAATGCTAGTACATATTGTTTTGCATGTTCATCCAATGCTAGTGATATAGGAATTCGAACTAATCGAAATAAATTCATTCATACACGGTCGGATTTCATATAAACATGCCAAACTTCATTACATTTCATACATTCTTCAACTAAAAAGGGGTGCGTTGGAGGTATAATTAATTAACCAAAGCTACCCACCTGTGTCCTGCCGAGCCGAACAGAAGCTTCAGTGACTTAACTGCAGGTGCAGTTGCATAACTGACATGTGGCATGTTGGGCCCACGTGTCAGTCAGCCAACTGCACCAGCAGTTAAGTAGAAGCTGCGTTATTCTCCAGCAGAACTCCCCGACTCCACGTCGCCGCCAAGAAGCTAACCAACCGTTAATGGTCAACCCGCCTAGCTTGGCTTCATCAGGAGGGTAGCAGCGGTGGCCTTACTTGGACCCGAGCGGCGGCGACCTAACGTGTTCTACTCTTCCTCGTTTTCTGTGTGGCGCGGCCTCGTTGGCAGCGGGGCGGGGACTCGACAGAGCCGGCGATGTGCTCTGTCTCGTTGTCGGCAGGCGGCGCCTCAGCAGAGCGGTGGAAATTCTCCCCCGCGTTGCCGGCAGGGTGGGGCCTCGGCTGAGCCGGTGATGTCCTCTACCTCGTTGTTGGCGGGACGGGGCCTCGGCGGATCCGGCGGTGTCCTCTGCCTCGTTGTTGGCGCCGCGGGGCCTCGGCGGAGCAGGGCCTCGTTGACGCCAGCGGAGCGGGGACTCGTCGGAGCCGGCATTGTCCTCTGCCTCGTCCTTGGTCTCGCCAAACAGCGCCTCGCCCGCTTCATCGCCCTCTTTGCTAGCCTCTTTGTAGGCGGCCGCAGCCTCCGCCACCCACATGCGGTCCCGCCAGCGCTCGAGGCGGCCCTTGCGGGCGGAGCGGTATGAGTCGAGCAGCGCCTCCTGCTCCGCCCGCTCCGCGGCAATCTGCTCCTCCGCCTGCAGGTGCTCCTGGAGGAGATGGTGGTTGTAGGCGGCGTCGGCCTGCGCCTCCCGAAACTGCTCCTGACACATCAGCCTCACACTGTCCATATATTGGGCACGGGCCTCGCCGACGGTCATGGTGCAATGCACCGGCGAGGATGGCGCGGAGGAGGGGGTTGGCGCCAGATCGTCGACTACCATGTTCTCCATTGGGACGTCATCGTCCTCCTGCTGCCTGCCGGCCAGCCGGTCGGCAGCAATGGCTGCCATCTCCTTGTGGTCCATTGTCCTCCTGTCCCGAAGAGCGCTGGAGCACAAGGAAGCCATGGTGGGCAGTAGTGGTGTGGACAGGAGAAAGGGAACGGATGCGGATGACTGCAGCTATGGCCGGCGTAGCAGTTTATATAGCAATGGTGGGCGAGCGGAGGGACGGACGTGTGGCGCCGGAGTAGCCGCCTCGGCAACCGCGTATCATTAATGTGGGCGGCAGATGGACGGACGGACGACACTTGTGTCATTTGAAGGCGGAGCAATCGCCTGCACCGGGAAGCGGGGCGGGCGGTGCTGACTGTTTCGGGCGGAAAGCGCGCGCGGGCGAGGAGATGACTTTACTTGGAGAGGATGACAATGGGGACCCACCAGGTCCATAGCCTCACGTACGCAAGTGCCTCCTTATTATATATATATATATATATGTGTATAAAACTATACTCCCTCCGTCTAGGTGAATAAGTCGTATTAGAAGGTGCATCACGACCTAGGTGCAAGCAGATTGGTGGAAAAGAAGAATATTTCTCTCTTCTCAATACAACATTTAATCATAGCACTTAAGAGGATGCCTTATTAGCTACCCATGCAGGCCATCGTAATTCATAGCATGCAAAGTGCTTTTATTTCTTGCCTAATAACCGCATGGACGTGCTGCATGCATTGGTCCTTGCCCGAGCAAAAAAAGGGAGGAAAGGGGTTTCCATGGGAGAAATGAGGCAGAGGTGGAAGTGCTCGCTAGAGTTATTTATTTTGCTTCCCCCTGGTTTCCTGACATCACGGTCCCACACCATTGTCAACCTATGTAGTACTAGTCAATAAACGAGAGAATTGCACAAGAAGCGGCCGACAGCTGGGACCAAGCAGCTCAAGCAGTATTTGTGTTTTTGAGGTGTGTGCACTGCAGAGTTTTTTGATGTTTAGCCCAGATATTAATTTTTCTCCTCTGAACAACAACGAAAACATCGCTGCACGTATTAACTGGGCGGGCTGTGGCCTGTCTAGCCCAGGCCAGATATCCAGCCCAGATATTAATTTTTTTCAAGCTGAAAATGGCTAGCCCAGCTATACTTTTTTTAGGAATACCCAGGCAAGGTCAAGTTGTTATTCTCCGCCCCGCTGGGCTACAAATCTTTCCTAGGAGGGATGCATTAGGCTTAACAAGAAAATGGGCTTTAAGAAATAATAAATGGGATGTAATTATAAAAACTGGGCAGTAACTATAAAAAAATGCACCAAACACGTGATTACTTTATAAAATATTATTTTTGGATATTGAAAATTTTAATTTCAATAATTGTTGCGAGCGCAATGTTTCGTTGGATTTTTACGTAATATAAATTTATATTGAAATTGTATTTAATCTGACTAGAAATTTCAGGATAAAAATATTTTGGATCCCATCAAAATGTGGGAAATTTTATTGAATTATATTTTGAACGGTTGGTTGTAATGGGCTGTACTTTTAACAAACTGTAAATGGGCTGTAGTAAATTCCATTAGAATTCAAAAATGGGCTACACATTCTTACAAATCTCAAATGGGCTATAAGTTCTCTGCCACACACTTCTGGCCTTACTAAGTTGACGTGTCCCCTAAAAAAACAGAGTTGACACGTATGCAAGGCTTTGTCAACTTATAGTCAACACACGGTTCTAGCAGCAGTTGCCGTTGGATGTCCATCCAACGGATACCGTGCTTCTTCTTCAATCTCGGATATTCTAGCTTCACCTGCCCCAAAAATGATTCCTCCCCCTGATATCTGGGGCACACCATTTCGGAACCTGACCTGTGGGCCTAATAAGTTGACGTACCAAGGGCTTTGTCAACTTAGTCAATATAAACGATTCTAGCTGCAGTGACCATACGATGTCCATCCAACGGCCGTAGTGCTTCTTCAACCTCTGGTCTTCTTGCTCCAGCCGCCCAAAGCAGCGCCGGTCGTGCCGCCTGCTCCCGCCTCCCGTGGCCGGCTGTGCTGCCGTGGAGGCCTCACCGCCCCCTACTATTCCCGCCGCTGGCCAGGCCCTGCGGGGACGGCAGCCTCACACCGCAGCCGAACGAGTGAACCCTCATACTCCTCTCTGCGTCGGCATCCACTACCGCGTCTTCACCGGCTCCGCGTCGGCCCCTTCCTAGGCCTCGCCGTCGTCCACCGCCCTGGTGCTCTCGGCGCGGCATGGTCAACGTGGAAGGTACAACTTCCATCGGACGTGGACTGTATGTGGAGAGGCTGACAGCTGGGTCCACGGCGGCAGCAAGGAAGTGCCTCCTTATTACGCGGAAAATAATGATTCCTCCACCTGACAGCAGGGACCCACCGGACGGGCCACCAGTATTTTGCAAAAAAAATCGTTTCCCCTGACTGCTGGGACCCACCGGACGGGCCATCGTATTTCGCGAAAAAATGTTCCCCCCGCCGTCAGCTCGGACCCACCGAAAGTGCCTCCTTATTACGCACAAAAAAATGAATACTCCCCCGGCTAGCTAGGACCCACCTTGCTGGGAGGCTGACTTGTGGGCCTACTAAGTTGACGGGGACGAAGGGCTTTGTCAACTTAGTCAATATGAATGATTCTAGCTCCAGTGACCGTACGATGTCCATCCAACGGCCGTAGTGCTTCTCCAACCTCTGGTCTTCTTGCTCCAGCCGCCCAAAGCAGCGCCGGTCGTGCCGCATGCTCCTGCCTCCCGTGGACGGCTGTGCTGCCACAGAGGCCTCATCGCCCCCTACTATTCCCACCGTTGGCCAGGCCCTGCGGCGACGGCAGCCTCACACCTCAGCCGAACCAATGAACCCTCGTAGTCCTCTCCGCGCGGGCTTCCACTGTCGCGGCGTCCCCTTCCTAGGCCTCGCCGTCGTCCACTGCCGTGGTGCTCTCCCCGCGGCGTGGTCAACGTGGTCAAGGAACGACTTCCATCGGAAGAGTACTGTACGTGGAGAGGCTGACAGCTGGGTCCACGGCCACAACCCAATTTTTTTGTGATTTGCCAAGTAAGTCGCTTTGTCAGGCCTGTTGGGCTGCAAATCTTTCAAGACGAGGAGAGCTTTCATTCGGCTGGCCGAGAAAATGGCCCATCAGTAATGAGAAATGGGTTGTACATTTTTAAAACACATCAAACCGGCAATTAGTTTCAAATATCTTTTTTTCATTTCAAGATTTTAAATTACATTAATTTTTATGCATGGAGAATTTGTTGGATTTTATATTGATATACATTTATTTTTCAAATCAGTTTGAATGTGAGTCGAAATTTCGGGATTAAAAACAGTTCGGACCGCACCGAAATATGCAAAATTTTGTATAATTTTTTAACCGTTGCCACAATATGGGCTGTAATGCTAACAAAAAGAATATGGGCTCCAAAAAAACCTTAAGAATTAGCAAATGGGATGTAAATTATTAGAAATAATGGCAGATGGGTTGTATGCTGTTTTCCACAAATTTGAGGCTTTCCTAATAAAAAGGTTGACGCACAAGCACTGACTATTGGATGTCCATCCAACGGCCGTCGTGCTTCTTCAATCTCTGCTCTTCCTGCTCCAGCCGCTCAAACAAGCGCCAGCGGGACTGCCTGCTCCCTCCTCCTCGCGGCCGGCTGTGCTGCCGCGCAGGCCTCACCGCCCGATCGTACTCCCATCGCTGTCCTAGCCATCCTCTACTCACCCACACCTGCTGTTATTCTCCGGCAACGGCAGATGAACCAGTAAACCCTCGTACAGTCGTACTCCCCTCCGCGTGGGAAACAACTGCCGAGTCTTCCCTGCCTCCGTGTCGTCCCCTTCCTAGGCCTCGCCGTCGTCCACCGCCCTGGTGCTCTCGGCGCGGCATGGTCAACGTGGTCAAGGAACGACTTCCATCGGACGTGGACTGTACGTGGAGAGGCTGACAGCTGGGTCCATGGCTGCAGTAAGGAAGTGCCTCCTTATTACGCAGAAAATAATGATTCCTCCACCTGACAGCTGGGACCCACCGGATGGGCCACTGTATTTCGCGAAAAAAACATTTCCCCTTGACTGCTGGGACCCACCAGCTACATCTTCGCATGCAAGGAAGTGCGTCCGGCCAAAAAACGATTCACCCCCTGACTGTTGGGACCCACCAGCTACATCTTCGCAGGCAAGGAAGTGCCTGACAGTCGGGACCCACCTGGTCGAAGCGTACGTAGCATTGTCATTCTGGTCGCGAACGTGTACGTACATACTGGTCGATGTAGAGGCGCGCACGTGTCGTAGTAGAGGCGCGCACGTGTCGTAGTAGAGGCGCACACGTAGCATGTACACGTACGTACAGCGGCTAGGGTGCAAGAAAGAAAATACGGCCACGTATGTGTACATACGAGCGGGGTCTCGAACGCCTACTCGCACATACGTACGGCCAGGGCTCGTGTACATGGCTGGGTCAGAACGGAGAAACAGCGTCATCGTCGTGTTCATGGGGAGGCAACGGAATGCGTCGTGTTCATGGGGAGGCAACAGAATGCGTCATGTTCATGGGGAGCCAACGGAACGCGTGGGAGCCAACCGGCTGGGTCGGAACAGAATGCGTGGCCATGTTCATCGGGAGGGCTTGGACGGAACAGGCGATGGAAACGAGGCCTGACGTACCGCACAACGGAGGAAACGGACCTCCTACGTTCGGAACGGGGTCCTATTGATCGGGAGGGGTCTGGCGTACCACAAAACGGAGGAAACGGACCTCCTACGGTCGAGACGGGGGTCCTGTTCATCGGGAGGGGTGTGGCGTACCGCAAAATGGACGAAACGGACTTGTGTTGGAGTGCTATGGTCGAAACGGGGGTCCTGTTCATCGGGACGGGTGTGGCGTACCGCAAAACGGGACTCCATGGGATACTGTTCGTCTCCACCGTCGACCCCCTCCAGCCTCCACGAGCTACTGTTCATCCACTGTTGACCTCCTCCAGCCTCCACCTGCGACTGTTCATCCATGGGCTCTTGTTCATCCAGCCTCCACCGCGCGCTACTCCACTTGCTACTGTTCAACCAGCCCTCTCCACGGGCTCCTGTTCAACCACCCCTCCATGGGCTACTGTTCATCCTGCCCTCCACCGTCAACTGTTCATCCTGCCCTCCACGGGGTGCTCCTGTTCATCCAGCCCTCCACGGGGTCCTGTTCATCCAGCCCCAACCGGCTCGATCGATCGGGGTCCTGTTCATCCAGAGGCAACACCACGGGGTCCTGTTCATCCACCCCCACCGGGAACTGTTCATCCAACCCCCCCCCCCCCCCCCGCAACGCTCACTGTTCATCCAGAGGCAGCATCGATCGGCTTCAGTTAGCAGCAGTAGCGAAGGAATTGCTCGATCGGGTTCAGTTAACAGCCATCGATCGATCGCTCAGGTTCAGTAACGCGTAGCCTGCAGTGCAATCGCTCGGGTTCAGTTAGAGCCCAACGCCTCGCTCGGGTTCAGTTAGAGCCAACGCCTCGCACACACGCGCGTACATGTACGAGAGAAACACGCATCGCTCGGCCCCCGACCTCCCACCGTAACCGGGAACTCCCCGAAATTTTCCTCGCCCTCGCTTCTACCACGGTTTTTTCCGTCATGGATGGCCCAAAGAATGTCATGCAGCTGCGTCTCCGGCCCGCCCAAGACGAAAAACCCATTTTCTGTCATGATTTTTTGTCATAGAAGTAGGAGCCCACCACGTCTATGATGATACCGGGTTTTGTCACAATTATCGTCATAGAAGTGTCATATGTATGACAGAAAAAAATTTCGTTCGGCCCAAAATGTCACGGATGTGTCTTTTTTTTGTAGTGCCCCCTGCCATATTTGCCGGAGGGGGAAGGAAAGAGGAGGGAGGAGGGAAGGAAGGGGGAGGCCGAATCCCCCCTTTCCTTTCCCTTCCCCTCTTTCCTTTTCCTCCTGGTTCGGCCCATATGGGGGGCACACCAGCCCCTTGCGGCTGGTGTGTTTCCCCTATTGGCCCATAAGGCCCATATCTTTTGTCGCGGGTGCCCGGAACCCCTTCCGGTGACCCGATTTGCACCTACTACCCTCTGGAACACTTCTAGTGTCCGAATACTATCGTCCTATATATCAATCTTTACATCTCGACCATTTCGAGACTCCTTGTCATGTCTGTGATCTCATCCGGGACTCCGACCAACATTCGGTCACCAAATCACATAACTCATATAATACTATATCGGCATCGAACATAAACGTGCGGACCCTGTGGGTTTGAGAACTATGTAGACATGACCGAGACACCTCTTCGGTCAATAACTAATAGCGGAACCTGGATGCCCATATTGGCCCCTACATATTCTATGAAGATCTTTATCGGTCGACCCGTTATGACAACATACGTAATTCCCTTTGTCCATCGTTATGTTACTTGCCCGAGTTTCGATCATCGCTATCTTCATACCTAGTTCAATCTCATTACCAACAAGTCTCTTTACTAATTCCATAATACATCACCTCGTGACTAACTCATTAGTCGTTTCCTTGCAAGCTTATGATGTGTATTACCGAGAGGGCCCAAAGATACCTCTCCGATACTCGGAGTGACAAATCCTAATCTCGATCTATGCCAACTCAATAAACACCTTTGGAGATACTTATAGAGCATCTTTATAATCACCCAGTTATGTTGTGATGCTTGATAGCACACAAGGCATTCCTCCGATATTCGGGAGTTGCATAATCTCATAGTCGAAGGAATATGTATTTGACATGAAGAAAGCAATAGCAATAAAACCGAACGATCATTATGCTAAGCTAACGTATGGGTATTGTCCATCACATCATTCTCCTAATGATGTGATCCCGTTATCAAATGACAACTCATGTCCATGGTTAGGAAACCTTAACCATTTTTTATCAACGATCTAGTCAAGTAGAGGCCCACTAGGGACATGGTGTTTGTTTATGTATTCACACATGTATTTAGGTTTCTGATCAATACAATTCTAGCATGAATAATAAACCTTTGTCATGAATAAGGAAATATAAAATAAGAACTTTACTATTGCCTCTAGGTCATATTTCCTCCCGTCTCCCACTTGCACTAGAGCCATTAATCTAGTTCACATCACCATGTGATTTAACACCCATAGTTCACATCGCCATGTGACCAACACCAAAAGAGTTTACTAAAGTCAATAATCTAGTTCACATCGCCATGTGATTAACACCCAAAGAGTACTAAGGTGTGATCATGTTTTGCTTGTGAGAGAAGTTTAGTCAACGGGTCTGTCACTTTCAGATCCATATGTATTTTGCAAATTTCTATGTCTACAATGCTCTGTATGGATCAACTCTAGCTAATTGCTCCCACTTTCAATACGTATCCAGATTTAGACTCAGAGTCATCTAGATCGGTGTGAAAGATTGCATCGACGTAACCCTTTACGATGAACTCTTTATCACCTCCATAACCGATAAACATTTCCTTAGTCTTCTAAGGATAATTTTGACTTAACCACTGTCCAGTGATCTATTCCTGGATCACTATCGTACCCCCTCGCCAAACTCATGGCAAGGCACACAATAGGTCTGGTACACAGCATGGCATACTTTATAGTACCTATGGCTGAGGCATAGGGAATGACTTTAATTCTCTTCCTATCTTCTACCGTGGTCGGGCTTTGAGTCTTACTCAACTTCACACCTTACAATACAGGCAAGACCCTTTCTTTGACTAATCCATTTTGAACTCCTTCAAAACTTTGTCAAGGTATGTGCTTTGTGAAAGTCCTATTAAGCGTCTTGATCTATCTCTATATATTTTGATGCCTAATATGTAACTAGCTTCACCGAGGTCTTTCATTGAAAAATTCTTATTCAAGTATCCTTTTATGCTATCCAGAAATTCTATATCATTTCCAATCACCAATATGTCATCCACATATAATATCAGAAATGCTACAGAGCTCCCACTCACTTTCTTGTAAATACAGGCTTCACCATCAGTCTATATAAAACCATATTCTTTGATCATCTCATCAAAGCGTATATTCTAACTCCGAGATGCTTTCACTAGTCCATAGATGGATCGCTGGAGCTTGCACACTTGTCGGCACCTTTAGGATCGGCAAAACCTTCTGGTTGCATCATATACAACTCTTCTTTAAGATATCCATTAAGGAATGCAGTTTTGACGTCCATTTGCCAGATTTCATAATCATAAAATGTGGCAATTGCTAACATGATTTGGATAGACTTAAGCATTGCTACGGGTGAGAAAGTCTCATCGTAGTCAACTCCTTGAACTTGTCGAAAACCTTTTGCGACAGTCGAGCTTTGTAGATGGTTACATTACCATCAGCGTCAGTCTTCTTCTTGGAGATCCATTTATTCTCAATGGCTTGCCGATCGTCGGGCAAGTCCACCAAAGTCCACACTTTGTTCTCATACATGGATCATATCTCAGATTTCATGGCCTCAAGCCACGGAATCTGGGCTCATCATAGCTTCTTCATAATTCATAGGTTCTCCATGGTCTAGTAACATGACTTCCAGGACAGGATTACATTACCACTCTAGTGGGGAACGTACTCTGTTCGACCTACGAGGTCCAATGGTAACTTGATCTGAAGTTTCATGATCATCATCATTGGCTTCCTCTCTAGTTGGTGTAGGCATCGCGTGAACAGTTTTCTCTGATGTACTACTTTCCAATTCGAGAGAAGGTACAATTACCTCATCAATTTCTACTTTCCTCCCACTCACTTCTTTCGAGAGAAACTCCTTCTCTAGAAATGTTCCCTTCTTGGCAACAAAGATCTTGCCTTCGGATATGTGGTAGAAGGTGTACCCAATTGTTTCTTTAGGGTATCCTATGAAGACACACTTCTCCGATTTGGGTTCGAGCTTTATCAGGAGGAAGCCTTTTGACATAAGTGTCGCAACCCCAAACTTTAAGAAATGACAGCTTAGGTTTCTTGCCAAACCATAGTTCATATGGTGTCGTCTCAATGGATTTAGACGGTGCCCTATTTAATGTGAATGCCGCTGTCTCTAACGCATAACCCCAAAACTATAGTGGTAAATCGGTAATAGACATCATAGATCACACCATATCTAATGAAGTACGGTTATGACGTTCGGACACGCCATTACGCTATGGTGTTCCAGGTGGTGTGAGTTGTGAAACTATTCCACATTGTTTTAAATGAAGGCCAAAGTCGTAACTCAAATATTCACCTCCGCGATCAGGTCGTACAAACTTTATTTTCTTGTTACGATGATTCTCCACTTCACTCTGAAATTCTTCGAACTTTTCAAATGTTTCAGACTTGTGTTTCATCAAGTAGAAATACCCATATCTGCTCAAATCATCTGTGAAGGTCAGAAAATAATGATACCCGCCGCGTGCCTCAACACTTATCGGACCACATACATCGGTATGTATTATTCCAATAAGTCATTGGCTCGCTCCATTGTTTCGGAGAACGGAGTTTTAGTCATCTTGCCCATGAGGCATGGTTCGCAAGTATCAAATGATTCATAATCAAGTGATTCCAAAAGCCCATCTGCATGGAGTTTCTTCATGCACTTTACACCAATATGACCTAAACGGCAGTGCCACAATTATGTTGCACTATCATTATCAACTTTGCATATTTTGACATCAATATTATGAATATGTATATTGCTACGATCGAGATTCCGTAAACAATTTACATTGGGTGTATCACCATAGAAGGTTTTATTCATGTAAGCAGAATAACAATTATTCTCTAACTTAAATGAATAATCGTATTGCAATAAACATGATCTAACCATATTCATGCTCAACGCAAACACCAAATAACATTTATTTAGGTTCAACACTAATCCCAAAGGTAGAGGTAGTGTGTGATGGTGATCATATGAACCTTGGAATCATTTCCAACACACATCGTCACCTCACTTTTAACTAGTCTCTACAACTCCTGTTTTGATTTACTACTCTTAGCAACTGAACCGGTATCAAATACCCTAGGATTACTTCGAACATTAGTAAAATACACATCAGTAACATGTATATCAAATATACCTTTGTTCACTTTGCCATCCTTCTTATCCGCCAAGTTTTTTGGGGCAGTTCCACTTCCCGTGACCATTTCCTTCACACTAGAAGCACTCAGTTTCAGGCTTGGGTCCAGCTTTGGGCTTCTTCACGGGAGTGAAAATTTGCTTGCCATTCTTCTTGGAGTTCCCTTTCTTTACCTTTGCCCTTTTTCTTGAAACTACTGGTCTTGTTATCCATCAACAGTTGATGCTTCTTTCTTGATTTCTACCTTCGCCGACTTCAGCATCACTGATACGTCTCCAACGTATCTACTTTTCCTAACGCTTTTCCTCTTGTTTTGGACTCTAATTTGCATGATCTGAATGAAACTAATACCGGACTGACGTTGTTTTCAGCAGAACTACCATGGTGTTGTTTTTGTGCAAAAATAAAAGTTCTCGGGATGGAACGAAACTTTGCGAGAATTTTTTATACAATAAATAAGAATTTCTGGAGCCAAGATCCATCGGAGGGGGGCACCTGGGTGGGCACAACCCACCAGCGCGTGCCCCCCCCTCCTGGCGCACCCAGGTGGGTTGTCCCCACCTGGTGGCCCCGCAAACCCTGAAACCGACGCTATAAAATCCTATTTTTCTAGAAAAAAAATCAGGGAGAAAGAATTATCGCGATCCACGAGACGGAGCCGCCATCACCTCCTGTTCTTGATCGGGAGGCCAGATATGGAGTCCGTTTGGGGTTCCGGAGAGGGGGCTCTTCGTTCTTCGTCATCACTAACCCTTCTCCACCGCCAATTCCATGATGCTCCCCACGGGAGTGAGTAATTCCTTTGTAGGCTCGTTGGTCGGTGAGGAGTTGGATGAGATTCATCATGTAATCAAGTTAGTTTTGTTAGGGCCTGATCCTTGGTATCCACTATGTTCTAAGATTGATGTTGCTATGACTTTGCCATGCTTAATGCTTGTCACTTTGGGCCCGGGTGCGATGATTTCAAATCTGAACCATTTATGTCACCGCCATTATATCCATGTTCTAGATCCGATCTTGCAAGTTATAGTCACCTACTACGTGTTATGATTCGGCAACCCCGGAGTGACAATAGTCGGGACCACTCCCGGTGATGACCATAGTTTGAGGAGTTCATGTATTCGCAATGTGTTAATGCTTTGTTCCGGTTCTCTATTAAAAGGAGGCCTTAATATCCCTTAGTTTCCAATAGTACCCCGCTACCACGGGAGGGTAGGACAAAATATGCCATGCAAGTTCTTTCCATAAGCACGTATGACTATTTACGGAATACATGCCTACATTATATTGATGAACTGGAGCAAGTGTCGTATCGCCCTAGGTTATAACTGTCTCATGATGAATATCATCCAACAAGTCATCGATCCAATGCCTAGGAATTTATCTTATACTTTTCTTGCGAAGTTACTATTGCTATCATTACTATTGCACTTGCTACAAAACTACTGCTATCACTGTTACCGTCACTATTACTGTTGTCACTATTATCAAAACTATCATATAGTTTGCTACTGATCACGTTGCTACAGATAATTAATCTCCAGGTCTGGTTGGATTGACAACTTAGCTGCTAATACCTTCAAATATTCTTTGGCTCCCCTTGTGTCGAATCTATAAATTTGGGTTGAATACTCTACCCTCGAAAACTGTTGTGATCCCCTATACTTGTGGGTTATCAATCACGAAGTGCTCGAGAATCGTTTCCGTTATTCCTTGCATTTTATAGTTCTTCATGAAGTTCTAGTAGCTTGGTGATAGTGACTAGAGAACTCTATCAATCACTATCTTATCTGGAAGATTAACTCCCACTTGATTCAAGTGATTGTAGTACCCAAACATTCTAAGCACATGCTCATTGGTTGAGCTATTCTCCTCCATCTTGTAGGAAAACTACTTGTCAGAGGTATCATACCTCTCGACACAAGCATGAGTCTGAAACACCAATTTCTTCTCTTGGAACATCTCATATGCTCCATGGCGTTCAAAACATTTTTCAAGTCCCGTTTCTAAGTCGTAAAGCATGGTGCACTAAACTAATAAGTAGTCATCATATCAAGCTTGCCAAACATTCATTATGTCTGCATCTGCCCCTGCAATAGGTCTGTCACCTAGCGGTGCACCAAGGACATAATTCTTCTATGCAACAATGAGGATAATCCTCAGATCACAGACCCAGTCCGCATCATTGCTACTATCATCTTTCAACTTAGTTTTATCTAGGAACATATCAAAAATAGGGGAGCTACTACGCGAGCAATCGATATACAACATAATTTGCAAATACTAGCAGTACTAAGTGTTGGGGAATGTAGCATGCAATTTCAAAAAAATTCCTACGCTCACGCAAGATCTATCTAGGAGATGCATAGCAACGAGAGGGGAGAGTGTGTCCACGTACCCTCGTAGACCAAAAGCGGAAGCGTTTGACAACCCGGTTGATGTAGTCGAACTTCTTCTCATTCCGACTGTAGGATAGAGAAGAGGTGTCTAGAGGGGGGGTGATTAGACCCTCAACAAGGAAAAGTAGCAGTTTTTAATTTCTTTAAGTTAAGTTGGAGTTTTAGCACAAGTTTAAACATTCACAATACATTTCAAGCAAGCATGGCAATAGCATATGAGCAGCAGAAAGTAAAGCATGCAAGTTGCAAGAAAGTAAAGGGATGGGATTGGAGTATGCAAACGCAATTGGAGACATGGAGATTTTTGGCGTGGTTCCGATAGGTGGTGCTATTGTACATCCACGTCGATGGAGACTTCAACCCACGAAGGGTAACGGTTGCGCGAGTCCACGGAGGGCTCCACCCACGAAGGGTCCACGAAGAATCAACCTTGTCTATCCCACCATGTCCATCGAAGGACTTGCCTCACTTGGGTAGATCTTCATGAAGTAGGCGATCTCCTTGCCCTTACAAACTCCTTGGTTCAACTCCATAATCTTGACGGAGGCTCCCAAGTAACACCTAGCCAATCTAGGAGACACCACTCTCCAAAAGGTAATAGATGGTGTGTTGATGATGAACTCCTTGCTCTTGTGCTTCAAATGATAGTCTCCACAACACTCAATCCTCTCTCACATATTTGGATATGGTGGAAAGATTATTTGAGTGGAAAGCAACTTGGGGAAGGTTAGGGATCAAGATTCTTGTGGTTGGAATGGAATATCTTGGTCTCAACACATGAGTAGGTAGTTCTCTCTCAGAAAATGAATGGTGGAAGTGTATGCACGTTCTGATGGCTCTCTCCATGAATGGAGGTTGGGTGGAGGGGTATATATATATAGCCTCCACACAAAAACTAGCCGTTACACACAATTCACCAAACTCGGTGGGACCGAATAGTTAAACTCGGTCAGACCCATTTAGTTCAAAATGGGAACGTTAGGATTTTCGGTGGGACCGATATGATCAACTCGGTGGGACCGATGTGCTAGGGTTAGGGTAAACCTCAACTCGGTTTGACCGATTACACAAACTCGATGGGACCGATTTTGGTAATAAGCAAACAGAGAGTTGGTCAAGCAAACTCGGTGGGACCGATTGCATATCTCGGTGAGACCGAAATAGTTGCAATAGGCAACAGAGAGTTTGCAAGCCCATCTTGGTGAGATCAAAATCCCATCGGTGAGACCGAATTGATTAGAGTTTCTGGTAGTGGCTATGTCAAGTAAACTCGGTGGCGTCGGATAGATCAAGTCGGTGGGGCTGAGTTTGACTTTAGGTTTGGGACATGTGTGGAAATGAGAAAGTGGTTGAGGGATTTGGAGCATATCACTAAGAACTTTGAGCAAGCAAGCCATTAAGCAACACCTCATCCCCTTTTAATAGTATTGGCTTTTCCTATGGACTCAATATGATCTTGGATCACTAAAATAGAAATGAAGAGTCTTGAGCTTGAGCCAATCTTTGTCCTTAGCATCTTGAAGGGGTTCCACATCCTCTTGTCCAAGCCACTCCACTGTTGAACTTATCTAAATATACTAGATTAAAATATTAGTCCAACAAGAGATATGTTGACATTAATTACCAAAATCACCTAGGGAGCACTTGTGCTTTCAATATCCCCCTTTTTGGTAATTGATGACAACATACATCAAAGCTTTAGATAAATATATGAAGACTAGCAAGTAAAGCTTTGGAAAGACATGTAACATGCATAGACTCCCCCTACATGTATGCAATCATGTGAATGCATAACCATGATAGAGCAAGCAATGAGTTACATGTATCTTGGCTATATGCATCAGAGAAAATGGTGTGGATTTAAGAAGTGTACCCTCATGTTCATGAGTCCTTCTTGCAAACAATATGTACATCAGCAAGAGATCATCATGGACATGAGTGTGATGCATATACTTACCTTGTGGTCTTAAGCTGGCTTTGGAAGAGATGAACCTGAGTAAACAAGGTTAGATAACACAGAAACATCTACTGAATAGAGCAACCAGTAAACCACAAGAGTACCAAGATTGGGATGACATGTAGAGAGTGAGTACTAGGTACTCTATTTGATATAGACATGTCCCCAAAGAGGTAAAGATGTGCAATAAATTCGAAGATTTCCTTTCCTTAGATGTCTTTCTCCCCCTGAATCTTATATGGGATAATGGGAGAAGATACAGAAATGAAAATCAGAGCAAAACGAGAAAATCATAACAACACAGTCATAACACATACTAACATGCCTTTCCCCTCTTAAAGAACTGTGACTTATCTCCTATTGAATACCATGCATCTGGGGTCTCTCTCCCTTTGATGTGATTAAGCTTTGATGTGTTCTCTCTCCCCGTTTGACATCAATTTCCAAGAAGGGTCTTCTGGAATGTGAGTCGAATAGGTTTGGTCCTTGAGTCACAAAACAAAGCAACATGTAGAATGTGATGCAGGTAGAGGACAAGAATCATTGAGTGGAGCTGGAGCAAATATGTAGGATGCAAATGACAAAGTGTCTCCTCAGCATTTACATCGGTAACACCGAGTTGTTTTTTTCAGTGGCACCAAGGTAGTTCGGTTAGTCCGAAAGAGACAAACCGGTGAGGACGAGTTCAATACATAGAGAAAACAGTTGTCATCTCAGCTCACTAGGCAAATAAGATCTCACAAAGATTTGCAATGAATTGGATGCAGGGAATGCAGAACAAAATAGAGAAAAAGAAATCACAAACATGCAAGAGACAAATGCAAGAACACAAAGAAACACTAGAGAACTTCATCTAGAGAGAGTCGGCGAGAAAGTCACCCATGTTAGAGTATATTGACTGAGGAGTCAAGTGGGAACACTTGATCGTAGATCATACTCATCATTTAAGCTCAAAATGGGGTTGCCATTTTTCGTTTAAGCATTTTGATGTATTCACATCTTGTTGAGATGCTTTGACCCATGACTTGGGGTAATGCTTCTCTAAGATGGAATAACATACCTTGGGTGGTGGTGTTGATCTTGATCATGTGGTAGAACTTGTGTAGGATGCTCAAGGTTGATGTAGCTCATCAATGAGTTGGGAGCACCACTTGTAGTTTGAGTTCATCTACCTACATGGGTTAGTTTTGCAAGGAAGAGCACTTGTGTATCCAAAGTGACAATCATGAAATTTTATACCAAATGAAATTTGATATATAGAATTTGTCAAAGGATATGTTGAAAGGATTCATGCTTCCTTGTCTTCAACTAGCATATTGTAGAGACTTGGTGATGTAGAGATTGCTCAAGATGTGAGTGTTTTGCAATCTTATAGATTTAGATTCATCCAAGTACCTACAAGGGTTAGATAGCATGCAAGGGAGCAAGTATGTCCAAGACATATGATCATCATCATAAGAGAAATATCAAGGATTAGTCAAAGGCTCATGCCTTGCATGTATCCAAATGGAGTTTCTACTCCAAGTTTGAAGCATCAATGATGTTCAATTCACCTCTCAAACGGCAAAATACTTTGTCATCAAGCAGTTTGGTGAATATATCCGCCAATTGCTTATCGGTACGAACATGCTTAAGATCAATGTCTCCTTTAGCAACATGATCTCAAATGAAATAATGACGAACTTCAATATGCTTAGTTCGAGAATGTTGCATGGGATTGTGAGCAATCTTAATAGCACTTTCATTTTCACAAAGCAATGGAACATGTTTCACATATATCCCATAATCTTTAAGAGTTTGGGTCATCCAAAGTAATTGAGCACAACATGAACCGGCGAAAATGTATTCCGCTTCGGCGGTGGATAAGGATACCGAGTTTTTTTTTCTTGGAGGACCAAGACATAAGAGATGTACCAAGAAATTGACAAGTACCCAAAGTGGACTTTCTATCAACCTTGTCTCCAGCATAGTCCGAGTAGGAATAGCCAACAAGATCAAAAGAAGACCTCTTAGGATACCAAATGTCAAAATTTGGTGTATGAATTAAGTATCTCACTATCCTTTTCACAGCCTTAAGATGACATTCTTTGGGGGCCGCTTGATATCGTGCACACATGCATAGCCTTAGCATAATATCGGGATGGGAGGCACATAGATATAACAATGAACCAATCATAGAGTGATAAACCTTTTGGTCAACCGGCTCGCCATCCTTGGTCAAGTCAAGATGTCCACTAGTAGGCATGGGTGTATTCATACCTTTGCATTCTTGCATGTTGAACTTCTTGAATAAGTCCTTGGTATACTTTGTTTGGGAAACAAAGGTACCTTCCTTAGTTTGCTTGATTTGAAAACCAAGAAAGAACTTGAGTTCACTCATCATAGACATCTGAAACTTCTCCGACATTAGCTTTCCAAACTTTTCACTAAATGAGGGTTAGTCGAACCAAATATGATATCATCAACATAAATTTGGCATACAAATAATTCACCATTAACCCTTTTAGTAAAAAGAGTAGAATCTATCTTTCCAATCTCAAAGCTTTTTTCAATAAGGAACTTGGTCAAATATTTGTACCATGCTCTAGGAGCTTGTTTAAGACCATAAAGAGCTTTGTGAAGTTTGTAAACATGATCGGGTTTCTTAGGATTAACAAAGCCGGGAGGTTGTTTGACATAAACTTCCTCCTCGGTTCCACCATTTAGAAAAGCCCTTTTAATGTCCATTTGGTACAAGGTAATATCATGGTGATTAGCATAGGCAAGTAAGATGTGGATGGACTCAAGTCTAGCAACGGGGGCATATGTCTCACCATAGTCCATACCTTCGACTTGAGTGTAGCCTTGAGCGATGAGACGTGATTTGTTACGAATGACTTGTCCATCTTCATCTTGCTTGTTGTGAAACACCCATTTTGTACCGATGATGTTGTGGTTGTTTTCGGGCTTCTCAACCAATGTCCACACTTGTTTCCTCTCAAAGTTGTGTAGCTCTTCACGCATGACATTTATCCAATCCGGATCTTCCAATGCTTCTTCAACCTTCATAGGTTTAATGCTAGAGATGAATGAATAATGTTCACAAAAAATTTCCAAACGAGTTTTAGAGCAAGTGATTCTCCCGGTTTGGATATCATTGAAGATTTTCTCGACGGGGTGGTCTCTTGTGACTCTTGCTCTAACTCGTCAGAGCTTTTGTTTGGGTCGGGGTGGAACATATTCTTCATCATCTTGTTCTTCCTCTTGACCTTCTTCATTGTTGACGTTGTCATTCTCTTGTCGAGTTGGAGAAGGAAGTTGATGAGGTTCATCTTGGTGTACTTCCTTGTTTTCTTCGTCTAGGTGTGACCCACTTGTGGATGCCTCCGTGTCAATTCTGGTTCACCTTGTCGTGAGGTAGAAGCTTCCACTTGGACGGACGAGGTACTTTCCTTCACCTCCGTTGGACGAATCTTGCCAATAGACAAGTCTTGGATTGCTTCCGAAGTGTCTTTGTCTCCTACATCAATTGGCAATTGCTGTACTTGCGAGCCGTTAGATTCATCAAACTTCACATCTACCGTCTCTTCAATCTTTCGGGTGAAATTGTTGTAGACACGGTAAGTGTGAGAGTTTGAGCCATAACCAAGTAGGAAACCCTCATGAGATTTAGGAGCAAATTTAGAACGTCAATGCCTATCAAGAATGTAACACTTTGAGACAAATACTCGAAAGTATCCAACTTGGGGTTTGTTACTGGTGAGAAGCTCGTATGTCGTCTTGCTGAGTAGCTTGTGAAGATACAAGCGATTTGTTGCATGATAAGTTGTCTCAACCGCTTCTGCCCAAAAGTGTTTTGGCATCTTGTACTCATCAAGAATCGTTCTCGCCATCTCAATAAGAGTCTGGTTCTTCGTCTCAACAACTCCATTGTACGTAGCCAAGAACTCGTGTG
The DNA here is from genome assembly GCF_056163025.1 of Triticum urartu. Classification (NCBI taxonomy): domain Eukaryota; kingdom Viridiplantae; phylum Streptophyta; class Magnoliopsida; order Poales; family Poaceae; genus Triticum; species Triticum urartu. Next base: position 378,614,945 of record NC_141875.1, read on the forward strand.
AAATCCCTTCTTCGTCAAGAAAGGTATCGACATTTGCGTTCTTGAACTCCGTTCCATTGTCGCTGCGAACCTTCTTGATCTTCACTTCAAATTGATTTTGGGCCTTCCTAGCGAAGTTCTTGAAGATCTTTTGGACCTGCGATTTATCATCAAGAAAGAACACCCATGTAAATCTTGAAAAATCATCAAGTATGACTAGACCAAATGAGTTTCCACCAAGACTTTTATAGGCATTGGGACCGAAGAGATCCATATGAAGTAGCTCGAGAGGTCTTCTCATGGTCATGATGTTCTTCACGGGGTGACTTCCTCCAACTTATTTTCCTGCTTGACAAGCACTGCACAATCTATCCTTGTCAAATATAACATCTTTCACTCCAAGGATATGATCACCTTTAATAAGCTTATCAATATTTCGCATACCCACATGACCTAACCTTCTATGCCACAACCAACCTTTAGAAGATTTAGCAATTAATCAAGTTCTAGGTTGTGCCTTTTAGTGAAATCAACAATGTATAGATCACCTCTACGTATACCGGTAAAGACCATTTTATGATTATCTCTACGAAACACTTGGCAGTCTACTTCAGTAAATAGGACATTGAAGCCAAAGTCAACAGGTCTAGATACGGAAAGTAAATTATAGCCAAGGGATTCAACGAGCATAACATTTTTTATGGAGCTATCATGTGAGATGGCCACCTTACCAAGGCCAACCACCTTACCCGTTGAGTTGTCACCAAAAGTGACATACTTTTGAGGGCCGTTGTTTTCAGCAAGCTCACGAAACATGTCATTATCTCTGGTCATGTGATCGGTAAATCCACTATCAAGAACCCATTCCTTTCCTCCAGCCATGTAGCCGCAAAGATTATCCATAAGACCAAAGTGTCTCATAGACTCATCGAGATCAAAGTCACTATCATCATCCTCATCATAATATCCATGTTCAACATCGTCTTGTGATTGATCAATTCCTAGAGAGAGTGATTCATTAGATAAGTGATCATCACAATGTTTATCTTTATGAATTCTAATGGCTTCGAAGATGATGTTGCTAATGATACCAACATCTCCTTTGGCACACATGAGGTTGGTAAGCTCAAATAAACAATCACCAAACCTAGGATCATTGGAATTCATCTTACTAAAAGCAATAGACTTGTGAAGAATCTCATCTAAGTTTTGCAAGGAATAATTTGGAAATCGTTCCTCAAGAAATCTCCATATGGTGTAGGCACAATCAAGAGCAGGAAAGCTACCAATCAAGTTTCTAGGTAATCCTCTAGTGATTAAATTGACAGTTCTAAGATTATGGATCATGTCAATAGACTCATCAAGGGTAGGATGAAAGGGGTCAAAAAGGCGCACACAAGGAGTAGGAATGTACTTGTTCAAGTGATATTCATTGAAAATCTCAAGCATCTCGATTTTCCACTCGTGGAAGAACTCTCCATCAAGTATAGGCACTCTACGTCTAAGACTCCCCAATGTAGACTCACCCATATTCCTCTAATGGTGATTAAACCAAAGCAATGGAGACCAGTGCTCTGACCAATTGTAGGATCGAGAAGAGGTGTCTAGAGGGGGGGTGATTAGACCCTCAACAAGGAAAAGTAGCAGTTTTTAATTTCTTTAAGTTAAGGTGGAGTTTTAGCACAAGTTTAAACATTCACAATACATTTCAAGCAAGCATGGCAAGAGTATATGAGCAGCAGAAAGTAAAGCATGCAAGTTGCAAGAAAGTAAAGGGGTGGGATTGGAGTATGCAAACACAATTGGAGACACGGAGATTTTTGGCGTGGTTCTGATAGGTGGTGCTATCGTACATCCACGTTGATGGAGACTTCAATCCACGAAGGGTAACGGTTGCACGAGTCCACGGAGGGCTCCACCCATGAAGGGTCCACGAATAAGCAACCTTGTCTATCCCACCATGGCCATCGCCCACGAAGGACTTGCCTCACTTGGGTAGATCTTCACTAAGTAGGCGATCTCCTTGCCCTTACAAACTCCTTGGTTCAACTCCATAATCTTGACAGAGGCTCCCAAGTAAAACCTAACCAATCTAGGAGACACCACTCTCCAAAAGGTAATAGATGGTGTGTTGATGATGAACTCCTTGCTCTTGTACTTCAATAGATAGTGTCCCCAACACACAACCCTCTCTCACAGATTTGGATATGGTGGAAAGATGATTTGAGTGGAAAGCAACTTGCGGAAGGCTAGGGATCAAGATTCTTGTGGTTGGAATGGAATATCTTGGTCTCAAAACATGAGTAGGTGGTTCTCTCTCAGAAAATGAATGGTAGAAGTGTAGGCACGTTCTGATGGCTCTCTCCATGAATGGAGGTTGGCTGGAGGGGTATATATATATAGCCTCCACACAAAAACTAGCTATTACACACAATTCACCAAACTCGGTGGGACCGAATAGTTAAACTCGGTCAGACCGATTTAATTCAAAATGTGAACGTTAGGATTTCAGGTGGGACCGATATGATCAACTCGGTGGGACCGATGTGCTAGGGTTAGGGTAAAACCTCAACTCGGTTTGACTGATTACACAAACTCGGTGGGACCGATATTGATAATAAGCAAACAGAGAGTTGGTCAAGCAAACTCGGTGGGACCGATTGCATATCTCGATGAGACCAAAATAGTTGCAATAGGCAACAGAGAGTTTGCAAGCCCATCTCGGTGAGACTGAGATCCCATCAGTGAGAACGAATTGATTAGGGTTTCTGGCAGTGGCTATGTCAAGTAAACTCGGTGGCGTCGGATAGGTCAAATCAGTGGGGCCGAGTTTGACTTTAGGTTTGGGACATGTGTGGAAATGAGAAAGTGGTTGAGGGCTTTGGAGCATATCACTAAGCACTTTGAGCAAGCAAGCCATTAAGCAACACCTCATCCCCTTTTAATAGTATTGGTTTTTCCTATGGACTTAATTTGATCTTGGATCACTAAAATAGAAATGAAGAGTCTTGAGCTTGAGCCAATCTTTGTCCTTAGCATCTTGAAGGGGTTCCACATCCTCTTGTCCAAGCCACTCCACTGTTGAACTTATCTGAAATATACTAGATGAAAATATTAGTCCAACAAGAGATATGTTGACATTAATTACCAAAATCACCTAGTAAGCACTTGTGCTTTCACCGACCTATCAAGCACCAAATGTACGACACCTCCAAGTTCTGCACACGTTTAGCTCAATGACGTCCCTCGAACTGTTGATGTAGCAAAGTGTCGAGGGAGAGTTTCATCAGCACGACGGCGTGGTGACGGTGATGCGTGCTACATCTTGAGCATGCGTTGGTTTTCCCTTGAAGAGGAAAGGGTGATGCAGCAAAGTAGCGTAAGTATTTCCCTCAGTTTTCGAGAACCAAGGTATCAATCGAGTAGGAGATTACACGCAAGTCGCCTAGTACCTGCACAAACAAACAAGAACCTCACAACCAATGCGATAAAGGGGATTTCAATCCCTTCATGGTCACTTACGAAAGTGAGATCTGATAAAGATAATAAGATAAATATCTTTGGTAGTTTTGTTGTATAGATTGGAAAGTAAAGATTGCAAAGTAAAATAAATAGTAAACCGGAATTGTAGATCAGAAACTTATATGATGTAAAGTAGACCCGGGGGCCATAGGTTTCAATAGTGGCTTCTCTCAAGATAGCATATATTACGGTGGGTGAACAAATTACTGCCGAGCAATTGATAGAAAAGCGCATAGTTATGATGATATCTAGGCATGATCATGAACATAGGCATCACGTCCGTGTCAAGTAGACCGAAAGGATTCTGCATCTACTACTATTACTCCACACATCGACCGCTATCCAGCATGCATCTAGAGTATTAAGTTCTTAAGAACAGAGTAACGCATTAGGCAAGATGACATGATGTAGAGGGATAAACTCAAGCAATATGATATAAACCCCATCTTTTTATCCTCGATGGCAACAATACAATACGTGCCTTGCTGCCCCTGCTGTCACCGGGAAAGGACACCATAAGATTCAACCCAAAGCTAAACACTTCTCCCATTGCAAGAAAGATCAATCTAGGAGGCCAAACCAAACTGATAATTCGAAGAGACTTGCAAAGATATCAAATCATGCATATAAGAATTCAGAGAAGAATCAAATATTGTTCATAGATAATCTTAATCATAAACCCACAATTCATCAGATCTCGGCCAACACACCGCAAAAAGAATTACATCGAATAGATCTCCAAGAACATCGAGGAGAACTTTGTATTGAGATCCAAAGAGAGAGAAGAAGCCATCTAGATAATAACTATGGCCTCGAAGGTCTGTGGTAAACTACTCACACATCATTGGAGAGGCTATGGTGTTGATGTAGAATCCCTCCGTGATCGAATGCCCCTCCGGAAGATCGCCGGAAAAGGTCCCCGGATGGGATCTCACGGGTACAGAAGGTTGCGGTGGTGGAAAAGTGGTTTCGTGGCTCCCTTGGAAGTTTTCAGGGTATAAGAGTATATATAGGTGAAAGAAATAGGCTGGTGGAGCTACGAGGGGCCCACGAGGGTGGGGGGCGCCTGGCTTCCCTGGGCGCGCCACCCTACCTCGTGGCCACCTCGTTGCTTCCTTGACCTCCACTCCAAGTCTCCTGGATTGCGTTTCTTCCAAAAAAGATCCTCACGAAGGTTCATTCCGTTTGGATTCCGTTTGATATTCCTTTTCTGCAAAACACTAAAATAGGCAAAAAAACATCAACTGGCACTGGGCCTCTAGTTAATAGGTAAGTACCAAAAATAATATAGAAGTGTATAATAAAGCCCATTAAACATCCAAAACGGATAATATAATAGCATGGAACAATCAAAAATTATAGATATGTTGGATACGTATCTGCATCCCCAAGCTTAATTCTTGCTCGTCCTCAAGTAGGTAAATGATAAAAACAGAATTTTTGATGTGGATGCTACCTAACATAATTTTCAATGTAATTTTCTTTATTGTGGCATGAACATTCAGATCCGAAAGATTCAAGACAAAAGTTTTAATATTGACATAAAAACAATAATTTTTTTGAACCGGGCATTGCCCCTTTCCATTAACCGAATAACGGAAATACATATGTCCCAGAGTTCCGCTAGAAAGGAAGCGGGAAAGGGGAAAGCGAGTTCAACGCATCACCGGGAAACCCACCACAGGAACTCGCCTACGAGACACCTGCTATGGGGTGAAAACCCGACGACACCTACAGCTCACAACGATCAACAACACTAGTCTCAGACTTTGCAAAATACACGACCCTTCAGGTTACACCCTCACGCAGGAGGTAACACAAAAGCAGGACCATCCTCTTGGCCCTGGTAGGCGAAGAGTAGAAGATAGCGGCCTCTCAAGTTGTCGTTGGATCCTCCGTCGCCGCAACGCAGATCATCATCATGTTGCTTGTGTTGTTCCTCAGCATCTGTGACCCCCCCCCCTCCATTGCCTCACGGTCTGTCCCCTTCAGAAGACCTACCAGTAGGTGATGAATACACATGCGGAGAATACAATCTCAAAAGGAGTTTTGGGGAGCTTAAATTCAAAGGTCGCCCTATTGCGGCAATTCCAAATAGCACAACAGATGGCAGCTAGCCCAAAAGTATAGAACCTTGCATCGTCAGGAAGATATATATAACACCAGGAATAGTATTGCCAAAGGTTGTTGGGACACAGGTCCGTGCCCAGGACCGCCCCCACCAAACGCCAGATCACCCTAGCAACAGGGCAGAGGAAGAAAAGATGTTGTGCCGTCTCACGGGCCGCACAAAACGAACACTTGGCATTCCCAGGCCACTTTCGATGTTTCATAACATATCTAGTTAGAAGCGCGTCCTGGAACAACTGCCACATAAAGATCTTGATCTTTAGTGGAACTTTAGCTTTTCAAATCCAACGGTAATCGCATCCTGCAAGATTACTTTCAAGTGATTTATACATGGTTTTGGTAGTAAAACGGCCATTAGGTCCAGGAGCCCAGCCAACCCGATCTGGCTCCGCCGAGGAAATATAGCTTAGCACAGTCATGCGCACCACCATCCACATGTTATCGAGAGGGGGGTTTAGTCTCCTGCGAAACATGTCGCCAGTTTCCACATGTAACGCCCTGGACACACCCGCCAATGGTCGTTACTCCTGGCGGGATCTAGACTGGCCCCACAGATCAATACTAGTCTTTTCTGCGCACTTTATCCTCACTCGTGCACACCCGGGAGCAACTTCCCGGCCGGTCACCCATCCTGAGACTACTCCAAGCTGAGCACGCTTAACTTTGGAGTTCTGTCCGAATGGGAACCCGAAAAAGAAGGAATTCCTTATTGATATGAGTAGTCTATCATCCCTAATAAGCCAGGCTATCACATACACCCCCACTCAGAGGAACCGACTTCCTCATCAGGCCACAGGAACGTTCCCTCTCGGCACATACGTCTGTGCTTCCAGTCCGGCACATGTGCCATGCCGTGTGCCACGACGGGTCACAAACATCATGCACAACATGACCGCGCACCTGTCGCCAGTTTCCACACCCCAGGCTTATCAACTATGATCTCAGGCATAGTACAAATGCTAAATAGCTGGGGATACTGGACTCGCATGGGGGGTAGCCCATTCAGTGAGTCCTCCCAGACTCGAGCCACATCCCCCGAGTTGACATGAATCGATCTGCCCCGCATGTAATACTCTTTTACTTTCATAATATCCCTCCAGATAGGGGAATCATTGAACTTACTTTTCACCGTGGCAACCGTATCCCTTTTCAAGTATTTGGCTTTAACAATATCTTGCCAAAGTCCCTTTTGAGTATCAAGTTTCCACCACTATTTAACAAGGAGACTGATATTTTGTTTTCGTAGATCTTTCACACCCGGACCACCCTTGTCCTTGGAGCGGCACACTCTACTCCAACGAACTAAGTGATATCTCTTACGCCCCTCAAAACTTTGCCAGAAAAACCGACGCCTCCGCTTGTCCAGTTTTTCAATGAAAGTTTTAGGGAGAAGGAACATAGCCATATAGTAATAGACTATACTAGATAGGGAGGAGTTCAACAAAGTGAGCTTGCCACCCGAGGAAACAGCGTTACCAATCCAGGATTCGCAACACTTTCTAAATTTTTCATCAACAAAGATCCACTCAAGGCATCTAAGAGAGGAAAAGCTGACTGGCACCCCTAAGTATCGCATAGGGAAGTGACCAATTTGGCAAATAAAGAGCTCCGCATAGTAATTAAGGATGCTATTGTCACCCCCACACACCGAATTTCACTCTTAAAATAGTTTATTTTAAGGCCCTACATGAGTTTAAACATATAAAGAAGCAGTTTGAGATTTACTGCAGCAGAAGTGTCATGCTCAAAACACAAAACCGTGTCATCTGCATATTGCAACACAGAAACACCCCCTTAATCAGATCCGGAGCTAGACCAGTAATTAGTTTTTCTTTTTGGGCATTAAAGATCAGTTTTGATAGGCATTCAACTGCCAGGTTAAACAAGAAGGGGGAGTGGGGGTCGCCTTGACGAATGAAACACCCACAATGCGGCTATATCTCCGACGTGTCGGGGCACGACTTAGAGGCAAAGCCGCATGCTAGGCTTGTCATAAGAGGGGTAATCTTCACACATCCCATGTACTGAATAAGAAAGGGATAAAGAGTTGGCTTACAATTGCCACTTCACACAAATACAAGTTAAACTCACATCATCCAGAATACAATCAAGGTCCGACTACGGAACCAAAATAAAAGAAGACAACCCCAAATGCTATATCCTCGATCGTCCCAACTGGGCTCCACTACCGATCAACAGGAAACGAAACACAACAACGAAAAGATCTTCATCGAGCTCCCACTTCAGCTGGGTTGCATCACCTGCACTGGTATCATCGGCACCTACAACTGTTTGGAAGTATCTGTGAGCCACGAGGACTCAGCAATCTCACACCCGCGAGATCAAGACTATTTAAGCTTATGGGTAGGAAAGGGTAGTGAGGTGGAGCTTCGGCAAGCACTAGCATATATGGTGGCTAACATACACAAAAGAGAGCGAGAAGAGAAGCAGCACACGGTCGAGAAGCTAGAAGTGATCCTGAAACTACTTACGTTCAAACATAACACAAGAACCGTGTTCACTTCCCAGACTCCGCCGAAAAGAGACCATCACGGCTACACACGCGGTTGATGCATTTTAATTAAGTTAAGTGTCAAGTTCTCTACAACCGGGCATTAACAAATTCCCATCTGCCCATTACCGCGGGCATGGCTTTCGAAAGTTCAAACCCTGCAAGGGTGTCCCAACTTAGCACATTACAAGCTCTCACGGTCAACGAAGGATATTCCTTCTCCCGGGAAGACCCGATCAGGCTCGGAATCCCGGTTACAAGACATTTCGACAATGGTAAAACAAGACCAGCAAGACCACCTGATGCGCCGACATCCCGATAGGAGCTGCACATATCTCATTCTTAGGGCAACACTGGATGAGACAAGCTACGAGTAAAACCGAACCTCGAGTTTCCCCGAGGTGGCCCCGCAGGCGGCTCGGTTCGGACCAACACTTAGAGAAGCACTGGCCCGGGGGGGTTAAAATAAAGATGACCCTCGGGAGCACGACTCCCAAGGAAAATTAGGTGGTGGTGAGGCAAATGGTAAAACCAAGGTTGGGCCTTGCTGGAGGAGTTTTATTCAAAGTGAACTGTCAAGGGGTCCCCATAACACCCAACCGTGTAAGGAACGCAAAATCAAGGAACATAACACCGGTATGACGGAAACTAGGGTGACAAGAGTGGAACAAAACACCAGGCATAAGGCCGAGCCTTCCAACCTTTACCAAGGGTATAGATGCATTAATTAAATAAGAGATATTGTGATATTCCAACATGGAACAAACTTCAGCTTCACCTGCAACTAGCAACACTATAAGAGGGGCTGAGCAAAGCGGTAACATAGCCAAACAACGGTTTGCTAGGAAAGGAGGGTTAGAGGCTTGACATGGCAATATGGGAGGCATGATATAGCAAGTGGTAGGTATCGCGGCATAGCAATAGAGGGAGCAAATAGCAAGCAAAGATAGAAGTGATTTCGAGGGTATGGTCATCTTGCATGAGATCCCGCAAGGAAGAAGAAGAGTCCATGAAGAAGACAAACGGACGTAGTCGAACGAATCCTCACAACTCTGGAACGAAACCAAAGCTAATGCGAGAAGCAACCCGGAAAGAAGCAAACAACATAGTAAACAACCATACATAAGCATGGCATGATGCAAAACCAAGTATGATGCATGCCCGCTTTTAAGAGGCATGACATTGCAAAGTGCAACAAACAATACTACAATTTAAGTGGAGCTCAATATGCGACGAGTTGAATATTGACGAAACACCACATTTAATTATTTAGTTCTCTCCCGTTTAGGTACTCAACAATATAAATTTTGATTAACATGGCAAGAGGTGAAGCATAATTAAACTAACTATCTAGTCAAGTTTAAATGAGGCCGTAAATAATAAACACCAATTCCGGAAAATCCTCATGTGCATATTTTTGGATTAGGTACTGTTCTGCCCTAAACCATATTTTAGAGTTGTTAAACATGCAAAGAAAGTACACCATGTTAAACTAGGCATTTTTCTACCCCATTTACATATAAAGTTTATTAAATTTGGAGCATTTAAGCAAATAAATCATTTTAACATGGCATTTAAGAAAATTTAATGAAACAACATTTTAAATGTTTCAAACATGCATGAAAGTGGCAACTAGATGAAATTCTAAGCATTTTACATATATAGATCATTTTAATCCGATGCTCGGTTATTTAGTTGTGAGCATATCAAAATTATGGGATTCTCCTGTAAATATGCAATGGCCAGGAAAATGATAAATTCGTAGAATGGAAAAAAACATCTACGTGCCGAAACTGACTGACCGAACAGTGGAAAAAAGAGGGCGCGTGGGGTGCGGGTGGCTCACCCTGGGCCAAGGCTCAGATCTGTGTCGGAGGCCTCGCAGGCCTCACAGACCTTGGCGCTGCTGGGCCGATGCGGGTGAAGGGCTACGCGGTCAACACGCGACTGGACAAGCGGGCAAGGCAGTGGTTTGCGGGCGCGCTCCTCTGCTCGAGAAGAAGCAGAGCAGAGCAGCGGCAGGGCAGGGAAACGGCGGCCAGGAACAGACGGGGATAGGCGGGATCCGGCCACGGGGGCACCGAATCTGACCGGAGGCGGGACGGAGGCGACCCGCGACGAAGCTTGGGGCGGCAAAGGAGGAACAATGATGGCTCCATGGCTTGGCGGCATCCAAGCAGCGAACAGAGGGGGCTTGAGCGAGTCGCGGTGGCCATGGCTTGGCTGCTAGTCCGGTGGCTCTGCTCGGAGAGGTGGACGGCGGCGTTGCCCCGTAGAGGAGGTACTTGTGGCCTTGGGCACCGTCGATGTGGCTGACGAGGAGGCATAGCAGCACAGGACTTGGTGGGGTAGAGGAGCTCCGGGACGAATGGGACGGGGAGAAGGCCGTGGAGGTCGAGGAAGACTAGGGCGACGGCCTGGAATAGCTTCTGGTCCAGTGTGTTCCGGCGAGCGGCCACTGGTCGCCAGGACGGCCGGAGATGAGTCTGCAGGGATGCCTGGTCGCTGACGAGTCCGGTCGAAGACGGCGGCCTCAGGTAGCGGAGCTCGGGCTCCTGGATCGATAGGGTAAAAACAGGCGCTGTGGTGCTCTGCTCCCCGGCGAGCTCAGGTGAGGCAGAGGGGATCCATGATGCGTGGGGGCTGCTACTGCTTGAAGGAGACGAAGGAGCGGCGACATATCAAAAGAAGAGGTCGTCCATGGTGTCCTGGTGGAGGCAATAGAGAGAGATGAGCGAGGGAAAAGGAGGAGGATCGGGAGGAGCTCGCTGGTTAGAGGAATGAGGAAATCGAGGTGGATCTGGCAATGATCTCGAGAGGATTTGAAGTGGCGGCGGCGACGAGTGGAGGATGGGACAGCTCCCCTAAAATTTAGGGTTGCTCTCTCTATATATGTTATTGGATTAGGTTAGGGGGGGTTTCATCTGCTTTCGGACCATTCGATCATCATCGGACGGCCCGGAGCGGAGGGGTAGCTAGGTGGGCTAGATGGACTATGTAGAGGGGGTTGGGCTGAGATGAGAGGGAAGGAGTGCAGCCCGGCAACTGCTTCCGGAGACCGAAAACGTCCGACGATAGACCGACTATATTGCCGCTATATTTAACCGTTGGGGCATGAAACGGACTCCGAATGCGATGAAACTTGGCAGGCGGCCTATCTACAACATAACAACACCGCACGCCAACTTTCATCCCATTCCGAGAACATTTTCCGACCACTTATAAAATAATATTTCGGACATGCCGTGGGCGCGTGCAAGTGTGTCTGGGCTCAGAACGGACAACAGAAGGAACGTGGAGACCCGGACGGATGCAAGTTTTGAAAACATGATGATGCAATGCGGATGATGAGATGGCAAGATGCAACACGCAAGCGAAAGGCAAGGCAACAACAGCGAATAACTGGAAGACACCTGGCGCAACGGTCTCGGGGCGTCACAACACTCCACCACTACAAGAGGATCTCGTCCCGAGATCTAGGATGACACCGGAGAGAAACGGAAGAGGAAGAGAAAAAGGTAAAACTAAGTTGCTTCTTTTACAAATAAGTGGAACCAAAAAAACCTTGCGAGGTTAAACCATTTTGAGAAAAGAATATAACGAAGATGAACAAAGTTTAAAACACTCCGTTAGAAAAGAGGAACAAAGAACATTACTAGAAACTTGTAGGTTGAAAGACATAAGAAAAAAGGTTACAATGGATAAGAAGTACATGCAAGCACTCCGGTTGAAACGCGATGTACAAGGAACGATAAAGATCAATTACGACAGCACTCCGGTTGGAAATGGAAAGCAATAATATGGACTTGGCAAAATGAAAGCACTTGGATGAGACTCCGGTTAGAAGAGGAATGATAGCCACTACACTCTGGTTAAAACATGATAGAGACGGAATAAGAATGATATAATTTGGACAACACTCCGACTGTAAATGGAAGGAATTGAACATGAACTAGACAAGACGAGAGGATACTTGACGAAATCGACAACACACTGCTTCCTGAACTATTGAAAGAATGGAACAAGGGGTAAGAAAGATCTTAGACAGCACTCCGGTTGAGAAGGAAGGCAAAACTTGATAAGATGAGAGAACTTGAATGAAAACACGACACTCCGGTTAAATGGATAAGAAAAGGAAAGAACATGATCCTCACAATTAGAGATGAAGAGTGAAGAGAGCAACATCACAATGCCTCCTCCGGAACGAAAGAATAGAAGCTGGATCGTTGGAAAGGAAAGAATTGAGAAGAAAAATGACAACTCCTGCCACAAATGAGCTTGGAAGGCACCCTTCCAAGAAGGTTATAACGGAGTTGTTGGAAAACCAACCACGAAACAAATAAGCTTGTAGTGGGCTTATGGAAAACGTCTCAAGATTATGAGGTGAAATTCTGCCACTAACGAAAACAATAGATTGGATTGAGGTCAACAAGGAGATGACAACTCCTTTCACCGAGAGGATAGGAGAAAAACTTGGATCATTGATAGACACCACAATAAGCAACATTCCTTAGGGAAGGCTTTAGGTGAAATATAACCCAAGATAACTCCAACGAAGAGATTGATGGATTGAGAAGAGCTCATGCTCGAAGAAATTGATGGGTTTAACTATCTCATTCTTGACAACTATTGAATCATGACACACGAAGGGAAATTATCAAGCGTGACATAACACCATCTCAAAAGATAAGGTAGAAATAATTGCACTTCATAATGCAATATGGAGAATACTTGAGCTCCTCTGAAAAGAATCTTGATGAGCACTTCGAGAAGGAATTAAATTCTTGCTGAACCACCATGTTGAGCCGCCATGAAGAACTCCGGTAATAAACGAATGATGAAACGAAGGAAGTTGAAAAGAAACAAGATGAAGCCTTGCAATGATTTAGATGGAGCTTCATAGAATCAAACTGAAAAGACTCCTGAATTGCTCGGGATGGGTGAAAAGAATTCTCACAAACGAAAACAATTATGAGAGGATGGCATAAAGCTAGAACCATGAATCTTGAAGAGAATGGAGCAAGATTTAGAGGAAACACTTCTTCAGTCCTCAAATGCAGAGAATGACAATAAGAAACATCACCATGGATTGTTGAGACACTCCGGAATGAATAATAGAAAGGTTGACCAACGATGAAAGAATTTGAAAGATCTTGGAGAAAGACATATGACTGATGATAATTCATTTTTATGTCAACTTGGAGAAGAATTTGAGAGTAACTCCGGGAAAATAGAAGAGTCAGGTAAGATCCTGGGAAAGACCTGTGGGTTGGGGCCCACTCAAAAGATACACCGTTGAACGATTTAAAAGAGAGATTGCGCCAGTTGAATTAAATGGCTTGAATGAGATAACATCCTCAAAAGAAGTTGAGCGAATTGAGAATGGAAACTTGAATCTTCTGAGATATCTTCAGCACTCTAGAACAAAATAATAACAAGAAGTGAAAGATTACGAGGTGCACCGGCATGGGAAAAACATTTGAAATGAGGAAAGGATATGATCGACAAGGCTTGAATTGAATCCACCGGAGAAGAAAGAGAACGAAGAATGATGAACTTGAAGCTCCGTTAGTATCTTCATGAGAATCACCGGATAAGAACATTGAAAGAAAAGAATGGAGATACTTCCCATCAATAAGATGGATATTTGATTAGGAAATCCGAGTCCTTGAAGAAACAAGGGTGGGAGGGTGGGAAAGCAAAGGCAACTTGGGCAGATGGAATGGATACCATCGAGAAAACCTAGAGTTGATCTTGCGGATGTCGAAATGATTGGATCCACTTGAAGAGAAGCACACCGGAAAGGAAAGAATTGGCATGACCACCTTGATGATCAAGAAGGATTAATACTCTCATAGAAATATGAGAGCATTGCTTAGGAAAGGTATGGAATCAACACTTCACATTGAAGCAACTCGAAGACCACAACAAAACAAAACAAAGGATTGGCTTGCAGAATAAGCCGGAACAAACATATGATAGATCCCATATCGTATCATGTGTCTGTTGGAAAGATATTCTAGGAGCTACTTGAATTCCCACTTATAAACTCCCGAAACTTTCTGGTTATGCAATCAGGTGTTGGGGATACAGGGGAAGCATAATATCTCACCCAAACTAACAATTCCTACATCCAGCTGTATCCATCCTTCAACACATAACCAAGAAACCTTCGGTAATCATTTACCTCAACCTTCGAAAAGCATCCGTTATACGAGTTATGGCAATACTCCCGAACTCCTGCCCCAATACTGGGTGGCATCGAGGTTATCTCACCAACAACTGCATAACAGAGATTTTCGATGTCGGCGAACTCAGGTATTCCAGAACTGCAACGATAAAATTGTGACGACAACACCTCGGAGCTCAACTCCCCGGGATACTGCCACAACCCCTAACTGTCAGGAGGCACCAAGAACAATGTTCTCGTCACAAGACTATCAGAACGGTTCCAAGATACCCGCATGATCCTAATTTTTTCGTGAAATTTTAGGAGAGAAGAGTCAAAACTCTACGTCAGGAGGCCTCACCAGAGCGACGAAGGGACTGGGGAGTAAAAAGAATCCTCCTCTCCGATATATATAATCCTATAAGACTCAAAACATTTTGTTCTACACTCAATAACGTCCGCGATTTGATCAAGCAGGGGCTCCTAAGTCGGGGAAGGCTCTGATTACCAACTTGAAACACCCACAATGCGGCTATATCTCCCACGTGTCAGGGCACGACTTAGAGGCAAAGCCACATGGTAGGCTTGTCGCAAGAGGGGTAATCTTCACACATCCCATGTACTAAATAAGAAAGGGATAAAGAGTTGGCTTACAATCGCCACTTCACACAAATACAAGTTAAACGTACATCATCCATAATACAATCAAGGTCCGACTACAGAACCAAAATAAAAGAAGACAACCCCAAATGCTAGATCCTCGATCATCCCAACTGGGCTCCACTACTGATCAATAGGAAACGAAACACAACAACGAAAAGATCTTCATCGAGCTCGCACTTGAGCTGGGTTGCGTCACCTGCACTGGTATCATCGGCACCTACAACTGTTTGGAAGTATCTGTGAGCCACAAGGACTCAGCAATCTCACACCCGCGAGATCAAGACTATTTAAGATTATGGGTAGGAAAGGGTAGTGAGGTGGAGCTGCAGCAAGCACTAGCATATATGGTGGCTAACATACACAAAAGAGAGCGAGAAGAGAAGCAGCGCACGGTCGAGAAGCTAGAATTGATCCTGAAACTACTTACGTCCAAACATAACACAAGAACCATGTTCACTTCCCGGCCTCCGCCGAAAAGAGACCATCACGGGTACACACGTGGTTGATGCATTTTAATTAAGTTAAGTGTCAAGTTCTCTACAACCGGACATTAAAAAATTCCCATCTGCCCATAACCGCGGACACAGCTTTCGAAAGTTCAAACCCTACAGGGGTGTCCCAACTTAGCCCATCACAAGCTCTCACGGTCAACGAAGGATATTCCTTCTCCCGGGAAGACCCGATCAGGCTCAGAATCCTGGTTGCAAGACATTTCGATAATGGTAAAACAAGATGAGCAAGACCGCCCGATGCGCCGACATCCCGATAGGAGCTGCACATATCTCATTCTCAGGGCAACACCGGATGAGACAAGCTACGAGTAAAACCGAACCTCGAGTTTCCCCGAGGTGGCCCCGCAGGCGGCTCGGTTCGGACCAACACTTAGAGAAGCACTGTCCCAGGGGGTTTAAAATAAAGATGACCCTCGGGAGCGCGACTCCCAAGGGAAAAGTAGGTGGTGGTGAGGCAAATGGTAAACCCAAGGTTGGGCCTTGCTGGAGGAGTTTTATTCAAAGCGAACTGTCAAGGGGTCCCCATAACACCCAACCGTGTAAGGAACGCAAAATCAAGGAACATAAAACCGGTATGACGGAAACTAGGGCGGCAAGGGTGGAACAAAACACCAGGCATAAGGCCGAGCCTTCCAACCTTTACCAAGTATATAGATGCATTAATTAAATAAGAGATATTGCGATATCCCAAAATATCCATATTCCAACATGGAACAAACTTCAGCTTCACCTACAACTAGCAATGCTATAACAGGGGCTGAGCAAAGCGGTAACATAGCCAAACAACGGTTTGGTAGGAAAGGAGGGTTAGAGGCTTGACATGGCAATATGGGAGGCATGATATAGCAAGTGGTAGGTATCGCAGCATAGCAATAGAGCGAGCAACTAGCAAGCAAAGATAGAAGTGATTTCGAGGGTATGGTCATCTTGCATGAGATCCCGCAAGGAAGAAGAATGAGTCCATGAAGAAGACAAACAGACGTAGTCGAACGAATCCTCACAACTCCAGAACGAAACCGAAGCTAACACGAGAAGCAACCCAGAAAGAAGCAAACAACATAGTAAACAACCATACATAAGCATGGCATGATGCACAACCAAGTATGATGCATGTCCGGTTTAAAGAGGCATGCCATGGCAAAGTGCAACAAACAATACTACAATTTAAGTGGAGCTCAATATGCCACGAGTTGAATATTGATGAAACATCACATTTAATTATTTAGTTCTCTCCCATTTAGGTACTCAACAATATAAATGTTGATTAACATGGCAAGAGGTTAAGCATAATTAAACTAACTATCTAGTAAAGTTTAAATGAGGCCGTAAATAACAAACAACAATTCCGGAAAATCCTCATGTGCATATTTTTGGATTAGGTACTGTTCTGCCCTAAACCATATTTTAGATTCTTTAAACATGCAAAGCAAGTACACCATGTTAAACTAGGCATTTTTACCCCATTTACATATAAAGTTCATTAAATTTGGAGCTATGGTTATTTAGTTATGAAATAAATCATTTTAACATTGCATTTAAGCAAATTTAAACAAACAGCATGTTAAACGTTTCAAACATGCATGAAAGTGGCATATTATGAAACTAGATTAAATTCTAAGCATTTTACATATATAGATCATTTTAATCCGATGCACGGTTATTTATTTGTGAGCATATCAAAATGATGGCATTCTCTTGTAAATATGCAAAGGCCAGGAAAATGATAAATTCGTAGAATGAAAAAAATACGTCTATGGGCCGAAACTGACTGACCGAACAGTGGGAAAAAAGAGGGCGCACAGGGTTTGGGTGGCTCACCCTGGGCCAAGGCCCAGATGTGTGTTGGAGGCCTCGCATGACTCGCAAGCCTTGGCGCTGCTGGGCCGACGCAGGTGAAGGGCTACGCGGTCAACACGCGACTGGACGAGCGGGCGAGGCAGCGGTTTGCGGGCGCGCTCCTCTGCTCAAGAAGAAGCAGAGCAGAGCAGCAGCGGGGCAGGGAAACGACGGCCAGGAACAGACGGGGACAAGAGGGATCCGGCCACGGGGGCACCAGATCTGACCGAAGGCGGGACGGAGGCGACCTGCGACGAAGCTTGGGGCGGCAAAGGAGGAACGACGATGGCTCCACGACTTGGCGGCATCCAAGCGGCGAACAGAGGGGGCTTGAGCAAGTCGCGGTGGCCATGGCTTGGCTGCTGGTCCGGCGGCTCTGCTCGGAGAGGTGGCCGGCGGTGTTGCCCCATAGAGGAGGTCCTGGTGGCCTTGGTCACCGGTGACGTGGCTGATGAGGAGGCATAGCGGCGCAGGACTTAGCGGGGTAGAGGAGCTCCGGGACGAACGGGACGGGGAGAAGGCCGTGGAGGTCGAGGAAGACTGGGGCGACGGCCTGGAACAGCTGCTGGTCCGGTGTGTTCCGGCGAGCGGCCACTGGTCACCGGCACGGTTGGAGATGAGTCTGCAGGGGGGGCTGCAGGGGCGCCTGGTCGCTGACGAGTCCGGTCGAAGACGGCGGCCTCAGGTAGCGGAGCTCGGGCTCCTGGATCGAGAGGGGCGCGGGAAAAACAGACGTTGTCGGGGATATACCCCGCGGTATGATCCGTCCTGAGTTATAACCCGGCTCGGACTTGGTAAACCGGCAGGTGTTAAGGCAGGTGGTAAACCGGCAGGTGTTAAGGCAGGTGATAAACCGGTTGGTGTTAAGTCAGACGGTAAACAGGCAGGTTGTTAAACCGGCTGACCGTCAGGACAGACAGGTAAAACAGGCAGTTAACCTAGACGGTAAACCAGCAGGTTGTTAAACCGGCTGACAGTTAAGACAGGAGTTAAGTCAGATGATAACTCAGCAGACATTCTTAAACCGGCAGACCATCTTAAACCGACACCAGTTAACTCCCGGCAGACCATCTTAAACCGGCACCAGTTAACTCCTGGCAGGCAGTGGTAACAGGGTTGCCAGGAGTTATGAAGCCCGAGACGTTATGAAGCCCAAGATGTTAAGAAGCCCAAGAAGAGAAGTCATAATGGTTAAGTCTTAAGTCCGAGTTGGACTCTACATGTAACCCGCCCCTTCAACATATATAAGGAGGGGCAGGGCTCCCCAAAGAGAGACAAGCAAGAAGAAACAATCTTAAGGGTTAGGGTTAACTGGGAGAGCCGGTTTACGGCGACTTCCTCATGAAGATAATGAGACCTAGCCTCAAACAGCACGTAGGGTTGTTACCGGATGATGTTTCCCGGGGCCCGAAGCTGTCTAAACCCTTGTCTTGCATTGCGTCTGTCGATTCCGCTCAACCCCTTTCAAGTTACCACATAGATGCGTTGGCCTCATGACTAAGTCCTCACACTAGGACATCTACCGTGATAATTCCACGACAGTTGGCGTCCACCGTGGGGCCACGCACACCGTGGTGTTGAGTTTTTGGAGGGATCTTTCCTAAAGTATTGAGAAGCTCGTGATTGATCAACATGAAGAAGAATTGGAGACAAGGTAGGGTTGCTCGGTTTGCGCCGGCACAAGTCGCCAGGCCCGGCCAAAATATATCTATGTCCGGGTCACCATGGGCTTTGGATGCACCACGATCTGTTCTGATGCAAGGCTAGCACCTTCAATACGCATGATTATTATTCACCCGTAAGAAAGATCAGGTGGAGCTGTTTTCGTCAAGTTGTTGTCTACTCCCGAGGAGATCAGGCGTATTTTTTTACTGCTGCTTAAGCTGTTCATGGATCCGAGCAAACCTGTTAGAGGGATTAATCGCCGGTTCACTTCGGTCTCGATGGGGGTCAGTCCATGGAGATTAAAATCAGCTAGAAACCACAGCTGGGTCATGGGGTCTACTATTGAAAACAAGGAAAGAAAACGATCCACTGCTCCTTCTGAAGCCGGCCGAGCCTTGTTTGACCTGGAGGAGGAATCAACGTCTGCCTGTTTTAACTCCGCTATGCCTCTTTTTCAAGCCGCCTCCGCCTTCGCTTGACGGGCAGATACCTTCTGACATGGGCTGCCGTCCGGGCGTTGAACCACCGCCGGGTTAAGTTGACCCGGCCTCACCGCTGCCCCTGCGGTCGTCCGAGTCGTAGTCGCCAGGTGCCCTATCTTGGTCTTCGTCTACATTCACCGCGGCCGCCTCCATCTTGAGCACCCGCCGAGAAGAGCCGTGCACTTGCTTTATAAAGCCGTCCGCGGCGAGCCAACCACCGCGAGCTGCAGCCGCGCTGTGCCACCGGATCCCTCTACTTTCTATCCCGGCGCCGCCTCGGATCTTAGGCATCCGGGATGACCTCTGCGCCTCTTGTCCCGGCCTGACCTCGCCTCCGCCTCACAAGGATAGTACAGCTCCGCCGCTGCCGCGTTGAACCGCCCCCGCTGGTCCGGCCCTGAGCCGCCTCGAGCCACCCCTGCGGAGCGGTCTTTCCGGCGAGTTGCCGAGCCCCTCTATCTGGTCTCCACATCGCCGGTTCAACACTGCTGCTGCTGCTCGCCTCGCCGGCGTCCCTCAGCCGCCTCGGTTTCCAAGTCGCCCCGGGTCGGCCCTGCCTCGCGCCGTCCCCACAGCCTCCAGCCGCCGCCTCCAAAGCACTGCCGGGTCGCGTCCGCCCGCGGCCGCATGCACCAGCCTCCTACGACCTGGCTGCGCGCCGGTCTCACCTCCTGGCTGATTCGTGTCGTCGCTTTGACCCGCCTTACGATGCCTTTTCTTCCATGGCCTCGCCGACGTTGTGACCTGTCGCTTTAAGCTACCCTGCCGAGTCGTCGAGCTGTCGTGGCCTCCGCACCGCCTCAATCCGCTGCAACCACATCACGGCCTCGCTTCCGTTAAGCCTTGCTGCGCATCGAGCCACCTCCGCTCAAGCCGGCGTCCTCTCCCTCAAGCCGGCTGCCGCTTTAAACCGGCCATGACTGGGCTTCTCCAACCCGCCGCCGGCGCGGACGAACCCCGTTGACTTGCCCCTTCCATCGTGCGAGGAGCCGCCGCCTGTTTCGCGTTGTCTTACATCGAGTCACCGCTCCTCGTTTCTGCGGTCTCCGTCAAACAGCCGCGCCGGTCCCGCTTTTAAACCGCTGCGCTGCCGTGGGCGTACCTCGATCCAAACCGCCGCGCTGCAAGGTGAGACCTTGACCCTGTTTGGATCATGGGGTTAGAGCTAGTTTGGGTTAGTTTAGGGTTTAAATAACCCAAAAATATCCAAACAGGGAGGGTTAGTGTGGGTTAGTTCCATCTAACCCAACTATCCCGGTGAAAAGGTGCTTATTTAAGTTAGAGTGGGTTAAAAAATAACTCTAACTCTAACTGTGTTAGAGTATCCAAACAGGGCCCTTGTGTCTCCACTTTAAGCCTTCTGTCAGGTCACTGCATCCGTGCCCAATCGCCGCGAGTCGCCCGGCCAGTTCACCGCTGTCCCAAACCTGCCCGGGTCGATCCGCCTTGCCTGCTCCTCTGTGAGTTGCCGGTTTATGAGCTGCCTCAACCTCGCCTCGTTGCAAGACGGCCTCGTCGGGGCAGGCTTCCCGCCGCTGCACGTCAAGCCGGCGTCCAGGTTGCCGGCTTCTAAGTCAACCGGATTCAACCATGACTCAAGTCGCCCGTGGTCACCTGCAATTCTATGATTGTTTATCCTGCCAAGCAAGGAAGAAGCCACAAGGACCATCGTGGTCATCTCAAAATAAAAAAAAGCTAATATTGAAAGCAATAAGGAATTTCATGCAGTTCTACTCATGCCGGTTATATCAAGTATACAGAAGGCGAGGCGGCGTTGGTCATCCGCAGCTGAGTGGGCTGTTCCCCTGTCAGTTGCACCGGTCACCCCGGTCTCTGCTCGGGTCACCATCCCCAAGTCACCCTCGCGGACCTGCTTTGTCACTCCGACTGTGCCGCTGAGCCGCCTCTGCTTCCGCCTCCGCCGCGTGGCCACAACTCCGCCCCTGCTCCAGGTCACTAAAATGCCTTGAGCGGACTCAACTCTACCGCCGCCGTGGCTCGCTGACCCGCACTTGCCCATAGGCATGCTGAGGGGCTGCGTCATCAACAACTTATTCAGTGCTAAGCTGGCGACTCCTGCAACTCCGCGGTTATGCCATGCAGGGTTGACTGCTGTTGCATCTTGAGCTGACGGGTTCAAATGCTGTCAATCATCTCGTTACCCGACAAAAGGAGAGGGAAAACAACCCACGACCCGGAAAGCGTTGCAGGCGGTTTACTACAAGAAGCTAATGATAAAAGGAGAGGAGGGTCAAACCGGATATATGTTTGACGTAAATTCAGTTAGTATTGCACGGTACTACTACGGGAACAGAGCAATGAGTCATCATCGTAATAAGTCATCATCTGCTGGGAGAAAATTTAGTTAGTATTGCACGGTACTACTACGGGAACAGAGCAATGAGTCATCATCATAATGAGTCATCATCTGCTGGTCTACCCGGATTGCATCTAACAATATCTAATGCTAGCATCCGTGTTCAAAGTATACCAGGTGCTATCTTTTTATATATCTTATCAGCATATATTAAATTGCTTGAGAACAACTACTTGGCCCTGCTATATTTTATATGCAAAAAAATATTCATTACAATGTGGCATTATACCGTGGAGATGGAGGCGCGCCAACATCATTCGACACCAGCGATTGTCGTTACTCAACGGACTCCCTCACTGGCTTACAATGACGTGGCCCTCTCTCGCGGCCACACCGGCTTACAAAGCCACAGACGACTCACCCGTCCGCTCTTGCGGCCGGTTCACGCGTCCGCGCCGGCTTACAACACGGAGGGCAACTTGCTCGTTCACACTGTCTTACAACGCGATGGCCGGATCATCTGTCTGCTCCTACGGCCAACTCGGCCATGATTGATTTCAGCTTCACCGTGGTGATGATCAACTCCACGGTGGATATTAACTGGCCTGACATATCAGGTGAAATCCATCCAGTATATTTTTATGTTATATCTTGCTTTCTTTAAAAAGAGCAATTACTCCGGCTTGCAAAGTTATCTAATGCAGGACCCTGAACCGCCACATTGGTGCAAATTTAAAGTCCGTCAGAAAATTTCCGGCTCAGAAAGTATATGACAGTTACAAAATCCCGGCTCAATGAAGAAATTCTGGGTCATCAGGAAGAATTCCGGTTTACAATCCGGTTCAAAATCCCGGTTCAAGAAGAATTTATCTCTTGCAAAAAATTTAAAGGTTGCCGAAGAGGACCTGTTGCCATGATGCACGGTTCAAACATGGGTTATCCTGCCTTATTGGCTTATCATATTATTGATCACATGGGGGCTTTTGTTTATAAAGCGGAGTTCTGATTGCATATTGATCCGGCTATCAAGCCAATATTGTCATAAGAGCACAACTCTGGTTACTTCGGTAATCCGGCTATCAAGCCAATATCATCATAAGGGGCCAAAGAGAGTCTGTTGCACAACACAACTCAAACATGGGCATCCCTTGAGCATAACTCATAATATCACTTGGGGGCTATGTTCGAACCATAGTCACACCTCTTGATCGGCGTAAGGCCACCAGGGAAATCACTTGGGGGCTTGGTCGTATTCGAACCATAGCTACACCTCTTGATCGGCGTAAGGCCACCAGGGAAGTTACTTGGGGTCTCTTTGCTTCGCACCGAACTAAGAGTCTGCACCCTTGTAATAGGCTATCAAGCCAGGCTTGGAAGCCAGGTGTACGCACCTAAAACCCCGGATTAACCTGCCTTCTTTAAGTAAGTCACTCCGCCCAGGTAAACCTGGTACGACCCGCGAACGTTTGATTCAATCTCATAGACCCTGAACTTGTCAAAGTTAAAACGTGATTGGTTAAAGATTGAGGTCCATCCTAAGAGACTTTGTGAAATGGTTAATTCAGTGGCCTGGCAGCCCATGAAAAGCCTCGATTTGGAGCCTGGCAGCTCATAAAAAGCCTTGCATGTTCTTTTTTGAGTTCTATTTGCCAAGTTTTTTCGCCTTTGTTGAGGTTCATAATATCTTCTGATAAACCGGCGTCCTTGACCCGGCTTGGCTTTCAACTACAAGTTGTCAGTACATGAACAGTTATAAACCGGTGTTCATTAACCCGGTCTGGTTTTGACCAACAAGTCGCCAGTGTTATAAGGAAAATCCAGTGTTTTATCCCGGTACGGTTTATTATCATAATCCGGAAAATTAAGGAAGGAGTTCTCAAATACTCAAGATTGGGGTTACCACCCTCACTACAAGAATTAGTTGAACCAACGAGGTGATTCAATGTCGCAGGTATCATCTATGTCATATTTGATTATCTTCAATTACAACTTTGGTTATAAACCCTGGCTATTTATATGTGCATTATGACCCGCCCTGCGGTAAACCGCCAAGGATTTTTGTGATCTACTTGTGTGCAAGATAAGAATGCATTCGGGTGGCTAACCACCCTGGCTTTCAATGTTAAGTCGCCAGGGCATATGTTATTTACACTTTGTGCAGGATTTGCAGAATTATGACATATAAATTCAAGCTCATCATCCAAATTGATGCTTCAAAAGGGTTATCCATTTTGGATTTTCTCAAAGGCTATCAGCCACCGGATTATAAAAATTCCGGCTTACAATGAATGTGCATTAAGTCGCCATCGGCCAAGAGCCGCCGAGTATTTAAACTCTGGATTTACTTATCAACTGACAACATGGCTGGATTTTATTATGGTTATCAATAACCAGTATTATGGTTAAAGTTTTCAAAGTTGCTTTAGCAATGGCTATCATATTATCAAGGGATATGATTTATTCTACAATTGAAGGAATGGTCCCGAGTCGCTGCAAGCTTACGACTCGGTACTTGGGGGCTACATTATTCAAGTTGGGATTACATCAAATACACAAGTCTCATGTCGCTGCAAGCATGCACCATGACACTTGGGGGCTAATGCAAAGTCATTGTTTGCTCACTTATTGAAGACCCGACTCATCACATCATAATGAGCCAGCCCTTGGGGTCTACCAATTGCTCCTGTCAACAATTCAAGGTACACAAATTTTCATCTATTATTGAAGGATCCACTGCTCAGTTGGTAAAGCATAAGGCTCTTAACCTTGTGGACGTGGGTTCAAGCCCCATGATGGGGGTTACATCATATAATGTTATTTTCATTGAAGAATATATCAAAGTCCCAGCTCAATGTTATCCTATTGAGCCGGCCCTTGGGGCTACACATTGCTGCTCAAGTTTACATGATCATATTTACAAAGTCCCTGCTCATTATTGCATAATAACCCGACCCTTGGGGGCTACACTGATTGAAGTTTCTATGAGCATAAGGCAATTTCAAGTCCCAGGTTGCTGCAAGCATGACAACCCGACACTTGGGGGCTACATATGTGAAATACTCAGTTCTGACTGGTGATTGAGATGAACAACCTGGATTTCTTCAAGCTTGGGACATTCATATTGAAGCAAGTCTTAAGTTGTTGCTATGCTACCTTCTTAAGACTTGGGGGCTACAAGTGATAGGCGTATAAGAGGTATATTTTCAAGCTTGATGTTAACTATAATTATGACCTGGTGCCATCAATATTTGTAAACCTGCAATGATAAACTGGCAAGTTTAAGTTGTAAACCGGCAATGATAAACCGGCAAGTTTAAGTATTAAACCGGCAAAGTTTTACATTCTTAAACCGGCTGAAGATTAGATGAGTATTTTAAAGACCAATATTTTTAAGCATTGGGAGCTGAGTCAAAGGAGTTATTCTTCACAATATTTATCCGTGACAAACCAATGTCAGCAAAATGGTTATGAAGCTGGCCTATTGACCCGGATCTTCTAGAAGAAGGAAGTGACAAGGACTTAAGGATGATCAGGATCAGTCTAACATGGATAAATCCAAATTAAACTGGGGGCTAATGTCGGGGATATACCCCGCGGTATGATCCAGCCTGAGTTATAACCCGACTAGGACTTGGTAAACCGGCAGGTGTTAAGGCAGGTGGTAAACCGGCAAGTGTTAAGGCAGGTGGTAAACCGGTTGGTGTTAAGTCAGACGGTAAACCGGCTGACCGTCAGGACAGACAGGTAAAACAGGCAGTTAACCCAGACGGTAAACCAGCCGGTTGTTAAACCGGCTGACAGTTAAGACAGGAGTTAAGTCAGATGATAACTCAGCAGACATTCTTAAACCGGCAGACCATCTTAAACCGGCACCAGTTAACTCCCGGCAGACCATCTTAAATGGGCACCAGTTAACTCCCAGCAGGCAGTGGTAACTCGATTGCTAGGAGTTATGAAGCCCGAGACATTATGAAGCCCAAGATGTTAAGAAGCCCAAGAAGGGAAGTCATAATAGTTAAGTCTTAAGTCCGAGTTGGACTCTACATGTAACCCGCCCCTTCAACATATATAAGGAGGAGCAGGGCTCCCCAAAGAGGGACAAGCAAGAAGAAACAATCTTAAGGGTTAGGGTTAACTGGGAGAGCCGGTTTACGGCGACTTCCTCATGTACATAATGAGACATAGCCTCAAACAGCACGTAGGGTTGTTACCAGATGATGTTTCCTGGGGCCCGAAGCTGTCTAAACCCTTGTCTTGCATTGCGTCTCTCGATTCCGCTCAACCCCTTTCAAGCTACTGTAGGATCGAAAGTATGTCTAGAGGGGGGTGATTAGACTCGTTGACCAATTAAAAATCTATCCTTTTCCCGATTTTAGTCTTTGGCAGATTTTAGCTATCTTAGCACAAGTCAAGCAATCTTAACACAATTCAAGCAAGCATGCAAAGAGTCTATGAGCAGCGGAAAGTAAAGCATGCAACTTGCAAGAATGTAAAGGGAAGGGTTTGGAGAATTCAAACGCAATTGGAGACACGGATATTTTTGTCGTGGTTCCGATAGGTGGTGCTATCGTGCATCCACGTTGATGGAGACTTCATGTAACGCCTTCGATGCGGCTATATCTCCCACGTGTCGAGGCACGACTTAGAGGCATAACCGCATTGAAAGCAATGTCGCAAGTTAGGCAATCATCACAACATCCCATGTAATATAGATAATAAAGGGGAGATACATAGTTGGCTTACACTCACCACGTCAACCAAAGTGCATTAATAACATTACAACATTCAAACACTCATGGGCCGACTACGGCGCCAAAACAAAAGATAACCCAACATGCGACACGGTCCCGATCACCCCAACTGGGCACCACTACTAATCATCAGGGAAAGACACGTAGTATCGGCGTGAGTCCTCATCGAACTCCCACTTGAGCTCAAGCGCGTCATCTGGAACGGAATCATCAGGCCCTGCATCTGGTTTGGAAGTAATCTGTGAGCCACAGGGACTCAGCAATCTCGCACCCTCGCGATCAAGACTCTTTAAGCTTATAGGTAAGGCAAGGTAAAATATGTGGAGCTGCAGCAAGCGACTAGCATATATGGTGGCTATCCCGTTCGCAAAAGAGAGCGAGAAGAGGAGGCAAAGCGCGAGCGAGTAACTAGAGAACCACCTGCGCAAACATTACTCCAACACCGTGTTCACTTCCCGGACTCCGCCGAGAAGAGACCATCACGGTAACTCACACGGTTGATACATTTTAATTAAGTTAAGGTTCAAGTTATCTACAACCGGACATTAACAAATTCCCATCTGCCGATAATCGCGGGCACGGCTTTCGAAAGTTCAAATCCCTGCAGGGGAGTCCCAACTTAGCCCATGACAAGCTCCCACGGTCAACGAAGGAATAGACCTCCTCCCGAGACATTCTGATCAGACTCGGTATCTCGGTTCTTTAAGACACTTCGACAGGTTAAAACAAATCCAGCAACACCGCCCGAATGTGCCGACAAATCCCGATAGGAGTTGCACATATCTCTTTCTCAGGGCACACTCAGATTGTCCAAACTTCCGGTAGGCCAGCCCAGAGTTGCCCCTGGTGGCCACCGGCGGCTGACGAGGTGGACCAACACTCACAGGAGCACTGGCCCGGGGGGGTTTAAAATAAGATGACCCTCGGGCTCCGAAAACCCAAGGGAAAAAGGGGCTAGGTGTCAAAAGGTAAAACCAAGGTTGGGATTGCTGGAAAAGCTTTAATCAAGGCGAACTATCAAGGGGTTCCCATTATAACCCAACCGCGTAAGGAACGCAAAATCCGGGAACATAACACCGATATGACGGAAACTAGGGCGGCAAGAGTGGAACAAAACACTAGGCGAGAGGCCGAGCCTTCCACCCTTTACCAAGTATATAGATGCATTAAGATAACATGGCAATATAATGATATCCCAACAAGTAAATAATGTTCCAACAAGGAACGGTCTCCAATCTTCACCTGCAACTAGCAACGCTATAAGAGGGGCTGAGCAAAGCGGTAACATAGCGAATCAACGGTTTGCTAGGACATGGTGGTTTAGAGGTTTGACATGGCAATTTGGGAGGCTTGAAAGCAAGTGGTAGGCATCGTAGCATAGGCATAGCAAAAGAGCGAGGATCTAGCATAGCAAAGATAGTAGTGATTTCGAGGGTATGATCATCTTGCCTGCACAGTTGTCAGAGTTGACTGGATCCTCGAAAGGAAACTCAACGGGCTCCTCATTAGCGAACTCGTCTCCCGGCTCTACCCAAACAATACAAACAAACAACAAGGACACAATCAACCACGTGCAAAGCTCAAACAACATGATGCAAAGATGGTATGCTAAGCGGGATGCGATGCGGGATGCATATGCAAGATTTGACAAGGGATGCATGAACCTGGCCTCAACTTGGAAATCCAAGTGTGGCACTGGAAAGATGAGATGAAATCGCTTGAAAACGATATAAAGAACGCCGGAATCAGAGTTACGGTTTGGAAATGGCAAGCGATTCAAATATGTCCACGGTCTGCGATTTACAGCAAGTAGCCATCTAAATGCAACAAGATGAACATGCTACAGCACTCAAATATGGCATCAAAATACATGGAAGAAATCCACTCAAGATGCTTAACAAAAGTCTAGCACTGAGCTACGGCCAATTCATCCATTAACAGGTTCAAACAAGCATGGCAACAATGCATTTGGCAAACAGATCTCAGACTTAGTGAAATTAACACTTGTCTGGAATCTCAGATCAGATAGCACTCTTCGGAGCATGAAAACTATACGCTACAGGACCTGAACATGGCAAAATAAAGCATGGCATGGAGCTACTCAAAGAGCTTAACAAAAGTCCCTTAGTGACCTTGAGCCAAAAGGGATCAGAAAATACATTGGCAAGCATGTGAACATGGCAAAAACATAATCAGATCACAGACTTAGTGAAAACTGGAGCATGCTGAAAACAGATATCAAGTAGGAATGTTTACGAGCTCGATGCACTCACTACAGAGCAAGTCATGACAATCTAAGCATACACCCATCAAGAATACACAAAATGCAAGCTAGACATGGCAGGAACAAAACCATAGCATGCACGGAACAACTACAACATCATCGGCAAAATCGCTAACAAGTAGACAATCTGCCCAGATTCACGAAATGACAAAAGTAGAGCTCGATTGACTCAAGCTAGGGTGCTCCATAATGGCAAACAAAGACATGGATGGATAGAGCACTACAAGATTAACAAATCATTCTTACTGATCATCCTCAAAAGAGGAACGGATCACTAGGAAACAACATGAACATATGGCAATATGAGATGAACAGCTCAAGGACTTAGTGTAAAAGCCAAGTCCCTGAAATCAGCATTAGCAAATGCCTCACTTTGCAAGCTCGTGCTAGTCACCACACACATCACAAAAATACATGGGTTGCATATCTGGAAAGATGGCAAAACCCTTAACAAAACACATGTAGAGCTCATGGGCATATCATGCACACATTAATCATGGCAAAAATGACAAATATCTAAATAGAGCAGCAGATCTGAAAAATATCTCAAATAGCACTCTTCTAACAGCATTTCGGGCATCAAGATGAACTCAAATGAAAATGATGCATTGAGATGAAATGATGTACTCTCTAAGACGAACATTTTGATATGCTATATGCCCAAAACGGAGCTACGGATGCGGAGTTACGATGCGATGAACATGCTAAAAAAATATGCAGAAAAGGGACAGGCGAAATCGACCTAGGGTTTACTGTAGCTGGATCTGGATCTCGCCGGCGCGCGGATCGAGGATCACCGGGGCTCGACAGGGAGGACGCCGGGAAGAAGGCCGGCGAGGTTGGGGCGCCGGATCCCACCGGATCCGACCCGGAGAGGCGGCATGGAGGTGCGGCCGCGGCGGAGGAGGAGGTCGGCGGTGGAGAAGTTGGCCGGCGACGATGGACGCGGCGGCTGGAGCGGTTGACGGTCGGCGGCGGAGCAGCGGCGTCCGGTCGCCGGAGCGGAAGAAGGCGGCGGCGGGGCGAACGCGGCGGGCGGCGCGGCGCGATGGGCCTCGGGGGCCTGCCCCGGGCCGCGCGGGCTTCGGCGGGAGGAGGTGGCGGCGCGCCACGTGGCGCTCTGCCAGTGGCCGCGGGTGGCGACGGCGACTTCGTCCGGCCGGGGACGGACGTGTCCGGCCGGCGCGAGGTGGTTTTAGGGTTTGGACGGGGGAGAGATCCGGATTTGGAATGAGGGGTCTATATATAGGCATAGAGGGAGCTAGGAGTGTCCAAATGAGGTGCGGTTTTCGGCCACGCGATCGTGATCGAACGCTCTAGATGATGGAGAAGGTTTTGGTGGGTTTTGGGCCAACTTGGAGGGGTGTCGGGCTGCAACACACACGAGGCCTTTTCGGTCCCTCGGTTAACCGTTGGAGTATCAAACGAAGTCCAAATGGTACGAAACTTGACACGCGGTCTACCGGTAGTAAACCAAGGCCGCATGACAAGTCTCGGTCCAATCCGGAAACGTTTAATCCCCACACACGAAAGAAAGGTAGAAAAGACCCCCGGAGGAGAACGAAGCGCCGGAATGCAAAACGGACAATGGGGAAAATGCTCGAATGCATGAGATGAACACGTATGCAAATGCAATGCACATGATGACATGATATGAGATGCATGACAATGATAACAACACATGGAGACAAAAACCCGAACCCGAGAAAATAAAATAACTTAAGGCCAGAAACGGCAAGAGTTGGAGTACATATTGGGAAAATCATATCCGGGGTGTTACACTTCAACCCATGAAGGGTTACGGTTGCGCGAGTCCATGGAGGGCTCCACCCACGAAGGTCCACGAAGAAGAAACCTTGTCTATCCCATCATGGCCATCGCCCACGAAGGACTTGCCTCACTTGCGGTAGATCTTCACAAAGTAGGCGATCTCCTTGCCCTTACAAACTCCTTGGTTCAACTCCACAATCTTGTCGGAGGCTCCCAAGTGACACCTAGCCAATCTAGGAGACACCACTCTCCAAGAAGTAACAAAATGGTGTGTTGATGATGAACTCCTTGCTCTTGTGCTTAAAATGATAGTCTCTCCAACACTCAACTCTCTCTCACAGGATATGGATTTGGTGGAAAGAAGATTTGAGTGGAAAGCAACTTGGGGGAGGCTAGAGATCAAGATTCATAGGGGGGGAATGGAATATCTTGGCCTCAACACATGAGTAGGTGGTTCTCTCTCAGAAAATATGTATTGGAAGTGTAGGTATGTTCTGATGGCTCTCTCCACGAATGAAGAATGGCTGGAGGGGTATATATAGCCTCCACACAAAAACTAACCGTTACACACAATTTACCAATCTTGGTGAGACCGAATTAAGAAACTCGGTCGGGCCGATTTAGCAAACCTAGTGACCGTTAGAATTTTTGGTGGGACTGAGATGCAACTCGGTAGGACCGATATGGTTAGGGTTAGGGCATAACGTAATCTCGGTGTGACCGATTACACAAACTCGGTGGGACCGATTTTGTTAATAAGCTAACCAGAGAGTTGGTCCGGTAAACTCGGTGGGACCGATTTGCTCATTTCGGTGGGACCGAAATGTTACAAAAGGGAAACAAAGAGTTTACATTGCAATCTCAGTGGGACCGATCGCTCATCTCGGTAGGACCGGAACATTACCAAGGGAATCAGAGAGATTACAACCCCATCTCGGTGTGACCGAGATCCCTATCGGTGAGACCGATTTGCCTACGGTTTGTGGCAGTGGCTATGACATCTAAACTCGATGGCGCCGGATAGAAAGAATCGGTGGGGTTGAGTTTGACTTTTGGTTTAGGTCATATGTGGATGTGGGAAGGTAGTTGAGGGTTTTGGAGCATATCACTAAGCACTATGAAGCAAGAACCTCATCAAGAAACACCTCATCCCTCCTTGATAGTATTGGCTTTTCCAATAGACTCAATGTGATCTTGGATCACTAAAATATAAAATGTAGAGTCATGAGCTTTGAGCTTGAGCCAATCTTTTTGTCCTTAGTATTTTGAGGGGTCCACTTTCCTCATCCATGCCATGCCATTCATTGAGCTTTTCCTGAAATATTAATCTTGGAATAGCATTAGCTCAGTGAGCTATATGTTGTTAGGAATTACCAAAACCACCTAGGGATAGTTGCACTTTCAATCTCCCCCTTTTTGGTAATTGATGACAACATATAGATCAAAGCTTCGACGAATGATAATAAGAGTGTAAAGCATTGTCGCTTTGAGAAGTATGTGAAAAGCAAGAGCGCCCCCTAAATATGTGCATAGTTTATGATTTGCTTTGGACTGCAAATGCACAGAGAATTAGGCTCATGGGTTACTCTTCCATGTCACATACATCTTGGTGGAGCGCTCAAAATGATAATAATTAAATACATGCACTCATCACCAAGCAAAGTGAATGATCACATAGGGATAAAATGATAATGTCATGCAACAAGCATTAATGTAGCATATGATCAAACACACATGATCATCCAAGTAACACACAGACAGAAAGTATCTCAATCAAGAAAAGCAAATAAAGTTCAACCACCAAAGCAAGAGAGAATAAAAAAGCAACACTCTCTCTCGAAGCCTATGATCTATACAATTTTCTCCCCCTTTGGCAACAAGTTACCAAAAAGTTCCTAGAAAATGCATAGCACTAAATCGTCTCTCAGGCTTGGTCTTCAGGTGGTGGTGTCCAGATAACTCCAAGAACAAAGGCTTTAGTCCATGTAGATGGAGCTGATGGAGTAGGTGCTGGAGCTGGTGGAGATGAAGTTGCTGGAGTAGGTGCCAGCAGATCTTTGTCCTCTAGGCACTCTAGCAAAAGCATCAGTGGTTGTCTTGCCCTTCCTCTCCTGCATATCATCCTGAAGTTGCCCCACAATAGGCTGGATCTCAGTTACCTTCACATCCATGTCATAGAACTTCTGCTCCATGATCCTTTCCAAGCTCTCCTGGTTTTGAGTCAGGGTGGCTAGCCCTTTCTCAATCCTTAGAGTGGATTCAATCAAGTAGCCGAGCTGATCTTGCTTGCTCTTTAGAAGATACTGAGATGCCTCTTCCATGGTTGGCATCTTTGCAGCTTTCTCAGCCTTTGCCTTCTCCCTCTTTGCTTGAACGTGCACAGAAGATGGTTCATCCTCATTCATAACCACTTGGTTGTCCTCAAAGTCTGGATAGATGGGCAGGTGCTCCTTGTCCAACAAGTATGTGCCAGTGCCCATCTTGGAGTTAATCAACTCCTGGATCTGTGGGGCATATCCAAAACTCCTCTTCTGATCTGCAGCTGTCCTCTTTATAGTTTCCACTATTAGGCTCATGACTTTGAACTTCTGTGGGACATCAAAGATGTGAAGCAAGTTAATTGCATGGCCTCTGATCATCTTGTAATCTCCTAACTTTGGCAAGAGAGTGTGCCTGAGGATCCAGTTGATAGTTGGCAAGCCTGACAGAAGGTAATGTATAGATCCAAACTTGTGTGTCTCAAGAGCAGCATCTGGGATCTCCTTGTACATGTGTGCCATGGTGTTGTGATCCTTCTTCTTGTTGGCATAGACATCCAAGTCATCTTCACTCTCTTCTGGGGCATTGATCAACTTAGCCCATTCTGCAATTGTGGACTGGTATCTAGTGCCTTCAGACATCCAGACTATCTTGCCATCTGGGTAGAAGTGAGCTGTGGAGTAGAACTGCATGATAAGCTCATCGTTCCACTTTGTGAGCTTCTGAGCCACAAACTCATCAACTCCACAAGCCTTGAAACTGTCATATACTCCTGGATAATGTCCTTCATTCTCCTTGATGTACTCCTAGTTGACCCATCTCATGTCACATACTATTGGTTTCTTGTCAAGCAACACTGTCTCATAAAAATCCTGCTGTTCTTTGGTATGGAACCTGTAGTCCATAGCAGTTCTCCTTCTGGTGGCATATGGATCTGACTCTCTCCATATTCTCAATCCCGAGTCCTTCCTGATCTTCATGTTTTCTGCTACAGGATGAGCATCATTATGATCTGGAATTTTTGGCTTTAGCTTCCTCAAAACATGTGTCTCATCATCTTCTTCTTCAGCAACAGTTTCAGGCACTGGGCCTTGTTTTTCTCAGTAGCTGGAATGTTCCTGGTACTCCTCTTTGGTGCAGTTTTGGGTTTTGGAGCAGCTGGCTTAGAAGTTCCTTTGGGCTTAGATGAAGCAGCCCCGGATCTTATGGCATATCCCATAAGTTTCTGTGCCTTAGGTGCTGGTGCAGCATCTTCTTCCTCTTCCTCTTCTTCAGTCTTTCATGATTGAGGATCTCCCAAGCACTCTGGCAGTGGTCTTTTTGACCCTTTCCTTCCTTTTCTTTTCTTCCACAACCTGCTCTTTGGGTGCAGATCCCAAAGTCTCCTGAGTAGATGCTCTGGCCTTAGACATTAGAGCTCTCTTGGCAGGAACCTTTTGCTTCATTCCTGGCTTGGTGGCAGCAGCTGTGCCATATTCCTTCTTCAGGACTTTCCTCTTTGAGGTGGTTTCTTCTTCCTCAGCCACATAGTCCTCATACTCTGACTCTGAGGTTCTTTTCTTGTTGGCCCTGGTGGCAGCCTTTGGCAGATTGCTTGGTGTGCTCCTGCTGCCATCATCTCAGCTGCTAGAGGGACTAGTGCCCTCACTCAAGTGAACCTGCTCCTCTGACTTATTCTGACTGTCACTCTGATCTGACATGATGCAAACACTAACAGCAGACCCTGTGAATAGATTATAGATGAGGTAGAGTGGATGAGCATCACAAAATACAGAGTTTTTTTGCAAAAGAATGAACTAAAAACTTAGTTTTAGTTTTCCACAGAAAGCATTTCGGATCTACCGATTTGCAAACTCGGTGATACCGAAGCAGCTTTTGGAGTCTAAACTAGTGAACTCGGTCAGACCGAGTAACAGTTCGGTGGCACCGAGACTGCTAGGGTTTCACAAAGTGCTGAACTCGGTCACACCGATTTGCAATTCTCGGTCAGACCGAGAATCACATGTGCAATGGCCTGAGCCAAATCGGTGGAACCGATTTCATCAACTCGGTCGGTCCGAGATGGTTTCGGCGGAAACCTAACCCTAAAATTTCAATTCACGACTAAACTATAGAGTGTTTTCGATGGATAGAATGGTTTCAATCGTGGGAAGATTCATGGCAAAGCAATGTGCTGGGGAATCGGAGTTAGAACAACACAAAGTTCAAGTCCATACCCTAGTTCGGCGATGAACTTGCTACGGCGGCAACGGCGGGGATGATTCTCGTTGACGGCGCCGGAGACCAGCGGCAGGAGGCAACTGGCGACGAGGAGGACGATCCGAAGACTCAGGGAGGCAGAGCAGGCTAAGCACGGGCGAGGAGGTTCAGAAAGTTTTCCAAAATTTGACCCGTGGATATATATAGCCTGACCCTGTCGGTGTGACCGAGTGGAAAAATTCGGTGGCACCGAGATTCATAACTACAAGCAGTTACCGATACTCGGTGTGACCGAAAAGTTCGAATCGGTTGCACCGAGATTGAAAACCTATATCGACTTAGTGATCTCGGTATGACCGAAATGGATGAATCGGTCAGACCAAAACGCACAAAGAAGTTTTGGAAGTTGAAGTCTATGACGAATCGGGGACTCCGAGTGCTCCTCACACAGAGTGGTTCGAATCTGACTTGATCAAATTTTGTGATGCAGCATGTATAGAGTTTGAGACGAGAAAAGCATAGATAGCTAGAGAAGGTTCTTAGGCATTCTTGTCCATCCACTTTGCCAAAAGAAAAGGAAACCAATCAATCAAAACAACAAGTGGATGTCCTCGAATGAGTAAATTATGCAACCAACATGCTCACACAATAAAATGGCAAATGAAATATGTGGCAAAGCATGCACAAACAATTCTAGCATCTATCAAGCAATTGGCGATGACTAGGTCATCTATATATGAGTATATTGACTTAGGAGTCAAATGAGAACATTTGATCATAGGTCATACTCATCGTTTAAGCACAAGTGGGGCTACCACTTTTACATAAAGCGTTGTTGTTTTCACACCATTTAGAGTTGCTTTAACTCAATTGTTAGAGTAAAGCTCGCCCTAGATGTGAGATCCCCCCTTAAGAGGGATGAACTAACCTTGGGTTTTGTCGATGATTACTTCATGTAGGTGTTGAAGATGTGGATGCTCTAAGTTGATGTAGATCATTCGGAGCTATCCTTTGGCGTGAGTTGCACTTTCAATACCTACACGAGTTAGTCCCACAAGGAACAAACAAGGATATCTGTCGTGGTTTTGTCACGACAGATGTCCTAGAGAAAGGACTTAGTCGTGGAGCCATCACGACGGGTTAGCTTGAAGGGGTTAAAGCAAACATAGGGACGCAAGAGAGTTTATACTAGTTCGGCCCCTTCGATGAAGGTAAAATCCTATGTCTAGTTGTGATGGAATTGATGGGGTTTCGATGACTAGGGAGCAAACAAGCTTCGCCTATGTCTCGAGTTGTTGTCTGTTGTCCTTGAACTGCCACTGGGTCGTCCCCTTATATACACGGGTGACTCTCGTCGGTTCACAGAGTCCCGACTCCGGTCGATATTCGTATCCGGGTTGGCCTCTCCTTATTCCTATATTACAATACAAGTTTATATACAAATTCCGGTTTACAACTACCAGTCTTGAACCGGGTACGGGCCTTAGGCCCTCATCTGCCTTCTTGGGCTTTATCACTTTTGGAGCTACTGATGAAGTTGACCCGGCCCAGATAGGCCGGATTACGCCCAGCAGTAATATCCCCAACATTAGGCCCCAGATTGATTTGAACGGGTTCATGCCAATCCTTTAACAAAAACTTCATCTTCGACGTCTCCTCTTAAATTGGTAAACCGCCATGATGTCATCTTCTCTGATTACTGCAAACTGGAGTGACGTCATCTGTCATAATGAAGCTATCCATTACGCTTCTTTGTTTAATAGATCGGCGGAAATCGAGGTGACAGCTCCGTTTCGTGGCCCCTTAATTGTCGCGCCTGACTCATGTTCTTTCGCCTTATAAATAGGACCGAAGGGTCATTTATTTTCTCCTTCCGTTCCTTCTTCGTCTTCCTCGCGTCGCCCGCCTCGGAGCTCCGCCGCCGCCGTCGACCTCTGCCTCATCCTTGGCTGCTGCATCAACCTGAATGCACCAGAGCATCGCGGAAACCTTCCGCATCTTCCTCAGCTTCGGTAAATCTTCTATCCTTTCCCCCGTAGATCTGACCTAGGGTTTCGCAGTTCTTCAGTGTTCATCTTCTACCTCTTGCTCATACGATAGGTCTTTAGCTGAATCCGCAAATCTTTACTCTGTGCAATGGTAGTTTGTTTGACCTTCGCCTTCACTTATGCATCTCAAAACCATAGATCTATATGAACGTTTTGCTCATTGGTTCGGTACTGCTCCTTTGAACCTCTAAGTATTTATCTCTTTTTTGAATTTGCTTCAGATCCAATGCCATAAGGAAATCTTGTGAAACCTGTTTCTGCGTACTTGTCCATCCGCAATGCCTAGATCAGGTGGTTTAACCTCATAGAATTTTTTTCCAAACCAGTGTATGCCATTAGTCCCCTTATTGAACCGCCAGATGCTTGTTGCTTCAAAAAAAACTCCAGTTCAGATAGTTCTGTTTCCGGTTTAACAGTGCCCATACCAATGTATCTTGATCAAATGCATTTTTGAACCGGGATCTTCTACCTTGTAGATTCCATCATGGCCAAGCAAGTGTATGAGTGCAATTGGGTTCCTTCTCGCGTCACAGAGGCTGAACTGGACGATTTAGTCCTGATTGGTGCTTTAGGCAGCAAAGATACCATCCATTGGAGGGCTCCTGGCAAAGAATGCCCTCCCACACCTCGAGAAGGAGAGGTTGTTGTTTTCGCAGATCACTTAGCCCGGGGATTTAAACCGCCCGGTTCCAAATTTTACCGGGATGTTTTAGCCGATTTCCAGCTCCATCCACAAGATACTGGCCCCAACTCTGTTACAAATATGTGTCACTTCCAAGTGCTCTGTGAAGCATTCTTTCAAGAGGAGCCCACAGTGGAATTGTTCAGAGACCTTTTCCATCTAAACCGCCGTACTGAGTTTACTGATGGCTCCAATACGGAGTTGGGTGGCGTGGCGATTCAGAAGAGGAAAGAGGTCACATACCCTCACGCCAAACTGCATAGCCACCCCAAAGAATGGAATCAGACATGGTTCTACTGCAAAGACACCTCCCCTGCTGGTGAGAATACCTTGCCTAGCTTTCGACCGGAGCGGCTCAGCAATACACACCCTTTTCCACAAAGATTGACTGCACAGGAGAGAATTAAATATGCTCCTCAACTGTCAAAGCTCAGAGCCTTTATGGCCAACGGTTTAACAGGGGATGATCTCGCTCGCTGTTGGATATCATGGAGCATACTGCCCCTTAGTCAGCGCTCCCGTTTGATGTGCGAGTATACTGGCAGTGTTGATGACCCACTGCGACATTCCAAAATCCAGCTCACCGATGAAGAAGTCACAGAAGCTGCGAATAAGATGCTGAATGAACCGGAACACGCCTGTGCTAGAAAGGCCTGCTTCCCTTCTGTGCCACCAACAAACCGCCAGCTGTAAGACTTTGATTTTTCTTTTTGCTGAATCTGTTAACGATATATCTGGTCTTTGTTTAATATCAGTGTCTGTGTAATCAGGGCAATGATCCGTTTTGGAGCAAAAAACTGCCGCAGGAGAAACCAGAAAAACCAAACAAACTGGAAAGAGCAACACGGCAAAAGACTAAAGCTGTGAAGAAGACTACCCACAGGAAAAGAACCACTGCATCTTCTAATCCGGCCCCTGATGATGAGGTGGATAATCCGGACTTTGAGGTAGAGCTTGACTCACTTGGTTTATTTTTCATGCGTCTTATTGATGATGATATTTGTCAGGATGATGCCGAAGCCAGCCACGCGGATGTTATAGAGGTAATTATTCTCTCTTCCGATTCAGAAACTTTGCCTTCACAAAAAATCCGTCAGGCAAACCGGAAAGTTAAAATTTCTCATCCTCTTGCTTATTTGGATCCTAAACTTCTTATGAAGACCCAACAACACGAAGCTTGTCGCACCACCCGGCACAGCGGCCAGGTAGTTACCTCCGCCGGTTTACCGAATAGTCTGGTTCCGAAACGCCATTCAGAGGTCTCTAATTTGCTTGTCAGTGCTTGTCCTAAAGCGGGCTGCTTTCGTCAACCTCTTAATCCATCTGACTCCGATTACCAGGTTACTTCCCACTCATCTTCTGGCGAGTCATCGGCTACTCAGCTCCCACCGCTCAAAACAGTGCTTGGGTAAGCTATACTTATTGTGATGTTTGCAGTACATCGCCTTAGAACATATGCTGTATTTGATTTTGTTATTCTCCTCAGGGCCAAACCTAGGCCAAGCAAGAAGGCCCGCCTGGACAAAGCGGCCGAAGAAGATGTCATTCTTGAACTAGGCAAGACACCCAATCTTGAAGCAGCTATTCCTGAGGATATACCCAACGATCCACCGCAGCAGGACGATGATCTTATTGCTGAAGAGAGACCTACTGATGCCTCAGGTCCTGTCAATCAGCCCACAGGTTCCATCCAGATTGAAAGCTCCACCGGTCCAGCAAAACCCACTAACAAGCCAACAGCCCTAGTGCAAACCGGCGGTACCCAGGATGATGAGGTTGTCATTACTGGCACTGGCCATACTGAGCCTAGCAATCCTGTCGCTTTATCCAAACATTCTGCCAAGGAAGGATTTGCTGCCTTTGGCAAAGGCAAGTGGAACACTGATCTGACAACTTATGCTGCTCTGAACGCCCAAGATATCCATTCCGGCTATCTGAACCGGTTGTATACCAGTCGCGATTATGAAGCCGGTGTGGTTAATATGATGAAAGAGAAATACGAGGTAACTTCCATATGCTCCTTCCTGCTTGTATGCTTCCATTCTTGCTGATTCTCCTAGCCCCCAAGGGCCGGTTTGTAATATTCTTTCAAACCGGGACTTACCAATATAAATCTTGATGCTTTGAAATTCGCTGATGTAGCCCCAAGGGCCGGTTCAACTTAACGTAGTTAAACCGGTACTTCAAGTAATTGAAATTGCCGCATCAGAATATATATGAGCAAATAGCCATTAGCCCCCAAGTGCCAAGTTGAATACTTGTATTGATCTTGGGACTTTGTAAGCAATTGAAAGATGAAGATCGAATATGCATTAGCCCCCAAGTACTAAGTGCATAACTTGTTATGTGATTGGTACTTGAATCCTTATACCGAGTTGTTGAAGCATATATCTGTATGCATGCAGGCGGAGCTGAAGACGAAAGAAAACCAAGTCACCGATCTCCAAGAAAACCTGAAAACCCAACAGGCTGAAACCTCCAAAGCAAAATAGGAATTGGCCAGCGCTTTAAGCGCCATGGAACAGCTTAAGGAGAGCTTCAAGAAGAAGCGGGCGGATTGGGCCACTGAAAAGTCCGCTTTGATCAAACGAGCAGAGGATGCCGAGGCTGCACTAAAACCAGTGGCGGATGAACTGACCAGCATAAAGCGGCACGTGCATGCCATGACTACTGCTATCTTTGGTAAGCCACTTTGCCTTCTGAATTGGCTCTGCCTCCTTACAGAGTCGCCGGTTTATTAACCCTTTATGGTATTTCAGGGACACGCATTGGTCACTTGGGGTCAGATGTGCGGAAGAAACTGAAAGCCGCCTATACATTGGTTGAACAATTGTATACTGGTGCCCAACGGATCATCTGTACCGCATCTCATAACAAACCGGTGCCCACTTTGATTCAAGATACTCTGATGAAACTGTCAGTGCTTCCTTCCCGGGTTGAAGAGCTGAAGAAATCTACTGCTCGAACCAGTGCAATCAATGCCTTAATCCGGGCAAAAGCCTGGGTGCCGGATTTTGATCCTATTGAAGCGGCTCAGGGCTATCCCAGCTTGAAGGAAGACGGGTCAGAATTTGGTGAAGCGGATCTGCGAGCAATAAACTGGGAGGTACGTCCGCTAGCTTGTCAATTGGCCGAGGAAGCAGACTTGTCTCATTATCAAGCCCAATATGACAGCCAGAACAAGCGAATAGCCGCACCAATCCATGAATCAGAAAATCTGATCCCTCCAATCCGTAAGCATACTTACGCTCCCGATATTGACCCGTCATTGCTGATCCATGATGAAGCTGTTTTTCAAGCGTTAATGGGAATCGACTGGACAATTGTGGATTTCCAGCCACTGGGTAGAGAAATGGAGGCTGAAGCGGCGCAGGATGACCCACAACCATCAGGCCAGGCTGGTGACCAAGCTTGAACCGGAAGCCGGTTTGAAAACTGCCTCTCCTTTGCGAAAAAACAATTATATTATTATGGGCACCATGTTGCCTTGTAATAGGCTAGCTGATACCTTTGATGTTGATATGCCTTCGTGCCTAATTTGTTCTTCCTGTGGTAATGAACCTTCCAAAACACTTTCTGAAATGAAAAATTCGTCAAGTGCCACCGCGGTTGTACCGTCAGGCGGAATATGATCTCTGCATATATGAAATCAAAACATCCAAAACAAAATTTGAAGTATATGATCAAAATTTTGAGATACATAATACCTGCCATCGTTGAGCGTGAAGTTGGCTTGGCCAATCTTGAAGCGGAGTTTTGCAAACCCACACTGTTGGAGGAGATAACAGCTCCTGTATATATATGACGTTGGTTTTACCATGTAAACCGTGCCGGATTATAATAAACACCGTGTTACTCCATAGGAGGATGTTAACAACAAGGATCAAACCGGGCAAATAGCCCCCGGATTGACATGAACTGTGTTCCGTCAATTGATTTAAAAAACTTTGTCGGTTTAAAAAAACGCAATAAAAAGCAAAAAACCCCCATTCAAAGAAAAGTGTGAAGCAAAAGCAATGACAAAACCGTTTGCCAAAAAAGGTTTATTTAAGCTGATCAAATGGTGTTACCATGGCCAAAACACGACCAAGATCCCGTTAGGTGTAACTATGGTTCTAGTCAGCCAGGTCCCCAAATGAAACCGTGGCATTTATGCCGACCAAATGGCATGGTCATGGTTCGGGTTCGACCAAGCCCCCAAGTGATTCTGTGGCCTTAGGCCGATCAAGAGGCATGACTGGTTCAGACATGACCAAGTCCCCAAGTGATCTGGTGGCTCTCGCCTATCAAGAGGCATGGTATTGGTTCGGACACGACCAATCCTCCAAGTGATATAACACGATGCTTTTAGCAAAGCGAACTCAAGGGGTAAACCGGAGGCCGCTTTAGAATAACTCCGTGTAACCACACATGATGTAAAAGAACAGATACCCCGCTTTTAGCTGAGGTTCCGGTTTATTATAATTAATATATACATCGTTGTAATATGTACATAAGTAGAACCAATGGCTCAGGTATAATAAGGCCGAAGATGAGCTATGTTCCACGGCCTGTTGGTCTCCTCCTCCGATGTACGTGAGTCCTTATGTTCTCGAATATCAATCAGATAGTATGACCCGTTGTGCAGATTCTTGCTGACCACGAAAGGCCCCTCCCAAGGTCGGGATAACTTATGCATATCAGTCTGATCTTGGATGAGCCGAAGCACCAAATCTCCCTCCTGAAAGGTTCTGGTTCTGACCCGGCGACCGTGATAACGACGAAGATCCTGCTGGTAAATCGCCGATCGGGCGGTTGCGATATCACGCTCTTCGTCCAACCGGTCCAAAGCATCTTGCCGTGCTGTCTCGTTGTCCGCTTCAATATAAGCCGTTACACGAGGTGAATCATGACGGATATCACTGGGGAGAACCGCCTCCGCTCCATAAACCATGAAGAACGGTGTGTATCCTGTTGATCTGTTGGGCGTTGTATTGATGCTCCATAACACAGATGGTAATTCTTCTACCCAACAGCCCGGCGTTCTCTGCAAAGGAACCATGAGCCGGGGCTTGATGCCTCTCAAGATCTCTTGATTAGCTCTTTCTTCTTGACCATTGGACTGTGGATGTGCCACTGATGAAACGTCGAGCCGGATGTGCTCCCGTTCACAGAACTCCTTCATAGCACCTTTGGACAAATTGGTACCATTATCTGTGATGATACTTTGTGGAAAGCCAAACCGGAAAATCACTTTTTTAATAAATTGAACCGCCGTGGCCGCATCACACTTGCTGATAGGTTCTGCCTCCACCCACTTTGTAAACTTGTCAACCGCCACCAGAAGGTGGGTCTTCTTATCTTTGGACCTTTTGAAAGGCCCAACCATATCCAGCCCCCAAGTCGCAAACGGCCAAGTAATTGGAATCATTCTCAATTCTTGAGCCGGTACATGAGCACGTCTTGAAAACCTTTGGCAACCATCACATCGTCTGACCAGATCCTCCGCATCAGCATGAGCAGTTAACCAATAGAAGCCATGGCGAAATGCTTTAGCCACCCGAGACTTTGAACCGGCGTGGTGACCACAATCTCCTTCGTGGATCTCACGCAAAATTTCACGGCCTTCTTCAGGAGACACGTAGCGTTGAAAAGCTCCTGATACACTACAATGATGCAACTCGCCGTTGATAAGAGCCATGGACTTGGATCGCCGGATTATCTGCCGGGCCAGAATCTCATCCTCTGGCAACTCACCCCGGTTCTTGTACGCCAGGTAAGGAAGCGTCCAATCTGGAATAACATGAAGAGCTGCCACCAATTGAGCCTCCGGATCAGGAATAGCCAAATCCTCTTCACCAGGGATCTTGACCAACGGGTTGTGCAGCACATCCAAAAAAAATGGGCGGGACCGGTTTGCGCTGAGAGCCCAGCCGACTTAAAGCGTCCGCCGCTTCATTTTTCCACCGGTCCACGTGGTCCACCTGATAGCCTCTGAAATAACCTGCAACAATATCCACCTCACGACGATATGCTACCATGAGTGGGTCCTTGGAGTCCCAAGTGCCAGACACCTGCTGAGCCACAAGGTCTGAGTCATCGAAGCACTTAACTCGACTTAGATTCATCTCCTTAGCCATCCGGAGACCATGGAGCAAGGCTTCATACTTAGCTGCATTGTTAGTGCAAGGGAACATTAAGCGGAGAACATAACAAAACTTATCACCTCGTGGGGAAGTTAATACGACTCTAGCCCCTAAGCCTTCCAATTGCCTGGATCCGTCAAAATGGATGGTCCAATACGTATGATCCGGCTTTTCTTCAGGTGCTTGCATTTCCGTCCAATCATTGATGAAATCAACAAGTGCTTGAGACTTAACCGCTGTCCGAGGCACGTACTTCAAACCGTACGGCCCCAGCTCTATAGCCCACTTTGCAATCCGGCCAGTTGCTTCCCGGTTCTGGATGATATCTCCCAAAGGAGCAGAACTGACCACTGTAATTGGATGCCCTTGGAAGTATTGTTTAAGCTTCCGGCTTGCCATAAAAACTCCATACACCAGCTTCTGCCAATGTGGATACCTTTGCTTGGACTCAATGAGCACCTCGCTGATATAATAGACCGGAGGTTGAACCGGATGCTCCTTACCTGCCTCCTTTCGCTCTACCACAATAGCCACGCTGACCGCCCGAGCATTAGCTGCAACATATAGCAGCAATGGCTCCTTGTCAATGGGAGCAGCGAGCACAGGCGGATTGGCCAATTGCCGTTTTAAGTCCTCAAACGCTTCATCAGCAGCAGAACTCCAGACAAACTGATCCGTCTTCTTCAACATCTGATACAAAGGGATTGCCTTCTCACTGAGGCGACTGATAAACCGGCTTAACGCAGCAATCCGGCCTGCCAGGCGCTGAACATCATTGATACACTTCGGTTTGGCGAGGGAGGTGATTGCTGTGATCTTCTCCGGATTAGCCTCAATTCCTCTGTTGGACACCAAGAAGCCTAATAACTTGCCCGCCGGTACACCAAAGACACACTTGTCCGGATTAAGCATCATCT
Source organism: Triticum urartu (assembly GCF_056163025.1). Taxonomy (NCBI): domain Eukaryota; kingdom Viridiplantae; phylum Streptophyta; class Magnoliopsida; order Poales; family Poaceae; genus Triticum; species Triticum urartu. The sequence goes on from NC_141875.1 coordinate 378,659,767, forward strand.
TGTATGTTCTCAGGTTATCAAAGGTTTCCTTCAAATCATCAATCAGAGTCTCCTTCTCCCTGGACTTAACCACGATATCATCCACGTAAGCATGTACATTACGGCCAATCTGCTTGTGAAGAAAATTTTGTACACACCGTTGGTAAGTTGCTTGGGCACTCTTGAGCCCGAAGGGCATAGACACATAGCAGAAGGCTCCAAAGGGAGTTATAAATGCCGTCTTCTCCTGGTCCTTAACTGCCATTTTAATCTGATGATAGCCAGAATACGCATCCAAAAAACTTAAACGCTCACAACCCGCCGTAGCATCAATAATTTGATCAATACGGGGGAGGGCAAAAGGATCTGCTGGACAAGCCTTATTAAGATCTGTGTAATCCACACACATGCGCCAGGTGCCGTTTTTCTTGAGGACCAGCACCGGATTGGCAAGCCACTCAAGGTGAAAAACTTCAACAATAAAGCCAGCTGCTAAGAGCCTGGCTACCTCTTCTCCAATTGCCTTGCGTCTTTCTTCGTTAAACCGGCGGAGGAACTGTTTCACCGGTTTATACTTAGGATCCACATTAAGTGTGTGCTCAGCGAGTTGCCTCGGTACACCTGGCATGTCAGAGGGTTTCCATGCAAAAATGTCTCGATTCTCACGGATGAACTCAATGAGCGCGCTTTCCTATTTCGGATCCAAGTTGGCACTGATGCTGAACTGCTTGGACGAATCACCAGGTACGAAGTCAACAAGCTTAGTTTCTGCTGCCGATTTGAACTTCAGGGCCGGATCATGCTCCGTAGTTGGCTTCTTCAACGGAGTCATGTCCGCCGGATCAACATTGTCTTTATAATACTTCAACTCCTCAGTGGCACAAACCGACTCTGCATAAGCCGCATCTCCTTCCTCGCATTCCAAAGCGATTTTGCGGCTTCCGTGAACCGTTATTGTCCCCTTGTGACCCGGCATCTTGAGCTGCAAATACACATAACAGGGCCGAGCCATAAACTTGGCGTAGGCCGGTCACCCAAACAGGGCATGATATGGACTTTGGATTTTCACCACTTCAAACGTGAAAGTCTCCGACCTGGAATCATGGTCATCCCCAAAGGCCACTTCCAGAGCTATCTTACCAATGGGATATGCTGATCTGCCAGGCACTACACCATGGAATACTGTATTAGACGGTTTGAGATTCTTATCTGTTAGTCCCATACGACGGAAGGTCTCATAGTACAGGATGTTAATGCTGCTCCCTCCATCCATGAGCACCTTGGTGAACTTATAACCTCCCACCTGAGGCGCCACCATCAGAGCCAACTGACCCGGATTATCGACCTGGGGTGGGTGATCCTCTCTGCTCCATATGATTGGCTGTTCAGACCAACGCAGATAACGGGGTATGGCCGGTTCAACAGAGTTGACTGCCCGCCTCTGAACCTTCCGGTCTCGCTTGTCCAAGCTAGTGGTGAAGACATGGTACTGCCACTACTCAACTGCTTTGGGTTGCTCTGGTAACCTGACTGTTGCTGCTGTTGGTTGTAACCACCCTGGTTGTTCTGACTATTTTGACCATTATGTCCGCCCGGATTGCCATTGAATCCTGAACCGGAACTTCCTCCACCGTAACCCGGCCCGGATCCTGAGCCACCGCCAGATTCGTGATCATACCGGAAATTATTAGAATTCTTGAACTCCTGCATAATAAAGCAATCCTTCCAAAGGTGGTTTGCTGGCGCCTCCTTCGTCCCATGTCTTGGACAGGGCTGGCTTAGCAGATAGTTTAGGCGGTTTGGGTTAGGGTTGGGTGCTCCATTACGATTTTTCGGTCTACCCTTGCGTCGCTGGCCATCGTCCTGTGCGTTGGTATTAGCCACAAAGTCCATGTTACCATCTGCTTTACGCTTGCCTCCACCACCATTGCCTGCCTAGTGATGCTGCTGACCTTTGGAGCTGCTGTTCTTCTTCCCTTTCCCTGTCTTGTCATCATCAGATTCGGGATCCTTGGTACTATCAGAATCAGCATATTTCACCAAAGCGGCCATGAGGGTCCCCATGTCAGTGCAATGACGCTTCATCCGTCCCAATTTCAGCTTCAGGGGCCCAAACCGGCAGTTGCCTTCTAGGGTTAATACTGCAGTGTCAGCGTTGATGCGGTCTGAGGAATGCAACACTTGTGAAACCCGGCGCACCCAATGAGTCATTGATTCTCCTTCTTCCTGGACGCATGCAGCTAAGTCCACTATTGACATAGGCTGTTTACAGGTATCCTTGAAATTGCTGATAAACCGGGCTCGTAATTGGGCCCATGAACTGATAGAATTAGCCGGCAAGCTTTTTAACCAAGTACGGGCCGTTCCTTCAAGCATCATTGTGAAGTATTTCGCACACGCCGCATCATCCACATCAAGCATCTCCATGGCCATCTCATAGCTCTCCACCCATGTCTCTGGAGGTTGATCCGCCGTGTAATTTGGTACCTTGCGCGGGCCTTTGAAATCCTTGGGCAGGCGTACGTTGCGTAAAGCGGGGATAAGGCAAGGCACCCCCAAAGAACTAGAAGTAACACCAGGTTCAATCGAGGTGGTTGGACGAACCGGCGTGAGCTGCCGAGCCTGATGTTGTGTGGCTAACTCAGCCTCCCTGCACGCGCGGGCCCGGTCCACCACTCCCTGAGCATTATCAGCACCACCCGCCGGGTTGTTGTCACGGGGTGCCCCACGTTGTTCATTACTCAACACTGTTGGTTCATCCATATGTCTGCTATAGCTCCGGCTTGGACGGGGGGTCGAGTGGATCCGGTCGCGGCTGTACGAGTACGCTTCCTGTTGGGCCAATGTCCTCAGAAGTTCCTTGACCCGTCGCGTCTCTACTGCCTGCGGCGAGTTACCTTCAATTGGAATGGCCTCCAGCCGTGCAGCAGCGGCAACAAGATTGTCCATTGGGTTGGAGTAGTGACCCGGAGATGTTAAAGCAGCCTGAGGTATAACAGTGTTTTGATGAGGCGGGTCCATCTGACGAGGCTGAACCGGTGCACCGGCCGCAGGGGCTTCTGCCCGGTTTCCCTCCAGCAGATTGCCGGCTCTTGGTCCTGGAGTGTTGAAAAGGTCTCTGGCCTCAAAACTCGGAGGTAAGCGGGATCGGTGCTTCCTCCTCATGACTTCATGCGACGCGCTCTGGTCCAACATAAGCCTGTAGGCCTGTGCGTCTAAAGCGGCCCGCTCTACGGCCATCCTGGTGTCCTCAGCCGCCAGATCCGCCTTGGCCTGGGTGATCTGTTCCTTTACCTTTGCAATCTCCGTGTTGTGAACGTCCTGATCCGGCGGATTGACCTCCGCCATAAGCACATCCAACGCATCAAATAGTTCTGATAGAATCTGAGCCGGTGGGCGCACAAGGCCTCCTGCCCCGGCAGCCGTTGCCGCTGCTGAACCGGAGGTCGTTGCCCCAGCGGTCGAAGAATGAAGCGCTGCTTGTGTGCTAGTCATGAATATTCCAACCCGGTTGGGCAGATCATAGGGGTCCGGAATACTGTCGCCATCGGAACAGCCCCCAATCCGGCCGTCTTGAAGCTGATAAAGAGATTCGGTTTCTCCGGTCGATGACTTGTCATCGGAACAAACGACGACATCGCTGCGAGATTCCGATCCATCCTCATAACTTCCTCCATGGATGACTCCCACGAAGGCACGCTTCATGGCCGGTTTAACCCGGGAGGATCGCGCACGCTGAGCCGTCTCGACGAGGTCGGTGCAGATGTCCGGCTCAGGGCCCGGTTCACCGATCTTGCCGATGAAAACGTGAATGCTACGAAAGGGGACCCGATACCCGTACTCAATTGAGCCGGCCTCGGGGCCCCAGCCTGCGTCGTCGATGTAGAGCTTGCCGCGATGACTCTTAGTCATCCGGCCTACAGCGTAGCCCTCGAGTCCTTCAAAGCGGCCCTCCAAGAACCGGAAACCATCATTCGATAGCCCCACGGTGGGCGCCAACTATCGTGGTTTTGTCACAGCAGTTGTCCTAGAGAAAGGACTTAGTCGTGGAGCCATCGCGACGGGTTAGCTTGAAGGGGTTAAAGCGGACACAGGGATGCAAGAGAGTTTATACTAGTTCGGCTCCTTCGATGAAGGTAAAAGCCTACGTCTAGTTGTGATGGAATTGATGGGGTTTCGATGACTAGGGAGCAAACAAGCTTCGCCTATGTCTCGAGTTGTTGTCTGTTGTGCTTGAACCGCCGCCGGGTCGTCCCCTTATATACACGGGTGACTCCCGTCGGTTCACAGAGTCCCGACTCCGGTCGATATTCGTATCCGGGTTGGCCTCTCCTTATTCCTATCTTACAATACAGGTTTATATACAAATTCCGGTTTACAGCTACCAGTATTGAACCGGCTACGGGCCTTAGGCCCTCATCTGCCTTCTTGGGCTTTATCACTTTTGGAGCTACTGATGAAGTTGACCCGGCCCAGATAGGCCAGTTTACGCCTAGCAGAAATATCCCCAACAATATCCATAGACATAGAGTGATGCACACACAAGGTGTTGTCTATGAGAGCATTAGGTTACCTTGTCCCTTGTCTTACCAACAAGAGGGTTTGTGACTCCTTGAACTAGTGCAAGATGTGGAAGTTGATTGCACTTGTTCTTGCCAAAATGATAAGAGTGAAGTATGTTGGCGGAGTCACCCTCAAGAACTCTCTAGTTCTTCTTCTTCGGGAACCACACCATCTTGATGGGAATCCTCGGAGTTGTAGTTGTACTTGATGAAGTGGAACTTGATGTAGTCTTGGTAACCCACTTGACCAAGGCCTTAGGAGCTTCTTCAAATGCATCAATTTCCTCTTGAAGCTTGTCCTTGCCTTTTTGCTTCTGGTCTTGTGGTGGAAGATCATCTTGAGCTTGTATCCCTTTAAAAGAAGTAGGATCATACTTCACTTGCTGTGGAACAAACTTCGTCTTGGGGTATTGATCTTCTTCCCACTCAACTCCATTGGCATTGAACTTTCGTTCAAAACCAATACCTTGATTCTTCCGGTGCCTTCCTTGCTTGCGTACAATTTCCTTGAATTGCTTACTCCCGGCAAGGCTCTTGTAAACACCTTTCTCTATGATTCCCTTCAATAAGCTATTTTCTTGCTCAAGTGTAACTTGGCTAAGAGAATCATTAGTGGAATCAAGAGAACTACTAGAAGCAACAATATTGGATTTAGCATGATTATTGTTACTACTAGAGGAAGAATCTTTCTTGTTCGTGTTACTAGACTTGACTTGAGGCATGTAAGTGGATAAGAGTAAACGCTTGGCAATGTAAGAAGAACTTTTCTTGTGAAGATCATCATTGATTGCCTTTAAGAACTCATGCTCTTGCTCAAGGTTGAGCTTTTCAAAATTCTCATGAGTCCTTAAAAGTTCTCGATGATCTCCTAAGATAGTTTCATGAGCTAACTTAAGAGTGTTTAGTTCTTTAGTTAGAGACTCAATCTTCTCCTTATCATTGTCATTCGTTTCATCATAGTATTCATCACTATAGTTATCAACAAGTAAATCATCATCACCTAACCAGTCATCTTCATCACTATTGAAATCAACATACTCGGGGTGTGATACCTTTGGACCTTTGGCCATGAAGCATCTTCCAATTCCTTCATTTGGTGAATCAAATATGTCGTAGGAGTTGGTTGACACAAGTGCTAGACCGGCAACACCTTCATCTTGAGTATATTCGGAGTCAGAGTGATAGCTTCTCTCGGAGTCATTGTCGGAGTCGGAGCCGGATACCCATTCACCAACATGAGCTTGATGTCTTCGTTTTGTGTAGCTCCTTGATGACTTGTCCTTCCTTTCCGAATCCTTGCTTCTCCGAGAGGGTCTTCGTTCATATCGATCATCCCTACTCCTTCTCTCCCTTGATGGTGATTCTTCTCTTCTACTTCTTCTTTTGGGAGAATCTTCTCTTCTCTTGTGGGGAGCCGTACACTCATTGGAGTAGTGTCCGGGTCTTCCACAATTGTAGCAGTTTCGCTCTCGACTAGAAGATCTTTTGTCATTGTAGGACCTTGACTTGAAACTTCTCTCTTTGCTTCTATTCTTGTAGAACTTGTTGAAGTTCTTCACCATTAAGCTCAATTCTTCATTGAAGGTTTGTTTCTCACTTGATGATGTGGGAGCTTCACATGAGGCTTTGTAAGCACCACTTGACTTGTTATGGAGCTCCTCCTTATCCTTGAGTGACATCTCATGAGCAACAATTCTTCCAATGACTTCCGTTGGCTTGAGATCTTTGTAATTTGGCATCATTTGGATCAATGTGCATACGGTATCATATTTTCCATCCAAGGCTCTTAGGATCTTCTTGATGATGAATTTGTCGGTCATCTCTTCACTTCCTAAGCCGGCAATCTCATTTGTGATAAGAGCAAGCCTAGAGTACATTTCAGTGACACCTTCACCATCCTTCATTTTGAACTTGTCAAGTTGACTTTGAAGCACATCCAACTTGGATTCCTTGACGGAGTCGGTACCTTCGTGCATATCAATCAAAGTATTCCAAATTTCCTTTGCATTCTCAAGACGGCTGATTTTGTGGAATTCTTCGGGGCATAATCCGTTGAAGAGGATATCACAAGCTTGAGCATTGTATTGTAGCATCTTCAACTCTTCTGCGGTAGCTTCACGATTTGGTTCTCTCCCATCAAAGAATTCACCTTGCAAGCCAACACACACAATAGCCCAAACGGCGGGGTTATGTCCAAGAATATGCATTTTCATCTTATGCTTCCAACTAGCAAAATTAGTACCATCAAAGTAAGGACCTCTACAGTGGTAATTTCCCTCGCTAGATGCCATACTCTCCTAGGTTATGAAACCAAGGCTATGACCACCAAAAGCTATGGAAATCAAACCAAATGGAGACCAAAGCTCTGATACCACTTGTAGGATCGAAAGTATGTCTAGAGGGGGGTGATTAGACTACTTGACCAATTAAAAATCTATCCTTTTCCCAATTTTAGTCTTTGGCAGATTTTAGCTATCTTAGCACAAGTCAAGCAATCTTAACACAATTCAAGCAAGCATGCAAAGAGTCTATGAGCAGCGGAAAGTAAAGCATGCAACTTGCAAGAATGTAAAGGGAAGGGTTTGGAGAATTCAAACGCAATTGGAGACACGAATGTTTTTGTCATGGTTCCGATAGGTGGTGCTATCGTACATCCACATTGATGGAGACTTCAACCCACGAAGGGTAATGGTTGCGCGAGTCCACGGAGACTCAATCTTCTCCTTATCATTGTCATTCGTTTCATCATAGTATTCATCACTATAGTTATCAACAAGTAAATCATCATCACCTAACCAGTCATCTTCATCACTATTGAAATCAACATACTCGGGGTGTGATACCTTTGGACCTTTGGCCATGAAGCATCTTCCAATTCCTTCATTTGGTGAATCAAATATGTCGTAGGATGAGGGAAGGGTTTGGAGAATTCAAACGCAATTGGAGACACGAATGTTTTTGTCATGGTTCCGATAGGTGGTGCTATCGTACATCCATGTTGATGGAGACTTCAACCCACGAAGGGTAATGGTTGCGCGAGTCCACGGAGGGCTCCACCCACGAAGGGCCCACGAAGAAGCAACCTTGTCTATCCCATCATGGCCATCGCCCACGAAGGACTTGCCTCACTTGCGGTAGATCTTCACGAAGTAGGCGATCTCCTTGCCCTTACAAACTCCTTGGTTAAACTCCACAATCTTGTCGGAGGCTCCCAAGTGACACCTAGCCAATCTAGGAGACACCACTCTCTAAGAAGTAACAAATGGTGTGTTGATGATGAACTCCTTGCTCTTGTGCTTCAAATGATAGTCTCCCCAACACTCAACTCTCTCTCACAGGATATGGATTTGGTGGAAAGAAGATTTGAGTGGAAAGCAACTTGGGGAAGGCTAGAGATCAAGATTCATATGGCGGGAATGAAATATCTTAGCCTCAACACATGAGTAGGTGGTTCTCTCTCAGAAAATATGTATTGGAAGTGTAGGTATGTTCTGATGGCTCTCTCCACGAATGAAGAGTGGGTGGAGGGGTATATATAGCCTCCACACAAAAACTAACCGTTACACACAAGTTACCAATCTCGGTGAGACCGAATTAAGAAACTTGGTCGGACCAATTTAGCAAACCTAGTGACTGTTAGGATTTTCGATGGGACTGAGATGCAACTCGGTAGGACCGATATGGTTAGGGTTAGGGCATAACATAATCTCGGTGTGACCGATTACACAAACTTGGTGGGACCGATTTTGTTAATAAGCTAACCAGAGAGTTGGTCAGGTAAACTCGATGGGACTGATTTGCTCATTTCGGTGGGACCGAAATGTTACAAAAGGGAAACAGAGAGTTTACATTGCAATCTCGGTGGGACCGATCGCTCATCTCGGTAGGACCAAAACATTACGAAGGGAAACAGAGAGATTACAACCCCATCTCGGTGTGACCGAGATCCCTATCGGTGAGACCGATTTGCCTACGGTTTGTGGCAGTGGCTATGACATCTGAACTCGGTGGCGCCGGATAGAAAGAATCGGTGGGGCCGAGTTTGACTTTTGGTTTAGGTCATATGCGGATGTGGGAAGGTAGTTGAGGGTTTTGGAGCATATCACTAAGCACTATGAAGCAAAAACCTCATCAAGCAACACCTCATCCCTCCTTGATAGTATTGGCTTTTCCTATAGACTCAATGTGATCTTGGATCACTAAAATATAAAATGTAGAGTCTTGAGCTTTGAGCTTGAGCCAATCTTTTTGTCCTTAGTATTTTGAGGGGTCCACTTTCCTCATCCATGCCATGCCATTCATTGAGCTTTTCCTGAAATATTAATCTTGGAATAGCATTAGCTCAATGAGCTATATGTTGTTAGGAATTACCAAAACCACCTAGGGATAGTTGCACTTTCAGCTACCACATAGATGCGCTGGCCTCATGACTAAGTCCTCACACTAGGACATCTGCCGTGACAATTCCACAATAGGCGCCGTGGTGCTCTGCTCCCCGGCGAGCTCAGGCGAGGCAGAGGGGATCCACGACACGTGGGGGCTGCTACTGCTTGAAGGAGACGAAGGAGCAGTGACAGATCAAAAGAAGAGGCCATCCATGGTGTCCTGGTGGAGGCAATAGAGAGAGATGAGCGGGGAAAAAGGAGGAGGATCGGGAGGAGCTCGCTGGTTGGAGGAATGGGAAAATGAAGGTGGATCTGGCAATGATCTCAACATGATTTGAAGTGGCGGCGGCGACGAGTGGAGGATGGGACAGCTCCCCTAAATTTTAGGGTTGCTCTCTCTATATATGTTATTGGATTAGGTTAGGGGGGGTTTCATCTGCTTTCGGACCATTCGATCATCATTGGACGGCCCGGAGCGGAGGGGTAGCTAGGTGGGCTAGATGGACTGTGTAGAGGGGGTTGGGATGAGATGAGAGGGAAGGAGTGCAGGCCGGCAACTGCTTCCGGAGACCGAAAACGTCGGACGATAGACCGACTATATTGCTGCTATATTTAACCGTTGGGGCGTGAAATGGACTCCGAATGCGATGAAACTTGGCAGGCGGCCTACCTACAACATAACAACACCGCACGCCAACTTTCATCCCATTCCGTGAAAATTTTCTGGCCACTTATAAAATAATATTTTGGACATGCCGCAGGCTCGTGCAAGTGTGTCCGGGCTCAGAACGCACAACGGAAGGAACATGGAGACCCGGGCGGATTCAAGTTTTGAAAACATGATGATGTAATGCAGATGATGACATGGCAAGATGCAACACGCAAGCGAAAGGCAAGGCAACAACAGCAAATAACTGGAAGACACCTGGCGCAACGGTCTCAGGGCGTCACAACGAACCCCTTTGCGGCTCACAAAATAGGGCCCTATCTCATTATTCAACTTGATGCTCACCGTGCCATTATTCCGGATATTTTTAATCCACCCGCACCACTTATCATTAAAACCCCTCATTCTATGACATTCCAAGAGGAAGTCCCAATTGATTTTTTCATTGGATTTTTCGAAATCAAGTTTCAGAACCACTCCTATTTTTTCTTAACGTGGGTATGATGTAATACCTCATGCAAAGACAGAATTCGATCCATGATGTTTCTGTTTTTAATGAAGGCATTTCGGTGAAGGTTGATCAGTTTATCCGCGTAGATAGCTACACGGTTATCCAACACTTTTATGATTAGCTTATAGGGACAACGAAGAAGGCAAACAGGATGGAACTATTGGATTTTCTTAGCTCCCGCCATTTTAGGAATCAGCGTAAGCACCCCATAGTTCAGCCGGGCCATGTCCAATGTTCCCGCATGGAAAGCCTCAAATATGTGCATGATATCCACCTTCACAAAGTCCCAGCAAGCTTTATAGAATTCTGCTGGAATGTTATCAGGACCAGGAGCTCTATTACTCTCCAGACCAAACAAGGCTATCTTGACTTCTTCCTCAGAGAAAGGACGGGTCAGGAAACCATTATCTTGATCACTCAACTTATCATGCTCTCCCCAAGTATCAGGGGAAAGGTGAAACAGATTGCTTGGAGCGGCCCCAAACAACTCTTTATAGTATGTCGTAGTGTGATCAAGGAGGTTTTTGGTTCCTTCGATCACATTATCCCCGTTAGTAAAAGATTGAATAGTGTTCTTTCGTTTCCTACCATTCGCAATACGATCATAGTACACAGTGTTTTGATCACCTTTCAAAAGCCACCTCTCTCTAGATTGTTGGAGTCTGAATAGTTCTTCATTAGTAAGGATTACGTTGAGCTCAGCTAGTAAAGAAGCCCTATGGCAACACATTTCCACCTCAATATCCCCATCCTCCTCTATCTTTTCGATCTCCTCCAGCTCTATACGAATTTCTTTCTTTCTTTTCCTCTCGTGACCAAAAATGTGAGACCCCCATCCTTTAAAATATTTCTTGAATCTTTTCAATTTGATATTGAGGATGTCTATGGGGTCGTTTGGGTAAACAGGCTATTCCCAGATTTCTCTGGCTTTAGGGAGAAACAGCTCATTGGTCAACCAGCTAAGCTCAAATCGAAACTCTTTCTTCTTAGGAGGTTCCGGACTATCAGCTTTCAGAGAGAGTAGGAGAGGGTTGTGATCATAAATGTCTCTAACAAGTTTCCGAACCGACACCAGGGGAAATAAATCTTCCCAAGAATAGCTCATAAGCACCCTATCCAGTTTCTCAAGCGTAGGGTGAGCTTGGTGATTAGACCAGGTATATTTACCCCCAGATAGATGAATTTATCTAAGGTTAAATGCATTGATCACAGAGTTGAACTTGTCAACATAAGGGTTCTGTTTCATATTTTTGTTCTTGTCGTCTTCCCCTCTCAAGATATTAAAGTCACCACATATCACAAAAGGGATATTGATGTGAGAGCAGAAGGAGGCCATTTCAACAAGGAAATCCTCTTTGAATTCATCCCAGGCCGCTCCGTATACTACCATTAGGGCCCAGATTACATTTTTATCCACATTATTTATAGTGTCTTATAAGATAAACTTACCCACTTTCCAGGAGACGACCTCATATTTTTCTTTCTTAACACCGCAAAGGATACCACTAGATTTGCCTATCGAGGGGACCCAACACCAGGCAAAGAGATCACTAGGATCAATTTTTCTAAAGAATCTATTATGGAAATTCTTTCTCATTGTTTCTTGCAATGCCAGAAAGTCGAGGGAGTAGTCCTTAATAAGATCGGAGAGGTAGGTGGACATCCCTTTTTCCCTACCCCCCTACAATTCCAAAAAATACCACTCATTTAATAACCATAGTATTTTTTCTCCCCTGGTAACCTTGTTAGGAGGCTGGACAAGGTTACCATTTTTATTCAAAGTCACATCCCTATTTTTCTAACTTCTAGTAATAGGTCTATTGATATTAACCATAGGTTTCCTTATTCTTTTCTTTCTGGATTTCACCATGGTAAACTCATTAGTATCAGAATCAGGATTATCCTCATCCCCCCATTCCATACTTAAAGGAGTTTTCCCCCTTCGGCATTGGTTACAAAAAGGTTGCTGCTCATGCTATCATCCTGTGCATTATCAGTGTTAACATTCAAAGCGTTAACTCTAGTTTTTTCAAGTTCATGGAGGATATCTATACTTGCAAAGTCCGTGTCAGGAATATTGACACCCATTTTTACCGCACACAAAATCAACTCCGGATCAGGAAGAACATCAAAAGTATTACTAGTGCTATTGTTACCTTCTAGGTCACGCTTCTTTGCCACTGCTGATGCCTTTTCATCAATTCGCATCAGGTTAGTTTGGGCGTTGCGCAAGCTGAAGCGGAGATTTTCTTCTGTAACAAGAGGTGGGGTGGGGATCACCTCATTCTCGTTGTCCATTGATGAGTCAGCGGATTGGACGATATACTTTCTCGGCCCCTGTCCCTCGAGGATCCCAGTCTCCTGTAAGGATTTCATAGTGGTGCCACATTTCACCATGTCAGCATAGGATTTTTTCTCATTGCATGAAACAATAGAACTTTTAGGAGTTTTAATCAAGTTCAATAGAGGAGAAGCGCTTACATTTCCAAAATCAGCCTGTTTGCCAGAGGGGGATCCCATTTTATTTTCTTTTTCTCTGCCTCCTCATGTTCCATAGCTACGGTATCAATCAAGAGAGTGTTATCAAGTGACTCCTCCGAGCCCTCATCTTCAGGGGTATCTTGTTGTGCTTCCTGTCCCTTACACCAAGAGCCATTGGCTGTGTTAATAACACTGAAGGAAGTTCCCACATCATTTTTCCCAGTAGCACTTTGCGTTTTCATTTTCTTAATCATATGATTTCCAGACTGAGGAGGGATTGTCACTGGTGTTTTCCCACGATCCGGGTCTCTGACCAGAACCTGGTCCAGCTCATAGTAGAAATCAAAGAAGTGATCACCTAACACTGCCTCAGCTACAGGTGGGATTTCATCCACATTCCCACACCCAATCTTCACACGAACAAATTCAGGGCGATGAAGTGTAGCACCGTCAATTTCCAAGCGAACTCCAACCAGAGAGGATACAAAGGCCAACTTTCTTTCATTCCTTTTCTCCTAGGGGACGTTACTGACTTTGATCCAAGCTTTCTCCATAACCCCTTTGGCTCCAAGAGCCGAGGTCCAAGGATCAATTTTCACCACAGTACCCGTGGATTTCAGGGTCATTCTGCCAGTATAGCAAGCTTTAGAGACATCATGACGATTAGGAAATCTGACAATAAAAACACCAGGCCAAATAGCTCTAGCAGTACATCTCCAACTAGTAGCAATGTATTGAGACAAGTCAAATTCCATCTCCCTAGTCGAAGTATGCCCTTCCACAATAGTGATCACCACACTAGTTTCGCGCTCTTTCATCTGCCTAGCAGTGTATGAATCATGAATGTAATAGAAATCTTGCCCCTTAGCAGAGAAGGCACACATCGGTGCAATGCAATCCCAAGGAAGAAACTCAACACAAACAGAAGCAAGATGACCTAGTTTACCGCATCTCTTACAAAAGGCTTGCAGACATCTAGCAGGCATATGTTCAGGAGACTTGCAGATCGGACAAGCAATAGGATTCATGGGAGGGTTCACCTGATTGGCTTGGTTGCCCAGCTTGCGGCGCTGAGGCACCTCCCCAAGCTGCTTGTCGGTGTTGTCCCCTCCACCAGATCTAGATGAGGCCTTGGGCTTCTCCACCCGACCCCACCGGATTTGGGGTCTTGGCAACCAGCCGCAGCAGCTTACCATCGATCAGCAGCACCTGTAGACTGGACGATGTTGGAGGAGGAGACGGCCTCGCCGTCGTTCCTCCGCCATGAGAACTTGTGCCCGCGGTCGAAATGCCCTATTCCCCAATCCGCACGCCCAGCTCTGCCGCCGTTGCGCTTGTCGCCCCGGTAGCCGCGTCGCCCGCCACCAGCCATCAAAGGAGCCCGCGCCGGGGAGGCCGCGACCTCCGCGAAGGATCTATCGTTGCCTCCGACCTTGCCGCGCCACCAGTGGAAGGAGGGGGAGAACTGGATCTAGGGTTTTTTGGCGCCGCCCAGAGGTGGGAGAGGGCGGAATCGAGGTCAAGGGGACGGAAGGGTTTGGAATTTATACCTGCAGCGCCCGCGTCGCTCGTCTCATGGCGACCTGGATGACCGTCCACATGGGGAGCGTCCGCCATGGGTGGTGGGGTGCCGCCCCTAGGCCCCGCACCCAACAACCCTGGCTCGTTCGATCTCCTCGGGGCCACGCGACCGTGTACCGCAGTACTGCGCCTCCCCTCATCCAAACGCGACAATCCACTAGGGTCGATCACCGGTGCCGGTGCTGCCGAGGTCATCGGGATCCTGTCCCAGATCCTGGCGAAAAAGCACGAGAATGGCATGATGTGCCCGATGTCGATGTTCTCGCCCTCTCGCAAGAAGCGCACGTCCACCGTGCATCCCTCCCCATCGAGGAGAACCAGACGGAGCGCCTCGTGGCGGAGCACTACCTCGCTGACGTCGAACGTGACCGAACGGGCGGAGAATAAGTCCGCCGTGTAGGTCGCACGCCACCGCGTGTCGCCTGTCGTGTACGACATGCCGCAGCCAGCTCCAGCACATTCCTTTAGAGAGAGATAACTGTCATGGTGGCTTTGTGAGTCCTAAAGCATACTAATAAAGCAATCATGTCTTCTCAAAATAACATGGCCAAAGAAAGTTATCCCTACAAAATTGTATAGTCTGGCTATGCTCTATCTTCATCACACAAAATATTTAAATCATGCACAACCCCGATGACAAGACAAGCAATTGTTTCATACTTTTGATGTTCTCAAAGTTTTTGAACTTTTTCACGAAATACATGAGCGTGAGCCATGGACATAGCACTATAGGTGGAATAGAATTGTGGTTGTGGAGAAGACAAAAAGGAGAAGATAGTCTCACATCAACTAGGCGTATCAAGGGGCTATGGAGATGCCCATCAATAGATATCAATGTGAGTGAGTAGGGATTGCCATGCAACAGATGCACTAAAGCTCTAAGTGTATGAAAGCTCAACTAAAGAAACTAAGTGGGTGTGCATCCAACTCGCTTGCTCACAAAGACCTAGGGCATTTTGAGGAAGCCCATCATTGGAATATACAAGCCAAGTTCTATAATGAAAAGTTCCCACTAGTATATGAAAGTGACAAAATAGGAGACTCTCTATCATGAAGATCATGGTGCTACTTTGAAGCACAAGTGTGGAGAAAGGATAGTAGCATTGGCCCTTCTCTCATCCCGACTTGTGGAGGAATCATAGTCTCCATCATCCTTTCCTCACCGGGACAATGCTCTAATAATGATGATCATCACACTTTTATTTACTTACAACTCAAGAATTACAACTCGATACTTAGAACAAAATATGACTCTATGTGAATGCTTCGGGCGGTGTACCGGGATATGCAATGAATCAAGAGTGACATGAATAAAAGAATTATGAACGCTGGCTTTGCCACAAATACGATGTCAACTACATGATCATGCAAAGCAATATGACAATGATGAAGCGTGTCATAATAAACGAAACGGTGGAAAGTTGCATGGCAATATATCTCGGAATGGCTATGGAAATGCCATAATAGGTAGGTATGGTGGCTGTTTTGAGGAAGATATATGGTGGGTTTGTGGTACCGGCGAAAGTTGCGCGGTACTAGAGAGGCTAGCAATGGTGGAAGGGTGAGAGTGCGTATAATCCATGGACTCAACATTAGTTATAAAGAACTCACATACTTATTGCAAAAATATATTAGTTATCGGAACAAAGTACTACGCGCATGTGAAAGCACTACTGCTCCCTGGGTGATTTTGGTAATTAATGTCAACATATCTCTTGTTGGACTAATGTGTTCATCTAGTATGTTTCAGATAAGCTCAACAATGGAGTGGCATGGGCAAGAGGATGTGGAACCCCTTCAAGATGATGAGGACAAAGGATTGGCTCAAGCTCAAAGCTCAGGACTCTACATTTTCTATTTTTGTGATCCAAGATCACATTGAGTCCATAGGAAAACCAATACTATTAAAAGGGGATGAGGTGTTGCTTAATGGCCTGCTTGCTCAAAGTGCTTAGTGATATGCTCCAAAGCCCTCAACCACTTTCTCACATCCACATTTGTCCCAAACCTAAACTCAAACTCGGCCCTACCGAAATTTTCTATCCTGCACCACCGAGTTATCTTGACATAGCCATTGGCACAAACCCTAATCAATTCGGTCACACCGATGGGATCTTGGTCTCACCGAGACGGGCCTGCAAACTCTTTGTTGCCCATTACAATAACCTCGGTCTCACCGAGATAGGCAATCGGTCCCACCGAGTTTGCTTGACCAACTCTCTGTTTCGCTTATTACCCAAATCGGTCCCACCGAGTTTGTGTAATAGGTCAAACTGAGATGAGGTTTTACCCTAACCCTAGCACATCGGTCCCACTGAGTTGATCATGTCGGTCCCACCGAAAATCCTAACGTTCACATTTTGAACAGAATCGGTCTGACCGAGTTTTCTGATTCGGTCCCACCGAGTTTGGTAAATTGTGTGTAATGGTTTGATTTTGTGTGGAGGCTATATATACCCCTCCACCCACTCTTCATTTGTGGAGAGAGCCATCAGAACATGCCTACACTTCCATCATACATTTTCTGAGAGAGAACCACCTACACTTGTGTTGAGGTCAAGATATTCCATTCCAACCACATAAATCTTGACTTCTAGCCATCCCCAAGTTGTTTTCCACTCAAATCATCTTTCCACCAAATCCAATCATATGAGAGATTGAATGTTGGGGAGACTATCATTTGAAGCACAAGAGCAAGGAGTTCATCATCAACACACCATCTATTACCTTTTGGAGAGTGGTGTCTCCTAGATTGGTTAGGTGTCACTTGGGAGCCTCCATCAAGATTGTGGAGTTGAACCAAGGAGTTTGTACGGGCAAGGAGATCGCCTACTTCAGGAAGATCTACCCTAGTGAGGCAAGTCCTTCGTGGGCGATGGTGTCGGTGGGAAACAACACCTATGGGGTCACTGGGATCCCTTCTACGGTTGGCTGGCGCGGGGTTGTGCAAAGAGCGGGTCTGGCAGTCAGCACATGAATCGTTTACCCAGGTTCGGGCCGCGGAGACACGTAAAACCCTAGTCCTTCTTTGATGTGTATTTAGGTGTTCTTGTGTTCTTGAACTAGCTGCAGTGGCTTTCTAGTCCAAAAGATCCGAATCCCCCTCCAGTACGCCTCGGGCCTCCTTTTATAGACAAAAAGGGGTTGCCACAGTGGCACACAGGAGGTGGAAAGGTGTACATGGGCCGAGTCTATCCCCTGGCATCGTCGGACAAATGCATTTAATGCGCTGCCGACGTGTCCCTCTTGCTTTATTGGGGATAGCAAAGAAGCTCGTCCCAGCTGTCGTTGCCTCGCCTGGCTCCGACACGCGTCCAAGCTGATGAGGCGTTGTAGCGCCACGTTGGCCAGCTGCTGGGCTGGTGCGGTGGTGGAGCCTTCATGAAGATCTGCATGCCACCACGCAGGTGCTTGCTGAGTTGGTGTAGAGGCCGCGCGCTGCCACGCAGATGCCTGCCCAGCTGGTCGAGCTGGCAGCTGTATGGGAGCGGCGGTGGAGGCTTTGGCAGACACGGGCCTGGCTGCGGCCCCGCAGGCGTCCTCGTCAAGGATCTTGCCGAGGATCCAGCAAGGTTCTCGCTGCGACACCGCGGTCGTCCCCGACAAGGATCTTGCTGGGGGTCTGATGGATTTCCTTGCACTACAAAAAAATACACTTCCGTGATGATACATGTTTGTCACAGTAGGTCACGTTTTTTGTCATGCATGTACATCGATGACAAATTTATGACAGAATCAAGATAGTCATACCTGTGCTGTCGTAGAAGTGTTCGATGACATTACCAAAATTATCATCACGGAAGTGTGCACTTCCATGACGATAAATCATGCGTCACAGAAGTGCTTTCGTCAAGGGTGACCGACACGTGGCATCCACCGTAACGGAACGCCGTTAAGCTATCGGGTCGGGTTTTGGATCCGATAACCCGTTAACAGCCTCGACCAATGTGGATTTTCCATGTGTAAAATCATCATTGGCTAGAGGAAACAAGTGTCGGCTCATCGTTGGGACAGATGTCATCCACTCATTGGACAGAAGGCGCCTATGATACGTCGACACGTGGCACGGCCCAATAGAGGCCCATTCTTGTGAAACGGCCGGCCCATTTGACTTGGTCAAAAGGTGGCGGGCCGGCCCATGGAAAGCCTGTTAACGGCCTGTTCGCATATAGCCCATTTACAGCCCGCTAACCTAAGGCCCGTTACGCCCTATACGAATTAGGCCCAATAGCATCATCTAGGCCATCCAATATGATTCCAGCCCGTTTTCACTTCTGGCCCATGTATGGCCCATGATGTCTTTCGGCCCATATGAGGCCCTATGTAACTCTTGGACTATTAACGGCCCGTGGTGAAACTGGCCCGTAATGAACAGTGTATCACTTTACACCCATTAACGGCCCTTGGTGAAACTGGCCCGTAATGAACAGTGTATCACTTTATACCCATTAATGGCCCGTTATTCCGTTGGGCCGTTTCCAGCCCATGTTATCTTTCGGCCTTCTCAGAGCCCATTTATTCTTGGGCTCATTTCCAGCATTCTCTTACTTACGGCCCGTTACTGTCATTGTCTGCTTGTGGGCCAAATTCAGCTCGTGGTTACAGTCGGCCCGTTTGTGGTCCGTTAATATGTTGGGCCATTTTCATAGCGTCATTAAATACGGCCTATTAACGATGGCCCGTTTACGGCCATAATGCGGCCTGTTATTGGCCCATGTTTGGCCAATCGATCATACGTCCCGTATAAGGCCCATTGATGATACGGCCCGTAAAGGCCCATTGTTTCTACGGCCCGTAGAAAGCCCATTGTTTCTACGGCCCGTAGCAGGCCTACTGTTTCTACGGCCCGTAGAAGGCCCACTGTTCCTACGGCCTGTAGGAGGCCCAGTGTCACTATAGTAAATATTAGCCCATGGTTATTGTGGCCTAGTTTTAAAAAATAGGTTATTGCAGCCACTAGCAAACCGTGGAAAAAGAACTGCACTGACTAAAAGCAAACAAATAAACAGGACAACAAGGATATAAATAAGAAAGCAACTTATGCTAGGCTATCACGGCTATTACACATATTACATCCACTGGGCATCAAAGTTCGCCACCAGTGCAAATATAGGGAACAAAGCAGCATATAAACGCCGCAACAAAACAAGTCCAGAAGTGAAACCACTTCAGAAGAGTTCAAGAAACAATATTCTGGGTACCCATAATGCTGGCAAGATGCTTAGCAAGCTTATTAACTTTCTCTTGCTTGGCGCTTAAATCCTCCAGCACTTGTTGTTGCACAAGAAAGGACTAGTGTTTATCAGCCACAATAACTTGCTGTTCGAGTTACTGGCCAGTACCGCTGGCACAAGCGCTTGTAGCTGGCCAGTACCGATGTCCTATTCAAGAACCCCCTCCAATTCAAATGGTTGATAAACAAGAAAAGAAATTGAACGTATAGACATTGTATGATAGACAGATGTGGTAATTCACATATATGTTGTCTAACCAAACAGGACAACACGACACAGTTTCACATATATGATGCCTAACTAAACAGGATAGCATGACACAGTTTCAGATATATGATGGATAACTTAACATGATATAATGGCATAATTCAACATATGATGAGTACCTAAACAGGATGACATGACACAACTATATGATGTCTTTCTAAAATAGGTTGGGATGAAATAATTCACATACATGTTGTCTAAGTATACAGGATGACATGATATAATTGAAAAAATTGATTCATATACTAAGCAGCTGGCACTCGCATGTATGATCTCTAAACTAAGCAGATAGAATTCAATATTGTGCATATGATGTCTAAACTAAGCAATGCAAGACACCATATGCATCATATGAGAAATATAAACATTGCAACTTAGAGCATAC
The DNA here is from genome assembly GCF_056163025.1 of Triticum urartu. Lineage (NCBI taxonomy): Eukaryota > Viridiplantae > Streptophyta > Magnoliopsida > Poales > Poaceae > Triticum > Triticum urartu. Next base: position 378,679,819 of record NC_141875.1, read on the forward strand.
ACCTCAGGTGGGATATAGGACTGGTCATCTGTCTCTGAATCCTCCTCTGAGGAGCTCCCTGTAACCATCGAGATATATGCTTCAACAGGTACCATTGCTTGCTCTGAAGACCTTGTTTTCACTCCAGATTTTTCCATAACCGGCTCAAATTGCTGATACACATGAAGAGTAGTTCAATATACACAGATTGTTGACAAATGGAATACGTAATGAAAAAAAGATGGCATGAGATAATTCACATATATGATGCCTGGCTCCATGGCGGTGCATAATTCACATATATGACAACTGGCTGAAAAACATGGCATTGCATAATTCACATATCTGATATAGAAAGCAAACAGGAGGCATTCACACAAAGAATGTCTAATCTAAGCAGATGGCATGGCAATGCAAGACACCATATGCATGATATGAGCAATATAACCCAGCCAAGTTAGAGCATGCACCTCGGGGGGGGGATATGACTAGTCATCTCTCTCTGAATCCTCCTCTGAGGAGCTATCTGTAACCAGCAACAAATCTGCATCAACAGGTAGCACTGACTGCTCAAAAGACCTTGTTTTCACTCCAGATTTTCCCATGATCGACTCAAATGGCGGATGCACAGGAAGAGTAGATGAATGTATAAACATTGTTGACAAATGGAATACATTATGGAAAAAATATGGCACGATACAATTCACATATACGATGACTAGCTAAATAGGATGGCATTGCATGATTCACGTATATGATGCCTGGCTAAAGAAGATGGCACTGCATAATTCCCATATACTCCCTCTATTCCTAAATATTTGTCTTTTTAGAGATTTCAAATGGACTACCACATACGGATGTATATAGACACATTTTACAGTGTAGATTCACTCATTTTGTTCCGTATGTAGTCACTTGTTGAAATCTCTAAAAAGACAAATATTTAGGAATGGTGGGAGTATGATATAGAAACAAAACAGGTGGCATTCACACAAAGCAAATCTAAACTAAGCTGATGACATATAAGATGTATAATATAAGCAATGCAAGGTGCCATATGCATGATATGACTAACATCAGCATGCCAGGTTAGAGCAAACACCTCAGGTGGTAAACAGGCGTGGTCGGCTCCTTCTGAATCTCCATCTGAACAGTTATCTTCCTCTGGAATACAATCTTGAAATGCAGGAGGGGGCGGGCACTTCGCCCACCATGGGGCGGCGTCTGCATGACATTATATTCGCATGCAACAGTCTTCTCTTATTCTCTACATGTTCAGTATGATTGTGTACAATATCTGACATGCATAATAAAAAAATAGTTAGATTTTGTAAGGCCTAAGGGGTGCATGCAAAAATCAAGACTGATGATAGCAAATGAGTGGATGGATCCAAAACTAATGATAGCAGGTAGATTATAGCTTCAGTTTAAAAAGGTAGACAATGGATCATCTATTGTTTGTTGCCCACCCAACATGAACCACATAGAAGACCCAGATGAACCAGATAGTAGACACATACTATTCGTTGCTGGCTCGATATGAGACCCATGGGCAATTCAAAACTCAAGATTGAACGATAAAGTAGCAGGTAATAATAACCGATGTATAACATAAGCAAACATGAAAGACTGCGACCTCTCTTCCGGAACTGTGTAGTCCTCAGGTTCATATGCTCAAGTCAATGATGGTAATGCAGTTGGCATGGCTGCCGGCAACAGGGAAGATGATCTGAGGCGGCGAAAGGAAGTCTGCAGGGGTGATCTCTGCTGCAGTGAATGCTTCTGTCGATGGTGCACCTCAGGTGGGGTGGATGACGGCACGGCAGGAGAAGGACATAACACACAGTTTTATTTGACGCCTATCTGAAAATGAAGTAAATTTGTAAGGGCTCCTTAGAATTGGAGGATTCTATAAATGCAGGGACAGGAAAAACACAGGAATAGGATAGGAATGCACGTGCAAAACAGAGCATTTGGAAACATAGGATTTCAGTCAACCTGGGTGTTTGGCTCACATGAACTAGAAGAACAGAGGAATGGAGAAACAAAGTGATGCGACGAGTGTACAACCTCTTTGGCATAGCCTTGTGGACCTCAGCATCATTGGGTTGGACGTGGAGGATGGTGATGATGCTGGTGTGACTGTCAGAGACGGGGAAGAAGATCCGAGGCCTCTGGAAACGGCGCCGAGGGTACTGCTCCGCTGTGATAGACGGTTCCGTCGTTGGAGCAGCTCCTCTAAGGTGTACGCCGACGAGGCTGAAGCATGACAAGACAGACAACGTTAATCTGAAGTGGGACCCTAATATCATCTACAATAGATGATGTAAAATACATCACCAAAAAGTGCTAGATGTAAAACGCATCAGCCGCGCCACGGCTGCTCTGACAGATGCTATATGTACTGTTCACTCTGAACTTAACTGAAGAAAATGAACTTCATAGTCGAAACTGAATTTTACTGTCGAAACTGATTGAACTAGTAACAGAGCATTGCAATAGATGTTTAGGGCGTTCGAGCACTAGTAGCAGAGAAGCAGTGATCTAAATCAGCAGACGCTCGAGCAGGGAATGCACTAGCAGAGAGCAAGTCATGCAGTAGCACCACGAGCGAGTGCTAAAGCAGCAACTCCTGTAGCTGCCAGAGGTCGTGTAGCAGCAGCAGCAGCGCAAGCGAGAGCAAGAGCAGAGCAGCAGCATGAACGAAAGCAGGAGCAGTGCAGCAGCGCGACCGACAACAAGAACAGAGCCGCAGTGCGAGTGAGAGCCGGAGCAGCTGCAGCTAGTGCCGTTGTGGAAGTCGCCACCGAGGAAGCAACGACATGGGGGAGAGACACTGTGGATGATGTGGCCGGCGACGGCGCCGTCAATGGAGACACACCATGTCTGCTCGATATTGAGCACTGGCAGCCCCGTGAGATCGAATAAAAGATAAAATGCAGCGGTGAGTGCAGAACCTCCTTGGTGGCACCGAGTTGGCCTCGGCTTCATCGGAGGAATTAGTGAGGGTGTTGTGGTTCCGGTGGGGCAGGTCAAGACGGCGCTGTGGGGATTGAGGTGGCGCGATACACGAGGAAAACGTCGGGGCAGCTCCTTGGAGGTGGAGGTCGGGGCGGCTGATCCGGCGGGACGACGAGATCGACAACGAATCCTCATCCGGTGCGGTGGATGAGGGACGGCGAGCTGTTCCAGTGGACGAGTAGTCGGGGAAGAGTCTTCGGCTGGGCGGCGGTCGAGAGGCCGACGAAGGAGCGTGGGGTTTCGCGGGTTTTGGCGGCCTCGGTGTACGAATGGGGGGCGAAGGGGGAGGGGTGAGCCAAGCTTAGGGACGCGCTTGTCCGAAATGTAGGGTAAGTTACCAGCGTACCCCCACCGGTTTTGACACCGCGACGTGGAACTTCATTTCCGGTTGAGGGGTAGAAGGGGGATTTCGCATGTCTGGGCTGCGGGAGCGATTTCAGATGAGGAGGGAGTTCTCGCGCGCGTCCAAATTTCGGGATAACAAGGCGCGGCGCGGGTTGAAGAAGCGGGAGTTTCAAAGCAGGTGAGACAAAAGATACTCAAGATTGAAAATTTCGGGATAACAAGGTGCGGATTCCTTGTTCGGCAGAACAAACTTAACGTGTAAAAAAACAATTCATACAAGACACAAAAGAGTCATGTCCCCTTTTAGTATATTGCTATAGATGCCATAGAAAAAACTACAAGAAAAATGTAAAAAAAATCGGGAGAACAAGATTACCCTGCACACTACCAAATCGATTCGCACTTCCCTCAACAACAACAAAAAACAAATCAATTCCCACCAAAGAAAGAGTAATGTCCCTTTTTATATGATTACAGATGCCATGATCTCAAATTTCAATTTTTGAATCCATGTTATGTTGAATTCGAATATATCGTTAGGTGACCTTGCGGTTTATAATTGATGTAGTCATACATTTTGATCTTCCATCATATATGAACATTTTACTCCACCATGTGAACATATATATTGTCGTCTACCATATGGACTAAATTTGAATCAATTTTCCTTACTTGAATACGATTGTTGTCAAGTTATACAATAATTTAAATATTATCTTGATAACAAAAAACATACATATAGCAGTAATCATATTTCACTATGAACTACATGTACCATATGCTCTCCAATTCAAATATTTGTATCCATTTTATGTTGAATTCAAATCATAGTACATTATTGGTCTAGGTAGTGGGATGTTTGGGATAATCTAAACCCTGTTTTCATACATATAATTTTTGGCTGAATTGGGACAAGTTTTGGTATAAGCCTCTTGCAAAACCGAAGATTCTCTCAACAAGCCTCGTGGTTCCGAGAGGGAACGTGTCACCTTTGTGTGCGAAATGATATACGCTGCCTCCCCCCTAATTTTATTTACAGAGGCAACATAGAACTATATGAGTGCCCTGTTAAATTTTGGAATTATTTCGGGTTCATTTGGCCTTTTTATACATTAATTGAGTTTCTGGACTTTTAATGTGCATAATCTAAATATGAATTGCATGCACATGCTCCGGTGCACCAAAGTGGGTTGAAAAATCACATGTGCGTCCCTGGTTGAATTTCTAGGTCCCATGGAAGAAATGAGAATGAAATTCAAACGTTTGGGCGTCATGACTCGGCCGAGAACATTGAGAAACTTTGATTTTAAATTCATGTAAATCAAACTTGCCTGGAAATCATGAAACTTGGCATGGTGTCATGTCATGGCACTAACATGTTGTGGTAAAAAATTGGGCCAATTTGGAAGCTCATGGTTCTAAGAGGGAACGTGCCACCTTTGAGTGTGAAATGATATACGCTGCCCCCCCTTGAGTTTCTTAACAAAGGCAACATAGAACTACATTAGTGCCCTGTTAAATTTTGGAATTGTTCCAGGTTCGTTTGTCGTTTTTTATACATTAATTGAGTTTCTGGTCATTTAATGTGCATAAGTCAAATTTGAACTACAAGCACATGCTCTCGTGCACCAAAGTTGGTTGAAAAATCACATTTGTGTCCTCGGGTGAATTTCTAGGCCCCATGCAAGAAATGAGAATAAAATTAAAACATCTAGGCATCGTGGCTCGGCCGAGAACATTGAGAAACTTGGTTTTAAAATTCTTGTAAATCCAAAACACGTCTGAAAATCATGAAACTTGGCATGGATGTCATGTCATGGTACTACCATGTTGTGGTAAAAAAATTGGCCGAATAGGAACAGATTTTGGTTTAAGCTTTTGCAAACCGAAGCTTCTCTCAAGAAGGCTTGTGGTTTTGAGAGGGAACGTGCCACCTTTGAGTGCGAAACGATATACATTGGCCCCCTTGAGCTTATTTACAAAGGCAACATAGAACTACATGAGTGCCTATTAAATTTTGGAATTATTCCGGCTTCGTTTGGCCTTATTTACACATTAATTGAGTTTTTGGTCATTTAATGTGCATAATTCAAATTTGAACTACAAGCACATGCTCCCGTGCACCAAAGTTGGTTGAAAAATCACATTTGTGTCCTCGGGTGAATTTCTACTCCCTCCTTCCATCTATATAGGTCCTAATGTGTTTTTCGAGGCTAACTTTGACCAAACGTTAGAGCAATAATATATGACATGCAACTTACACAAAGCATACCTTCAATTTTGTATGTCAAAGGAGCTTCCAATAATATAATTTTCATAGTATACATCTCATGTGCTATTAATCTTGTCAATAGTCAAAGGCTGTCTTGAAAAACACATTAGGCCCTATATAGATGGAAGGAGGGAGTAGGTCCCATGCAAAAAATGAGAATAAAATTCAAACATCTGGGCATCGTGGCTCGGTCGAGAACATTGAGAAACTTGGTTTTAAAATCATGAAACTTGGCATGGTGTCATGTCATGGTAGTACCATGCCGTGGTAAAAAAAATTGGCCGAATAGGAACAAATTTTGGTATAAGCTTCTTGCAAATTGGAGCTTCTCTCAAGAAGGCTCGTGGTTCTAGGAGGGAACGTGTCACCTTTGTGTGCATAATTCAAATTTGAAATACAAGCACATGTTCCAGTGCACCAAAGTTGGTTGAAAAATCACATGTGTGTCCTCGGGTAAATTTCTAGGTTCCATGCAAGAAATGGGAATGAAATTCAAAATTCCAGGCGTCGTGGCTGGGTTGGAAACATTGAGAAGCTTAGTTTTTTAATTCCTGTAAATCCAAAACACGCATGAAAATAATGAAACTTGGCTTGGTGCCATGACATGGCACAAACATGCTGTGGTAAATTTGCAGTTTGCGAAGGCGCACACATTAACAATCAACAAAGTCATTTTGGAACAAGTGTTGTCACGTTACAATCGGAAACACAAGTATTATTGAAACCGTGGGCGTTCTACTTACTAGTACCATTTACGTGCCGCCACGCATCCCCATTTTTTATTAGGTAGGAGGCGCCGTGCATGGTAGCTATTTGAGTACGAGAGGCGTGCGATCAGACCCCTGTGCGTGCTTATCTGGAGGAGAGCCCTTTGACCTCCATCTGTCGTCCACCTCTCTCCCAAGGTCTCCATTAATGGCGCCCGAGCCTGTGTTTAATGGCGTGGCTATGTCTCACTTGACTGAGATTTAAGAGAGAAAAAAGAAAATCTGAAAGCATGGATCTTGATGTAAGATCCGATGGACCTATATAGCATCTACTACGACTTATAGCAAGACTGATGAATATATAAGGACGATTAATTTTTTTGATCAAAGAAGGGCTTGCCACTTTCGATTTTCATTACTGAAAACCACCACAATTCACAAGAAGTTCAGCACAACTCCAGCCTAACACGAAGGACTAAAAGCTACCAGATTGAAATCGCAACATCCCAAGAGGCCAACAAAGGCCAAACATCCGCGCTAGAACCCAACATTTCACAACCGACGACACAATCCACATCCAAAACCAATTATTACATCAAAAGAAACCAGGAAACTAGTCTCCGCGGCGAGCGGCGATGAGCTCTTTCGTGTCCTCAAAATGCTGCTTGAGAACATCCACGGATTCCTCCACCAGCCTTTGGCGCTCGTTGCGGAGCATGTAATTCTCGTCCATAAGTTTCCTCAACAAGGCACAGGTCTCCTCCTGCAAGTCTGCACTTCGGACGATCTTCTCCCTCAGCGGGCCGCGCTCGGCCCGGAGCCTCTCATTGCCCTCCCTTAGTTGCCGGATGACGCTGGTAGCCTGTTCAAATGAGGCTATCATGTCATCCTGCAACCTCACCGAGCCGGAGATGTGATCCATCTGGCTATGGACGACCGCATGCATGCGCCTGTAACAGTCGTCGCCTGCCCGCGAGAAATTTTCCCAGGCCGCCGCGGCGCGGCGGGACATCTCTGCTGCATTCATGGCACGTCGGTACATCTCTGCTGCTTCCGCGGCGCGGCCAGACCAGTCTGCTGCATCGACGGCGCAGCGGGACCTCCGTGCTGCTTCAGCGGCGCGGCGGGACCTCTGTGCTGCTACTTCCGCGCGGTGGGACATGTCGGCTGCTCTCGCAGCGAGGCGGGACATCTCTCGTGCTTCCGCTTCCATGCTCGCCTCTCCCTGGTGGCAATCTCTCGACCCAGAACTCACGCTGGCCATGGCAGACGCAAGGGAAGGATGTTGAATGACTTGTTTGTTTTTGTGGATGAGGAGTTGAGGAGGAATGTGCAGTCATCTTGGCATACTAGTATTTATAACCGAGTACTAATACACTCCTAAGTGGGAAACCGTTTAGGTTGTGATCGGTGTGAACAGGTTTGCAATTCAATATAGCGTGGAGTAATTTGGAATGTGACGAGACGCAAGCTCAAAATTTATTGACGGTTCTAGTTTCGAAGTGCGCCACTATTCCCGGATGGAGCACTTCTTTTTCTACTCCCTCCTTTCCGGTTTTATAGGGGTTATCTCAAAATTTTAGTTTTTCCATTTTATAAGGCTCAATTTGGTTGTCCCCAACACATGTTTAGATTCCAAGGTGCATTAAATCATTGCATGAAATTATTAAGAGAAAATTGACCAATGCATGTACTTTATGGATGCATGCATTGCAATTAATGCATTAAACCTATCTCTTGGGACTTCTCGCACGCACCATCGTGCCACCCACAAAAACTTGTACTCTGAGTTTAGTAGTACGTTATACAGGAAGAGAAGAGGTGCACGCACGCACTCGTCCTCTCACACACGCGTCTGTTTTTTCTCGAAAAGGAGGATGATGACCCCCGGCCTCTGCATCTGGGAGTGACACACGCAAATTATTGAAATATATCAAGTGCAGTGCTTTGATGTGTCCCGTCAACTCGTACATCAACAAGAAGTTTGATTATCCTCTCCCTCGCGGACTTAACTGCACCTGCCTTTGGCTGTATGACAGGTTGGCCACAAACCTGCAGGGCCCATCTGTCATACACACAAAGGCAGGAGCGTCCCTCCCTTGCCCATGAGCGTGGTGGCTGGCAAGACTAGGAGAAGCTTTCGCTACACGCTCTCCCTCCCGCACGCGATGGAACGGCAGCAGTTCAATCGGTGTCAGATGGCCAGAAGTGTACTGTAGTACTCCTCTAGTGCAGTAGTATTCCATCATTGTTTGACTTCCCAAAGAGGCGAAGAGCCAAGCGCAGCCCGGACGCTCATGTGGCAGTTTCATGTGTATAGTAGTCTAGGATAGCATGTACCGTGCCTGTAAGATTAAAATCGTTGGGGTCGGCTCCATGCTATGTGGCCGTCTTGAAGTTTTTTTTAAAAATTAAAATAGTCTTCTAGCCCTACCCAAAAACTGTCGCGCGTACTGCCCGGGAAAATCCCCGCCCTCAACTTTTAACTACGCGAAAATAGTTAGAGCTTGTTCGTTCTATATAAATACAGTACTTATTGTATGTTTATTCACCTGTGGGGTTGTTCAATGAATAGAGGGGCGGGGAGCACAAGTGAACAATACTGTAGTACTACTAGTAGTAAGTAGGAGTCGTACAGTAGTCACCTTAAATAGAGAGTTTCTTTTCTTTAATGCCACGTACACAAATTGAAACGCTTGTTGTGGAGAGAAAAAAAGATAATCACTCCACTATATATGGACGCAGGGGCCTAAGCGCTTGCTTTACTAGGGTTGCTCTCTTCATTCTCTCATCCTCTCCAGATATAAACAAGACAGCGGTAGCGACATTTTCTCTCTGCTCACCGCTGGTCACAGATCTGGCCGGATCCCTTCGGCCGGTGTGTGTAGAGGACTAAAAGGTGCATCATTCACGTGGTCATCGCCACCGAGGGAGGAAACCCACAGCTGCCGGAGGGGCCCGATCCTCTGCCCGTGCTGTTCTCTCCGACACATGGCCGGCTCGGGAGGTCCTCCGAACCTTCTTCCTCCCTGCCATATTGTCCGCAGATCTGACCTGCCACCGCCGACATCCCGGCGACCCTCAGGTATAAGTTCTTCGAAAGCAGCCTTGCTCTACTGCCTCAGCTCCCCACGTGTGTGCATGTGCATCTTTTTCTACTCCCATCAGCTCTTCCAAAGCCACCTAAATTTTTAGTATTATTGGAGGTAAAGCTACTTCATGCATTCGAATCTAGGGCTTTGTTCAAACAACGAAGAAAGGGGGGAAAGTTGTAGCATGAATCTAGGACTTGATTCAAAGTGGAAATAATATGGTGAAAGTAGTAGAGACCGGATACCCAACCGGTCTCTTGGTTGAAAAGGGAAATAATGGGAAAACGCGGTACAAACTGGATAAGGAACAGATCTATTATTGGTTGAAAAAAGGATAGAAAGTGGCGGCTGGTGGATAAGTCAACAGAGTATATCCAGGATTAGATTTGCTGCCATCACATAGTAAAAGGTCTCCAGGATTAGATTTGCTGCCCTCACATAGTAAAAGGTCTCAGGATTATATTTGCTGCCATCACATAGTAAAAGGTCTCCAGGATTAGATTTGCTTCCCTCACATAGTAAAAGGTCTCCAGGATTATATTTGCTGCCCTCACATAGTAAAAGGTCTCCAAGATTAGATTTGCTGCCCTCACATAGTACAATGGCACTCCTGCTGTTTTCCCTAGTATGATAAGTAAGTTGCTCCTTTACGCTGCTGAGTGTCCTGGTGTCCCCACGGTCCCATGCCCTTAAACCAACTCTTTAGCTGCTGTTGATTTACTGTGTCTGGTAAACAAGCAATGCCACCATTAAAGTAATCCCATATTTGAGGAATCTCATTGTTGATCGTAATGCTTCTGGTAACATGAAGCATTGCTGAAGTTTTAAAATTTCTACTGTCCTTGCGTGATTGCCATGAACATAATTAAGATGCTTCTTTTCATTTTGTATATGTTTCGTATATTCTTATTGACCAGCAATTGTTTACTTTCTATCTTTTTTGCAGATAGGGATATCCATTTGACCTTGTTGCTATTGTGACCTTTTGGTGAACTGCACAAAACACTTTTTTTGGAATGAGTGTCTTGTGCAGTTCAACTAAAATGTCACGTGGGCAACATCTCTCAATTTTGGTGGAACTGCACAAAATGGTGATTGGAGTTTCCAAAATCTCCGTCAAGTTCTGCTGGTAATCTCGTGCAACATTTTATTAGGCTTTGCAAGATGGAGCCGTCACTGTCACCACAATGGCACTTTATTTTAGTGGAACTGCACAAAAGGATAAGAAAATTATAGTTGCACCTTACATGAGCCGGACAGCCAACCTTAATGTTCCTCAATTTTAGTGAAACTACTAAAGAAGAACCTGCCAGCTCACAAGAGCAAGTACTTCTTGCTAGCTGAATGATGCAATCTTTGCTTCATTTCAGGTGAACTGCAGAAAAAGGCGCATGAATTGAATCATGGAACTCCAGGCAGACCTCATCCAAGTAGAGCTGGAGGTTGAGTTCAAGGAGGCCGCTATTAAAGCAAAATCATGCTCTCCTGTCTCCTTGTTTGTGCTGTGCAAACATGTTGTGCAAACAGGAATACTCAACTACAGATGTTGTGACGGTTAAGAGCATTCACCAAGTTCTTCGATTGTATGACATGGCTAGCCAAGATGGATTTAATCCCGATATTCACTTTATCAAAAGGCTCTAATGGGTTGGTTCTGAATCTTGCAAGCTGGGAATCAGTGATATGTGTAGGCATCTTTGTTGTACTTATTATTTGGATCTTATTTGTTGGTTCTGAATCTTGCAAGCTGGTAATCAATGAGATGTGTAGGCATCTTTGTTGTACTTATTATTTGGATCTTATTTGTTGGTTCTGAATCTTGCAAGCTGGGAAACACGGCATGATGATGCAAAGGACAACAACCATAACAAACAGTTCAAACTTGGTAGTATTATCTTTGTGAAAGTGCGACAAATGTGCTGATTGTGTGCGTCCTGAGAATAATAATTCTAATTGTTGTGCATGTTGATCCTGTGGCACTGATAGAACGAGTGAATGCATTGATTATTTTAAGTACAAAGTTCTATTAAAGCTAATTAAATTTAAGTAAAGTGACCACTAACTCCTGTTATTACAGTACCAATACAGACCCGCTCGTGAACCAACGTGTGGCCGAGGGTGCATCTTCTGCCGGGCATGCAACGGACGAGGAAGGGGTAGTAACTGTTGTCGCCTGTACACACTCAGCTTACTGTTGAATCCAGTTCCCCAAGAGCTGAAAAACGAACTGCTGCCGCCGCCTACACACTCGTTCACTCAAAGAGACTCCAATGGCGATCCGAGGGGTGAGCCTGCTGGATATGGACTTCAGCAAGGAGTTCCCCTTTGAGTTCTCCATTCAGTCCTATGGCTGCACCAAGTTGAATGTAATGTACACCAACGATACGGACTCGGTGAAGCTCTGCCTCGCCTCAGTCCTTGTGGGGACCCCGACTCATAAGTCGTGATCACCGAATGCATGTGTATAGTGATCCTAGAGATCAATGCTCACTGAACACACAGAAGCTGAATAACAAGAGTCTTACATCCATACATACCGTCTTACACAAATTATGACCATTATGGTCAAGTCTTACATTGATAAAGCCTTAAGGGCTGAACAACAAATGAATCCCTTCCTCAACTACTCTTCCAGTTGCTTCTTCAACTCTGCTAACTCTTCCGATCCCATTCTATAGGGCTTCTTATAGATGGGTCCTGCTCCGGGCATGAGCTCGATGATGAACTCAATGTCTCGGTCTGGAGGCATTCCCGGTAGCTCATCAGGAAAGACATCGGGGTATTCGCATACCACCGGCACTTGCTCCAATCCGACTTCAGTCAGACAGTTGACTTGGTTGGCTTGAGCAGAGGAGGGGTTGGAGGCAAATTTAACTTCTACTCCTTGGTCATTGGTCATAGTGACTGGCCGGTTGGCACAGTCTAACAAGCCTTGGTGCTTGATGAGCTAATCCATTCCTAAGATCACATCCAAGCCTTGCGATCTTAATATGATAAGGTCTGCTAGGAAGTCTACCCCATTAATGAAAATCCCGACTCCTTTACATCCTATCTTGGCTCTCATCTCTGCTCCGGGGGTTCGTACCACCATAGGGTTATTCAGGGGTGTAGGGGTCATGCCACTCTTTAATGCAAACTCATGGGTGACAAATGAATGCATGGCTCCAGAATCAAACAAGACAGTTGCAGGTGCTGAGTTAACAAGGAACGTACCCAGCACGACGTTTGGGTCTTCCTGGGCTTCTTATGCAGTGACATGATTCACACGACCCTTGCCGTTGTTGGGCGGGTTGCGGGGAGCTTGGTTCCTTGGTGGCATTCCACGGCCTTGCCCTGGGTTCTGCGCATTGGGGCACGGGGCGTCGGGCTTCTTGTTGGGGCAATACTTGGAGTAGTGTCCTGCCTGACCACATCCGAAGCAAGTGACTTGATTGGGGTTGCTGCTCTTGCTGGCATTGTTATTGGGGTTGTTGAAAGCTGGCCTGGGGTTGGTATACTGTTGAGGCTGATAGTTGGTGCGAGGTGCAGGGGCTCTTGGCTGCTGATAGGTTGGCTTGACCGAGGCTGGCTGCCATAGGCGAGGCCTCTGGTTGCTGGAGCTACCCTTGCTGATCATCTTGCGCTTACGGGTATCGTCCAAAGCACGTCTCTTGTCCTCAAGCATGAGTGCCTTGTTCACCAGATCAGGAAAGGTTGGGCAGTCACACACAACAAGCGAGTACTGCAGAGTCTGGTTAAGGCCTTCCATGAAGCGCTCCCTTTTGGTGGCATCAGTGCTGACATCCTCAGGAGCATACCTTGAGAGAACACTGAACTTCTGCATGTACTCCTTGACAGTGCTACTTCCTTGCTTCAGGGCTCGGAATTCACGCTTCTTGATGGCCATTATTCCGGAAGGAATGTGGGCCTTGCGGAATTCTGCCTTGAAGTCATTCCAAGTGATGTTTCGCTCCGCATGCATGGCCTTGAATCCATCCCACCAAGCTCTGGCAGTTCCCCCGAGACAGTGAGCAGCATATGCCACCTTCTCACAGTCCTCGGTGCGTCCAACTAGTTCCAGCAGATCCTCAATGGTGTGGACCCAGTCGTCTGCATCCAGGGGTTCAGCAGTCTCGATGAAGGTGGGTGGTGCATGCTTCTTGAACTCCACCAACATGGAACGTCCATTGCCGTTTCCCGCCGCTTGGTGATTGACAGCTTGAGCAATCATCTGGAGGGCTGCAGTGTTGGCTTGGCGTTCCTCTTGGAAGGCTTGGAGAAGCTGAGCCATGTCCATGTTTGGAGGTGGTGGCAGTGGTGGAGCTTTTCCATGGGTTTGGTCCTGACTAGCTTTTGCTCCGGCTGAACCTCCGGCTTCTTGCTGCTGGGTAGAGGTACCAGTACGAGTTACAACAGGCATCCTATTGGAGCGGTCAAGGTCTCATGATTGGGAAAGATGGGGAAAGCAATATAGATGGGATGCCTAGTAAGGGGGTTGGTATGACACTAATTGTTTTCATGCAAGGGCCAAAAGGCCAAACACATTCATTAAAATCCAAATGGGTGATGTAGTCGCTTACAAGTTCCCGTAGGAAAGCACGACGTCCATCAAACACATCAAAAGCAAACACAACACTACATGGCTTCATATGAACCATTACAAGGACTCGACTTCGCATAGGGGTACACGACCTATCTTACCATAGGGGTTACTAACGGGCATATCCGGGTTGCGAATTATGCCTAAGTGGTGGAATGCTCGATCGCGTAGTCTGGCTCTTCTGGGTCTTCCTCCTCATCATCGGTGGCCTGACTTCCTTCATTGCTCGAAGGGGTGGGGGAGTGGAGGAGCTCAACACGGCATTGCTTTGCAGGTGGTGTGAAAATCTTGCGGTAATCCCTTGCTCTCATGCGGTACTGATGTGGTGGTTCCCCATCCTTTGGGGGTCTTCCGCCTCGGTATGTGATCGCGGGCTGACCAGGGGGAGCACCTTCCTTCTTGATCCTATCCGTCTTCCCTTGTGTTTGGCGAAGAAGTGCCTTGGTCTCATGAAGTTCCTTTCGGAGCTCCATTGATTCCGAGGCCAAGTGTTGTGCCAAACTATCTGCACAAAGGCTGAAGTAGGTCTGGAATCTGAGTGGAAGTCCTTCTTCTAATGGTGGACCTGGCGCACTGCTCTCATCCTCACCTTCCTTCCGATAAGGCAAAAAGCGGGTTGCCAACTCGTCTGCCATCTCTGGAAGAAGGTCTCGGAGGCGGGTGAGTGCCTTGAGGGTTGCAGTCTCGACGGCAAGAACCAGTGTTGCCATCTGGGGTCCCTCGAAGAACCAGCTTGTTGGAGAGTCATTAGCCTTCACGATCACTTCCAGATGATACTCCGTCTCGGTGTCATTGATCCAATGATCATGGTAGGTGAAATGGGGGCTCGATGAAACTGGCACTTCTTGAGGCTATCCTCGAGAAGCACGGGAAATCCGGTGGTCAGGAAGTCTTCGGGTACAACCACCATCTACAAAGGTTGAATGGGAGAGGTCAATAAGGGAAATATATCTTGGGTTGGGTAAGCTTTAGAAAAGAAGAGAAGTTTAGATGGTCTCAAGCTAACTAATGTCCATGCTAACTAAGGCTTCCTACAGTCAGGATGGCTCTGATACCAGCTCTGTGGGGACCCCGACTCATAAGTCGTGATCACCGAATGCACATGTACAGTGATCCCAGAGATCAATGCTCACTGAACACACAGAAGCTGAATAACAAGAGTCTTACATCCATACATACCGTCTTACACAAATTATGACCATTATGGTCAAGTCTTACATTGATAAAGCCTTAAGGGCTGAACATCAAATGAAACACAAGCAGCGGAAATCTTCGTCGATGAGTAGAGCCCATGCCATCTTCCTTAACCCTACAGGCATTCTGACTGGGAAACGTCCTAGTTCGCATGTTCGTCTCCAAAGGAGTCTTCTTCGAACTCCGGTTCTTCCATGCCTGGCCAATTAAATAACCAGTGGCAAGCCAATGAGTACTTTGAATGTACTCGCAAGCAACCCATGTTTTGGCTCAAGATACAACAATGCATGACATAGGTAAATTTTTGCAGAAAGCTGATTTTGTCATGTTATGACATGTTCAATAACTGGTAAACCATGCATCGCATGGATTCAAGTAACCATGGGGGCTGGTTACAGATATCAACATAAAGGGAGAGGGCTCCAACCCAACTCATTCATGTCAAGTCCTTTGACTTGACCCAAGAAGTACTTCCCCACACACACTGGTTTGTAAACAAGTGGACGTAGCCCAAGAGCGGTTACCCAACTGTCCTTCCCACACACACTGGTTTGTAAACAAGTACACTCTGCACAGGTTGCACACTTTACCCACAAGATCCGGGGAACTTCCGTGTCATCCATGACCCGCGGTACCTCAAGTACCTGGGGTAAGCACCCGATCACTATCTTTCCCTAGACGACACTAACATGGAGTCCACTCGTTGTTCCATATCCTCACGATGTACATCATACGAGACTCACTCGAGATCGGAACATCCGAGAGGGAACACAACAGTGTATCCGGTGCCCTGTGAAAACAGTCATGGCCTCCCTACCTGGCATGACCCTGTCCCGAGAGAGCGCACCAACAACTCTCCCGTCACTAGTAATGCGGGCTCCAAGCTAGTATCGGCCTAGGTAATCAATAATGCCCTTTCCCATACAAGGGTAGAGTGGTTGCGCATGTAAGGTTGGAATAACGGTCACAACTTAAACCAATCCGTTTTGAAAAACAACACACACTTGCCTCGGTACACCACTTCGTCATCAAGTGGTTACCCAACTCATCATCTCCCCCGGGCATAAGTGGCACCCGATGGGGGTTTTCGAAAAGTCTTTTGAAAATACTTTGTCTCCATCACCATGCATATTCCCGTCCCTTTTTCCGTAGCACTACTTTAGCATCCTATCTAATCCCACTGGCATAACCCTCATAAGGAGGTAGGGTCATGCACAATGCAAGTATCAACGAGGAAGTAATAGAGGCAACCCATCAAAGTGGTTACCATCTCATCATGATTCCGATGCAACACTAATAAAGTGCTATATGACATGCATAAAAAGGGTTTCATAGACATGGTCAAAGGGCTGCTTGCCTGGCTCAGCAAAGTCTTCTAGGTCTTCAAAGTCTTCTGGTCCAACTCCTTCGTTGGCAACGCAATCTATCGTCGCAAATAATAACGAGAAAAATAAGGTAATAATAAAACAGAAAAACCAAAGTGCTCAGAAAAATGTCAACTCATTTTTGTTAAATACTAGGTTGAAAACTAAGAAGGGGAAAATTCCTAGTTTTGGTTTTGGAGTAGTAGAATAGAAGAAATGGATTTTTAGAGGGGTTTAAATATATTCAAATTTGAATTTGAATATGAATAATACATAAAAGTTTTTTTTTACATGAGTGAAAAGTATACCATTAAATAGGTGGGATTTTTAGAAAAATATGGGAGTTGGAATTATTTCATTTGGATGAATATTTAATCCAGTGGAATTTTTGGAAAAGTTACAGAAAAAGAAAAGGAAAAAGGCCACTGTGCAACTGGGCCTATTCGGCCACAGTGCAGCAGGCCCAGGGGGAATCCAGCCCGCGCAAGGCTGCCACGTCGAAGGCGTATTTGGGAAATTCACCTCCAGCCGACACAACAACCCGGTACGCACGCGCGTGTTTTAAACCTGACTTGTGGGACCCACACGTCAGGACGTGAGGCTGACGGACGGGCCCCACGGCCATCATTGTCAACCTTGGGTCAGAGAGGGCGGAGATCTCACCGGCGCCGTTGTGGTCGACGGCGAGGCGATCTGAGGGCACTGGCGTGCTCAGGGCGGAGTCGCCGTTCGGGTGGAGGTGGAGGTGGTCGCCAGGGTGCAGGGGTTCGCCGGCGACGAGGAAGCCGGCGGCAGAGCTTCGGGAGATGCTTGCCCTGGTCGATTTCGGCTGCAAAAGAGAGGGGAAACAAAGGGGGAATGGTCAGGGAGGTGTGGCGGGTCCAGATCGAGAGAGAGAAGGGGCGGAGAGAGCCCGTACCCCGAGATCGACGATGACCCGAGGCGGCGGAGCTCGAGCTTGATCTCGAGCTCGGGTGCTCCTGGAGGAGAGTGGAGGGCACAGGGGGCGTATTTGGAGTAGGTAGGAGCGAGTGGTGGTGAGTGAGAGGCTCGGGGAGGCCTTTAAGTAGGCGAGCCACGACTCACCGTAGACCCGTGCGCCGGCGAGGTTGTTGCCGTTGCTGTGGGTCACGGTGGCGCTCGTGGGCGTGTCTGGGGTGCTCGTGGGTTTGTTCCAGAGCAAGGGAAAGAAGAGAGAGAGGGAGCAGGGGGCCAGAGGCACCGTGCGTGTGAGCCCGCTCACTACTGCACTCGGGCGATTGTCGCGCGTGCGAGCTGGGGCGAGAGGAGGGAGAAGGAAGAGGGGGACCAGGGTTTAGCGTGCCGCGGACGCCGAGGCGCATCGTCGGGCGTGCTGGGGAGGCCCGAGGTGGCCGAAGGCGGTTGGAAGGGGGCGGCTACAGTGCGGGAGCGCACTGTAGCGCGCTCCCGAGCGCCCAAATGGCCGGCATGGCCATTTTCTATGCATTGTGGGCACGGCCAAAGGTGTCTGGTGGCTCTAGGGAGGAGTAAAGAAGTAGGAGATGGCCTTGGATGCCCTGGGTGGCCAGTAGGAGAGGAGAGAGGTAGAAGAAGAGGGAGAAATGGGTTGGCCAGAGAGAGAAAGTGGGGTTTTACCCATCCAATAATTGAACTGTGGATTTTCCATTGTTACTAGAGGTGAAAGGGGACTAGGAGGGGTTGTGGTAAAGAGTGGAGCTCATGGAGATTAGTGGAAGAGCCCCAAACAGGGTTTTTAGTTAACATGCAGAAGGTGTTTGATATGGTTTTGGGGTACTTGCACTAATTTAGTTCTTGTGGCACTTGGCAGGGGTGTTTGTCATGACAAAATGACAGGGAAAAAGGAAGATGAGCTCATTTGGAAGAGTTTGCTAATGAAGCTTTGGCAAACCCTAGAAATTAGCAGAAATGAACTTGTGTAGATCTAATTGAGCAACTCACTTCTCCTTGATGCACCACTTGGTGTAGTGGCCTCATTTGGTCATATGAACATGCCCACAAAAGTTGGGGTCAAGGAGAGAAAGTTGGTAGTACAAACTTGTTCAAATTTGGTTCTGTTCAGAGAGGGTTTTGGGGCTTTTTGGTGAACCAAAATGACCTTAATTAACATGAGGCTTTTCATGGTGATAACAATATGCATTTGTGACTTGCTGGATTTTCCTTGGATTTTTATGGAAATATTTCCTATAGAAATATTTCAAATCCTTGAAATGGGCAGAAATGGTTTTGGGAGGTTTTGTCCAATATTTTGATCATGACTATATGTTGAAACTCTTATATATGGGAAATATATGCCCACTGAGTTTCCCTGATTTTTCTCAAATATTTTTAGAACAATAAAATAATTTTTCCTTATTAAAGACCATTTCTGGCCTTAAGAAAAAGCTTTTAAATAAAATAGGAAAATAACTTTTAAAATTATCTTTTTGTGGTTTATGGGAATCCTATATCTAATAGGTTTCAAATATACTCTTTGAAATATTTTTCATACCCCAAATCAGGTACTTGCAGTGCAAACCTCAATCCAGGGGTTTTTGGAAAACTAATTTTTGAAAATACTATTTGGCCAAATTATTTTTGTAAGAAAATACTATATTCCACTATACACATGGCATGATCATTGGGCAGAAGTTTGGGGCAAGGAGATGAAGTACAGAAGGTGGAGTAGTTGACTTTAAAGAGCACTTGAAAAACCACACAGAGAAATCCAACCCCAAAATAAAAGCCAAATAGTGAAAAAGTTTTTGTTGGTCCAAATTTTCATGCTTTATTAATGCAAATGACATGTTACAAAATGCAGGGTGTGACAGTCCTATGGCTGCACCAGGTTCTGGAGCATTCACCCGTTTCATCGGCAACGCCGATTGCACCTTCACTACGGTGGAGAGAAGGAAGAACGCGACGATTCGGCCATCTGGTGCAACAAGCTTGTCGACATCCAGAAGCAATACAAGATCATCAGCAACGGGTAGGAGAAGGACTCCGTGGTTGACCTCGCTGAGACCATCATCGACCCCTGATACGCCAACTTGAAAGAAGACGACGTGAACACGTGGGACGTACCTCTGAATCTAGACTGCATAACCTACGCGGCCAAGGATGCATACGCATGCTACGACATGTACAGGCAGATCTTGGACATGAGGGCGTGTCTACTTCCCATAACCGACGAGTACACGGACAGCCGCAGCGTCATGATCAAGCGTGCCAAGAAGGTCTAGATGTTGTACTTTATCTGTTTATAAGCACCTTTATCATCTGAGCGTTTCATGCATTAGCCTATGTGTCGTAATTATCTATTTTGTCCGAAATATTTCTTTTAAGAACCCATTAACTTGATTTCTTTTTTAGTGGCTATTTGCTTATGTATCTAAACTAGTTCACTTGTCCATAAAAAAAACTAGTTCACTCGGCTGCCGTGCTTTGAATCTCCTTCCTCCCAACATATTCCCCTCCTCAGGTGGACCCAGCAGGTCTCTGAATTTTCTCCCACTTTCTTTTTCCATGTAAACTGAGTTTTCTCCCAGTACTTTCCCCTAGAACCAACTCAACTGTCCCATGTCTAGCCTAAAAAATAATAATACCCCATGTACTATTAACTCATCAAATTAAAATGATATTTTATTTTGTAAGTTGAAAGTTCTTACGAAATAATAATAATAATTGTTTATATATAACTTGGCAAGTTAACTCCTAGTGATTGCGTACATAAGCTTGCAAAGATTTTACTGACGTGCAATCATGTGTTTATGTTTTTATAACATTTCTCCGTCTAGCCCAACATGATATTTTCACCCAGCCCAGCAAGTCCGCGGATTTCGAGAAAAATGCAAATTGGATTTAAACGGGCTGCATAGATGCTACATCATTGTTTCACCCAGCCCACCAAATGGACTAAAAAAACAAATGGACTGACAGCTGGGTCCACGGCCACAACCTAGTTTTTTTGTGATTTGCCAAGTAAGTCGCTTTGTTAGGCCTGTTGGGCTGCAAATCTTTCAAGATGAGGAGAGCTTTCATTCGGCTGGCCGAGAAAATGGCCCATCAGTAATGAGAAATTGGTTGTACATTTTTAAAACACATCAAACCGGCAATTAGTTTCAAATATCTTTTTTTTTCATTTAGAGATTTTAAATTACATTATTTTTTATGTGTGGAGAATTTGTTGGATTTTATATTGATATACATTTATTTTTAAAATCAGTTTGAATGCGAGTCGAAATTTCAAGATTAAAAACAGTTCGGACCGCACTGAAATATGCAAAATTTCGTTTAATTTTTTAACCGTGGCCACAATATGGGCTGTAATGCTAACAAAAAGAATATGGGCTCCAAAAAAACCCTTAAGAATTAGCAAATGGGTTGTATGTTGTTTTCCACAGATTTGGGGCTTTCCTAAAAAAAAGGTTGACGCACAAGCAGTGACTGTTGGATGTCCATCGAACGGCCATCGTGCTTCTTCAATCTCTACTCTTCCTGCTGCAGCCGCTCAAGCAAGCATCGGTGGGAGGACTGCCTGCTCCCTCCTCCCCGCGGCCGGTTGTGCTGCCGCGCAGGCCTCACCGCCCCACCGTACTCTCATCGCTGGCCTAGCCATCCCTCTACTCACCCACACTTGCTGTTATTCTCTGGCTACGGCAGACGAACCAGTAAACCCTCGTACAGTCGTACTCCCCTCCGCGTGGGAAACAACTGCCGAGTCTTCCCTGCCTCCGTGTCGTTCCCTTACTAGGCCTCATCATCGTCCACCGCCCTGGTGCTCTCGGCGCGGCCTGGTCAACATGGTCAATGACCGACATGCATCTGAATCGGACTGTACGTGGAGAGGCCGACAGCTAGGTCCATGGCCGCATGCAAGGAAATGCCTCCTTATTACACGCAAAATAATGATTCCTCCACCTGACATCAAGGACCCACCCGAAGGGCCTCTGTATTTCGCGAAAAAAACGTTACCGCCACTGACAGCTCGGACCCACCAGCTATATCTTCGCATGCAAGGAAGTGCCTCCTTATTACGCACAAAAAAATGAATACTCCCCCTGTTAGCTGGGACCCAGTATAGTGGCAGACTGACTTGTGGGCCTACTAAGTTGACGGGGACGGAGGGCTTTGTCAAGTTAGTCAATATATGCATGATTCTAGCTCCAGTGACCGTACGATGTCCATCCAACGGCCGTAGTGCTTCTTCAACCTCTGGTCTTCTTGCTCCAGCCGCCCAAACCAGCGTCGGTCGTGCCTCGTGCTCCTGCCTCCCATGGCCGTATGCGATGCGGCGGAGGCCTCACCGCCCCCTACTACTCCCACCACTGGCCAGGCCATCCATCTACTCACCCACACCCCCTGTTATTCTGCGGCGACGACAGCCTCACACCGCAGCGAACCAGTGAACCCTCGTACTCCTCTACGCGTGGGCATCCACCGCCGCATCTTCCCCGGCTCCGCGTCGTCCCCTTCCTAGGCCTCGCCGTCGTCCACCGCCCTGGTGCTCTCTGCGCGGCATGGTCAACGTGGTCAAGGAACGGCTTCCATTGGACGTGGAACGTACGTGGAAAGGCTGACAACTGGGTCCACATCCGCAGCAAGGAAGTGCCTCCTTATTACGTGTAAAATAATTATTCCTCCACCTGACAGCGGGGACCCACCGGACGGGCCACCGTATTTCGCGAAAAAACGTTTCCCCCTGACTACTGGGACCCACCAGCTACACCTTCGCACGCAAGGAAGTGCGTCCGGGCAAAAAAACAAAACGATACGCCCCCTGACTGCTGGGACCCACCAGCTACATCTTCGCACGTAAGGAAGTGCCTGACAGTCGGGACCCACTTGGTCGAAGCATACGTAGCATTGTCATTCTAGTCGCGAACGTGTACGTACATATATACTGGTCGATGTAGAGGCGCGCACGTGTCGTAGTAGAGGCGTGCACGTAGCATGTACACGTATGTACGGCGGCCAGGGTGCAAGAAAGAAAATACGGCCACGTACGTACATACGGGAAGGGTCTCGAACGCCTACTCGCGCATACGTACGGCCAGGGCCCGTGTACATGGCTGGGTCGGAACGGAGAAACATCGTCGTCATGTTCATGGGGAGGCAGCATCGTCGTCGTGTTCATGGGGAGGCAACGGAATGCGTCGTGTTCATGGGGAGGCAACGGAATGTGCGTTGTGTTCATCAGGAGGCAACGGAACGCCTGGGAGCCAACCGGCTAGGTCAGAACGGAATGCATGGTCGTGTTCACCGGGAGGGCTTGGACGGAACAGGCGATGGAAACAAGGCCTGAATGGGGTCCTGTTGATCGGGAGGGGTTTGGCGTATCGCAAAACGGAGGAAACGGACCTCCTACGGTCGAAACGGGGGTCCTGTTGAATGGGAGGGGTGTGGCGTACCGCAAAACGAACGAAACGGACCTCCTACGGTCGAAACAGGGGTCATGTTGATCGGGAGGGGTGTGCCGTACCGCAAAACGGACGAAACGGACATCCTACGGTCGAAACAGGGGTCCTGTTCATCGGGAGGGGTGTGGCGTACCGTAAAACGGGACTCCACGGGATACTATTCATCTCCACCGTCGACCTCCTCCAGCCTCCATGGGCTACCGTCGACCTCCTCCAGCCTCCACGGGCTCTTGTTCATCCAGCCTCCACCGCGCGCTACTCCACCGGCTACTGTTCAACCACCCCTCCACCGTCTACTGTTCATCCAGCCCTCCACACCACGGGGTCCTGTTCAACCACCCCTCCACGGGCACCCCTCCACCATCTACTGTTCATCCAGCCCTCCACCACACCACGGGGTCCTGTTCATCCAGAGGCAACGCCACCGCTCACTGTTCATCCAACCCCCCCCGCAACACTCACTGTTCATCCCAAAGGCAGCATCGATCGGCTTCAGTTAGCAGCAGTAGCGAAGGAATCGCTTGATCGGGTTCAGTTAACATCCATCGATCGATCGCTCGGGTTCAGTAACGCGTAGCCTGCAGTGCAATAGCTCGGGTTCAGTTAGAGCCAACGCCTCGCACACACGCGCGTATGTGTACAAGAGAAACGCGCATCGCTCGGCCCCCGACCTCCCACCGTAACCGGGAACTCCCCGAAATTGTCCTCCCCCTCGCTTCTACTATGGTTTTTTTCCGTCATGGATGGCCCAAAGAATGTCATGCAGCTGCGTCTCCGGCCCGCCCAGGACGAAAAGCCCATTTTCTGTCATGATTTTTTGTCATAGAAGTAGGATCCCACCACATCTATGATGATACCGGGTTTTGTCACAATTATCGTCATAGAAGTGTCATATGTATGACAGAAAAAAATTTCGTTCGGCCCAAAATGTCATGGATGTGTCTTTTTTTTGTAGTGTTGGAAAGAATCTCGCCAAGGGTCATCGTGTTCTGGTTCTCATCTGATCTTGTGTATCTATGATCTCTACAAAGATTTGCATGCCACAATGGAGGTGCCTCCTGAGCCTTGGTTCCAATATGGCGTGGGAACCCCTTGGGCTCAAGGGTGGCGCGCTCTGCTTGCGTCAGGCAACTTGCCCCGGCAAGGATCTTGCCGAGGCTGCGGAAGCCCTTGCCGGGGGATTCCACCTCGCCCTCTTGCTCTCTTTGCGTCTTTGGTCTTGGCGTTGTTCTGGTCTTCTTGTGCTTCGGCATCCCTCCTCTGCCCTACTTAGTGTGGCCATGGACGCGGCTTTGACTGCCCGTGCACAAGTAAAGGGGTGCAAAAGGAGAGCCCCTACTTTTGTACACCGACAGGAGCCCCCGGGCCCGGGCCACACATAAGCGAGACGTGTTGTTGGGCTAGGCCCAGAACAGTGCGCGGGCAGGTGGGGCGGATTTTTACCGCAGTAACTTCTTCGTCCTCTGCGCTTCCCCACGACCCGCGTTGAACGCACGACGTGGAGGGTCATGCATGACGTGGGGGCCGTGCGTGGGGAGGATTTCATACGCATGCATCAAGTCGTGGTAAAGAGGCAGCCCGCGCCTTCCCCATAAAAAGGAACAACCGCGGGCGCGCTTCTCATTTTCCCTCTGTGTCTTCTCCAATCTCGGAACCGCCGTCCCTTCCTTCTTCCTCCTCAAGCCCTTGCTCTCGCTCGCCACCGCCGTGTTTTCGCTGCCCTTTCTCCACCACCCTTCGCAGCCGCCATGGCACCCAAAACCATCAAGAGCAAAGGAGTGGCCAGGGACGCCGGGGGCACGGAGCCGCCGGAGAGCGAGTCGGCGGCGCGGCGGATGCAGCTCGCCTAGTTCCCCTCGACGGTCGACGCGGTCCACCTTCGGGACAACTTCAGGCCCCTGTGGGGGTGCAAGACGGGGGGAGAAACGACGGGGCATCCAGCTACGCGAGTCATCCCCGCGGATTGCGCCAAGGCCGCCCTGAATCGGTACCCATTCTTCGTCGACTACTTTTCCTGCGGCCTCTGCCCCCCTTTCTCTGATTTCTTCAATGACATCATGCACACCTACAACTTCCACCTTCTAGATTTCACTCCAAATGCTGTGGCATGCATGGCTCTTTTCGCCCATCTCTGTGAGGGCTTCGCCGGAGTGCTTCCCAGCATGGCACTCTTCCGCCACTACTTTTATCCTCGGATCCAGAAGGGAGGCGCCATCTCCGGTTGTGTCACTTGGATCCCAAGGTCCCTGGAGAAGGGGACGTATCCAGAGGGCTCCCAGAAGGAGAGGTGGGAGGAGTGGCGGATCGGTGGTGTTGGATTGAGGAGGAGGACCCTCAGGAGTTTTTCCAAGTTCGCCAGACGCCGCCGGTTCGCAGAGATGACTGGGGCGACGTCGACGCCTAGGACGGGAGGCTCACGGTCGCCACCACCAGGATCCACCGCCTCGCCACTGCCGGGCTCACCCTGGAGATGATTGGGGCGGATTTCATCTGCCACCGCATCGCTCCTCTGCACAACAAGGGGAGGCCGGCTTGGCTTTTCAACAATGCGGCTGACATCATGTGGCTCCTCCCCAGCCTGAACCACAACTTCACGGTGATGGGGCACGCCCACTTCTGCCAACGGCTCTTCCAGCTCGACGTGAGTCACGATGGTACGGCCGAGAGGGCCGGCAAGGCCGCGAAGGCCGGCAAGGTCGCCAAGGGGCCCTTGTTCGGGTTGCCGGTAGGGGTGGTCCCGCTGAGCAACAACTCTCGCCAAACCAACATCATCGCCGTGATGCTGGACTTCAACGCGCACGGCCTTGACCCAAATTGGGCCGAGCCGGAGGACGATCAGGTGCAGGAGTTCTTCGACACCTTGGTGAAGAAGTATGTCCGCGAGGAGCTACGGCTCATCCAGGACACCACCCAGGTGGAGATGGACTGCTTCACCGCCAGGGCGGCAGAGGCGGAGCTTGCCAAGTTGGCCGGCAGCGCTGGCGGCGTGGAGGACGAGGCCGCGACGGCCGCGAAGGAGAAGGAGCTTGCCCAGTGGGCGGAATCCGCTGGGGAGGCCAGCAGTGCCGACACTAGGGCCCCTCTCATCGAAGATGACGTCGATGAGCCGTCCGAGGAGGAGGCCGAGGCTGTCGAGCCCCTAGCCACAGGGGGAGGGCGTGTCCTGCGCGGGCCGTCTCCAGAGAGTCGGTCCGCCCCGGCAGGACCGCACAACCGTAACAACCTCCGGAGGTGTACATGCGTTAGACGGGGCCGCGGCGGCGGGGAAGGCGGTGAAGGTTGCGGTGGAGAAGAAGAAAGCAGCTGTCCCTTCTTTGTCCAAGTGTCCCCCAACTCCACCTGCTTCCCCTCCTCCCGCAGGTGACGACACAGAGGTCTTCTTTGACCTCGGGTCTCTTAGCCCGAGGAGGAAGAGGAAGTCCGCGGAAGAAGAGGCGGAGGATGAGTAAGTGTCTCGTCTTTTGTCATCTCCGTCCCCTCGGACTGTGCCACTTTTCTTGACTTGTCTTCATATTCGCAGGGATAGGGAGACGCTGGCCCAGAGGGTGGCGAAGAGGGCCAAGGCCTCGGCGGGCGGCCAGCCCCTGGCGGGAACCTCGAGTATGCCGCTAGTGGTGGTGGAGAGCATCCCGGAGAGCAGCCCCCGGCACAACGCCCAGCGTGCGTCCCTCACTCGCTCCCCATTGACGTGTGCTGGAGCAGGATTTCTTGGTGCTGACCTTGCAGTGGTTTGAAGCAGGAGAACGGCAGCAGGAGGAGCCATTGAGGGCCACCCCCAACACGCCGCCCCCATCGACCACGCCACCCCGAGGGGGGTCCCCGGCAAGGGCGCCAAGCACCGAGCCCATGCGCACGGAGGAGGAGGTGAACCCGGGCGCCGGTGGCTCCGTCCCGGCACCAAATGTTGGTGGGGAGGGGGCCACTTCGTCCCAGCTTGGCACAAGTGAGTTGTTTGCCTCCTGTTCCCGCTTGTTTTTCTTCTTTCAAATTTTGATCATGGCTTCACCTCATCCTCCTTCTCGGTACCCAGATCCTTCCTCGGCGGACCGTGAGGACGTGGACACCGTCATCGGAGATGTCGCCAGAGAGGCTGCGGCCGAGGTTGGCGAGATCGCCGTTGAGGAGGCTGCCAAGGACGTTGCTGAGGACACCACTGAGAGGCCTGCCGGGAAGCCTAAGGAGACCGGAAAGGGGCTTGCCGGGGAGGCCAGCAAGGCCGCTGCCGAGGAGGGGGTGGTCGACGACCAGCCTTCCTCCTCCGCTGCTTCTGGCTCGGGCAAATATCTGAAGGTGGGTGATGACTTGTTCGTCCACCTCCCATGTACGGCGAGCACCAGGGCGCCCACTGAGGGGGAGGTGTTCGACGACGAGGTGCTTGGCACCGTCGGGCTTGAGGTCGTCGACGGACCGAGCGGCGGCGGCGGTTCCCAGGAAGAGCGGCTACTCCAGAGCATGAGCGTCAGCTTCCACAAGCTTCAGGTGCTTCACCATGCCTGCCTGGACAAGGCTAAGTCCAGGATGGCAGCGGTGGACAAGGCAGAGGCGGACCTCGAAGGGTGTGTCACCGAGGCGCATGCTTGGTTCCGCCGGGCCTATGAGGAATTCAAGGCCGCCCAGGACCAGCTGGCCGAGCACAAGTTGGAGCTTGTCATGAAGTAGGCCGACATCAAGAAGGCCCGGGAGACGACGAGTCAACATGCCGCCAAGGAGGAGGCCGCTCGGCTCCAACGCCAGGCCGAGCTAAACTCCTAGGAGGAGGACCTTGCCGCTCACGAGGAGAAGCTCACCGCGACACTCCGCAGCAAGGATGAGGAGGTCCAGGAGCTCGTCGTGCAGCGGACCCGGGAACTGGAGCAAAGGCACGAGGAGGCCCTCAATGCTCAGGCCCAGGCCCATGCCGGCAAGGTGAACGAGCTAGAGGCAGAGCGTGACGGGCTGAAGAGGCTGGTCCAGGAGCTGACGGGGGAGAGGGATGTGGCCAAGGGTGCTTTGGCTGACGCGCATGCCGTAGTCCTCGAGAAGGCCGAGCTACTCTCTACGGCCAACGAGTCCATCAAGGACCTGAAGCTGAAGCTAGAGGGTCTTGAAGGGACGCTCTCGGAGGTCAGGGCCTAGGAGGAGACCCTGACCAAGAATCTGGAGGAGGAGAGGCAGTTGCGGAAGAACGACGCCGCCAGCCACGCAGAATTTGAGGCGGGCGAGAAGCTCTGGGTCAGCTGCCTCACCGAGGTCGCCAGCAGGCTCACCATGCAGCTGGCTACCATGGGGATGTCCAATGTGAGGTACGTCCCAGAGCCGAACGTGAGTCCTAATGCCAGGGTAGCTCTGTTCTTCGAGGGTGTTCTTGGGGCCCTGGAGCGGCTTCGCTCCAACTAGGCGGCCTCTCTGGCCGAAGAGGCCCGGAGGCTTTGCCGGGGTGCCATGACCAAGGTCCTCACCAAGATGGCGTACTAGCACCCTGACCTCGACTTAGAAGCTTTGCTGGATAGCTTGCCGGACGACGTCGACCCTGTGCTGGTCGAGGACCGCATCGAGCCCGTCATCAGCCGCATCGACGGAGTTTGGAGGGTACAAGGCCAGCGCTGGGACTAGGCACCCTGTTTCTTATCGCTGCTGCAGGTTCATGACCAAGACAATTTTTATCTTTAGTTATAACCGCGGCAACAAATGATGTAATATAACTCTACAGTACTTTTGAAACGATGCATGTTATTTTCCCGTTTGATCCCCCTTTGTATGTCCACCCTATGTTAATCGGGTAGGTTTGCTGGTGCGGAAACCTAGGCAGCGCCCTGAGGACGGATCCTCAATGGCCTGCCGGGTATGCTTGCTGCCGGGCAAACCACCTCACTGCTCTTGACGCGGCTGCTCGAGCTGTCGAGCGGACTCGAGACAGAACGGGAGTGTTGCCAATCGCAGAAGGTCACCCTGCCGTTCTCGACGCAACCGCTAGTACTGTTGAGCGGACTTGAAATAGAACGAGGGCGTTGCCAATAGTGGTAGGGCCCCATTCCATGCAGGTTTTCCATACACAGGGCAAGATCGTCGAGGATGATAAACATATATATATATAAAGAGGAATTACTCAAAGTTTCGCATGGCTTAGCTTTTCTGCCGTTGCGTGAGCATTCGCCGCGTCCACTGAGGACGCCATTTGTTCGGTCGTCTTCTTTCTTGAAGCGGTGACCATGATGAAGCCGTTGCCTCAACCAGACTGGATTCTCACAACTGCGCACCCCCTACCTGGCACGCCAGAGATGTCTGTGAGAAACGACACCTATGGGGCACTGGGATCCCTTCTATGGTTGGCGGGCGCGGGGTTGTGCAAAGAGCGGGTCTGGTGGTCAGCACACGAATCGTTTAACCAGGTTCGGGCCGCGGAGACACGTAAAACCCTAGTCCTGCTTTGATGTGTATTTAGGTGTTCTTGTGTTCTTAAACTAGCTGCAGTGGCTTTCTAGTCCAAAAGATCCGAATCCCCCTCCAGTACGCCTCAGGCCTCCTTTTATAGACAAAAGGGGTTGCCACAGTGGCACACAGGAGGTGGAAAGGTATACAGGGGCTGAGACTGTCCCCTGGCATCATCGGACAAACACATTTAATGTGCTGCTGATGTGCCCCTCTTGCTTTATTGGGGACGACAAAGAAGCTCATCCCAGCTGTCGTCGCCTCGCCTGGCTCTGACGCGCGTCCAACCTGACGAGGCGTTGTAGCGCCACGTTGGTCGGCTGCTAGGCTGGCGCGGTGGTGGAGCCTTCACGAAGATCTGCATGCCACCACGCAGGTGCTTGCTGAGTTGGTGTAGAGGTCGTGCGCTGCCACGCAGATGCCTGCCCAGCTGGTCGAGCTGGCAGCTGTATGGGAGCGGCGGTGGAGGCTTTGGCAGACGCGGGCCTGGCTGCGGCCCTGCAGGTGTCCTCAGCAAGGGTCTGGCCGAGGATCTGGCAAGGGTCTCGCTGCGACACCGCGGTCGCACCCGGCAAGGATCTTGCCGGAGGTCTCGTGGATTTCCTTGGCAAGGATCTCGCCAAGGGTCGTCGTCTTCTGGTTCTCATCTGATCTTGTGTATCTATGATCTCTACAAATATCTGCATGCCACCACGGAGGTGCTCCCGAGCCTTGGTTCCAATATGGCGTGGGAACCCCTTGGCTCAAGGGTGGCGCACTCTGTTGGCGTCAGGCAAGTTGCCCCGACAAGGATCTTGCCGAGGCTGCGGAAGCCACCCCGGCAAGGGTCTTGTCGGGGGAGTCCACCTCGCCCTCTTGCTCTCTTTGCATCTCTGGTCTTGGCGTTGTTCTGGTCGTCTTGTGCTCCGGCATCCCTCCTCTGCCCTACTTAGTGTGGCCATGGGCATGGCTCTGACGTCCCGTGCACAAGTAAAGGGGTGCAAAAGGAGAGCCCCTACTTTTGTACACCGACAGATGGACATGGTGGGATAGACAAGGTTGCCTCTTCGTGGACCCTTCGTGGGTGGAGCCCTCCGTGTACTCGCGGAACTTTTACCCTTCGTGGGTTGAAGTCACCATCAACGTGGATGTACGATAGCACCACATATCGGAACCACACCAAAAATCTCCGTGGCTCAAATTGAGTTTGCACACTAAAATCCCTTCCCTTTACATTCTTTCAAAGTTGCATGCTTTACTTTCCTCTGCCCATATACTCTTGTCATGCTTGCTTGATATGTATTGTGAATGGTTAAACATGTGCTAAACTCCACCTCAACTTGAAGAAATTAAAAACTACCACGTTTCTTTGCTAAGAGTCCATTCACCCCCCTCTTGGCACCTCTTCTCGATCCCTTTCAATTGGTATCAGAGCTTTGGTCTCCATTGCTTTGGTTTAATCACCGTTGGAAGAAGATGGATGAGTCTACGTTGGGGAGTCTTAGATGTAGAGTGCCTATTCTTGATGGAGAGTACTTTCATGAGTGGAAAATTGAGATGCTTGAGATTTTCATTGAATATCATTTGAACAAGTACATTACTAGCCCTTGTGCACCTCATGTTGATCCTTTGCATCCTACCCTTGATGAGTCTATTGACATGATCCATAATCTTAGAACTGTCAGTTTAATCACTAGAGGTTTGCCTAGAAACTTGCCTGCTAGCTTGCCTGCTCTTGATTGTGCCTACACCATATGGAGATTCCTTGAGGAACGATTTCCAAACTATTCCTTGAAAAACTTAGATGAGATTCTTCATAAGTCTATTGCCTTAACTAAGATGAGTTCCAATGATCCCAAATTTGGTGATTTTCTATTTGAGCTTACTAATCTTAGGAGTGCCAAAGGAGATGTTGGAATTATTAGCAATATCATTTCTGAAGTCATTATAATTCCTAGAGATGAACTTTGTTACGGTCATACTTCTAATGAATCACTCTATCTAGGAATTGATCCACCACATGACGATGTTGAACATGGATACTATGATGAGGATGATGATAGTGACTATGATCTTGATGATGCAATGAGACACTTTGGTCTTATGGCAAATCTTCGCGGCTATATGGCTGGAGGAAAGGAATGGGTCCTTGATAGTGGATGTACTGTCACATGACCGGAGACAAGGATATGTTTTGTGAGCTTGCTGAAAACGGCGACCCTTGGAAGTACGTCACTTTTGGTGATAACTCAAATGGTAAGGTGGTTGGCCTTGGTAAGGTGGCCATCTCATATGATAGCTCTATACAAAATGTTATGCTCGTTGAATCTCTTGGCTACAATTTACTTTCCGTATCTAGACTTGCTGACTTTGGTTTCAATGTCCTATTTACTGAAGTAGATTGCCAAGTGTTTCGTAGAGATAATCATAAAATGGTCTTTACTGGTACACGTAGAGGTGATCTATATATTGTTGATTTCACTAGAAAGGCTCGACCTAGAACTTGCTTTATTGCTAAATCTTTGAAAGGTTGTTCTGGCATAGAAGGTTAGGTCATGTGGGCATGCGAAATCTTGATAAGCTTATTAAAGGTGATCATATCCTTGGAGTAAAAGATGTTATATTTGACAAGGATAGACTTTGTAGTGCTTGTTAAGCAGGAAAAAAAGTTGGAGGAAGCCACCCCGTGAAGAACATCATGACCATGAGAAGACCGCTCGAGCTACTACATATGGATCTCTTTGGTCCCAATGCCTACAAGAGTCTCGGTGGTAACTCATTTGGTCTAGTTATAGTTGATGATTTTTCAAGATTTACGTGGGTGTTCTTTCTTGATGATAAATCACAGGTCCAAAAGATCTTCAAAAACTTCGCTAGGAAGACGCAAAATCAATTTGAAGTGAAGATCAAGAAGGTTCGGAGCGACAATGGAACGGAGTTCAAGAACGCAAATGTGGATACCTTTCTTGACGAAGAAGGGATTTCACATGAGTTATCCACTACGTACATGTGTCAACAAAATGGAGTTGTTGAGAGGAAGAACCGAACTCTTATTGAGATGGCAAGGACGATTCTTGATGAGTACAAGACTCCAAAACACTTTTGGGCGGAAGCGGTTGAGACAACTTGTCATGCAACAAATCGCTTGTATCTTCACAAGCTAGTTGGCAAGACGGCATACGAGCTCCTCACCGGTAACAAACCCCAGGTTGGATACTTTCAAGTATTCGGCTCAAAGTGCTACATTCTTGATAAGCATCGTCGTTCTAAATTTGCTCCTAAATCTCATGAAGGTTTCCTACTTGGTTATGGCCCAAACTCTCTCACTTACTGTGTCTACAACAATTTCACGCGCAAGGTTGAAGAGATGGTAGATGTGAAGTTTGAGGAATCTTATGGCTCGCAAGTAGAGCAATTGCCAATTGATGTAGGAGATAAAGATCCTTCGAAAGCAATCCAAGACTTGTCTATTGGCAAGATTCGTCCAACGGAGGTGAAGGAGAGTACCTCGTTCGTCCAAGTAGAAGCTTCTACCTCACGACAAGGTGAACCAAGAGTTGATACGGAAGCATCTAGAAGTGGGACGCACCAAGATGAAGAAAACAAGGAAGTACACCAAGATGAACCTCATCAACCTCCTTCTCCACCACGACAAGGAAATGACGGCGTCAACAATGAAGAAGGACAAGATGATGAAGAAGATGTTCCACCTCGACCCAAGCAAAAGCTCTCACGAGATCGAGAAAGAGTCTCAAGAGATCATCCCGTCAAACAAATCTTCAATGATATTCAAACCGGGAGAATCACTTGCTCTAAAACTCGTTTGGCTAACTTTTGTGAACATTATTCATTCATCTCTAGCATTGAACCTATGAAGGTTGAAGAAGCATTGGAAGATCCGGATTGGATAAACGCCATGCATGAAGAGCTACACAACTTTGAGAGAAATCAAGTGTGGACCTTGGTCGAGAAGCCCGACAACAACCACAATATCATTGGTACCAATTGGGTGTTTCGCAACAAGCAGGACGAAGATGGTCAAGTCATTCACAACAAAGCACGTCTCGTCACCCAAGGCTACACTCAAGTCAAAGGTATGGACCACGGTGAGACATACGCCCCGTTGCTAGACTTGAGTCCATCCGCGTCTTACTTGCCTATGCTAATCACCATGATACCACCTTGTACCAAATGGACATTAAAAGTGTTTTTCTAAATGGTGAAATTGAGGAGGAAGTTTATGTTAAACAACCTCCCGTCTTTGTCAATCCTAAGAAACCCGATCATGTTTACAAACTTCAGAAAGCTCTTTATGGTCTTAAACAAGCTCCTAGAGCGTGGTATAAATGCTTGACCAAGTTTCTTATTGAAAAAGGCTTTGAGATTGGAAAAATAGATTCTACTCTTTTTACTGAAAGGGTTAATGGTGAATTATTTGTGTGCCAAATTTATGTTGATGATATAATATTTGGTTCAACTAACCCTCATTTTAGTGAGAAGTTTGGAAAGCTTATGGAGGAGAAGTTTGAGATGTCAATGATGAGTGAACTCAATTCTTTCTTGGTTTGCAAATCAAGCAAACTAAGGAAGGTACCTTTGTTTCTCAAACAAAGTACACCAAGGACTTATTCAAGAAGTTCAACATGCAAGAAAGCAAAGGTATGAAAACTCCCATGCATACTAGTGGACATCTTGACTTGACCAAGGATGGCAAACCGGTTGACCAAAAGGTTTATCGCTCTATGATTGGTTCATTGTTATATCTATGTGCCTCCCGTCCCGATATCATGCTAAATGTGTGCATGTGTGCACGATATCAAGTGGCCCCCAAAGAATGTCATCCTAAGGCTGTGAAAAGGATAGTGAGATACTTAATTCATACACCAAATTTTGGCATTTGGTATCCTAAGAGGTCTTCTTTTGATCTTGTTGGCTACTCCTATTTGGACTATGCCGGAGACAAGGTTGATAGAAAGTCCACTTCGGGTACTTGTCAATTTCTTGGTAGATCTCTTGTGTCTTGGTCTTCCAAGAAACAAAACTCGGTATCCTTATCCACCGCCGAAGTGGAATACATTGCCGCTGGTTCATGTTGTGCTCAATTACTTTGGATGACCCAAACTCTTAAAGATTATGGGATCAATTTGAAACATGTTCCATTTCTTTCTGACAATGAGAGTGCGATTAATATTGCTCACAACCCCGTGCAACATTCTCGAACTAAGCATATTGAAGTTCATCATCATTTCATTCGAGATCATGTTGTTAAGGGGATATTGATCTTAAGCATGTTCGTACCGATAAGCAATTGGCGGATATATTTACCAAACTGCTTGATGAGAAAGTATTTTGCCGTTTGAGAGGTGAATTGAACATCATTGATGCTTCAAACTTGGAGTAGAAACTCCATTCGGATACATGCAAGGCATAAGCCTTTGACTAATCCTTGACTTCTTCTCTTATAATGATGATCATATGTCTTGGATATATTTGCACCCTTGCATGCTATCTAACCCTTGTAGGTACTTGGATGAATCTAAATCTATGAGATTGCAACTCACTCACATCTTGAGCAACCTCTACATCACCAAGTCATTATACAATGGTGGTTGAAGACAAGGAAGCATGAAACCCTTCAACATATCCTTTGACAAATTCTATATATCAAATTTCATGATTGTCATTTTGGATACACAAGTGCTCTTCCTTATAAGACTAACGCATGTAGGTAGATGAACTCCAATTACAAGTGGTGCTCCCAACTCTTGATGAGCTACATCAACCTTGAGCAACCCACACAAGTTCAACTACATGACGAAGATCAACACCACCACCCAAGGTTGGCTCAAGCTTAAAGCTTAGGACTCTACATTTTCTATTTTTGTGATCCAAGATCACATTGAGTCCATAGGAAAGCCAATACAATTAAAATGGGATTAGGTGTTGCTTAACGGCTTGCTTGCTCAAAGTGCTTAGTGATATGCTCCAAAGCCCTCAACCACTTTCTTACATCCACATTTGTCCCAAACCTAAAGTCAAACTCGGCCCTACCGAAATTTTCTACCCGTCGCCACCGAGTTCTCTTGACATAGCCATTGCCATAAACCCTAATCAATTCAATCACACCGATGGGATCTTGGTCTCATCGATATGGGCATGCAAACTCTTCGTTGCCCATTGCAATAATCTCGGTCTCACCGAGATAGGCAATCGGTCCCACCGAGTTTGCTTGACCAACTCTCTGTTTCGCTTATTACCCAAATCGTTCCCACCGAGTTTGTGTAATCAATCAAACCGAGATGAGGTTTTACCCTAACCCTAGCACATCGGTCCCACCGAGTTGATCATGTCGGTCCCACCGAAAATCCTAACGTTCACATTTTGAACTGAATCGGTCTAACCGAGTTTTCTGATTCGGTCCCACCGAGTTTGGTAAATTGTGTGTAACAATTAGATTTTGTGTGGAGGCTATATATACCCCTCCACCCACTCTTCATTTGTGGAGAGAGCCATCAGAACATGCCTACACTTCCATCATACATTTTCTGAGAGAGAACCACCTACACTTGTGTTGAGGTCAAGATATTCCATTCCAACCACATAAATCTTGACTTCTAGCCATCCCCAAGTTGCTTTCTACTCAAATCATCTTTCCACCAAATCCAATCCTATGAGAGAGATTGAGTGTTGGGGACACTATCATTTGAAGCACAAGAGCAAGGAGTTCATCATCAACAAACCATCTATTACCTTTTGGAGAGTGGTGTCTCCTAGATAGGTTAGGTGTCAGTTGGGAGTCTCCGTCAAGATTGTGGAGTTGAACCAAGGAGTTTGTACGGGCAAGGAGATTGCCTACTTCATGAAGATCTACCCTAGTGAGGCAAGTCCTTCGTGGGTGATGGTGTCAGTGTGAAACGACACCTATGGGGTCACTAGGATCCCTTCTACGGTTGGCTGACGCGGGGTTGTGCAAAGAGCGGGTCTGTCGGTTAGCACACGAATCGTTTACCCAGGTTCGGGCCGCGAAGACGCATAAAACCCTAGTCCTGCTTTGATGTGTATTTAGGTGTTCTTGTGTTCTTGAACTAGCTGCAGTGGCTTTCTAGTCCAAAAGATCCAAATCCCCCTCCAGTACGCCTCAAGCCTCCTTTTATAGACAAAAAGGGGTTGCCACAGTGGCACACAGGAGGTGGAAAGATGTACATGGGCTGAGTCTATCCCCTGGCATCGTCGGACAAACGCATTTAATGCGCTGCCGACGTAAATCTTGACTTCTAGCCATCCCCAAGTTGCTTTCCACTCAAATCATCTTTCCACCAAATCCAATCCTATGAGAGAGAGTTGAGTGTTGGGGAGACTATCATTTGAAGCACAAGAGCAAGGATTTCATCATCAACACACCATCTATTACCTTTTGGAGAGTGGTGTCTCCTAGATTGGTCAGGTCTCACTTGGGATCCTCCGTCAAGATTGTGGAGTTGAACCAAGGAGTTTTTACGGGCAAGGAGATCGCCTACTTCATGAAGATCTACCCTAGTGAGGCAAGTCCTTTGTGGGCGATGGCCATGGTGGGATAGACAAGGTTGCTTCTTCGTGGACCCTTCGTGGGTGGAGCCCTCCGTGGACTCACGCAACCCTTACCCTTCGTGGGTTGAAGTCTCCATCAACGTGGATGTATGATAGCACCACATATCGGAACCACGCCAAAAATCTCCGTGTCTCAAATTGCGTTTGCACACTAAAATCCCTCCCCTTTACATTCTTGCAAAGTTGCATGCTTTACTTTCCGCTGCCCATATACTATTGTGATGCTTGCTTGATATGTATTGTGAATGGTTAAACATGTGCTAAAACTCCACCTCAACTTGAAGAAATTAAAAACTGCCACGTTTCTTTGCTAGGAATCTATTCACCCCCTCTAGACACCTCTTCTCGATCCCTTTCAGCATGCTCCTAGGGGGATAGATTGGTAGGAAAAGACCATCGCTCGTCCCCGACTGCCACTCATAAGGAAGACAATCAATAAATAAATCAAGCTCCGACTTCATCACATAACGGTTCACCATACATGCATGCTACGAGAATCACAAACTTTAACACAAGTATCTCTCAAATTCACAACTACTCAACTAGCATGACTCTAATATTACCATCTTCATATCTCAAAACAATCATCAAGTATCAAACTTCTCATAGTATTCAATGCACGTTATATGAAAGTTTTTATTATACCCATCTTGGATGCCTATCATGTTAGGACTAATTTCGTAACCAAAGAAAATTACCATGCTGTTCTAAAGGAATCTCAAAATAATATAAGTGAAGCACGAGAGGTCAATAATTTCTATAAAATAAAACCACCACCGTGCTCTAAGAAGATATAAGTGAAGCACTAGAGCAAAATTATCTAGCTCGAAAGATATAAGTGAAGCACTAGAGCAAAATTATCTAGCTTGAAAGATATAAGTGAAGCACATAGAGTATTCTAATAAATTCTGATTCATGTGTGTCTCTCCAAAAGGGTGTGTACAGCAAGGATGATTGTGGTAAACTAAAAAGCAAAGACTCATATCATAGAAGGCGCTGCAAGCAAAACACATATCATGTGGTGAATAAAAAATATAGCCTCAAGTAAAGTTACCCATAGACGAAGACGAAAGGCATCCCCAAGCTTACGCTTTTGGTTGTCCTTGAATTTTACCTTGGTGTGCCTTGGGCATTCCCAATCTTATGCTCTTGCCACTCCTTATTCCAAAATCCATTAAATCTTTACCCGAAAACTTGAAAACATCACAACACAAAACTCAACAGAAAATCTCATGAGCTCCGATAGTATAAGAAAACAAACCACCACTTTAAGGTACTATAATCCACTCATTCTTTATTTATATTGGTGTTAAACCTACTGTATTGCAACTTCTCTATGGTTCATACCCCCCGATATTAGCCATAGATTCATCAAAATAAGCAAACAACACACGAAAAACAAAATCTGTCAAAAATAGAATAGTCTGTAGCAATATGTAGGTTTCGAATACTTCTGTAACTCCAAAAATCCTGAGAAATTAGGAAATCCTAAATAATTTTTATATCGATCTACTGTAGTTGGAATTGGTATTTTATCTGTAGCGATCTGACCTCAAACAGTCAAATCTCTGTGCATAAGTGTCATCCCTATATCGGTAATGCTGACACACACAGTACTTCGAAGGATTTACAATAGAGTAGCAATCACACACTTATTACATCAATAGTCTCAAGAGAGAACTTAATACAATAATATGGCTTAAGTCCATCTAAATAAGATAACATCGGAAGGCTTGGAAGATAAAGTGAGTCCATCAACTCCAATGGCATAGCTGAGTGCACGACAAATGACCTAGCGCACCTTACTCTTCGTCTGAAAAGTCTGCAACATGATATGTTGCAGCCCGAAACGGGTCAGCACATGGAATATGCTGGCAAGATAACACAATAGAGCAATGAACAAGTAAATGCTATCACTACATGCATATATGGATGGTGGAGGCTCTATGGTTCTAATGTTTTTGCAAAAAGCCAATTTTTCCCTACAAGAAAGGAATATATCTTATTTAACTATCATGGTAGTTGATAAACATTGAGAATGGTAACCCCATCTCAATCCCTATTAAGTAGTAATTAATAACCCAACAAATTTATTTAGAGTGATGAGATCAAATCAATAATTCAAGTACCAGATATTCAAGATGTCCATAACCCGGGACACGGCTAACCATGATTAGTTTGTACACTCTGCAGAGGTTTGTCCACTTTTCCCCACAAGACTCGATCTCCTCCGTTGGATTTCTCACACTACACGGTGTTTGAGAAACGGAGGACCTAGACACAATCTTTCAGAAACATTAACTCTTTACTCTGGGTGGACAGTTACACCTGTCGGTGTTCTGGGAACGGGGGTCCCCAGACTTGCCTGCTTGCGGCCTGCGGCGTGGCTCAAAGGGGGGCCCAGCATGGCCCATCTTCACCAACACAGACCCAAGACCCTCGCGAGGGGCCAAGCCTCGCGGGGCGGACGACGCGGAGCTTCCTCAGGCACGGCCTCACCAGGCTGGCTCGCGAGGAGGCAGAGAGATCAAGGCAGGGTACCTCACGAGGTGCCCATGACGCAAGCCATGACGACCAAAGGCGCCAGGCGGGTGCCAGCCCGCGCAGTGTCCTCCTTTCCTCTTTGGTGCAAAGGGAGCAAGCTCAGCCGTGGAGTACCGAGGCGTCAGGCAAAGGTTGCCATTTCGGTGCAACAAGACCAAGACCGGGAGGACTGCAAGATGGAGGTCATCGTGGAGCCCAAGACGATGTCACCACCAGAGCTTTGTGCAGGCGAAGACTACTTTTGTCAGGATAACTAGTACTAGCTGCCCCCCTTCAAATTAGCCCGCCATTGTTGGCTCCCTTCTCGCTCGATATTTGGGAAGAGGACCAGGGCCTCTATAAATAGGACCAGCCACCCACAGGGTAAGGGGGATCGAGATAAACAAGAGAGACCGAGGGGCAGAGAGGAGAGAGAGAGAGAGAAGGGTGAGTGAACTCCTCCTAGAAGTTCATCGCCCCAGCCAAGAACAGACCCTCGCGAGGCTGTTCTTCCTTTTATTGTTCATCATCATCAGCCCAAGAGGCAATCCACCACGCCACACACTGGAGTAGGGTATTACACCACAACGGTGGCCCGAACCAGTATAAACCCTGTGTCTCTCGTGTTGTTCTTTTCATAGCTTAAATCTTAGCGAGGCGGAGGGGTGCAGGTAGGTAGGAGGCGAAATCTCCGTGCGCACCCCAGTGTTCGAACCTCAAGGGCCTGCCGGAACCCAAAATTCGACATTTGGCGCGCCAGGTAGGGGGTGCGCCGGAATTCGTCTTCCACCACCCTGTTCTCCTCCGACCATCGCGCCCATGTCTGACGCTCCTCGGGCCCGCGCCGAGCGCCGGGCCGCTCTCGCTTCCCGCGTCGCCCAGACGGCTCCTGTCGGCGGGCGTCCTCACCGTTCCCCATCAGCTGCCGTCAACGCCGCCACCGGCCCAGCGGGGGACGAGCAGCAAGCATCGTCTCAGCATCCGTCCATGCGGCAAGACGGCCGCACCGCTACTCCCTCGCTCACCCCAGCTGGTTCTTCGTCCCGTGCGCTCTGCGCACCCATGGAGGATCGATCTGCGCTCATCGCGGCAAATGAGCTCCTGCGCTACCGCCCCGTTGACGATGTCTACGAAGAATGGCTCGACCGCGTCGCCGAGCTCGTCCGTGCCGCAGGGGGCTCTCCTGCGCCCCCCGTTCCGCTGCACCGCACCCCGCCCCGCGCGGGCGACGAGGCTCCGGCGGCGCCCCGGCCGCCTCCTCCTCAAGAAGGCGCCATGGCTCCAAGGCGCGTGGCCCCTGGGCGGAACCCGCTCCGTCAGGTGCCAGCGCGGCAAGAGCAGAGCTACCAAGAAGTCCCTCGCCCGCAAGAAGCTGCCCGGGTGCTCCCTGCTCCAGCACGTCGCGACCATGCTCCTGCTCCAGCACGTCAAGACCCCGCGCTGCTCCCAGCTGCAGCGCGTGGGGACATGCAAGACCAAGCTCTCTATCACCCAAGGCCTCCCGTGGCCACAGCAGGCTGCCGTGCCTTCACCACCGAGCTACGTAGCATCGCGTGGCCCGGCAAGTTCAAGACAGACCTGCCTCCTCGTTACGACGGCACGGCTGACCCTGTGGAGTTCCTCCAGCTCTACGAGCTGGGCATCGAAGCTGCTAACGGAGACGAGAAGGTCATGGCGAACTGGTTTCCCATGGCACTCAAGGACGGGGCCCGCACCTGGCTCCTGAACCTGGCTCCAGGCACGATCTCCTCCTAGGACGAGATGCGCACGCGCTTCATCGCCAACTTCCAAGGTACTCGCGACCGGCCACCCGCCGTGAGCGACATGCGCCGCATCAAGCAACAACCCGGAGAGACCCTGCAGAAGTACATCCAGCGCTTCAACAACGCACGCCTCAAGATTTCCAAGGTGACTGAGGAGGCCATCATCTCAGCCTTCTCCGATGGCGTGCGTGATGTCAAGATGAAGGAGGAGCTGGCGATGCATGAAGACCTGTGCACTTCCTTGGAGCTATTCAACTTGGCAACCAAGTGCGCCAGGGCTGAGGAAGGGCATCTCTCCCTCCTCGAGCTGCCTGCCGCAGACCCAGAAGAGAAGAAGCCCAAGGCCAAGGATGTGAAGCGCAAGGGGGCTGTCGTGCTCGCGGCAGAGCCAGACACCAAGCGGGGCAGAGATCAGCCCGAACCTTCCAAGGGCAGCCGGTACTGTGTGTACCACGACCTCCACACCCACAACACCAACGAATGTCAAGAGCTCTGAGCCGTGCGAGAAGGAAGGATCGGCCGTCGCCCCGACCGCGGTGACCAGGGCTACGGTCGAGGAGGAGGAAGGAACGCAGGACGCTGGGAAGACCGTGGCCCGCGCCAAGGGTGGCGCGATCAACCTCGCGAGGATCGCTGGCAAGACCCGCCTCGCGAGGGAGATTGGAGGGATCAGCCTCGCGAGGATCTCCCGCAAGGCAACGCAGGCCTCCCTACGCTGCCGCCGCAGCCAAGGAGAAACGAGGACCGCCACCAAGAAGAGGGGGCTGGGGGCTTCCAGGAGCCGCGCGCGATCGCCTGCATCCTGGGCGAGGCTCAGGCCCCAGCCTCTCAATGCATCTTCAAGCAGTTCGCCCGCGAAGTGAATGCAGTCCTCCCCAGGCTCGAAGCCACGCGTCCTCTCAGGTGGTCGACGTGCGCCATCACG
This sequence comes from Triticum urartu, assembly GCF_056163025.1. Taxonomy (NCBI): domain Eukaryota; kingdom Viridiplantae; phylum Streptophyta; class Magnoliopsida; order Poales; family Poaceae; genus Triticum; species Triticum urartu. The sequence goes on from NC_141875.1 coordinate 378,721,955, forward strand.
TTCAGCTCAGCAGATCAGCTCAAGTGTGTGGCCACAACCGGAGTCCTCCCAATGCTTTGTTCCCCAATCATCAGCAACGTGGTGGTCACCAGGACCCTCATCGATGGCGGGGCAGGGTTCAACATCCTGTCCATGGAAACATTCAACAATCTCCAAGTGCCCTACAGCCAGCTTCAGCCAACCAAGCCCTTCTCCGGAATCATCGACGGCTCCACGGTCCTGATTGGGCTGGTCCGCCTCCCTGTCACCTTCGGGGCACGCGACAACTACCGCACCAAGCTCATCGACTTCGACGTCGCTCACATTCGCCTGCCGTACAACGCCATCCTTGGGTACCCAGTGCTGGCCAAGTTCATGGCCGTAACTCACCACGGCTACAACGTCCTCAAGATGCCAGGAAGTGACGGAGTCATCACGGTGCCCTGTGAAGAGAAGGACGCGGTGTGTTCCCTGGAACGAGCCTTTCAGGCCGCGTCACTGGAAGACCCGGATCGCGGAAGCAGGAGGCTTCCCCGAGACCGCCCCCAAGAAGAAGAAGACATTGTCTGGCCTGGACCCTCAGGAGGCAGGCCCCTCTGGGCCCGTGCCTGCCCAGGGGGAACCTCCTTCCATCGCATCAGAAAGCGCGCCCGGCGCCCTCCTCAGGCAGGGCTCAGGGGCTCTCCCCTGGAGGGCCACCGACCTGGCTAGGGTCACGAGGGAGGTGCTTGGGCACCACATGGAGGTGTGTTTCGAAGCACGTTTCCCTCAAGAAGGAGTAAGGCAAAGAGAGCCAGACCCTCAGGAGTTCGTCAGCAAGGCTATTTAGGAGCTACAGGAGTCAAGAGTCATGAAAGGCGGCCGCCGTCTACCAACAGTGGCTCCCCATCCAGGCGAGGATGGTGGGTTGCGCGTCTGCATCGACGTACCAGGGCTCAACCGAGTCGCCTCTCTGGAGCGCCTCTGGCCCTCGCGAGTGGGGCGCTGCGGAGGTCCACCCCACAGCTACGTTCGCATGCCTTATGGCTTGCCGAACGCGGCTGCCACGTACCAGCGGCTCACGAGGGGCATCATGGAGGCACAAGAGGCCAGGCGTTCCGCAGCCCTGGCGGAGATGGAGATGGTCCGCAGGGAGCCACCAGCGCCTTCGGAGCCTCCCGAGGCCCCTGGGCCCGGGGGCTCGTGAGGATCGGCTTCCGCAGCCCACCGAGTCTGCTACACCAACACCCCTTCGTCCTCAACGCCATCAGGTGACATCTTTCAAGTTTCACTTCTAGCTGGGAACGCCCCCCAGGGCTGCATTATTCCCAGGCCGCATGGGTCCGTCCCTGCGGCATGTATCCCTTTTATTTCATGTTGTTAGCTTACCTTGTTGGGGGCGCCCCTCGGGCCACATGATCCCCAAGTCGCTCGGGCCTGACCCAGTGATGTCCGCCTTCCCAGCATCTATTTGAATGAATCCACTCCTTCGCGGCTAATGTGTTTGACCTAGCTGCCCGCTCAACTGACGCCAACTGACGGAACTGCTCTCAAACGGCACGATGCTTGCGCATGGGTCTGTCCCTGCAACGCCGACAAACCTGAATGGCTGAGCTCTGGCCGCGGCAGCCCCGCATGGCGCCACCTCGTCAATCCTTCATTGCCTCGTACCCCTCGGAAGCAACCAACAGCTGACTGTCAATTGTCATGGCAACCCCCCGTTTTTTTTGTATGATGGGTCTACAGGATCTCCTGAAGGAGCTGTGTCAGGCGAGGCCCTTGCGGTGTCTCCTTCGCTCTCATCCGCGCGAACCGCTTGCACGTTAAAGGGGGTTCCTGAGCATCGTGACTCAGGACTCCTACTGGCTCTCCATCCCTCACCCTCTAGCCTTGTCCACGGCATCACGACCTGGCATACCAGCGACGGCTGAGACTCGCTCGAGGGCCGGGACCCAAGGACGTAGAGCAGAAAGGGGAGCAAAGGCGAGAGAGGAGGGACACGCGAGGACCTTGCCGAGCAACCTCGCGCCTGCAGATGCACGGACCCGGTGACACACCAGAGAGCGACCCCTGATCCTCGAGATAAGTCACCACCCGGAAGCACCAGCTACCGTGGCACCACCCCCGCACCTAATGCAATCCCATGTTAGCGACGCCGCTCTCCTTTCTCACCGAACGACGGCTGCTTGAGCGCCAAAGGGGACCTCCTGAGCATCGCGACTCAGGGGCTCTTACCGGACTCCGGGTCGCTCACCTCCTGGCCTTGACCATGGCATCGCGACCTGGCATACCAGCGACGGCTGAAGCCGCCTTGGGACTGGGACCTGTCAGCGCAGAGCACCAAGCCCTCGTGAGGTTCGAAAGGGAGGACTAAGCTAAGACGGAATGAGCAACTCGCACAATTCTACGACAAGGGTTGTATTAACAAAACATGATCACAGGCACCTTACAAGCCCCCACGGGACGCGTCTTTGATTCCTCGCAGGGAACAGATCCTAAAGGGACACTAACTACGCGCGCCCCTGCAGAAGACGCCATCATCAACAGTGGGCCGTCAAGCACCGGCGCCAACCCCATCCAGATCAGAGTCGGCGGCGGCCTGACGAGCCCGCCCTGCTCCAGGAGCGGCGCCGGCTCGGGGGCTCGTAGCTGTCGTTGCTCGTCTCCGGAGTCGCGAAGAGCTCGTTGGAGTCGCTGGAACCTCCGACGCCTCCACCGCCTGAGGAGCCGCCAAGGGAGCGGTCGGCGGGCCCAGTCCTCACCGCAGCAGGTTCCCGGCCACCTCTCCCGGGGCAGTACTCCAGCCGGCGCCCGTTCGCATCGAAGACCTTGAAGAACATCACCGAAGCACCGTCGTACTCCAAGTGGATCGCGAAGGCGCCTCTTGTCCTGCACACCCAGGCGATTTCGCTCCAGCCTCGAGTCATGAAGACCTCGCCCGGGGCAACGATCGCGACCTCTGCCTCGGTCGCGAGGGTGCTGCAGCCGGCGTTCTGCAGCCAAAGCTCCAGGGGCTCTCCCTGCGGGATGATGGAGGCGAAGAAGGGAGGAAGGCGAATCCAAGACTGAGGAGGCATGGCGACGTGGAGCGCGAGCTCTCGGGAGGAGCCCTCGATGTGGACCCCAGGGGGGACGACCCACACCTTCGTGACCCGTCGACGCCGACGGCGGCGCCGCCCGTGGCGATCAGCATCAGCTCCTTCAGGGCCCACGATGTGGGCATACAAGGGAAGCGGGAACCCTGGCGGTGCCCGCTCGCACCAAAGCCTCGACACCACCTGATGAGCCCCCTCGTCCGGGCCATGGAGGACGAGCCGTTTCTTCGGCGGGAGCGGGTCTGGTTCCTCTCGGGGAGCCTTTCCCTTCTCTGCCGTCGAGAACCGGCAGATCGGGGCCATCGCAGCAAGACGGAGCAAGGATCGGGAAGAAGGAGAAGCAAGAAGGGATGGACTGGAAGGGCACGCACCGTTCCGTACTTATAGCCGGCGAAGGCCAACCGCCGACCTCCACGATCGCAGGTAATCATGACCCGCTTTGCATGCAGGGACTTGTCCAATCTGTGCAGTTGCCGAGGCACCACGGGGAAGTGGAGACGCCCACGTCCAATCAACCGTCACGCGGCGCCCAAGGCCGCAGGCTGTTAGGGCCGCGGCGCTTCGCTCTTGCCCTTCCGCCTCCCTGCACGGCCATGTCCGGGCGTGCCTTGGGCCCAGGGGCTACTGTCGGTGTTCTGGGAACGGGGGTCCCCAGACTTGCCTGCTTGCGGTCTGCGGCGTGGCTCAAAGGGGGGCCCAGCACGGCCCATCTTCACCAACACAGACCCAAGACCCTTGCGAGGGGCGCGGGGCGAACGACGCGGAGCTTCCTCAGGCACGGCCTCACCAGGCTGGCTCGTGAGGAGGCGGAGAGATCAAGGCGGGGTACCTCACGAGGTGCCCGTGAAGCAAGCCATGACGACCAAAGGCGCCAGGCGGGTGCCAGCCCGCGCAGTGTCCTCCTTTCCTCTTTGGTGCAAAAGGAGCAAGCGCAGCCGCAGAGTACCGAGGCGTCAGGCAAAGATTGCCATTTCGGTGCAACAAGACCAAGACCGGGAGGACTGCAAGACGGAGGTCATCGTGGAGCCCAAGACGGTGTCACCACCAGAGCTTTGTGCAGGTGAAGACTACTTTTGTCAGGATAACTATTACTAGCTGCCCCCCTTCAAATTAGCCCGCCATTGTTGGCTCCCTTCCCACTCGATATTTGGGAAGAGGACCAGGGCCTCTATAAATAGGACCAGCCACCCACAGGGCAAGGGGGATCGAGATGAACAAGAGAGACCGAGGGACAGAGAGGAGAGAGAGAGAGAGAGAGAAGGGTGACTGAACTCCTCCCAGCACTTCATCGCCCCAGCCAAGAACAGACCCTCGCGAGGCTGTTCTTCCTTGTATTGTTCATCATCATCAGCCCAAGAGGCAATCCACCACGCCACACACTGGAGTAGGGTATTACACCACAACGGTGGCCCGAACCAGTATAAACCCTGTGTCTCTCATGTTGTTATTTCCATAGCTTAGATCTTAGCGAGGCGGAGGGGTGCAGGTAGGTAGGAGGCGAAATCTCCGCGCGCACCCCAGTGTTCGAACCTCAAGGGTCTGCCGGAACCCGAAATCTGACAACACCTACTTTCCCCTACATCTGCTAGCCCACCACTGAAAGAGGTCATGCAACATACTCAACTATGCTAGAGCCCATAATAGCTTGTGGCTGCACACGAAAGTTTCTAGCATGAATAATCTTATGATCCCTTTGAGCCTGGGTGGTGAACCAAAAGATAACACTAGTATATCCCCAGGTGCCCGCAACCAATCCACCCAGATGTGTATTTAAGTAGCCACCTGAAGTTAACCATTAATTAACAATCTCACATCTGTCATGCATCCCTCAAACCAAACCACGTCTACGAGCATAGCATAGCAGTTTAAGCATAACGTAGAAGTAACTCCCAAGGTTTGATAATAAAAGGGCAATAGGTTCTACCTCATCATCTACTTCCCAAAACCTACATGTTAAAGGATCCTACTCATGCAATGTTTGAGGATTGTAGCTAATGCATAAAAACTGGGTAATAAGGGGTATGATCAAAGTGTTACTTGCCTTGCTGACGATTTGCAAACCCTAGAGACTCGTAGTAGCACGCTCGTACTCCGGGTATTCTATCGCAAACAAATAATAGCATATGTAAGCACTCAAGCATAGATGCAAGGGTAAAACTCAAATAATAAGATCCACTCTGAAAGTTCAACTGAAGAGCTTCGATTTGCAAAAAGAATCGATCAAATCAGAGCTACGGAACTGAAACTACGATCAAAAGAACTTCGAATTCAAATCTTCTTGAAACCAAATTTTAAATTGTCAAAACCATGTTCAAGTTGTTTAACCGAAAAGAGGGGCCCGAGATGAAGATTTTGGCATTGGTTTCACTGGATTTGGACTAACGATTAAAAAGTTGCGAGGGTTTGAAGATCAGGGGCTAATCTGTGATAAAAATAATCGCAGATAGGTCCCTGGCTGAAAAATAAAATAAAAGAAGAAGACTATGGCGCGAACGTCCGCTAACGGAGGCAAACGAACGGATTCATTCATTAAAACAAACTAACGAACGAATGTTTGTAAAATAACCATACCGAAGAAAACCGAGAAAATAAAAAAAAACCGAACTAGGTTTTATAAAAACCAAACGATTTTATACCTAAATCAAAAAAACCGGCAGCGACGACGAGGTCAACGGCGGCGGCGAGACGGCGCGATCCGGCGGGCGGGGTGGCGGCTCCGGCGCGTGGGTGGCTCGGCAAGGACGCGGGGTCGGCGCGCGGCGGCGGTTGCGCGGCAGCGGCGACAGCGGAGCAACAACAGCGTGGGGCGTCGGGCTGCAGCGGTGGGCGCGCAGGCGGCGGCGGCAGTGGTGGCGTGGGGCGGTGTTGGGGACGAGGGGCGGCGGGGGCTGGGGTTTTAATGGGGCCCGGGGGGTGGTGGCTTGGGGCAGGGGGCGGCTCGGAAACAGACTCCGAGCGGAGTCTGCCGCGGGCACGGCGGCGCTCGGCGGGGAAGGTGGCGCATAGCGGGCCGGCCGGGCCTTTGGCCCAGTTCAGTCCGGGAAACTTTTTTTAAAAAAAATCCGCCAAAAAAGAAAAATCCTATATAAATATAAATAAATTCTAAAATGCCAAAAACAATTTTCACTGTCTAAATAAAATATTTTAGAACAAAGTGAACATTTTTCTGGCCTAAAATGCAATTTTTGAAAATAATGCATATTTTTCTAATTTAAATAAAATAGTAATAAAATCAAAATAAATTATTTATTTGATTTTAATATTTTTCTCCAATATTTCTTTTTTATTTTGGAGAAGTCCTTTTATCTCCTCTCATTTATTTTGATATTGAAAATATTTGGAGAGAAAAATAAATAAAACCAAAATGATCCTCTTTTCAAAATTTGAGAAAATTTCAAATATGAAAATATTGAAATCCCCAACTCTCTCCATGGGTCCTTGAGTTTCTTAGGATTTCTAGGATCAACCCAAAATGCAAATAAAATATGATATGCATATGATGACCTATGTATAACATTCCAAATTGAAAATTCGGGATGTTACAAACCTACCCCCTTAAGATGAATCTTGCCCTCGACATTCGGGTTGGCTAGAAAATAGGTGTGGGTGGTCTTTCCGTAGGTCTTCCTCTCGCTCCCAGGTGGCTTCCTCCTCGGTATGGTGGCTCCACTAAACTTTTTAGAACTTGATAACCTTGTCGCGTGTAACACGTCTGGCAAACTCGAGAATCTTGACTGGTTTCTCCTCCTAAGTCAAATCACTATGCAACTGTATTGCCTCCAGGGGCATTGTATCTCTCAGAGGAATATCGGCCATCTCAAAATAGCACTTCTTCAACTGGGAAATGTGAAACACATCATGAACTCCTGACAGTCCTTCGAGTAACTCCAACTTGTAGGCCAGTTCTCCCATACGTTTCAAAACTCGGTATGGTCCTATAAATCTCGGGGCTAACTTTCCTTTAACTCCAAAACGTTTAACTCCTCGGTGGGGTGACACACGAAGATATGCTCTGTCTTCGATTTCGTAGACTACCTCCTTGCGTTTTGAGTCTGCATAACTCTTTTGCCTGGATTGAACTACCTTTAGTCTGTCGCGAATCAACTTAACCCTCTCTTCGGACTCTTTAATCAAATCTGGTCCAAACAACTGACGGTCTCCAACTTCACCCCACATCAATGGTGTCCTCCACCTTCCATACAAAGCTTCGAAAGGTGCCATCTTCAAACTGGCTTGGTAGCTGTTGTTGTATGAGAACTCCACGTAGGGCAAATTATCATCCCAACTAGATCCATAATCTAGCACACAAGCTCTCAACATGTCCTCCAGAATCTGATTGACTCTCTTGGTTTGTCCATCTGTCTGCGGATGAAAAGCTGTACTAAACTCTAGTCTGGTTCCCAAAGTCTAGTGTAGCTGGTGCCAGAACTTTGAAGTAAACTGTGTCCCTCTATCTGATACAATGGTCCTTGGAATTCCATGCAGACATACGATCCTGGTCATATATATCTTGGATAACTGTACACTTGTATAGGTGGTTTTCACTGGGATAAAGTGAGCTACTTTGGTCAAACGATCAACTACTACCCAGATTGAATCATATCCCGATCGGGTCCTGGGTAATCCGGTGATGAAATGCATGCCAAGCTTATCCCACTTCCATTCGGGTATCGGCATAGGCTGCAGTAATCCTGCTGGCTTCTGATGTTCTGCCTTCACTTGCTGACATACATCACATACGGCTACATACTCAGCAATATCCTTCTTCATTCCTGTCCACCAGAAATGCTCCTTCAACTCCAAATACATCTTGGTGTTTCCGAGGTGTATCGAGTATGGCGAGTCATGAGCTTCCTGAAGTATTAACTTCCTGATCTCTGCATTATTGGGTACATAAACACGGTCCTCAAACCATAAGGTGTCGTGCTCATCCTCACGAAAACCCTTGGCTTTTCCTTTGCTCATCTTCTTCTTTATCTCAGCAATTTCCTTAACATCCTTCTGAGCTTCTCGAATCTTTCCCAATAATGTTGAGTGAACCTCCATTGCTCCAACAAAACCTCTAGGGGCTATCTCCAAACGAAGCTCCCTGAGATTTTCAACTAACTCCTGCGGAAATCCCCCGCTTACAAGGGTATTGGCATAACTCTTTTGGCTCAAAGCGTCTGCTACGACATTGGCCTTGCCTGGATGAAAGTGCAACTTCATATCATAATCCTTTATAAGCTCCAACCATCTCCTTTGCCTGAGATTCAGCTCCTTCTATGTGAAAATGTACTTCAAACTCTTATGATCCATGTACACATCACATCGATTTCCAAAAATAAAGTGTCTCCAAGTCTTGAGTGCATGCACTACAGCTGCTAACTCCAAATCATGCGTAGCATAATTCAACTCATGCGGTCGAGAGATGATGTGAGGCATATGAAACCACTCTTCCATCTTGCATAAGTACTCCTCCAAGTCCTAAGCGAGAAGCGTCGCAATACACTTGGAAATCCTTACATATATCCGGCAGAATCAGCACTGGGGCTGTAACCAAACGTTTCTTCAACTCCTGAAAACTTGCCTCACATTCATCTGTTCATTTGAACTTGGTGTCCTTCTTCAACAACTCCATCATAGGCTTCGCAATCTTACAAAAATTCTCAATGAATCTCCGGTAGTATCCCGCAAGTCCCAGAAAACTGCGGATCTCTCCTACTAAGGTGGGTGCTATCCAATCGGTGACTGACTGAACCTTGGTGGGGTCTACTACTATTCCCTCTCCTGATATAACATGTCCAAGGAATCCAACTTCCTTCAACCAAAACTCACATTTGTTGAACTTGGCATATAGTTGATGTTCCCCGAGCTTCTCGAGAACTAAACACAAATGCTCCTTGTGTTCCTCTTCATTCTTCGAGTATACCAAAATATCAACAATGAACACCACTACAAACTTATCCAAAAACTCCATGAACACCTTATTCATTATACTCATGAAATAGACTGGGGCGTTAGTCAATCCAAATGACATAACCATATACTCATATAGCCCGTACCTTGTGGTGAAGGCTGTCTTAGGTATATCCTGTTCTCGGATCTTTAGCTGGTGGTATCCTGATCACAGATCGATCTTGGAGAATACTTTAGCTCCTTGCAGCTGGTCAAACAAATCATTGATCATCGGCAGTGGGTACTTGTTCTTGATCGTTACTTCATTCAATGCACGATAATCAACAACCATTCTCAAATATCCATCTTTCTTCTCAACCAAGAGCAGTGGGGCCCCCCATGGTGATGAACTTCGTCGATTGTATCCTTTCTCCAATAACTCCTTAATCTGCTTCTTAATCTCCTCCAGATGGTTTGCGGGCATCCGGTATGGTCTCTTTGATATTGGTGCGGTGCCTGGCAACAGCTCTATAAAAAACTCAATGTATTGATCTGGCGGCATGCCTGGTAATTCCTATGGAAATACATCCAGGTAATCCTTCACAACATGCACTTCCTCCTGAACAACTCCTGAGAGGGAATTTACTTGGGTCCTCCTAGGCGCATGCCTAGATACATAATTAATCCCTTTTCCTTTCAGGGTGGTGAGCAGAATTGACTTACTGGCGCAATCGATGTTTCCTCCATACATCGATAGCCAATCCATGCCTAGTATCACATCCAATCCTTGTGACTCCAAAATTATTAGGTCTGAGGGGAAAACATGCGCACCTATGGTCAAGGGCATCTGAAAACATCCTTGGCTTGCCATATACTCAGCTCCTGGCGAGCATACTAACATAGTTGTCCTGAGAACTTTAGTGGGCAACTTATACTTATCCACAAATCCCCTTGATATGTATGAATGCGATGCATCAGTATCAAAAAGAATGATTGCAGTAAATGACTTAACCAAAAACTTACCTATAACTGCATCTGGCTGCTCTTCAACCTCCTCCACATTCACATGGTTCACTTGTCCCCTGTTGTAAGGGTTGGGCTTCTTCCCAGAGCTTCCATTGCCATTTCCATTCTTTGCTTCAGAACACTCATTGGCATAGTGTCCAGTCTTCCCGCACCTGAAACAAGTAATGTGACTTTGGTCCTTCTTGGCGGGTGTGGCTGGGTTAGAGCGGTTCTGGTTGCTACCTGCTCCATTCCCATTTCCATTCTTGGAGCCATTGTGGTTATGCAAACTTCCTCCATTGTGCGTGTGGCCTCCATGGTTATGGGTAAAACAGGGCTTCTGCTGAGCTCCTGAATTGTACTTCCCTTGTCCATACTTCCTTTTGCGGCTCTCAATCTGGTGTTGCTTCCCTTCAATCATAAGAGCCTTGTCTACCAACTCCTGGTAGTTGTTAAATGTTGCCACCATTAACTGCATACTCATCTCATCATTCAGCCCTTCCATAAACTTCTCCAGCTTCGCGGCATATATGGCCATATCATCTGGGGCACAACGGGCCGAACTCATCCACATACTGCCCCACAGTATAATTTCCCTGGCGTAAGTTGCGAAACTCACGCTTCTTCATGCTCATAGCTCCAGCTGAGACATGTCCAGTGCGGAATGCTTGCTAAAACTGCTCCCAAGTGACATTGGCTATGGGGAAAGTGGATGTGTAATTCTCCCACCATGAGGCGGCGGGTCCATCCAATTAATGTGCGGCAAAACGCACCTTCTCTGCATCTGTGCAACCTGCGGTGGTCAACTCCCTTCCAATCATACGGAGCCAGTCATCAGCAACTATTGGCTCAGTGCTACTGGAAAACACCGGCGGTTGCAACCTCAGAAAATGAGCTAAGTTGTCAACTGGAGGTGGTGGTGGTGGCTTGTTGTTGTTGCCATGGTTCTAGACTAGTAGCTGCATCAAGGCATTCTGCTGTTGGATCAACTAAGTGAGCTCCGGTGCAAAGACAAATACGGGGTCATGTCTCGGAGGCATCTGATGGGTTTAGAGGGGAAAGATTAAAATAGAGTGAGGTCTAGTGAGAAAGCCACTACCCATATGCACATGAGACAAACACATTCATAGCACATCAATCAATTCAAACAAGGGCATACAATCAATCTAACTACTGTTACAGTGCTCGGGCTACTATATATACATGGGGGAATACTACTGATAATACGGTGGTCGACTAGAAATTTTGATCGGCGGAAGACTCCATGATGTCCGCTCCAGCTTCGTCTTCATAATCATCATCACTACTGTCCGGGTCGGAGTCGGTATCATCGATGATGATGTAGTCCTTAGGATGGTCATTGTCGGTGTCAAAACCGGCGGATCTCGGGTAGGGGGTCCCGAACTGTGTGTCTAGGCCGGATGGTAACAGGAGGCAAGGGACACGAAGTTTTACCCAGGTTCGGGCCCTCTTGATGGAGGTAAAACCCTACGTCCTGCTTGATTGATATTCATGATATGGGTGTTACAAGAGTAGATCTACCACGAGATCAGAGAGGCTAAACCCTAAAAGCTAGCCTACGGTATGATTGTATGTTGTGATTGTTGTCCTACGGACTAAAACCCTCCGGTTTATATAGACACCGGAGAGGGTTAGGGTTACGCAAGGTCGGTTACAAAGGAGGAGATATCCATATACGTATTGCCTAGCTTGCCTTCCACGCCAAGTAGAGTCCCATCCGGACACGAGACGGAGTCTTCAATCTTGTATCTTCATAGTCTAACAGTCCGGACAATGGAGATAGTCCGGCTGTCCGGAGACCCCCTAATCCAGGACTCCCTCAGTAGCCCCTGAACCAGGCTTCAGTGACGATGAGTCTGGCGCGCAGTTGTCTTCGGCATTGCAAGGCGGGTTCCTTCTCCAAATTCTGTGTATCTGTCGAAATAATGTCCGGTTCCTCGTGATGGTTTGTATTTCTTGGCTTCCACGCCCAATAATGGCCACTTTCCACGTGTCGAGCAAATGTGAAGAGCCAGGGTGTTTTCACATTTACCCCCTAGCTATGCAAATGAGCCGCCTATTTAAAAAGACGAGGATTCAGATCCAAATCACATCATCCTCCCTTGCCGAGTCTTCATCAGAGCGTACCCGATAGAGATCCATTCCACCATGGCCGGTCGATGCAGATCCTCCTCTCGCACCCCTAGCTCCAAGCCTGGAGATTGGGAGAGATATTCCATCCCGCATAGCAAATTGGTGATGCTTCAGTCCAAGGGATTTCTTCCCCCAGCGTACCTGGTCCCAGTTCGAGCCGGGCTTGCCACCTATAATGGCGGAGAGCAAGCGGAGAGCCGTCCCAATCCCTCCAAGGGAGAGTGGGTGTGCCTTGTCCCTTATCTGGTAAGGGGGCTCGGATTCCCAATCCATCTGTTTCTCTGAGGGCTTCTGGAGTTCTATGACCTCCAGCTGCACAACCTCACACCTGCTTCTCTGCTACATATCGCGGGATTTGTAGCCCTTTGCGAGTTATTTTTGGGCTGTGAGGCTCATTTCGCTCTGTGGAAGAAGCTGTTCCGTCTGGTGCCCCGTTCTAAGAAGGGATCAATATATCAAGTGGGTGGAGCCGAAGTGTGGCGTATCCCTGGGACCGGATACCTATCCGGGACCCCAAAGAAGACGTCCGAAGACTGGCCTTCAGAATGGTTTTATATAGAAGACGTCCCCCTTCCGGACCCTATTCGGATCGGCCTTCCAGAGTTTGACAACGCCCCTTTGAAGAAGCGTCAGAGCTGGCGTCCACGGAGCCCCCTGGAGGAAGATGAGCCGGATAAGCTCTTTAGCTCGATCTGGATTGACCATGATCGAGGTCATGGCTATATGCATTATGTGGGGGGTGCAGCCGCTCTAGTATAGAGGCCACCCCATTTGGGATTTCAACGGGGAGGATGACGCCACCCGCCACGGCCGCAAAGGGCTGGGATCGGCTGCTGATCTAATAAAGATCTTGTCCACTTTGTACAAGGGAGAAGAGGAGGAATTCCTCGGTGTCAACCCACAGGGCAGATTTTCCATGTACAATCCTCCGAGCTGGGTAAGCGAAGATTTTTCTCGCCCATCCGTTTTGTATTCCCGTAGTTTAAGTATTCATTCTAGCGATTTCATCGCAGGAGCTGCGCCAGGCAGTAAAGGAGATAAACAGCCCTCCTCCATAGCCCGAGGACCCTGGACGGTCCCTTGACCCGGCCTCCCAGGAGGATCCGGACATATCCGTGGAGCTGATCGACGGGGTATTTTACCAAGGGAGTAATGACAATACCTTGGTGTCCATTACGGCCGATTACCCTGGGCTAGTTCCAGCCTCATAGGTGACTGAGACCGAAATCCCAGCACTTAAAAAGGGATCCGTCCTTGTGCTCTTTTTATTGCCGTATAACAGCCGTGTTTTGCAGGGGAGGTCCTCGGAGCAGAAGGCCGAGCCCGTGGCAACTAGCCAACAAGGGGCCGCTAGGCCAGGCAGGCTAAAAAGATCCGCAGTCCGGATTGAGGCACCGGCGCAGCAGTATGGCGCGCCGTTTTTATTACAAGACATAATTTACAGAGGCATACTAACGCCCATGCCTTCTTTTCAGGAAAAAGAGAGCTCACCGGACTATACCCGGAGAGGCTACCAATCGCGCCTCCACAAGTCGGGCTCCAAGGCCAGACTCAGAGGTGGGAACGAGTACAAGGCGTGCGTCGGGTGCTCCTCCGACAGAGGATACGGATAGACTGTTCGCCACCCATTCCGAGGTGGAAAGTGCCATGAACCATAGGCGTCGCCGGACTGTTCTTCGTGACGCTTGTTTCTCCCCAGAGGCATTGGATGCCTTCAACTCGGGAGACGCACACCTCCGTGCCGCTCAAGATGGTCTAGCAAGAGCCACAGAGCAGTATGTAAAAGACATACGGGTGAGAAATTTTGATGATTATGTATATCAGTAGCCCCTGAGACTTGAAATAGTTAGGATAACTAATTTAAGGATCATTTGTTATGTAGGTTCTTATAGAAAAGAATACTCAACTGTCCCAGGAGCTGGAAGAGTGCAAAGCCCAACTTCAGGCCGCACTGTCCGCCGCAGGGGAGCCCAAAGAGACCCCTGCTGGTAACATGTTCATCAAATGATAAGTATCATATTAGAGTGCGGCTTTATATGAAAATCTGACAAAAAAATTGCAGATGACGGTGGAGTGAATCTAGATAAGCAACAACTCAAACGCCAGCTGAAGGCTGGTGAGAACGTGCTTACAAGGGTGAGGCAGGAGAAGAATGATCTCCAAGATGCCAACACCAAGATGGGCGTGGAACTGAAAGATGTTTGTGCCCAACTGTCGGACTCTGTTAAGGAGAATCGACGGCTTCGGCGCGGCATATTTAGTAAGTGCTTGAACGAACTTAAAAAGAGTTCGGCGAGGAAGCTGACTGACAGAGTTATGTTTGTAGGTATGTTAACAGGTCGTCCTGCCGAGGAGATGCCTAGTTCGACGGCTAATCTTCTTCCCGAGCTCGCACAATTGTACGAACGAGTTCGGCAGGTGATGCGAGGCGTTGCCCAGGCCTTGTGGCCGTCCGTCTCCCTACCCGAAGGCCTTGGAGAGCTTGCAGAAAAGCTGAAGGGAGCACGGCGGCGCTTCCGATTATGGAAGATATCGGCCTGCCGTCAGGGCGCTAGGGAAGCTTGGGCGATGGTGAAGACATGGTACACGAAGGCTGACCCGAACCACATGGCCGAAGTCGGACCTGTGGGGCCTGATGGCAAGGAGATCCCTGTAAATTTAGTGTACGGCCAAGTAGAATTGGCCGCAAAGTATTCCCAACAGGACTGTAGACTAGACAGCCTATTGGATGGCATTGAAGAGGAATTCAACCAGTCAAATTGACTATGTAATTGTAAAGTGACATATATGATGCCTTCTAGCCGGATTGTAGATCGTTTGTCGTGGCGGACCTTTTCGCTTCAACCTCGGGACCCGACAGTCCGGAGTGTATCCGAATACCCTCTCGGTTATTTAAGAACCGGGGCATGCGTGGAGACTAGGCGTAGGTGTCATTAGTGCTTTATCAGACAAGTCCCCAACTAGTTATGTTATATTACATGGGTAGTAAGAAACATCTTCCAGAGAGAATAGTTCCGCTAAGGGTTCCTTTCCCTGGGTAGGCATGCCCTAAAGTGCATGTCCGTACTGCGACAAGAAGCGCAGTAAAAACGTCTGGGGGCAGATATGGTTAATAAATAAAAGTCATCTTTTGTTCACCGACCGAATATTCTCTTAAGAACGCTAGCTTTCGGCTTCACCCAGTCTGAGGTACATGTCCGGCTGACCCGGCGATAACAATCGAAGAGGTGCTCCCCTTATGCCCTAGACGAATTAACGGGAACGTAGGGCATAAATATAAGAGCCAGGCAATCCAGGTTGGCCAAAACTTAAGTCATATTGATGCATATAATGGTGAAAAAAGGTACATGCAGAAGTATAACGCATGTGTTGGGCGTGATGCCCAGGTAAATAATTTAAGCTTCTGTGAAAGAAGCCCCCAGGTGTAGATAGTGCGGCTAGCACCTCTGTAGTGTACAAGTGAGGCACAAGGTGACCCTTGAAGACCTAGAGGAATAAAAGAAAGAAAGAGAAACAAGATAGACGACGCATATGCAGAAAATGGACAAAGGGAAGGGACTAACATAAAGTCCAGTGCTAGGCGTAGAATCTTCAGTGCCTGGCTGCGTTCCATTGGTTCGGCTCGAGTCGACTAGTCGATGCATCCCGCAGCCGGTACGCTCCGCCGGTCAGAACTTGGTCGATGACGAAGGGACCTTCCCATTTGGGATCTAGCTTGTTCTTTTTCTTATCCGGTAGACGGAGAACTAGTTCGCCAACGTTATAAGTTTTGGCTCGTACTTCTCTGCTTTGGTATCTGCAGGCCTGTTGCTGGTAAAATGCGGAACGGGCTTTGGCTACGTCGCGCTCTTCATCCAAGGTGTGCAGACTATCCTACCGATCGAGCTCGGCTTCTCTTTCTTCGTACATGCGCACTCAAGGTGAGTCATGAATTATGTCACAGGGCAGGACTGCCTCTGCGCCGTACACCATAAAAATGGTGTGTATCCGGTACTACGATTCGGCGTGGTCCACAGCCCCCAGAGTACGGAGTCGAGCTCCTCTACCCAGTGCGTGTCAGACTCTGTTAAGGAGCGCACTAGTCTGGGTTTAATGCCGCTCATTATAAGACCATTTGCTCGTTCGAGTTGACCGTTGGTTTGTGGATGGTAGACTGAAGCATAATCGAGCTTGATGCCCATTTTGCTGCACCAGAGTTTTACCTTGCCGGCCGTGAAGTTCGTGCCGTTATCAGTGATGATGCTGTGGGGGACGCCGTAGCGATGTACAACCCCGGATATGAAATCTATCACCGGTCCAGATTCGGCTGTTTTAACCGGTTTGGCCTCTATCCATTTGGTGAATTTATCCACCATGACCAATAAGGTTTTTTTTCTTGTGGGTTCCACCTTTAAGGGGTCCAACCATGTCAAGCCCCCAGACCGCAAAGGGCCATGTAATGGGGATTGTTCGGAGGGCGGTGGGTGGCCTATGGCTTTGATTTGCAAAGAGCTGGCAACCGGCGCAACGCTGGACTAAGTCATGTGCGTCTGCCCAAGCCGTTGGCCAATAGAATCCTGTACGGAAGGCCTTGCTCACAAGAGCCCGGGCTGCGGCGTGATGACCGCCGAGTCCAGCATGAATTTCTACCAAAAGGTTCCATCCTTCCTCTTCGGAGATGCACCATTGAAGGACTCCGGTAGTGCCTTTCTTGTACAATTCTCCCTCGTGGACCCTGTAGGCCTTTGATCACCGCACTATGCAGCGTGCCTCATTTTGGTCCTCCGGGAGTTCCTATCTAGTTAAGTAGGCCAGGAATGGTTCTTTCCACGGGGCAATAATAGCCATTATTTCGTGGGCTGATTGTGCTATTTCGGTGGCGGAGCCTCCGATTGTGTCAGAGAGTCGGTATCGGGTATTCTGGCCGGGTCCGGACTGTTGTTACCGGTGTCCCCTTCCCATGCTACGGATGGCTTGAAAACCCTTTCCAGAAAAATGTTGGGAGGGACCGCGTCGCGTTTTGCGCCAATGCGGGCGAGGATATCTGCCGCCTGATTGTTTTCCCGAGCCACATGGTGAAATTCACGCCCCTCGAACCGTGCTGACATTTTTAGGACGGCATTGCGATAAGCGGCCATTTTTGGATCCTTGGCATCAAAGTCTCCATTTATTTGGGATATTGCAAGGTTTGAATCCCCGCGCACCTCTAGGCGTTGAATGCCCATGGATACTACCATCCAGAGACCATGTATAAGGGCCTCGTATTCGGCTGCATTGTTGGAGTCCGTATACATTATCTGCAGTACATATTGAACTGTGTCTCCTGTTGGGGACGTCAAAACGACACCGGCCCCCAGACCAGCCAACATTTTGGAGCCGTCGAAGTGCATGATCCAGTTTGAATATGTGCCGTACTCTTTAGGGAGTTCGGCTTCCGTCCATTCAGCGACGAAGTCAGCCAAAACTTGCGATTTAAAAGCTCGCCGTGGCTTGTAAGTTATGTCGAACGAGAGGAGATCAATGGCCCATTTGGCAATCCGGCCTGTCGCATCGCGGTTGTTTATAATATCGTTAAGTGGTACTTCCGAGGTACCGTTATCGAACACTTTTGAAAGTAGTGTCGCAGCTTCGTGGATGCCATAAATACCGTGTACGCTATCTTTTGGTAATGCGGGCACTGCGATTTGCATGGAGTAAGGACAGTGGACACGTAGTAAACCGGCTTTTGAATGGGAAATTTGTGTCCGTCCACTTCTCGCTCGACGACAAGCACTGCGCTTACCACTTGATGAGTTGCTGCAATGTATAATAGCATTGGTTCGCCAATGTTTGGCGCGGCCAGGACTGGGTTTTTTGCCAACATGGCTTTTATTTCGTTGAGTCCGGCCGTGGCGGCGTCCGTCCACTCAAAGTGTTCGGTATGCTGGAGGAGGCGATAAAGGGGTAATGCCTTTTCTCCCAAGCGGGAGATAAAGCGGCTTAGAGCCGCCACGTATCCAGTTAGTTTTTGTATTTGTTTGAGGTCTGTTGGGGTAGCCAACTGTGACAATGCTCGGATTTTGGCCGGATTAGCTTCAATACCTCTACTGGAGACAATGAATCCCATGAGCTTTCCTGCTGGTACGCCGAAGACGCATTTTTCTATATTGAGCTTGATGTCATATGTTTGGAGGTTGTTGAATGTGAGCCTCAAGTCGTCTACTAAAGTTTCGACATGCTTGGTTTTAATGACCATGTCATCCACATATGCCTCCACTGTTTTGCCGATCTGGCTTGCCAGGCATGTCTGAATCATGCGCTAATATGTTGCACCGGCATTTTTTAGCCCGAAGGGCATTGCATTGAAGCAGAATGGGTCGTATGGTGTGATGAATGCCGTTGTGTCTTGGTCTGGCTCTACCATTTTTATTTGGTGGTAGCCGGAGTATGCGTCGAGGAAACACAATGAATCGTGTCCTGCGGTAGCATCGATGATTTGATCGATGCGGGGGAGGGGGAAGGGATCCTTTGGGCAGGCCTTGTTAAGGTCCTTAAAATCGACGCACAAGCGCCAGGATTTGTCCTTCTTTGGTACCATCACCAAGTTTGCTAGCCAGTCTGGATGTTTTATGTCTCTGATGAATCCGGCCTCCAATAGCTTGGCTAGTTCCTCTCCCATGGCTTATCTTTTAGGCTCGGAGAAACATCGAAGAGCCTGCTTGACTGGCTTGAACCCTTTTATGATATTTAGGCTGTGTTCAGCCAGCCTGTGTGGGATTCCTGGCATGTCTGAAGGATGCCACGCAAAAATATCCCAGTTCTCGCGTAGGAACTCTCACAGTGCGGCGTCAACATCAGGGTTTAATTGTGCCCCGATGGAAGCTGTTTTTGTAGGGTCCGTTGGATGGACTTGGAATTTGACTATTTTGTCCGCCGGCATAAAGGAGGTCGACTTGAATCTTTTATCGAGTATCACGTCGTCCCTGTTTACTGTGGAGCGCAACGCAGTTAGTTCTTCGGCCGC
This sequence comes from Triticum urartu, assembly GCF_056163025.1. NCBI lineage: Eukaryota > Viridiplantae > Streptophyta > Magnoliopsida > Poales > Poaceae > Triticum > Triticum urartu. Next base: position 378,741,026 of record NC_141875.1, read on the forward strand.
TAGGGCTTCGGATAGTGCCTCAAAGGCCAGTGCAGCTGTCTTATTTTCGGCGCGGAGTGCTATGTCCGGATCACTTACAAGAGTGATGATTCCGTTGGGCCCGGGCATTTTGAGCTTCATGTACCCATAATGGGGTACGGCTTGGAAAAATTTTAATGCCTCCCTCCCTAATAGAGTGTGGTATTCGCTGCTGAATGGGGCCACTTGGAATGTAATTTCTTCGGACCTGTAATTATCTGGCGTGCCAAATACCACGTCTAGTGTGATTTTTCCGGCGCAGCGTGCTTCCCGACTAGGGATGATTCCTCTAAAGGTTCTGCTGCTTTGCTTAATGCAACTCCAGTCTATTTCCATCTTTTGAAGAGTTTCCTCGTAGATGAGGTTTAATCCGTTGCCGCCGTCCATGAGTACCTTGGTGAGTCGAAAGCCGTCCACGATTGGACTGAGGACCAGTGCGGCTGGTACTCGGGCTGTTCGGAATTTAGGTCCGTCACTGGCATTGAAGGTAATAGCCGTGTCGCTCCAAGGATTTGTTTCTACTATGTGGCAGATTTCGGACGTGCTGCGGAGTGTTCGCTTCCGTCTTTCATTTGATGCAAAGGTCTCGAAGACCATTAAGACCGTACTGTTATCCTCGGGGTGGTGCTCTTTGGTTTTTGGGAGGAGTAGATCCTCACCACTTTTGGCCACCTGCCGGAGTATCCAGCATGCTCTAAGGCTGTGCGTTGGTATCGCATCCGTTGTACTATGAATTTTATAGGGTCCGTTGAGCCATCCCTCCAGTACGGTTCCTTGCCCCGTAGAGGGCTTTTGCTTTTTGGTAGTTAACCTAGGTGTATTGTGATAATGCACCCTTTTATTTCGGATTGGGTTTGTATTCAGGGCCGGATTATCCCAAAATTTTATTTCGGTTTTCTAGGCGCTTTCCATCGCACAGTACTTTCGCACTATGGACACCAAGTCAGCAAAGCGTGTAATTTCGCGATGACTTATGGCGTTGAGGATATCCTTGTCTGTGCAATTATTGCAGAAGAATGAAATTGCGTCTTCCTCACGGCAGTCCTTTATCCTGTTCTTGATCAGGAGGAATCCGGCCCAGTAATGGTGTACTGTTTCTTCGGGCTCTTGCCTAATTTGGGATAGATTGCATATGTTTGGGTGGGTGGGTGGTATTGAATCCGAATCCTCACCCGATCTGAGGCTCAGTGGCCAAGGAGTTTCCGAACTCGAAAGCTTGGATTCTTGAATGTTTTCTAGTAAATCTAGCCCGCTGCCTGATTCTGGGTTCAGCCTTTGAGTGACGTCCTCCCCTCCGCGGGTATCCGGTTTGGGGAGATCGGGAATCCGGACGTAGCTAGTCCTTAAGATAGATGGAGTTTTGCCGCATTGTTCTTCCACCACTGCAACATGGTGGGTGACCTGGGGAGGGTTAATTTCTCTTAGATCGGGTTTAGGCCCAATCTGATCGTAGTCTGTAGCGACTCCCAGGGTGGCGATACGATCCAAGAGCTCATTCAGGGAACATAGCTCCATTGGATCTAACTGTTCGGCGAGTTCCGAGTTGATGTGAAGATTGCTTTCGATCACCCGAGAAGTCATCGTCGGCGCAACGGCCGAACAGGCGGTCATAAGAAAACCACCTAGCCGGAGAGTTTGGCCGATAGCCAGAGCTCCCTCAGCGATAGTGCCATCTTTAAAGACGGGACGAGACATCCTTCCTTGTGGCGACAAGACAGCGGAACTCTCAATGAAAGCACCAATATCGGTGTCAAAACTGGCGGATCTCGGGTAGGGGGTCCCGAACTGTGCGTCTAGGCCGGATGGTAACAGGAGGCAAGGGACACGAAGTTTTACCCAGGTTTGGGCCCTCTTGATGGAGGTAAAACCCTACGTCCTGCTTGATTGATATTGATGATATGGGTGTTACAAGAGTAGATCTACCACGAGATCAGAGAGGCTAAACCGTAAAAGCTAGCCTACGGTATGATTGTATGTTGTGATTGTTGTCCTACAGACTAAAACCCTCCGGTTTATATAGACACCGGAGAGGGTTAGGGTTACACAAGGTCGGTTACAGAGGAGGAGATATCCATATACGTATTGCATAGCTTGCCTTCCACGCCAAGTAGAGTCCCATCCAGACACGAGACAAAGTCTTCAATCTTGTATCTTCATAGTCTAACAGTCCGGCCAATGGAGATAGTCCGGCTGTCTGGAGAGCCCCTAATCCAGGACTCCCTCAGTCGTCATCTCCTCCTAGCGTGGGGTCTCCCAAGAATACTCCTAGCTTCCTTGTCAGGTCTTCATTCTTCTCCACTACTATTGTGATTTCCTCCTCGTATCTGTCGCGTGTAGACTTGAGTTCCTCTTCAAGCTCCATGTTCCTAGTCATCAACTTCTTTAGATCTATCATGCTTGCGCACATCTGGTTCTCCTGGCGACGAATGTGCTGGTTTAACTCCTGGATGAAAGCTGCAATGGACCTGTCCCTCTTGGTGCTGATCATCTCCCATTTCTCATATCGGCGCCCACATATCTGGTAGATGGTGTCCTTAAGATCCTTGTGATAAACTTCGCCGATGTGTCCCATGACGATGTGGGCTGCCATGCTCTTTCCTAGACTCTAGGATGGGGCATCAAAGGACAACTCTATGGGCTCAGTAATTGGCGTGAATGTCCTTCTTGGAACTTGAACTTGAATCATCAACCACTCCTCTTCTGGTAAATTGGCGGTGTAGGTCCTGGTGAAGCTTGGTATTCCGATGTTCAGGTACCTAGTGACTTCCTTCAAGTGTCGTCCAAAAGTTGTGTCTTCATCCGATTGTGCAAACTTGTTCCTTGAGTCTGCCATCCTATAGAGTGGAAAAAGGGAGAGGAGTCAGAAATGAGTAGAGAAGAGTGACCTATGGCTTAACTTAGTGGTCGTGTCCTACAGTCAGCGTGTGCTCTGATACCATCTTGTAGCGATCTGACGTCAAACAGTCAAATCTCTGTGCATAAGTGTCATCCCAGGATCGGTAATGCTGACACACACAATACTTCGAAGGAGTTACAACAAAGTAGCAATCACACACTTATTACATCGATAGTCTCAAGAGAGAAATTAATACAATAATATGGCTTAAGGCCATCTAAATAAGATAACAGCGGAAGGCTTGGAAGATAAAGTGAGTCCATCAACTCCAACAGCATAGCTGAGCGCACGGCAAATGACCTAGCGCACCTTACTCTTCGTCTGAAAAGTCTGCAACATGATATATTGCAGCCCGAAACGGGTCAGCACATGGAATATGCTGGCAAGATAACACAATAGAGCTATGAACAAGTAAATGCTATGACTTGCTACCTCTTGAGCACTGCGTTGGTTTTCCTTGAAGAGGAAAGGGTGATGCAGCAAAGTAGCGTAAGTATTTCCCTCAGTTTTTGAGAACCAAGGTATCAATCCAGTAGGAGACTACACGCAAGTCACCTCACACCTACACAAACAAATAAGAACATCGCAACCAACGCGATAAAGGGTTGTCAATCCCTTCACGGTCACTTACGAGAGTGAGATCTGATAGAGATAATAAGATAAATATTTTTGGTATTTTTATGATATAGATTGAAAGTAAAGATCGCAAAGTAAAATAGATTGGAAACTTATATGATAGAAGATAGACCCGGGGGCCATAGGTTACACTAGTGTCTTCTCTCAAGATAGCATAAGTATTATGGTGGGTAAACAAATTACTGTTGAGGAATCGATAGAAAAGTGCATAATTATGAGGATATCTAGGAATGATCATGTATATAGGCATCACGTCCGCGACAAGTAGACCGAAACGATTCTGCATCTACTACTATTACTCCACACATCGACCGCTATCCAAGATGCATCTAGAGTATTATGTTCATAAGAACAGAGTAACGCATTAGGCAAGATGACATGATGTAGAGGGATAAACTCAAGCAATATAAACCCCATCTTTTTATCCTCAATGGCAACAATACAATACATGCCTTGCTGCCCCTGCTGTCAATGGGAAAGGACACCGCAAGATTGAACCCAAAGCTAAGCACTTTTCCCATTGCAAGAAAGATCAATCTAGTAGGCCAAACCAAACTGATAATTTGAAGAGACTTGCAAAGATAACAAATCATACATAAAATATTTCAGAGAAGAATCAAATACTGTTCATAGATAATCTTGATCATAAACCCACAATTCATCAGATCTCGACAAACACAGCGCAAAAAGAATTACATCGAATGGATCTCCAAGAAGATCGAGGAGAACTTTGTATTGAGATCCAAAGAGAGAGAAGAAGCCATCTAGCTAATAACTATGGACCCGAAGGTCTGTGGTAAACTACTCACACATCATCGGAGAGGCTATGGTGTTGATGTAGAAGCCCTCCATGATCGATTCCCCCTCCGGCGGAGCTCCGGAAAAGGCCCCAAGATGGGATCTCTTTGGTATAGAAGTTTGCAGCAGTGGAGATAGGGTTTTGTGGTGCTCCTGGATGTTTTTGGGGTATATGGATATATATATAGGAGGAAGAAGTAGGTCGGTGGAGCTGCGAGGGGCCCACGAGGGTGGGGGCGCGCCCAGGGGGGCAGGCACGCCTCCCTGCCTCGTGGCCACCTCGCTCCTTTCTTGACGTCTACTCCAAGTCCCCTGGATCACGTTTGTTCCAAAAATAACTCTCCTAAAGGTTTCATTCCGTTTGGATTCCGTTTTATATTACTTTTCTGCGAAACACTGAAATAGGAAAAAAAGAAATTTGCACTGGGCCTTGGGTTAGTCGGTTAGTCCCAAAAATAATATAAAAGTGTATAATAAAGCCCATTAAACATCCCAAACAGATAATATAATAGCATGGAACAATCAAAAATTATAGATACGTTGGAGACGTATCAAGAATCCCCAAGCTTAATTCCTGCTCGTCCTCAAGTAGGTAAATGATAAAAACAGAATTTTTGATGTGGAATGCTACCTAGCATAATTATAAATGTAATTTTCTTTATTGTGGCATGAATATTCAGATCCGAGAGATTCAAGACAAAAGTTTAATATTGACATAAAAATAATAATACTTCAAGCATACTAACTAAGCAATCATGTCTCCTCAAAATAACATGGCCAAAGAAAGTTCATCCCTACAAAATCATATAGTTTGTTCATGCTCCATTTTCGTCACACAAGAATGCTCTCATCATGCACAACCCCGATGACAAGCCAAGCAATTGTTTCATACTTTAGTAATCTCTAACTTTTTTCAATTTTCACGCAATACATGAGAGTGAGCCATGGATATATCACTATGGGTAGAATAGAATATAATGATGAGGGTTATGTGGAGAAGACAAAAAAGGAGAAAGTCTCACATCGACGCGGCTAATCAATGGGCTAGGGAGATGCCCTTCAATTGATGTCAATGCAAGGAGTAGGGATTGCCATGCAACGGATGCACTAGAGCTATAAATGTATGAAAGCTCAACAAAAGAAACTAAGTGGGTGTCCATCCAACTTTCTTGCTCACGAAGACCTAGGGCATTTGAGGAAGCCCATTGTTGGAATATACAAGCCATGTTCTATAATGAAAAATTCCCACTAGTATATGGAAGTGACAAAACAAGAGAATCTCTATCATAAAGATCATGGTGCTACTTTGAAGCACAAGTGTGAAAAAAGGATAGTAGCATTGTCCCTTTTTTGGGCCTTTATTTTTTTATTTTTTTATTTGGTCTTCCCCTTTTTTTGGGACAATGCTCTATTAATGATGATCATCACACTTCTATTTATTTACAACTCAATGATTACAACTCGATACTAGAACAAAATATGACTCTATATGAATGCCTCCGACGGTGTACCGGGAAGGGAAATGAATCAAGAGTGACATGTATGATAAATTATGCATGGTGGCTTTGCCACAAATACGATGTCAACTACATGATTATGCAAGGCAATATGACAATGATGAAGCATGTCATAAATGAAATGGTGGAAAGTTGCATGGCAATATATCTCGGAATGGCTATGGAAATGCCATAATAGGTAGGTATGGTGGCTGTTTTTAGGAAGATATAAGGAGGTTTATGTGTGATAGAGTGTATCATATCACGGGGTTTGGATGCACCGGCGAAGTTTGCACCAACTCTCGAGGTGGGAAAGGGCAATGCACGGTACCGAAGAGGCTAGCAATGATGGAAAGGTGAGAGTGCGTATAATCCATGGACTCAACATTAGTCATAAAGAAGTCACATACTTATTGCAAAAATCTACAAGTCATCAAAAACCAAGCATTACGCGCATGCTCCTAGGGGGACATATTGGTAGGAAAAGACCATCGCTCGTCCCCGACCACCACTCATAAGGAAGACAATCAAAGAACACCTCATGTTTCAAATTTGTTACACAACGGTTACCATACGTGCATGCTACGGGACATGCAATCTTCAACACAAGTATTTCTCAAATTCACAACTACTCAACTAGCACAACTCTAATATCACCATCTTTATATCTCAAAACAATTATCAAGTATGAAACTTCTCATAGTATTCAATGCACCTTTTTATGAAAGTTTTTATTATACCAATCTTGGATGCCTATCATATTAGGACCAATTTTATAGCCAAAGCACATTACCATGCTGTTATAAATGATTCTCAAAATAAAATAAGTAAAGCATGAGAGATCAATAATTTCTATAAAATAAAACCACCACCGTGCTCTAAAAGATATAAGTGAAGCACTAGAGCAAAATTATCTAGCTCAAAAGATATAAGTGAAGCACATAGAGTATTCTAATAAATTCCGATTCATGTGTGTCTCTACCAAAAGGTGTGTACGGCAAGTATGATTGTGGTAAACTAAAAATCAAAGACTCAAATCATAAAAGAGCTCCAAGCAAAACGAATGTCATGTGGTGAATAAAAATATAACATCAAGTAAAGTTATGGATGGACGAAGACGAAAGAGGGGATGCCTTCCGGGGCATCCCCAAGCTTAGGTGTTTTATTGTCCTTGAATCTTACCTTGGGATGCCTTGGGTATCCCCAATATTAGGCTCTTGCCACTCCTTATTCCATAATCTATCAAATCTTTACCCAAAACTTGAGAACTTCACAACACAAAACTCAACAGAAAATCTCATGAGCTCCGTTAGTATAAGAAAACAAACCACCACTTAAGGTACTGTAAAGAACTCATTATTTATTTGTATTTGTGTTAAACCTACTGTATTCCAACTTCTCTATGGTTCATACCCTCCGAAACTATCCAAAGATTCATCAAAATAACCAAACAACACACGAAAAACAGAATCTGTCAAAAGCAGAACAGTCTGTAGTAACCTGTAGGTTTAGAATACTTATGTAACCCCAAAAATTCTGAAATAAATTGGTGGAGGTGATGAATTTTTCTATTAATCATATTCAGAAATAATCAACCTAATCGCACTCTCCAGTAAAGAATGGGAGCAAATCTCGTGAGCGCTAAAGTTTCTATTTTTTACAGCAAGATCGCTAAAACTTCCCCCAAGTCTTCCCAAAGGTTCTACTTGGCACAAACACTAATTAAAATAATAAAACCACATATAAACAGAGGCTATATGAATTATTTATTACTAAATAGAACCAAAAATCAAGAAACAAAAATAAAATTGGGTTGGCTCCCAACAAGCGCTATCATTTAACGCCCCTAGCTAGGCATAAAATCAAGGATAGATCTAGGTATTGCCATCTTTGGAAGGCAATCCATAAGTGGCTCTCATAATAGATTCATAAGGTAATTTAATTTTATTTCTAGGAAATTGTTCCATGCCTTTCCTTAACGGAAATTGGAATTTAATATTTCCTTCCTTCATATCAATAATTGTACTAATCATTCTAAGGAAAGGTCTACCAAGAATAATAGGACATGAAGGATTGCAATCTATGTCAAGAACAATAAAATCTACGGGCACATAGTTCCTATTTGCAACAATAAGAACATCATTAATTCTTCCCATAGGTTTCTTAATAGTGGAATCGGCAAGGTGCAAGTTTAAAGAGCAATCATCAAAATCACAGAAACCTAGCAAATCACACAAAGTCTTTGGAATCATGGAAATACTAGCACCCAAATCACATAAAGCATAGCATTCATGATCTTTAATTTTAATTTTAATAGTAGGTTCCCACTCATCATGAAGTTTTATAGGGATAGAAACTTCTAATTCAAGCGTTTCTTCATAAGATTGCATTAAAGCATCAACGATATGTTTGGTAAAAGCTTTATTTTGACTATAAGCATGAGGAGAATTTAGCACGGATTGCAACAAGGAAATACAATCTTTCAAAGATCAATTATCATAATTAAATCCCTTGAAATCCAAAATAGTGGGTTCATTCCTAAGTAAAGTTTTGACCTCTTCAATCCCACTTTTATTAATTTTTGCATCAAGATCAAAAAACTCTGAATCATTAGGACGCCTTTTAACTAAAGTTGACTCATCTCCAGTCCCATCATTATCAAGATTCATATTGTAAAAAAAGATTTAATAGGAGACACATCAATCACTTATAGATCTTCATCCTTATTATCATCAAAACTAGAAGAACACGCTTTTATAAAGCAATCCTTTTTTGCACGCATCCTAGCGGTTCTTTCTTTGCACTCATCAATGGAAATTCTCATGGCTTTGAGAGACTCATTGATATCATGCTTAGGTGGAATAGATATAAGTTTCAAATAATCAACATCAAGAGAAATTTTATCCACGTTCCTAGCCAACTCATCAATCTTAGACAATTTTTCTTCAATCAAAGCATTGAAACTCTTTTGCGAACTAATAAATTCTTTAACACTAGTCTCAAAATCAGAGGGAAATTTATTAAATTTCCATAAGAGTTGTTGTAGGAATTACCATAATTATTAGAGTAATTACTAGGAAACGGCCTAGGATTAAAGTTTCCTCTATACGCGTTGTTACCAAAATTGTTCCTACCAACAAAATTCACATCCATAGATTCATTATTATTCTCAATCAAAGTAGACAAAGGCATATCATTAGGATGAGAAGGAACACTCTTATTAGCAAACAATTTCATAAGTTCATCCGTCTTTCCACTCAAAGCATTAATTTCTTCTATAGCATGAACCTTGTTACTAGTAGATCTTTTGGTGTGGCATTGAGAATAATTAACCATAATATTATCTAGGAGTTTGGTAGCTTCTCCTAAAGTGATTTCCATAAAAGTGCCTCCCGCGGCCGAATCTAAAAGATTTCTAGAAGCAAAATTCAATCCAGCATAAATTTTTTGTATGATCATCCATAAATTCAAACCATGAGTAGGGCAATTGCGAATCATTAATTTAATCCTCTCCCAAGATTGTGCAACATGCCCATGATCTAGTTGCTTAAAGTTCATAATATCGTTTCTAAGAGAGATGATCTTAGCGGGAGGAAAATACTAAGAGATAAAAGCATCTTTGCACTTATTCCAAGAATCATTACTATTTTTAGGCAAAGAAGAAAACCAAGTTTTAGCACGACCTCTATGCGAAAACGATAATAGCTTCAATTTAACAATATCATTATCCACATCTTTATTCTTTTGCATATCAGACAAATCAACAAAGCTGTTCAGATGGGTAGCGGCATCTTCACTAGGAAGGCCAGAAAACGGATCTTCCATGACAAGATTCAGCAAAGCAATATTAATTTCACAAGATTCAACATCGGTAAGGGGAGCAATCAGAGTGCTAATAAAATCATTATTGTTGGTATTGGAAAAATCACACAATTTAGTATTATCTTGAGCCATCGTGACAAACAATCCAACACACAAGCACACAAGAAGCGAGCAAAAAAGAGGCGAACAAAAAAGAGGGCAAATAAAACGGCAAGGGTGAAGTGGGGGAGAGGAAAACAAGAGGCAAATGGCAAATAATGTAATGCGAGGGATAAAAGTTTGTGATGGGTACTTGGTATGTCTTGACTTGTGCGTAGATCTCCCCGGCAACGGTGCCAGAAATCCTTCTTGCTACCTCTTGAGCACTGCTTTGGTTTTCCCTTGAAGAGGAAAGGGTGATGCAGTAAAGTAGCGTAAGTATTTCCCTCAGTTTTTGAGAACCAAGGTATCAATCCAGTAGGAGAATACACGCAAGTCACCTCACACCTACACAAACAAATAAGAACCTCACAACCAACGCAATAAAGGGGTTGTCAATCCCTTCACGGTCACTTACGAGAGTGAGATCTGATAGAGATAATAAGATACATATTTTTGGTATTTTTATGATATAGATTGAAAGTAAGGATTGCAAAGTAAAATAGATTGGAAAGTTATATGATAGAAGACAGACCCGGGGGCCATAGGTTTCACTAGTGGCTTGTCTCAAGATAGCATAAGTATTACGGTGGGTAAACAAATTACCGTCGAGCAATTTATAGAAAAGTGCATAATTATGAGACTATCTAGGCATGATCATGTATATAGGCATCACGTCCGCGACAAGTAGACCGAAACGATTCTATATCTACTATTATTACTCCACACATCAACCGCTATCCAACATGCATCTAGAGTAGTAAGTTCATAAGAACAGAGTAACACATTAGGCAAGATGACATGATGTAGAGGGATAAACTCAAGCAATATGATATAAACCCCATATTTTTATCCTTGATGGAAACAATACAATACGTGCCTTGCTGCCCCTGCTGACACTGGGAAAGGACACCGCAAAATTGAACCCAAAGCTAAGCATTTCTCCCATTGCAAAAAAGATCAATCTAGTAGGCTAAACCAAACTGATAATTCGAAGAGACTTGCAAAGATAACAAATCATACATAAAAGATTTCAGAGAAGAATCAAATATTGTTCATAGATAATCTTGATCATAAACCCACAATTCGTCGGATCTCGACAAACACACCGCAAAAAGAATTACATTGAATAGATCTCCAAGAAGATTGAGGTGAACTTTGTATTGAGATCCAAAGAGAGAGAAGAAGCCATCTAGCTAATAACTATGGACCCGAAGGTCTGTGGTAAACTACTGACACATCATCGGAGAGGCTATGGTGTTGATGTAGAAGCCCTCCTTGATCGATTCCCCCTCCGGTGGAGCTCCGGAAAAGGCCCCAAGATGGGATCTCTTGGGTACAAAAGGTTGTAGCGGTGGAAATAGGGTTTTGTGGTGCTACTGGATGTTTTGGGTGTATATGGATATATATAGGAGGAAAAAGTAGGTCGGTGGAGCTGCAAGGGGCCCACGAGGGTGGGGGCGCGCCTAGGGGGGCAGGGGCACCTCCCTACCTCGTGGCCTCCTCGCTCCTTTCTTGACGTCTACTCCAAGTCCCCTGGATCACGTTTGTTCCAAAAATAACTCTCCCAAATGTTTCATTCCGCTTGGATTTCGTTTGATATTCCTTTTCTGCGAAACACTGAAATAGGCAAAAAAGAACAGCAATTTGCACTGGGCCTTGGGTTAGTCGGTTAGTCCCAAAAATAATATAAAAGTGTATAATAAAGACCATTAAACATCCAAAATAGATAATATAATAGCATGGAACAATCAAGAATTATAGATACGTTGGAGACGTATCATCACTACATGCATATATGGCTGGTGGAGGCTCTATGGTTATAATGTTTTTGCAAAAAGCCAATTTTCCCCTACAACAAAGGAATATATTTTATTTAACTATCATGGTAGTTGATAAAAATTGAGAATGGTAACCCCATCTCAATCCCAATTAAGCAGTAATTAACAACCCTACAAATTAATTTAGAGTGATGAGATCAAATCAATAATTCAAGTACCAGATACTCAAGATGTCCATAACCGGGGACACGGCTAACCATAATTAGTTTGTACACTCTGCAGAGGTTTGCACACTTTTCTCCACAAGACTCGATCTCCTCCGTTGGATTTCTCGCACTATGATGTCTACTACACAACCTTCTTGTTATAGACATTGTTGGGCCTCCAAGTGTAGAGGTTTGTAGGACAGTAGCAAATTTCCCTCAAGTGGATGACCTAAGGTTTATCAATCCGTGGGAGGCGTAGGATGAAGATGGTCTCTCTCAAACAACCCTGCAACCAAATAACAAAGAGTCTCATATGTCCCCAACACACCCAATACAATGGTAAATTGTATAGGTGCACTAGTTCGGCGAAGAGATGGTGATACAAGTGCAATATGGATGGTAGATATAGGTTTTTGTAATTTGAAAATATAAAAACAGCAAGGTAACTAATGATAAAAGTGAGCACAAACGGTATTGCAATGCTAGGAAACAAGGCCTACGGTTCATACTTTCACTAGTGCAAGTTCTCTCAACAACAATGACATAATTGGATCATATAACTATCCCTCAACATGCAACAAAGAGTCACTCCAAAGTCACTAATAGCGGAGAACAAACGAAGATATTATGGTAGGGTACGAAACCACCTCAAAGTTATTCTTTCTGATCGATATATCATAGAGTTCGTACTAGAATAACACCTTAAGACATAAATCAACCAAACCCCAAATGTCACCTAGATACTCCAATGTCACCTCAAGTACCCGTGGGTATGATTATACGATATGCATCACACAATCTCAGATTCATCTATTCAACCAACACAAAGAACTTCAAAGAGTGCCCCAAAGTTTCTACCAGAGAGTCAAGACGAAAAAGCGTGCCAACCCCTATGCATAAGTTCACGAGGTCACGGAACTCGCAAGTTGATCACCAAAACATACATCAAGTGGATCACGTGATATCCCATTATCACCACAGATAAGCACATGCAAGCCATACATCAAGTGTTCTCAAACCCTTAAAGACTCAATCCGATAAGATAACTTCAAAGGGAAAACTCAATTCATCACAAGAGAGTAGAGGGGGAGAAACATCATAAGATCCAACTATAATAGCAAAGCTCACGATACATCAAGATCGTACCACCTCAAGAACACGAGAGAGAGAGAGAGATCAAACACATAGCTACTGGTACATATCCTCAGCCCCAAGGGTGAACTACTCCCTCCTCGTCATGGAGAGAGCCGGGATGATGAAGATGGCCACCGAAGAGGGATTCCCCCCTCCGGCAGGGTGCCGGAACGGGTCTAGATTGGTTTCTGGTGGCTACGGAGGCTTCTGGCGGCGGAACTCCTGATCTATTCTGCTTTCTGGAAGTTTTGGGTTATATAAGAGGTGTTGCAGTCGGGGACAACTCAGGGGGGTTCCCGAGGCAGCCACGAGGCAGGGGGGCGCGCCCCCACCCTCGTGGTGGCCTCGGGACTCTTCTGGCCCACCTCCGGTACTCCGTGGGCTTCTTCTGGTCCAAAAATGATCTCCGTGAAGTTTCAGGTCAATTGAACTCTGTTTGATTTTCCTTTTCTGCGATAGTTAAAAACAAGGAAAAAACAGAAACTGGCACTGGGCTCTAGGTTAATAGGTTAGTCCCAAAAATCATATAAAATGGCATATTAATGCATATAAAACATCCAAGGTTGATAATATAATAGCATGGAACAATCAAAAAATGTAGATACTTTGGAGACGTATCACACTACAGGGTGTTTGAGAAACAGATGACCTAGACACAGTCTTTCAGAAACATTAACTCTTTACTCTGGGTGGACAGTTACACCTACTTTCCCCTACATCTACTAGCCCACCACTGAAAGAGGTCATGCAACATACTCAACTATGCTAGAGCCCATAATAGCTTGTGGCTGCACACGGAAGTTTCTAGCATGAATAATCTTATGATCCCTTTGAGCCTGGGTGGCGAACCAAAAGATAACACTGGTATATCCCCAGGTGCTCGCAACAAATCCACCCAGATGTGTATTTAAGTAGCCACCTTAAGTTAACCATTAATTAACAATCTCACATCTGTCATGGATCCCTCAAACCAAACCATGTCTATGAGCATAGCATAGCAGTTTAAGCATAACGTAGAAGTAACTCCCAAGGTTTGATAATAAAAGGGCAATATGTTCTACCTCATCATCTACTTCCCAAAACCCACATGTTAAAGGATCCTACTCATGCAATGTTTGAGGATTTTAGCTAATGCATAAAAACTGGGTAATAAGGGGTATGATCAAAGTGTTACTTGCCTTGCTAATGATCTGCAAACCCTAGAGACTCGTAGTAGCACGCTTCGCACTCCGGGTATTTTATCACAAACAAACAATAGCATACAAAAGCACTCAAGCATAGATTCAAGGGTAAAACTCAAATAAGAAGATCCACTCTGAAAGTTCAACTAAAGAGCTTCGATTTGCAAAAAGAATCGATCAAATCGGAGCTATGGGACTGAAACTATGATCAAAAGAACTTCGAATTCAAATCTGCTTGAAACCAAATTTTAAATTGTCAAAATATAACATCCCAAATTTTCAATTTGGAATGTTATACATTAGATCATCATTGCATATCATATTTTATTGCATTTTGGTTTGATCCTTGAAATTCTACGCAACTCAAGGACCCATGGAGAGAGTTTGGGATTTCAATATTTTCATATTCGAGTTTTTCTCAAATTTTGAAAAAGGGATCGTTTGATTTTAATTATTTTCTCTTGAATATTTCTTTTATAAAAATAAAAGATGGAGGATAAATGACTTCCTAAAAAATACAGAAATGTCAGAGATTTAATGTGAAACTCAAATAAGAATTTTATTCGGAGTTTTATTGCTATTTTATTTGAATTAGGAAAAATATGTGTTTTTCAAAATTGCATTTTAGGCCCAAATAAATGTTCACCTTGTCCGGCCTATTTTTAGAGGATGGGGAAAATTTATGTCGGGATTTTTGGAGTCCATTTAGTACTCTTTTTCTTTCTTTTTCCGCATGTCGAATTATTTAAAAAAAAAGAGGAAACCGACTCCAGGCCGTACCCGAGCGGGACTCCGCCCGTGGGGCTTTATAAGCCGCAGCCCCGAGCCGCCCCAAGCCTAGCCACCGTCAAAGCCCACCAGCCCCGCCATCCAAACCCTAATGTCCCGCCGCCCTGCTGCCGTGCGCCTCTGCCCGCTAGCCGCACCGTCGCAGCGGAGCCGCACCGCCGCCACCGCCGTCTCGCCCGACCCGCCGGAGGTAGCCGCCGCCGTACTTGGTTTTCGCGAGAAAACCAATCGTTTTTTTCGAAACCCTAGATCCTTTTTTAGTTTTGGTTCGGTTTTTTCGGTTTAGTTATTTAACGGACGTCCGTCCGTACGTTCGTTTTAACGAACGGTTTTCGTCCGTTTATCTTTTTCTTGGATTTTCCACGATTATTTTCGATCGTGATTTCTGATCCGATTTTCATTTTAGTTTATCTTTTCGCTCATTTATCGGAATCATGCGATTCAAGCGCCTAGAGTTTGGTATCGAAGCCGTCTTTCTGTTTAACCAACTTAAACAAGTTTTTGCTACTGTAAAATTTGACTTTGTACCAGATTAGTAAACGAAGCTTGTTTCTTTCGCCGTTTGAGTTTTGTTGCTTTGTTTGATTTGATTCTTTTTGCAAACCGGAGTTCTTAAGTTGAACTTTCTGGTTAGATGCCTTATTGGAGTTTTACCCATGCCCTTGCTTGATTGCTTATTGTATGCTTGTTTGTTTGTGATAGAGTACCCAAAGTGTGAAGCGTGCTACTACGAGTCTCTAGGATTCGCGGATCATCAGCAAGGCAAGTAACACTTTGATCATACCTATTTACTACCCAGTTTTATTGCATTAGATCACTCCTCAAACAATTGCATGGTTAGGATCAAAATTAAATTGTGGGTTGGGAAGTAGTTGAGGTAGTACCTATTCACCTGTTTATTATCAAACCTTTGGGAGTTACTTCTACGTTTCTTATATTGATATGCTATGCTCATAGACGTGGATTGGGTTTGAGTGTTTTCATGACAGATATGAGTATTGTTAATTAAGGATTAACTTAAGGTGGCAACTTTAATACACATCTGGGTGGATTGAGGCACCTGGGGAAATCTAGTGATTGCCTGTATTTTTGGAAATCCCGGGGTATCGTGTGATTCTCCTATGGACTGCCACCCAGGCTCAAAAGGATCATGAGATTATTCATGCTGGAAACTTCCGTGTGCAGCCACAAGCCACTATGGGCTCTGGCATAGTTGATTAAGTCATGTGAACTCTTACAGTGGTAGACTAGCAGATGTAGGGGATGTAGGTGGTACTGTCTACCCATCGTAAGGTGCTAACGCTTCTGAAAGACTGTGTCTCGGTCATCCGTTTCTCAAACACCTTGTAGTGCGAGAAATCCAACGGAGGAGATCGAGTCTTGTGGGGAAAGTGCACAAACCTCTGCAGAGTGTACAAACTAATCATGGTTAGCCGTGTCTCCGGTTATGGACATCTTGAGTATCTAGTTCGTGGATTATCATGTGGATCTCAACACTCTTAATTATAAATTTTGATTGGGTTATTGTTAATTATTTTTCATTTGGGACTGAGATGGGGTTTACCATTCTCAATGTTTAACAACCACCATGATAGTTAAATAAAAGGTATTCCTTTGTTGTAGGGAAAAATTGGCTTTTCGCAAAACTTATTAACCATACAGCCTCCACCAGCCATATATGCATGTAGTGATAGCATTATTCTATTCATTACTCTCTTGTGTTACATTGCCAGCATATTCCATGTGCTGACCCATTTTTGGGCTACAATGTATCATGTTGTAGACTTTTCAGACGACGAGTAAGGAGCCTTAGGTCGTGGTCTTTCACTCAGTGATGCCGTTGGAGTTGATGGACTCACTTTATCTTCCAAGCCTTCCGCTGTTATTGTATTAGATGGCCTTAAGACATATTTATTGTAATAAGTTCTCTTTTGAGACATTTGATGTAATGAGTGTGTGATTGCTACTCTGTTATAAATCCTTCAAGTACTATGCATGTCAGCATTACCGATCCAGGGAAGACACTGATGCACAAAGATCAGACTGTTTGAGGTCTCGTCGCTATAAGATGGTATCAGAGCACACGCTGACTGTAGGACACGACCAACAAGCTAAAGCCCTAGATCAATACTATCTTCTCAATTCTAACTCCTCTCCATTTTCTACTCTTTAGGATGGCGGACGCAAGGAACAAGTTTGCACAACCGGATGAAGAAGCACCTTTTGGACGACACTTGAAGGAAGTCACTAAGTACCTGAACATCGGAGTACCAAGATTCACCGGGACTTACAATGCCACTTTACTAGAAGAGGAGCGCTGGACGATTCAAGTTCAAGTTCCAGGAAGGACATTTACGCCAGTCACTAAGCCCATAGAGTTTTCCTTTGATGCACCAACCTAGAGTCTAGGAAAGAGTATGGCAGCCCACATCACCATGGGACGCATTGGAGAATTTTACCACAAGGATCTCAAGGATACTATCTACCAGATTTGTGGGCGCCGAGATGAGCAATGGGAAATGATCAGCACCAGGAGGGATAGATTGGTTGCAGCTTTTATCCAGGAGTTAAACCAGCATATTCGCCGCCAGGAGAATTAGATGTGCACAGGCATGATAGACCTAAAGAAGGCAATGACAAGGATCACAGAGCTGGAGGAAGAACTCAAGGCTACTCACGAAGATTATGAGGAGGAAATCGTCGTACTAGTGGAGAAGAATGACGACCTGACAAGGAAGCTAGGAGTTTTCATGGGAGACCCCGCGCCAGGAGGAGAAGACGATGAACCCAAGGAGATTCGTTCTGAAGACTACATCAACATCGACGACACCGACTCGGACCCCGACGATAGCGATGATGACTATGTTGATGAAGCTGGAGCAGATATCATGGAGTCTTCGACCGATCAATATTTCTAGTAGACCACCATATCAGTAGTAGTATTCCACCATGTATATAGTATAGTCTGAGCACTTTTGTAACGATAGTTCTAGACCGATTGTATGCCCTTGCTTGATTGATTGAGTGATATGATTGTGTTTGTCTCATGTGCATATGGGTAGTGTTTTCTCACTAGACCTCACTCTATTCTATTCTCTTCCCTCTAAACCCTCAGATGCCTCCGAGATGTGACCCCGGATTTACATTTCCACCGGAGCTCACCCAGTTGATCCAGCAGCAGAATACCTTGATGCAGTTATTAGTTCAGAACCAAGGCAACAACAACGACAACAACAACCCACCACCACCACCCCCAGTTGACAACTTAGCCCATTTTCTGAGGTTGCAGCTGCCGGTGTTTTCCAGTAGCACCGAGCCAATAGTTGCAGATGATTGGCTCCGCATGATTGGAAGGGAGTTAACCACTGCAGGATGCACAGATGCTGAGAAGGTGCGTTTTGCCGCGCACCAATTGGATGGACCAGCAGCCTCATGGTGGGAGAATTACACTGTTGCCTATCCTATAGCCACTGTTACATGGGACCAGTTCCAGCAGGCCTTTCACACTGCCCATGTATCAACAGGAGCTATGGCCATGAAGAAGCGTGAGTTTCGCAACTTATGCCAAGGAGGATGCACAGTTGGCCAGTATGTGTATGACTTTAGTAAGCTAGCACGTTATGCCCCCAGATGATGTCGCTACAGATGCAGCTAAGCAGGAGAAGTTCCTAGAAGGACTAAATGATGAGCTGAGCATGCAGTTGATGGTGGAAAATTTCAATAACTACCAGGAGTTGGTGGATAGAGCTCTCATGATTGAAGGGAAGCAGCAGCAGATTGACAGCCGCAAGAGGAAGTATGGACAAGGGAAGTATAATTATGGAGCCTAGCAGAGACCTCATTTTACCCCAAACTCGGGAGGACTTGTCCATAACCATGGAGGCCACACTCATAATGGAGGAAGTTCGCATAACCATAGTGGCTCCAAGAACGTGAATGGTAATGGAGGAAGCAACGGACAGAACCGTTCCAACCCAGCAACACCCTCCAAGAAAGATCTAAGCCATGTTACTTGCTACAAGTGCCAGAAGACTAGACATTACGCCAATGAGTTGCCTAAAGCTAAGAATGGAAACAGCAATGGAAGCTCTGGGAAGACGCCCAGCCCTTTTAACAGGGGACAAGTGAACCACGTTAACGTGGAGGAGGTTGAAGCCCAGCTAGATGCAGTAATAGGTAAGTTTTTAGTTAAGTCATTTACTGCAGTCGTACTTTTTGATACTAGTGCATCGCATTCATACATATCAAGGGGATTCGTGGATAAGTTTAAACTGCCAACCCAAGCCCTTAGGTCAACCATGTTAGTAACCTCGCCAGGAGTAGAGTATATGGCTCACCTATGGTGTGATCGGTTACCATTAAGGATTGGTAACTACCTGTTCCCCTCAGACCTAATCGTAATGGAGTCACAAGGATTGGATGTAATATTAGGCATGGATTGGTTATCGAAGTATGGAGGGAACATTGACTGCGCCAGTAAGTCGATTTTGCTCACCACGCCAGAAGGAAGAAGGATAAAGTATGTATCCCAGCATGTGCCGAATAGGACTCAAGTAAATTCCTTATCAGGAGTTGTACAGGAGGAAGTACCAGTGGTGAAGGATTTTCCAGATGTATTTCCAAAAGAGTTGCCAGGCATGCCACCGGATAGAGACATTGAGTTTTTGATTGAGCTTTTGCCAGGCACAGGGCCCATATCTAAGAGACCGTACAGAATGCCCGCAAAGGATTTGGAGGAAATTAAGAAGCAGATTAAGGAGTTACTGGATAAAGGATATATTCGCCCAAGTTTGTCACCTTGGGGATCCCCAGTACTTCTAGTGGAGAAGAAGGATGGGTCGTTAAGGATGGTGGTTGATTATCGAGGATTGAATGAAGTGACAATCAAGAACAAGTACCCGCTGCCGATGATCAATGATTTGTTTGACCAGCTACAAGGAGCTAAGGTTTTTTCCAAGATCGATCTGCGATCAGGGTACCACCAGCTGAAGATCCGAGAACAGGATATACCTAAGACAGCTTTTACCATGAGGTACAGGCTATATGAGTATACCGTTATGTCATTTGGCCTGACTCACACACCTACCTATTTTATGAACATGATGAACAAGGTGTTTATGGAGTATTTGGATAAGTTCATCGTGGTGTTCATTGATGATATTCTGGTCTACTCGAAGAATGAAGAGGAGCATAAAGAGCATTTGTGTTTAGTACTTGGGAAACTCAGAGAACATCAGCTATACGCCAAGTTCAGCAAGTGTGATTTTTGGTTGAAGGAAGTTGGATTTCTTGGACATGTTATATCCGGAGAAGGAATAGCGGTAGACCCCACCAAAGTTGTCACAGTGACAAATTGGGAGTCACCCACGACAGTTGGTGAGACTCGGAGTTTTCTTGGACTCGCAGGATACTACCGGAGGTTCATTGAGAATTTCTCAAAGATTGCAAAGCCTATGATGGAGTTGTTAAAGAAGGACACAAAGTTCAAATGGACTAAGGAATGTGAGGCCAGCTTTCAGGAGTTGAAAAGACGCTTGGTTACATCACCAGTGTTGATTCTACCAGATCAACGCAAGGATTACGAAATGTATTGCGACGCTTCTCGTCGAGGACTTGGAGCCGTACTTATGCAGGAGGGAAGAGTTGTTTCATATGCCTCATGACAACTTAAAACCCATGAGTTAAATTATGCCACACATGATTTGGAGTTAGCAGCCGTAGTACATGCGTTGAAAACTTGGAGACGTTTTCTCATCAGAAACCATTGTGAAGTATACACGGATCACAAGAGTTTAAAGTATATCTTCACGCAGAAGGAGTTGAATCTCAGGCAGAGGAGATGGTTGGAGCTCATTAAGGATTATGATATGAGGTTGCAATATCATCCCGGAAAAGCCAACATAGTAGCCGATGCGTTGAGCCGCAAAAGTCATGTCAATACAATCATGAGCGGAGAATTACCCAAGGAGTTGGCAGATGACCTTCACGAGCTATGTTTGGAGATAGTTCCAAGAGGTTATGTAGCAACTTTGGAGATTCAGTCTACCTTGATGGAAAAGATCAAAGAAGCTCAGAAGATGGACCAGGAGATGCCGAAATAAAGGAAAGAATGAGCAAAGGAAAGGCTAGAGGATTTCGTGAGGATGAGCACGATACCTTATGGTTTGAGGACCACATATATGTGCCGAGTGATCAGGAGATCAGGAAGTTCATTCTGCAAGAGGCCCATGATTCTCCATATTCGATTCACCCAGGAAATACCAAGATGTTTCTGGATTTGAAGGATAGTTTCTGGCGGACCGGGAATGAAGAAGGATATTGCAGAGTATGTAGCAGTTTGTGATGTATGTTAGAGAGTGAAAGCAGAGCATCAGAAGCCAGCGGGATTGCTACAACCATTGCCGATACCCAAATGGAAGTGGGATAAACTAGGCATAGAATTTATCACGTGATTACCCAGGACTCGTTCAGGCTATGACTCAATATGGGTAGTAGTCGATCGTTTGACGAAAGCAGCTCATTTCATCCTAGTGAAGACCACTTACACCAGTGCTAAGTTGGCAAAGATATACATGACCAGGATCGTATGTCTACATGGAGTTCCGACGACCATTGTATCACATAGAGGAACACAGTTTACCTCAAAATTTTGGAATCCGTTACATGAAACTTTGGGAACCAGGCTAGAGTTTAGTACAACTTTTCACCCGCAAACAGATGGCCAGACTGAGAGAGTCAATCATATTCTGGAGGACATGTTGAGAGCTTGTGCACTAGATTATGGATCTAGTTGGGACGAAAATTTACCTTACGCAGAGTTCTCATACAACAACAGCTATCAAGCCAGTTTGAAAATGGCCCCTTTCGAAGCATTATACGGAAGGAGGTGCAGAACACCGTTGTTGTGGGACGAAGTTGGAGACCGACAGTTGTTTGGACCATATTTGATTAAAGAGTCTGAAGAGAAGGTTAAGCTGATTCGTGATAGACTCAAGGTAACCCAGTCCAGGCAGAAGAGTGAAAGTGCAACTATCCCTAGGTGGTTTTGGTAATTCCTAACAACATATAGCTCATTGAGAAAATGCTATTTCAAGATTAATATCTCAGGAAAGCTCAATGATTGGCATGGCATGGATGAGAAAAGTGGACCCCTCAAAATTCTAAGGACAAAGGATTGGCTCAATCTCAAAGCTCAAGACTCTACATTTTCTATTTTAGTGATCCAAGATCACATTGAGTCTATAGGAAAAGCCAATACTATCAAGGAGGGATGAGGTGTTGCTTAATGAGGCTCTTGCTCAAAATTCTTAGTAATATGCTCCAAAACCCTCAACTACTTTCTCACATCCACATATGACCTAAACCAAGAGTCAAACTCGGCCCCACCGATTCTTTCTATCCAGCGCCACCGAGTTTCAAATGTCATAGCAACTGCCACAAACCCTAGGCAAATCGGTATCACCGATAGGGATCTCGGTCTCATCGAGATGGGATTGTAATTTCTCTGTTTCCCTTCGTAACATTTCGTTCTTACCGAGATGAGCGATCGGTCCCACCGAGATTGCAACGTAAACTCTCTGTTTTCCCTTCATAACGTTTCGTTCTCATCAAAATGAGCGATCGGTCCCACCGAGTTTACCTGACCAACTCTCTGGTTAGCTTATTACCAAAATCGGTCTCACCGAGTTTGTGTAATCGGTCTCAACGAGATTATGTTATGCCCTAACCCTAATCATATCAGTCCTACCGAGTTGCATGTCGGTCCCACCGAAAACCCAAACGGTCACTAGCTTTGCTGAATCGGTCCGACCGAGTTTAAAAATTCGGTCCCACCGAGATTGGCAAGTTGTGTAACGGTTAGATTTTGTGTGGAGGCTATATATACCCCTCCACCACCTCTTCATTCATAGAGAGAGCCATCAAAACAAACCTACACTTCCAACTTACTTTTTCTGAGAGAGAACCACCTACACTTGTGTTGAGGCCAAGATATTCCATTCTGACCATATGAATCTTGATCTCTAGCCTTCCCCAAGTTGCTTTCCACTCAAATCTTCTTTTCAACAAATCCATATCCTGTGAGAGAGAGTTGAGTGTTGGGGAGACTATCATTTGAAGCACAAGAGCAAGGAGTTCATCATCAACACACCATTTGTTACTTCTTGGAGAGTGGTGTCTCCTAGATTGGCTAGGTGTCACTTGGGAGCCTCCGACAAGATTGTGGAGTTGAACCAATGAGTTTGTAAGGGCAAGGACATCACCTACTTCGTGAAGATCTACCGCTAGTGAGGCAAGTCCTTGTGGGCGACGGCCATGGTGGGATAGACAAGGTTGCTTCTTCGTGGACCCTTCATGGGTGGAGCCCTCCGTGGAGTCGCGAAACTGTTACCCTTCTTGGGTTGAAGTCTCCATCAACGTGGATGTACGGTAGCACGACCTATCGGAACCATGACAAAAACATCCGTGTCTCCATTGCGTTTGAATCCTCCAAACCCTTCCCTTTACATTCTTGCAAGTTGCATGCTTTACTTTCCGCTGCTCATATACTCTTTGCATGCTTGCTTGAATTGTGTTAAGATTGCTTGACTTTTCCAAAGTTGCTAAAATCTGCCAAGAACTAAAATTGGGAAAAGGATAAGTTTTTATTTGGTCAAGTAGTCTAATCACCCCCCACCTCTAGACATACTTTCGATCCTACAAGTGGTATCAGAGCTTTGGTCTCCATTTTCTTTGATTTTCATAGCTTTTAGAAGTCATAGCCTTGGTTTCACAACCTAGGAGAGTATGGCATCTAGCGAGGGAAATTACCACCGTAGAGGTCCTTACTTTGATGGTACTAATTTTGCTAGTTGGAAGCATAAGATGAAAATGCATATTCTTGGACATAACCCCGCCGTATGGGCTATTGTGTGTATTGGCTTGCAAGGTGAATTCTTTGATGGGAGAGAACCGAACCGTGAAGCCACTGGGGAAGAGTTGAAGATGCTGCAATACAACGCTCAAGCTTGTGATATCCTCTTCAACGGATTGTGCCCCGAGGAATTCAACAAAATCAGCCGTCTTGAGAATGCAAAGGAAATTTGGGATACTTTGACTGATATGCACGAAGGTACCGACTGCGTGAAGGAATCCAAGTTGGATGTGCTTCAAAGTCAGCTTGACAAGTTCAAAATGAAGGATGGTGAAGGTGTCGCTAAAATGTACTCTAGGCTTGCTCTTATCACAAATGAGATCGCCGGCTTACGAAGTGAAGAGATGACAGACAAATTCATCATCAAGAAGATCCTAAGAGCTTTGGATGGAAAATATGATATCATATGTACATTGATTCAAATGATGCCAAATTACAAAGATCTCAAGCCAACAGAAGTCATTGGAAGAATTTTTGCTCATGAGATGTCACTCAAGGATAAGGAGGAGCTCCATAACAAGTCAAGTGGTGCTTACAAAGCCTCATGTGAAGCTTCCACATCATCAAGTGAGAAACAAACCTTCAATGAAGAATTGAGCCTAATGGTGAAGAACTTCAACAAGTTCTACAAGAGTAGAAGCAAAGAGAGAAGTTCCAAGTCAAGGCCCTACAATGACAAAAGATCTTCTAGTCAAGAGAGAAATTGCTAAAATTGTGGAAGACCCGGACACTATTCTAATGAGTGTACGACACCCTACAAAAGAAGGGAAGATTCTCCAAAACGAAGAAGTAGAAGAGAAGAATCACCATCAAGAGAGAGAAGGAGTAGAGATGATCATTATGAACGAAGAAAATCCTAGAGAAGCAAAGATTCGGAAAGGAAGGACAAGTCATCAAGGAGCTACACAAAACGAAGACATCAAACTCATGTTGGTGAATGGGTATCCGGCTCCGACTGCGACAATCACTCCGAGAGAAGCTATCACTCCGACTCCGATTATACTAAAGATGAAGGTGTTGCCGGTCTAGCACTTGTGTCAACCAACTCCTACGACATATTTGATTCACCAAATGAAGGACCTGGAAGATGCTTCATGGCTAAAGTGCCAAAGGTATCACACCCCGAGTATGTTGATTTCAATAGTGATGATGATTTACTTGTTGACAACTCTAGTGATGAATACTATGATGAAACGTCAATTAATCATGCTAATCAAGATAAAACAAATGACAATGATAAGGAGAAGATTGAGTCTCTAACTAAAGAACTAAACACTCTTAAGTTAGCTCATGAAACTATCTTAGGAGATCATCGAGAACTTTTAAGGACTCATGAGAAATTATGTTTTGAAAAGCTCAACCTTGAGCAAGAGCATGAGTTCTTAAAGGCAATCAATGATGATCTTCGCAAGAAAAGTTTTTCTTACATTGACAAGCATTTACTCTTATCCACTTACATGCCTCAAGTCAAGTCTAGTAACAAGAACAAGAAAGATTCTTCCTCTAGTAGTAACAATAATCATGCTAAACCTAATGTTGTTGCTTCTAGTAGTTCTCTTGATTCCACTAATGATTCTCTTAGCCAAGTTACACATGAGCAAGAAAATAGCTTATTGAAGGGAATTATAGAGAAAGGTGTTTACAAGAGCCTTGCCGGGAGTAAGCAATTCGAGGAAATTGTACGCAAGCAAGGAAGGCACCGGAAGAACCAAGGTGTTGGTTTTGAACGAAAGTTCAATGCCAATGGAGTTGAGTGGGAAGAAGATCAATAACCCAAGACGAAGTTTGTTCCTCAACAAGAGAAGTATGATCCTACTTTCTTCAAAGGGACACAAGCTCAAGATGATCTTCCACCACAAGACCACAAGCAAAAAGGCAAGGATAAGCTTCAAGAGGAAATTGATGCATTTGAAGAAGCACCCAAGGCCTTGGTCAAGTGGGTTCCCAAGACTACATCAAGTTCTACTTCATCAAGTACGACTACAACTCCAAGGATTCCCATCAAGATGATGTGGATCCCGAAGAAGAAGAACTAGAGAGTTCTTGAGGGTGACTCTGCCAACATACTTCACTCTTATCATTTTGGCAAGAACAAGTGCAATCAACTTCCACATCTTGCACTAGTTCAAGGAGTCACAAACCCTCTTGTTGGTAAGAAAAGGGACAAGGTAACCTAATGCTTTCATAGACATCATCTTGTGTGTGCATCACTCTATGTCTATGGATATCCTTGTTTGTTCCTTGTGGGACTAACCCATGTAGGTATTGAAAGTGCAACTCACTCCAAAGGATTGCTCCAAATGATCTACATCAACATTGAGCATCCACATCAACACCTACATGAAGTCATCATCGACACAACCCAAGGTTAGTTCATCCCTCTTAGGGGGGATCTCACATCTAGGGGAGCTTTACTCTAAAATTGAGCTAAAGCAACTCTAATGGTGTGAACACAACAACGCTTTATGTAAAAATGGTAACCCCATTTGTGCTTAAACAATGAGTATGACCTATGATCAAATGTTCTCATTTGACTCCTAAGTCAATATACTCATATATAGATGACCTAGTCATCGCCAATTGCTTGATAGATGCTAGAATTGGTTGTGCATGCTTTGCCACATATTTCATTTTCCATTTTATTGTGTGAGCATGTTGGTTGCATAATTTACTCATTCGAGAACATCCACTTGTTGTTTTGATTGTTTGGTTCCTTTTTTTCTTTTGCCAAGTGGATGGACTGTGGCGACCCGACCCGAATGGATCAAGTCTACTGTGCTCCGGTGTCATCCCTGGATCAGTAATGCTGACACCACACAGTACATCAAAGGATTTATAGCAGAGTGGAAATCACACACTTATTACATCGTTGTCTCAAAGAGAACTTATTACAATAAATATGGCTTAAGGCCATCTAATAAAGATAACAGCGGAAGACTCGGAAGATAAATGGGTCCATCAACTCCAACAGCATCACTGAGTATAGAACCACGACCTAAAAGCACCTTACTCGTCGTCTGAAAAGTCTGCAACATGAGAAGTTGCAGCCCGAAATCGGGTCAGCACATGGAATATGCTGGCAATGTAACACATAGAGAGTAATGGAATGAAACAGCTATACTATATGCATATATGGCTGGTGGAAAGCTCTATGGTTACAGTTTTGCGTAAAGCCAGTTTTTCCCTACTGCAAAGGAATAAATTTATTTAAATATCATGGTAGTTGTTAAACATCGAGAATGGTTGACAGCATTCCGATCCCAATTAAGTGAACAATTAAAACCCAACAACATTTATTAGAAGTAACGTGATGAGATTCACATGATATTTAAGTACTAGATACTCAAGTTGTCCATAACCGGGGACACGGCTAATCATGATTAGTTTGTACACTCTACAGAGGTTTGCGCACTTTTCCCCACAAGACTCGATCGCCTCCGTTTGGTTTCTCGCACTACAGGGTGTTTGAGAAGACGGATGACCGAGACATAGTCTTTCAGAAGCGCTAGCACCTTACGATCGGGTAGACCGTACCACCTACAACCCCTACATCTGCTAGTCTACCACTGTAAGAGTTCGCACGACTTAGTCAACTATGCTAGAGCCCATAATGGCTTGTGGCTGCACACGGAAGTTACTAGCATGAATGATCTTATGATCCCTTTGAGCCTGGGTGGCGGTCCAAAATAAAACAGGCAAGTCCTGATAGACATCAGGTGCCTCAATCCACCCAGATGTGTGTTTAAGTTGCCACCTTAGATAAACCATTTAAAATTATCAACTCACATCTGTCATGGATATCACTCACCCAATCCACGTCTACTAGCATAGCATGGCATAATAAGCAAACGTAGAAGTAACTCCCAAAGGTTTCATAATAATACAGGTGATAGGTACTACCTCATATACTTCCCATCCCACAATTTAATTAGATCCTAATCATGCAATGTGAGAGGATTGATCTAATGCAATCAAACTGGGTTGTAGAAAAGGTATGATCAAAGTGTTACTTGCCTTGCTGATGATCCGCGAGACCTAGGGTTTCGAAGTAACAGGTGGCGCAATCCGGGTGATCTATCGCAAACAAACAACAAGCACACAATAAGTACTCATCTAATGCACAGGTAAAACTCGAACAAGAGAACGAACCAGAAAGTTCAACTTAAGAACTCCGGTTGCAAAGAAAGAACGAACCGAACAAGGAAACGGAAAACAAACGGCGGAAGAAAACAACTCGGTTCTAGCAGGTTGAAACTAGGTCAAATTTTATTGTGGCAAAAACTTGTTCAAGTTGATTAGTCGGAACGGAGGTTTTGAAATGAAACTCCAGGCGTTTGAATCACCTGATTCCGATAAACAAGCGAGAAGATAGACTAGAACGAAGATCGGATCTGAGATCGCGATCGCGGAAAAGACGCGGAATAAATCCGACGAGAAACAAAACGAAGAACGGTTAAACGAACGGACGTTCGTTAACCGGGAACAACCGGTGATCACGTTCGTTAAGATGAACGGTCCGGCGAACGCTCGCTAAACAACTAAACCGAAGAAAAATAAAAAGAAAACCGATCTAGGGTTTCGGAAGAAAACCGAAACAAAAACCGGAAAAGAAAAACCGGAACGGTTTCTAAAAAAACCGAACCGAGGCAAGGGTGGCGCGGCTACCTCTGGTGAGGCTCCGGCGAGGGGCTGAGAGGGGGGTGTAGAGGTATTTATATAGGTGGGGGGGCTAGAGACTTGGGGAAGGGGCGGCGGCTTGGAGTCCAAGCCGGACTCGGCTTGCGGCGGGGCTGGCGGCTGCGCCTGGCGCACGGGGCAGCTGGGCCCTTGGCCCAGGCGGGTGCTGCCCCTTTTTTTAAATCAGTTTTGCGCGCAGAAAACAAAAGAAAAACTATCTAAACGAACTCCGAAAAATCTAAAGTAAATTTTCTCCGACTCCTAATAATGAGCCGAACAAAATGAACTTTACTCCGGACCTAGAATGCAATTTTTTGAAAACACGCATTTTTCCCTATCCAAATAAAGAGCAAACAAAACTCCGGCAAAAACCAAAACTTGACTTATTCATTAAATCTTCATTTTTCCTAACTTTGGGAAAGTCATATTATTCCCTCTCTTATATTTTTGATATTGGAAAAATAATTGAAGATGAAATAAATAAATCAAATGATCCTCTTTTCCAAAATTTGAGAGAACTCAAATATGAAAATAACGAAATCTCCAACTCTCTCCGTGGGTCCTTGAGTTGCGTGAAATTTCTAGGATCAACCAAAATGCATGAAAATATGCTATGCATGATGATCTAGTGTATAACATTCCAAATTGAAAATTTGGGATGTTACAAACCTACCCCCCTTAAGATGAATCTCTCCCTCGAGATTCGGGTTGGCTAGAAAATAGGTGAGGGTGGTCCTTGAGCAAATCTTCTTCTCTTTCCCAGGTGGCTTCATCCTCTGAGTGGTGGTTCCACTGAACTTTGCAAAACTTGATAACCTTGCTGCGGGTAACTCTGCTAGCATAATCGAGAATCTTAACTGGCTTCTCCTCATACGTTAAGTCATCCTTCAACTGAATCACTTCAAGCGGTACTGTATCTCTTAGCGGTACCTCTGCCATCTCAGCGTGACATTTCTTCAGCTGAGAAACATGGAATACATCATGAACTCCTGACAGTCCCTCTGGTAATTCCAACTTATAAGCGACTTCTCCCACACATTGCAAGATCTTATACGGTCCAACGAAACGCGGTGCTAACTTTCACTTAACTCCAAAGCGCTTAACTCCTCGAAGTGGGGATACTCGGAGATAAACTCTGTCTCCGGTTTCGTAGACTGTCTCCTTGCGTTTAGAATCTGCGTAGCTCTTCTGCCTGGACTGGGCTACCTTGAGCCTATCGCGAATCAACTTAACTTTCCGTTTAGACTCCTTAATCAAATCTGGTCCAAAGAATTGACGGTCTCCAACTTCGTCCCATGACAACGGTGTCCTGCACCTCCTTCCGTATAAAGCTTCGAAAGGTGCCATCTTCAAACTGGTTTGGTAACTGTTGTTATAAGAAAACTCCGCATACGGCAAGTTATCGTCCCAACTAGATCCATAATCTAGTGCACAAGCTCTCAGCATATCTTCCAAAATCTGATTGACTCTCTCGGTCTGTCCATCTGTCTGCGGATGAAAAGTTGTGCTGAACTCTAGTCTGGTTCCTAAAGTTTCATGCAACTGATTCCAAAATTTTGAGGTAAATTGAGTTCCTCTATCTGATACAATACTCCTCGGAACTCCATGCAAACAAATGATTCTAGTCATGTATATCTTTGCCAACTTAGCACTGGTGTAAGTAGTCTTAACTGGAATGAAATGTGCTACCTTCGTCAAACGATCAACTACTACCCATATTGAGTCATAGCCTGATTTTGTCCTGGGTAATCCTGTGATAAAATCCATGCCTATCTTATCCCACTTCCATTCGGGTATCGGCAATGGTTGTAACAATCCTGCTGGCTTCTGATGCCCTGCCTTTACTCTCTGACATACGTCACAAACTGCTACATATGCTGCAATATCCTTCTTCATTCCGGTCCACCAGAATGTTTCCTTCAAATCCAAATACATCTTGGTATTCCCTGGGTGAATCGAATACGGTGAATCATGTGCCTCTTGCAAAATCAACTTCCTGATCTCCGGGTCATTTGGCACATAAACACGGTCCTCAAACCATAGGATATCGTGCTCGTCCTCACGAAATCCTTTAGCTTTTCCTTTTCTCAGTTTCTCCTTTATAGAAGCAATCTCCTTGTCAGATTTCTGAGCCTCTCTGATTTTATCCATCAATGTTGACTGAATCTCCAATGCTGCTACATAGCCTCTCGGAACTATTTCCAAACATAGCTCACGAAGGTTTTCTGCTAACTCCTTGGGTATTTCCCCGTCATTAGAGTATTGACATGGCTCTTACGGCTCAATGCGTCAGCTACTACATTAGCTTTTCCGGGATGGTAATGCAATCTCATATCATAATCCTTGATGAGCTCCAACCATGTCCTTTGTCTGAGGTTCAACTCCTTCTGAGTGAAAATGTACTTCAAACTCTTGTGATCCGTGTACACCTCACAATGATTTCCAATGAGGAAATGTCTCCACGTCTTCAATGCATGCACTACGGCTGCTAACTCCAAATCATGCGTCGCATAATTCAACTCATGAGGCTTCAATTGCTGTGAAGCATACGAAACAACTCTTCCTTCCTGCATAAGCACTGCTCCAAGTCCTCGACGTGAAGCGTCGCAATACACCTCATAATCCTTGGTCTGATCTGGCAAAATCAATACTGGTGAGGTAACTAAACGTTTCTTCAACTCCTGGAAACTAGCCTCACACTCCTCAGTCCATTTGAACTTAGTATCCTTCTTCAACAACTCCGTCATAGGCTTCGCAATCTTTGAGAAATTCTCAATAAACCTCCGGTAGTATCCTGCGAGTCCAAGAAAACTCCGGGTCTCTCCAACTGTCGTTGGTGGTTCCCATTCGGTTACGGTCTCAACCTTAGTGGGGTCAACTGCTATACCTTCTCCGGATATAACGTGTCCGAGGAATCCAACTTCCTTCAACCAAAACTCACATTTGTTGAATTTGGCGTATAACTGAAATTCCCTTAGTTTCTCCAAAACCAAACGCAAATGTTCCTTATGCTCCTCTTCATTCTTTGAATAAACCAGGATATCATCAATGAACACTACGACGAACTTATCCAAAAACTCCATAAACACTTTGTTCATCAGGTTCATAAAATAGGCAGGTGTGTTAGTCAATCCAAATGACATAATGGTATACTCATACAGTCCATATCTTGTGGTGAATGCTGTCTTAGGTATGTCCTGCTCCCGAATCTTCAATTGATGGTACCCTGATCGCAAATCGAGCTTGGAAAACACTTTAGCTCCTTGCAACCGATCAAACAGATCGTTGATCATTGGCAGTGGCTACTTGTTCTTGATGGTTACATCATTCAATCCTCGATAATCAACAACCATCCTTAATGATCCATCCTTCTTTTCCACTAGAAGTACGGGTGATCCCCAAGGCGAAGAACTTGGGCGAATGTAACCTTTATCCAATAACTCCTTAATCTGATTCTTAATTTCCACCAAATCCTTTGCTGGCATCTGGTACGGTCGCTTCGATATTGGGCCTGTACCTGGCAATAACTCAATCAAAAACTCAATGTCTCTATCCGGTGGCATTCTTGACAATTCCTCGGGAAATACATCAGGAAAATCCTTTACCACTAGTACTTCCTCCTGCACGACTCCTGTTAGGCAATATACTTGTGTCCTTTTTGGCACATGCCAGGATACATACTTGATCCTTCTTCCTTCTGGTGTGGTAAGCAAAATTGTCTTACTAGCACACTCAATATTCCCTTCATACTTTGATAACCAATCCATGCCTAATATCACATCCAATCCTTTAGATTCCAATACTATTAGGTCTGAGGGAAAAACATAGTTTCCAATCCTTAATGGTAACCGATCACACCATCGTCTAGCCATAAACTCCGCTGCTGGTGAGCTTACTAACATGGGTGACCTAAGGGCTTGGGTTGGCAGGTTATATTTATCCACAAATCCCGTTGATATGTATGAATGCGACGCACCAATGTCAAAAAGAACAAGTGCAGTAAATGACTTAACCAGAAACTTACCGATTACTACATCAGGCTGATCTTCAACCTCCTCCACATTAACGTGGTTCACCTGTCCCCTATTGAAAGGGTTCGGCTTCTTCCCAGAGCTTCCATTGCCTTTTCCATTCTAGCCTTCGGGACATTCATTGGCATAATGTCCGGTCTTGGAACACTTGAAACAGGTGACTTGACTCAGGTCTCTCTTGGTTGGGGTCGATGGGGTGGTCCGGTTCTGGCCATTGCTTCCTCCATTCCCATTACCATTCTTGTGGCCATTATGGTTGTGCGAGCTACCTCCTCCATGGGTGTGCTGAAACTGAAATCCCGGTTTAGGGGTAAAACGGGGCTTCTGCGGGGCTCCAGAGTTATACTTCCCCTGTCCATACTTCCTCTTACGGTTCTCAATCTGCTGTTGCTTTCCTTCAATCATGATGGCACGATCTACCAACTCCTGGTAGTTGTTGAAACTTGCTACCATCAATTTCATGCTTAGTTCATCATTCAGTCCTTCCAGAAACTTCTCCTGCTTAGCTGCATCCGTAGCAACGTCATCTGGGGCATAACGTGCTAACTTGCTGAAATCGTCAACGTACTGGCCAACTGTCCTTCCTCCTTGGCGTAAGTTGCGAAACTCACGCTTCTTCATGGCCATAGCTCCTACTGAAACATGGGCAGTGCGGAAAGCTTGCTGAAACTGATCCCATGTGACAGTGTCAACTCGGTAAGTGGCTGTGAAATTCTCCCACCATGCTGCCGCGGGTCCGTCAAGCTGGTGAGCGGCAAACTTCACTTTCTCACCATGCGTGCATCCTGAAGTGGTCAACTCCCTTCCTATCTTGCGGAGCCAATCATCTGCTACTATTGGCTCGGTGCTACTGGAAAACACCGGCGGATTCAGCCTAAGGAAACGGGCTAAGTGGTCAACAGGTGGTGGTGGGGGTGGTGGGTTGTTGTTGTTGTTCTGCTGGTTCTGGACTAACATCTGCATCAATTGATTCTGCTGCTGGATCAACTGAGTGAGCTCCGGTGGGAATCCATTGTCACGTCTCGGAGGCATCTGAGGGTTTAGAGGAGACGAGATTTAAGAATAGAGTGAGGTCTAAAGGGAAAACACTACCCCAATGCACATGAGCAAATGCACACAAAATCACTTCATTCAATCAAACAAGGGCTTACAAACGGTCTAACTATCGCAAAAGTGCTCGACTATAATGTTTACAGGGGGGGAATGCTACTACTATCTGGTGGTCATCTAGAAATTTGAACCGGTGGAAGACTCCATGATATCTGCTCCAGCTTCGTCTTCAAAGTCGGGTTCACTTGGATCCGAATCGGTGTCGTCGATGATGATGTAGTTGTCCGGATAGGCGATGTACTCGTCTTCCTCTTTGGATGCTAACTTCCTCTTGAGTTCTTCAATCTCCTGCTTAAGATCGCCATTGTGTCTTTCTAGAGCTACGATCTCATCCATGTAGTCCTTGTGTGTAGACTTCAGTTCTCCTTCTAGCTCGATGCTCCTTGCCTTCGCATTCTTCAACTCTATCATATCATTGCACATCTGGTTCTCGTGGCGTCGAATGTGTTGGTTTAACTCCTAGATGAAAGATGCAATGGATCTATCCTTCTTGGTGCTGACTAACTCCCATTGTTCATCTCGGCGTCCGCAAATCTGGTAGATAGTGTCCTTGAGGTCTTCTTGATAAACTTCTCCAATGCGTCCTATGGTGATATGAGCTGCCATGCTCCTTCCCAGACTCCAGGTTGGTGCATTGAAAACGCTATCTATGGGCTTCGTGATTGGCGCGAATGTTCTTCCCGGAACGTGAGCTTGAATCTTCCAGCGCTCCTCTTCAGGCAGAGTGGCGTTGAAGGTTCCCGTGAAGCTTGGTAATCCAATGTTCAGGTACTTGGTGACTTCCTTTAGGTGAAATCCAAAAGGTGTGCCTTCATCCGGTTGAGCGTACTTAATCTTCGCGTTCGTCATCCTAAAAGGGTAGAAAAGATGAGGAGTTAGAAAATGAGAAGAGAATGGTGATCTATGGCTTTAACTTAGTGGTCGTGTCCTACAGTCAGCGTGTGCTCTGATACCATCTGTGTGGCGACCCGACCCGAATGGATCAAGTCTACTGTGCTCCGGTGTCATCCCTGGATCAGTAATGCTGACACCACACAGTACATCGAAGGATTTATAGCAGAGTGGCAATCACACACTTATTACATCGTTGTCTCAAAGAGAACTTATTACAATAAATATGGCTTAAGGCCATCTAATAAAGATAACAGCGGAAGACTTGTAAGATAAATGGGTCCATCAACTCCAACGGCATCACTGAGTATAGAACCACGACCTAAAAGCACCTTACTCGTCGTCTGAAAAGTATGCAACATGAGAAGTTGCAGCCCGAAATCGGGTCAGCACATGGAATATGCTGGCAATGTAACACATAGAGAGTAATGGAATGAAACAGCTATACTATATGCATATATGGCTGGTGGAAAGCTCTATGGTTACAGTTTTGCGTAAAGCCAGTTTTTCCCTACTACAAAGGAATAAATTTATTTAACTATCATGGTAGTTGTTAAACATTGAGAATGGTTGACAGCATTCCGATCCCAATTAAGTGAACAATTAAAACCCAACAACATTAATTAGAAGTAACGTGATGAGATTCACATGATATTCAAGTACTAGATACTCAAGTTGTCCATAACCGGGGACACGGCTAATCATGATTAGTTTGTACACTCTACAGAGGTTTGCGCACTTTTCCCCACAAGACTCGATCGCCTCCGTTTGGTTTCTCGCACTACAGGGTGTTTGAAATACGGATGACCGAGACATAGTCTTTCAGAAGCGCTAGCACCTTACGATCGGGTAGACCGTACCACCTACAACCCCTACATCTGCTAGTCTACCACTGTAAGAGTTCGCATGACTTAGTCAACTATGCCAGAGCCCATAATGGCTTGTGGCTGCACACGGAAGTTACTAGCATGAATGATCTTATGATCCCTTTGAGCCTTGGTGGGGGTCCAAAATAAAACAGGCAAGTCCTGATAGACATCAGGTGCCTCAATCCACCCAGATGTGTGTTTAAGTTGCCACCTTAGATAAACCATTTAAAATTATCAACTCACATCTGTCATGGATATCACTCACCCAATCCACGTCTACTAGCATAGCATGGCATAATAAGGAAACGTAGAAGTAACTCCCAAAGGTTTCATAATAATACAGGTGATAGGTACTACCTCATCTACTTCCCATCCCACAATTTAATTAGATCCTAATCATGCAATGTGAGAGGATTGATCTAATGCAATAAAACTGGGTTGTAGAAAAGGTATGATCAAAGTGTTACTTGCCTTGCTGATGATCCGCGAGACCTAGGGTTTCGAAGTAACAGGTGGCGCAATCCGGGTGATCTATCGCAGACAAACAACAAGCACACAATAAGTACTCATCTAATGCACAGGTAAAACTCGAACAAGAGAACGAACCAGAAAGTTCAACTTAAGAACTCCGGTTGCAAAGAAAGAACGAACTGAACAAGGAAACGGAAAACAAACGGAGGAAGAAAATAACTCGGTTCTAGCAGGTTGAAACTAGGTCAAATTTTATTATGGCAAAAACTTGTTCAAGTTGATTAGTCGGAACGGCGGTTTCGAAACGAAACTCCAGGCGTTTGAATCACCTGATTCCGATAAACGAGCGAGAAGATAGACTAGAACGAAGATCGGATCTGAGATCGCGATCGCGGAAAAGACGCGGAATAAATCCGACGAGAAAGAAAACGAAGAACGGTTAAACGAACGGACGTTCGTTAACCGGGAACAACCGGTGATCACGTTCGTTAAGACGAACGGTCCGGCGAACGCTCGCAAACAACTAAACCGAAGAAAAACGAAAAGAAAACCGATCTAGGGTTTCGGAAGAAAACTGAAACAAAAACCGGAAAAGAAACCGGAAAAGAAAAACCGGAACGGTTTCTAAAAAAAACCGAACCGAGGCAAGGGTGGTGCGGCTACCTCTGGCGAGGCTCCGGCGAGGGGCTCCGGCGGCGGCGGGGTGCAAAGGCGGCGGCGGCTAGGGCGGCGGCGGCGGCTAGGCGGCGGCGGCAACAGCTAGAGGCGGCGGGGCTGGCGCGCGGCTCGGGGCGGGAGGCGGTGGTGGCTGCGGCTTGGGGTGGAGAGGGGGGGGTGTAGAGGTATTTATATAGGTGGGGGGGCTAGAGACTTGGGGAAGGGGGCAAGAAAAAGAGGAGGCGGCGGCTTGGAGTCCAAGCCGGACTCGGCTTGCGGCGGGGCTGGCGGCTGCGCCTGGTGCACGGGGCAGTTGGGCCGGTCGGCTGGGCCCTTGGCCCAGGCGGGTGCTGCCCCTTTTTTTAAATCGGTTTTGCGCGCAGAAAACAAAAGGAAAACTATCTAAACGAACTCCGAAAAATCTAAAGTAAATTTTCTCCGACTCCTAATAATGAGCCGAACAAAATGAACTTTACTCCGGACCTAGAATGCAATTTTTTTGAAAACACGCATTTTTCCCTATCCAAATAAAGAGCAAACAAAACTCCGGCAAAAACCAAAACTTGACTTATTCATTAAATCTTCATTTTTCCTAACTTTGGGAAAGTCATATTATTCCCTCTCTTATATTTTTGATATTGGAAAAATAATTGAAGATGAAATAAATAAATCAAATGATCCTCTTTTCCAAAATTTGAGAGAACTCAAATATGAAAATAACGAAATCTCCAACTCTCTCCGTGGGTCCTTGAGTTGCGTGAAACTTCTAGGATCAACCAAAATGCATGAAAATATGCTATGCATGATGATCTAGTGTATAACATTCCAAATTGAAAATTTGGGATGTTACAAACCTACCCCCCTTAAGATGAATCTCGCCCTCGAGATTCGGGTTGGCTAGAAAATAGGTGAGGGTGGTCCTTGAGCAAATCTTCTTCTCTTTCCCAGGTGGCTTCATCCTCTGAGTGGTGGTTCCACTGAACTTTCCAAAACTTGATAACCTTGCTGCGGGTAACTCTGCTGGCATAATCGAGAATCTTAACTGGCTTCTCCTCATACATTAAGTCATCCTTCAACTGAATCACTTCAAGCGGTACTGTATCTCTTAGCGGTACCTCTGCCATCTCAGCGTGACATTTCTTCAACTGAGAAACATGGAATACATCATGAACTCCTGACAGTCCCTCTGGTAATTCCAACTTATAAGCGACTTCTCCCATACATTGCAAGATCTTATACGGTCCAACGAAATGCGGTGCTAACTTTCCCTTCACTCCAAAGCGCTTAACTCCTCAAAGTGGGGATACTCGGAGATAAACTCTGTCTCCGGTTTCGTAGACTGTCTCCTTGCGTTTGGAATCTGCGTAGCTCTTCTGCCTGGACTGGGCTACCTTGAGCCTATCGCGAATCAACTTAACTTTCCGTTTAGACTCCTTAATCAAATCTGGTCCAAAGAATTGACGGTCTCCAACTTCGTCCCATGACAACGGTGTCCTGCACCTCCTTCCGTATAAAGCTTCGAAAGGTGCCATCTTCAAACTGGTTTGGTAACTGTTGTTATAAGAAAACTCCGCATACGGCAAGTTATCGTCCCAACTAGATCCATAATCTAGTGCACAAGCTCTCAGCATATCTTCCAAAATCTGATTGACTCTCTCGGTCTGTCCATCTGTCTGCGGATGAAAAGCTGTGCTGAACTCTAGTCTGGTTCCTAAAGTTTCATGCAACTGATTCCAAAATTTTGAGGTAAATTGAGTTCCTCTATCTAATACAATACTCCTGGAACTCCATGCAAACAAATGATTCTAGTCATGTATATCTTTGCCAACTTAGCACTGGTGTAAGTAGTCTTAACTGGAATGAAATGTGCTACCTTCGTCAAACGATCAACTACTACCCATATCGAGTCATAGCCTGATTTTGTCCTGGGTAATCCTGTGATAAAATCCATGCCTATCTTATCCCACTTCCATTCGGGTATCGGCAATGGTTGTAACAATCCTGCTGGCTTCTGATGCCCTGCCTTTACTCTCTGACATACGTCACAAACTGCTACATATGCTGCAATATCCTTCTTCATTCCGGTCCACCAGAATGTTTCCTTCAAATCCAAATACATCTTGGTATTCCCTGGGTGAATCGAATACGGTGAATCATGTGCCTCTTGCAAAATCAACTTCCTGATCTCCGGGTCATTTGGCACATAAACACGGTCCTCAAACCATAGGGTATCGTGCTCGTCCTCACGAAATCCTTTAGCTTTTCCTTTTCTCAGTTTCTCCTTTATAGAAGCAATCTCCTTGTCAGATTTCTGAGCCTCTCTGATTTTATCCATCAATGTTGACTGAATCTCCAATGCTGCTACATAGCCTCTCGGAACTATTTCCAAACATAGCTCACGAAGATTTTCTGCTAACTCCTTGGGTATTTCCCCGTCATTAGAGTATTGACATGGCTCTTACGGCTCAATGCGTCAGCTACTACATTAGCTTTTCTGGGATGGTAATGCAATCTCATATTATAATCCTTGATGAGCTCCAACCATCTCCTTTGTCTGAGGTTCAACTCCTTCTGAGTGAAAATGTACTTCAAACTCTTGTGATCCGTGTACACCTCACAATGATTTCCAATGAGGAAATGTCTCCATGTCTTCAATGCATGCACTACGGCTGCTAACTCCAAATCATGCGTCGCATAATTCAACTCATGAGGCTTCAATTGCCGTGAAGCATACGAAACAACTCTTCCTTCCTGCATAAGCACTGCTCCAAGTCCTCGACGTGAAGCGTCGCAATACACCTCATAATCCTTGGTCTGATCTGGCAAAATCAATACTGGTGAGGTAACCAAACGTTTCTTCAACTCCTGGAAACTAGCCTCACACTCCTCAGTCCATTTGAACTTAGTATCCTTCTTCAACAACTCCGTCATAGGCTTCGCAATCTTTGAGAAATTCTCAATAAACCTCCGGTAGTATCCTGCGAGTCCAAGAAAACTCCGGGTCTCTCCAACTGTCGTTGGTGGTTCCCATTCAGTTACGGTCTCAACCTTAGTGGGGTCAACTGCTATACCTTCTCCGGATATAACGTGTCCGAGGAATCCAACTTCCTTCAACCAAAACTCACATTTGCTGAATTTGGCGTATAACTGATGTTCCCTTAGTTTCTCCAAAACCAAACACAAATGTTCCTTATGCTCCTCTTCATTCTTTGAATAAACCAGGATATCATCAATGAATACTACGACGAACTTATCCAAAAACTCCATAAACACTTTGTTCATCAGGTTCATAAAATAGGCAGGTGCGTTAGTCAATCCAAATGACATAACGGTATACTCATACAGTCCATATCTTGTGGTGAATGCTGTCTTAGGTATGTCCTGCTCCCGAATCTTCAATTGATGGTACCCTGATCGCAAATCGATATTGGAAAACACTTTAGCTCCTTGCAACCGATCAAACAGATCGTTGATCATTGGCAGTGGCTACTTGTTCTTGATGGTTACTTCATTCAATCCTCGATAATCAACAACCATCCTTAATGATCCATCCTTCTTTTCCACTAGAAGTATGGGTGATCCCCAAGGCGAAGAACTTGGGCGAATGTAACCTTTATCCAATAACTCCTTAATCTGATTCTTAATTTCCACCAAATCCTTTGCTGGCATCTGGTACGATCGCTTCGATATTGGGCCTGTACCTGGCAATAACTCAATCAAAAACTCAATGTCTCTATCCGGTGGCATTCCTGGCAATTCCTCAAGAAATACATCAGGAAAATCCTTTACCACTGGTACTTCCTCCTGCACGACTCCTGTTAGGCAATTTACTTGTGTCCTTTTTGGCACATGCCGGGATACATACTTGATCCTTCTTCCTTCTGGTGTGGTAAGCAAAATTGTCTTACTAGCACACTCAATATTCCCTTCATACTTTGATAACCAATCCATGCCTAATATCACATCCAATCCTTTAGATTCCAATACTATTAGGTCTGAGGGAAAAACATAGTTTCCAATCCTTAATGGTAACCGATCACACCATCGTCTAGCCATAAACTCCGCTGCTGGTGAGCTTACTAACATGGGTGACCTAAGGGCTTGGGTTGGCAGGTTATATTTATCCACAAATCCCGTTGATATGTATGAATGCGACGCACCAATGTCAAAAAGAACAAGTGCAGTAAATGACTTAACCAGAAACTTACCGATTACTGCATCAGGCTGATCTTCAACCTCCTCCACATTAACGTGGTTCACCTGTCCCCTATTGAAAGGGTTCGGCTTCTTCCCAGAGCTTCCATTGTCTTTTCCATTCTGGCCTTCGGGACATTCATTGGCATAATGTCCGGTCTTGGAACACTTGAAACAGGTGACTTGACTCAGGTCTCTCTTGGTTGGGGTCGATGGGGTGGTCCGGTTCTGGCCGTTGCTTCCTCCATTCCCATTACCATTCTTGTGGCCATTATGGTTGTGCGAGCTACCTCCTCCATGGGTGTGCTGAAACTGAAATCCCGGTTTAGGGGTAAAACGGGGCTTCTGCGGGGCTCCAGAGTTATACTTCCCCTGTCCATACTTCCTCTTACGGTTCTCAATCTGCTGTTGCTTTCCTTCAATCATGATGGCACGATCTACCAACTCCTGGTAGTTGTTGAAACTTGCTACCATCAATTTCATGCTTAATTCATCATTCAGTCCTTCCAGAAACTTCTCCTGCTTAGCTGCATCCGTAGCAACGTCATCTGGGGCATAACGTGCTAACTTGCTGAAATCGTCAACGTACTGGCCAACTGTCCTTCCTCCTTGGCGTAAGTTGCGAAACTCACGCTTCTTCATGGCCATAGCTCTTGCTGAAACATGGGCAGTGCGGAAAGCTTGCTGAAACTGATCCCATGTGACAGTGTCAACTCGATAAGTGGCTGTGAAATTCTCCCACCATGCTGCCGCGGGTCCGTCAAGCTGGTGAGCGGCAAACTTCACTTTCTCACCATCCGTGCATCCTGCAGTGGTCAACTCCCTTCCTATCTTGCGGAGCCAATCGTCTGCTACTATTGGCTCGGTGCTACTGGAAAACACCGGCGGATTCAGCCTAAGGAAACGGGCTAAGTGGTCAACAGGTGGTGGTGGGGGTGGTGGGTTGTTGTTGTTGTTCTGCTGGTTCTGGACTAACATCTGCATCAATTGATTTTGCTGCTGGATCAACTGAGTGAGCTCCGGTGGGAATCCATTGTCACGTCTCGGAGGCATCTGAGGGTTTAGAGGAGACGAGATTTAAGAATAGAGTGAGGTCTAAAGGGAAAACACTACCCCAATGCACATGAGCAAATGCACACAAAATCACTTCATTCAATCAAACAAGGGCTTACAAACGGTCTAACTATCGCAAAAGTGCTCGACTATAATGTTTACAGGGGGGGGATGCTACTACTATCTGGTGGTCATCTAGAAATTTGAATCGGTGGAAGACTCCATGATATCTGCTCCAGCTTCGTCTTCAAAGTCGGGTTCACTTGGATCCGAATCGGTGTCGTCGATGATGATGTAGTTGTCCGGATAGGCGATGTACTCGTCTTCCTCTTTGGATGCTAACTTCCTCTTGAGTTCTTCAATCTCCTGATTAAGATCGCCATTGTGTCTTGCTAGAGCTACGATCTCGTCCATGTAGTCCTTGTGTGTAGACTTCAGTTCTCCTTCTAGCTCGATGATCGTTGCCTTCGCATTCTTCAACTCTATCATATCATTGCACATCTGGTTCTCGTGGCGTCGAATGTGCTGGTTTAACTCGTGGATGAAAGATGCAATGGATCTATCCTTCTTGGTGCTGACTAACTCCCATTGTTCATCTCAGCGTCCGCAAATCTGGTAGATAGTGTCCTTGAGGTCTTCTTGATAAACTTCTCCAATGCGTCCTATGGTGATATGAGCTGCCATGCTCCTTCCCAGACTCCAGGTTGGTGCATTGAAAACGCTATCTATGGGCTTCGTGATTGGCACGAATGTTCTTCCCGGAACGTGAGCTTGAATCTTCCAGCGCTCCTCTTCAGGCAGAGTGGCGTTGAAGGTTCCCGTGAAGCTTGGTAATCCAATGTTCAGGTACTTGGTGACTTCCTTTAGGTGAAATCCAAAAGGTGTGCCTTCATCCGGTTGAGCGTACTTAATCTCCGCGTTCGTCATCCTAAAAGGGTAGAAAAGATGAGGAGTTAGAAAATGAGAAGAGAATGGTGATCTATGGCTTTAACTTAGTGGTCGTGTCCTACAGTC
Source organism: Triticum urartu (assembly GCF_056163025.1). NCBI lineage: Eukaryota > Viridiplantae > Streptophyta > Magnoliopsida > Poales > Poaceae > Triticum > Triticum urartu. The sequence goes on from NC_141875.1 coordinate 378,783,799, forward strand.
AGCGTGTGCTCTGATACCATCTGTGTGGCGACCCGACCCGAATGGATCAAGTCTACTGTGCTCCGGTGTCATCCCTGGATCAGTAATGCTGACACCACACAGTACATCGAAGGATTTATAGCAGAGTGGCAATCACACACTTATTACATCGTTGTCTCAAAGAGAACTTATTACAATAAATATGGCTTAAGGCCATCTAATAAAGATAACAGCGGAAGACTCGTAAGATAAATGGGTCCATCAACTCCGACGGCATCACTGAGTATAGAACCACGACCTAAAAGCACCTTACTCGTCGTCTGAAAAGTATGCAACATGAGAAGTTGCAGCCCGAAATCGGGTTAGCACATGGAATATGCTGGCAATGTAACACATAGAGAGTAATGGAATGAAACAGCTATACTATATGCATATATGGCTGGTGGAAAGCTCTATGGTTACAGTTTTGCGTAAAGCCAGTTTTTCCCTACTGCAAAGGAATAAATTTATTTAACTATCATGGTAGTTGTTAAACATTGAGAATGGTTGACAGCATTCCGATCCCAATTAAGTGAACAATTAAAACCCAACAACATTAATTAGAAGTAACATGATGAGATTCACATGATATTCAAGTACTAGATACTCAAGTTGTCCATAACCGGGGACACGGCTAATCATGATTAGTTTGTACACTCTGCAGAGGTTTGCGCACTTTTCCCCACAAGACTCGATCGCCTCCGTTTGGTATCTCGCACTACAGGGTGTTTGAGAATACGGATGACCGAGACATAGTCTTTCAGAAGCGCTAGCACCTTACGATCGGGTAGACCGTACCACCTACAACCCCTACATCTGCTAGTCTACCACTGTAAGAGTTCGCATGACTTAGTCAACTATGCCAGAGCCCATAATGGCTTGTGGCTGCACACGGAAGTTACTAGCATGAATGATCTTATGATCCCTTTGAGCCTGGGTGGCGGTCCAAAATAAAACAGGCAAGTCCTGATAGACATCAGGTGCCTCAATCCACCCAGATGTGTGTTTAAGTTGCCACCTTAGATAAACCATTTAAAATTATCAACTCACATCTGTCATGGATATCACTCACCCAATCCACGTCTACTAGCATAGCATGGCATAATAAGCAAACGTAGAAGTAACTCCCAAAGGTTTCATAATAATACAGGTGATAGGTACTACCTCATCTACTTCCCATCCCACAATTTAATTAGATCCTAATCATGCAATGTGAGAGGATTGATCTAATGCAATAAAACTGGGTTGTAGAAAAGGTATGATCAAAGTGTTACTTGCCTTGCTGATGATCCGCGAGACCTAGGGTTTCGAAGTAACAGGCGGCGCAATCTGGGTGATCTATCGCAGACAAACAACAAGAACACAATAAGTACTCATCTAATGCACAGGTAAAACTCGAACAAGAGAACGAACCAGAAAGTTCAACTTAAGAACTCCGGTTGCAAAGAAAGAACGAACCGAACAAGGAAACGGAAAACAAACTGCGGAAGAAAACAACTCGGTTCTAGCAGGTTGAAACTAGGTCAAATTTTATTGTGGCAAAAACTTGTTCAAGTTGATTAGTCAGAACGGCGGTTTCGAAACGAAACTCCAGGCGTTTGAATCACCTGATTCTGATAAACGAGCGAGAAGATAGACTAGAACGAAGATCGGATCTGAGATCGCGATCGCGGAAAAGACGCGGAATAAATCCGACGAGAAAGAAAACGAAGAACGGTTAAACGAATGGACATTCATTAACCGGGAACAATCGGTGATCACGTTCGTTAAGACGAACGGTCCGGCGAACGCTCGCTAAACAACTAAACCGAAGAAAAACAAAAAGAAAACCGATCTAGGGTTTCGGAAGAAAACCGAAACAAAAACTGGAAAAGAAACCAGAAAAGAAAAACCGGAACGTTTTCTAAAAAATACCGAACCGAGGCAAGGGTGGCGCGGCTACCTCTGGCGAGGCTCCGGCGAGGGGCTCCGGCGGCAGCGGGGTGCAAAGGCGGCGGCGGCTAGGCAGCGCGGCGGCTAGGGCGGCGGCGGCGGCATCTAGGCGGCGGCGGCAGCAGCTAGAGGCGGCGGGGCTGGCGCGCGGCTCGGGGCGGGAGGCGGTGGTGGCTGCGGCTTGGGGTGGAGAGGGGGGGTGTAGAGGTATTTATATAGGTGGGGGGGCTAGAGACTTGGGGAAGGGGGCAAGAAAAAGAGGTGGCGGCGGCTTGGAGTCCAAGCCGGACTCGGCTTGCGGCGGGGCTGGCGGCTGCGCCTCGCAAACGGGGCGGCTGGGCCCTTGGCCCAGGCGGGTGCTGCCCCTTTTTTTAAAAAAAATCGGTTTTGCGCGCAGAAAACAAAAGAAAAACTATCTAAATGAACTCCGAAAAATCTAAAGTAAATTTTCTCCGACTCCTAATAATGAGCCGAACAAAATGAACTTTACTCCGGACCTAGAATGCAATTTTTGGAAAACACGCATTTTTCCCTATCCAAATAAAGAGCAAACAAAACTCCGGCAAAAACCAAAACTTGACTTATTCATTAAATCTTCATTTTTCCTAACTTTGGGAAAGTCATATTATTCCCTCTCTTATATTTTTGATATTGGAAAAATAATTGAAGATGAAATAAATAAATCAAATGATCCTCTTTTCCAAAATTTGAGAGAACTCAAATATGAAAATAACGAAATCTCCAACTCTCTCCGTGGGTCCTTGAGTTGCCTGAAATTTCTAGGATCAACCAAAATGCATGAAAATATGCTATGCATGATGATCTAGTGTGTAACATTCCAAATTGACAATTTGGGATGTTACATGGACAATAATGCCTAAGAACCTTCTCTAGCTATCTATGCTTTTCTCGTCTGAAACTCTATTCATGCTACATCACAAAGTTTGATCAAGTCAGATTCGAACCACTCTGTGTGAGGAGCACTCGGAGTCCATGATTCGTCATAGTCTTAAAAATCCAAAACTTCTTTGTGCGTCTCGGTCTGACCGATTCATCCATTTCGGTCATACCGAGATCACTAAGTCGATCTAGGTTTTCAATCTCAGTGCAACTGATTTGAACTTTTCGGGACAGAGTCAGGCTATATATATCCGCGGCCCAAAATTTGGAAAATTTTCCGAACTCCTTTGCCCACGCTCAGCCTGCTCCGCCTCCCTGGGTCTCCGGATCGTCCTCCTCATCGCCAGCTACCTCCCATCGTTGGTCTCCGGCGCCGTCAACGGGAATCATCTCCGCTGTTGCCGCCGTAGAAAGTCAATCGTCGCACTAGGGTATGGACTTGATCCTTGTGCTATTCCCCCCTCCGATTCTTAGCACATTGTTTTTCCATGTATCTTGCCACGTCTGAGATCATTCTATCCATCGAAATCACTCCGTAGTTTAGTCGTGCATTGAAAATTTAGGGTTAGGTTTCCGCCGAAACCATCTCAGACCGACCGAGTTGTTGAAATCGGTTCCACCGATTTGGCTAAGGCCATTGCACATGTGATTCTCGGTCTGACCGAGGATTGCAAATCGGTGTGACCGAGTTCAATACTTTGTGAAACCCTAGCAGTCTCGGTGCCATCGAACTGTGACTCGGTCTGACCAAGTTCACTAGTTTAGGTTCCAAAAGCTGCTTCGGTATCACCGAGTATGCAAATCGGTAGATCCGAAATGCTTTCTGTGGAAAACTAAAACTAAGTTTTTAACTCATTCTTTTGCAAAAACCACTGCACTTTGTGATGCTTATCAAATCTACCTCATCTATAATCTATTCACAAGGTTTGTTGTCAGTGTTTGCATCATGTCAGATCAGAGTGACAGTCAGAACAAGTCTGAGGAGCAAGTGAACATGAGTGAGGGCACTAGTCCCTCTAGCAGCTTTGATGAAGGAAGCAGGAGTACACCCAGCAACTTGCCTAAGGCAGCCACCAGGACCAGAAAGAAGAAAACCTCAGATTATAAGGATGAGGACTATGTGGCTGTTGAGGAAGAGGCCACCTCAAAGAGGAAAGTCCTGAAGAAGGAATATGGCACAGCTGCTGCCACTAAGCCAGGAATGAAGCAAAAGGTTCCTGCCAAGAGAGTTCCCATGTCAAAAGCCAGAACATCCACTCAAGAGACTTTGGGATCTGCACCCAAAGAACAGGTTGTGGCAGAAAAGAAAAGAAAGGAAAGGGTCAAGAAGACCACTGCCAGAGTGCTTGGGAGATCTTCAATAATGGAAGATTTTGAAAAAGAGGAAGATGAAGAGGATGCAGCACCAGCACCCAAAGCTCAAAATCTTATGGGAGATGCTATAAGGGCAGGGGCTGCTCCATCTAAGCCTAAGACTGCTGCTCCAGCTCCAAAGCCAGAACCCAAGAGGAGCACCAGGAACATCCCTGCTGAGGAGAAGAACAAGGCCCTAGTGCCTCAAGCTGCTGAAGAAGAAGATGATTCTGTCGTTTTGAGGAAGTTGAAGCCCAAAATTCTAGATCACAATGATGCTCACCCAGTTGCAGAGAACATGAAAATCAGAGAGTCTGATCCATATGCCACCAGCAGAAGGACTGCTGTGGACTATAGGTTCCATACAAAGGAACAACAGGACTTCTATGAGACTATCTTACTTGACAAGAAGCCCATAGTGTGTGACATGAGATGGGTTGATTGGAAATTCATTGAGGAAAATGAAGATCACTTCCCTGGTGTATATGACAGCTTCAAGGCATGTGGAGTCGATGAGTTTGTGGCTCAGAAGCTCACAAAGTGGAATGCTGAGCTCATTATGCAGTTCTACTCCACAACTCATTTCTACCCAGATGGGAGGATTGTCTGGATGTCTGAAGGTATGAGGTACCAGTCAACGGTTGAAGAATGGGCAAAATTGATCAATGCTCCTGAGGAGAGTGAAGATGACTTGGATGTCTATGCCAAGAAGAAGAAGGATCACAACACCATGGCACATATGTACAAAGAGATCCCAGATGCTGCTCTTGAGACACACAAGTTTGGATCAGTACATTACCTTCTGTCAGGCTTGCCAACAATCAACTGGATCCTTAGGCACACTCTCTTGACAAAGTCAGGTGATCACAAGATGATCAGAGGCCATGCAATTAACTTGCTTCACATATTTGATGTGCCTCAAAAGTTCAAGGTCATGAGCCTAATTGTGGAAACCATTAAGAGAACAGCTGCAGATCAGAAGAGGAGTTGTGGGTATGCCCCACAGATCCAGGAGCTAATCAACTCCAAGATGGGCACTCGCACATATCTCCTGGACAAGGAACACATGCCCATCTACCCAGACTTTGAGGACAACACTATGGTGATGGATGAGAATGAACCATCTTCTGTGCAAGCACAAGCCAAGAGGGAGAAGGCAAGGGCTGAAAAGGCTGCAAAGATGCCAACCACTGAAGAGGCATCTCAGTATCTTCTGAAGAGCAAGCAAGATCAGCTTGGCTACTTGATTGTCTCCACTCTGAGGATTGAGAAGGGATTGGCTACCCTGACTCAAAACCAGGAGAGCTTGGAGAGGATCATGGAGTAGAAGTTCTATGACTTAGATGTGAAGGTCACTGAGATCCAGTCAGTTGTTGAGCAACTTCAGGATGAAGTGCAGGAGAAGAAGGGCAAGTCTACCACTGATGCTTTTGCTAGAGTTCCCAGAGGACAGAGATCTGCTACAGTGCCTGTCACAGACACCAGAGCAACTTCATCTGCACCAGCTACAGCTTCAGTGCCACCAACTCCAGCACCCACTCCACCAGCTCCATCTACATCAGTAGATTCCTTCGTCCTTGGCATGCTATCAACACCACCACCTTAAGACCAAGCCTGAGAGTCGATCTAGCACTATGCATTTTTATGAACTTTTTGGTAACTTGTTGCCAAAGGGGGAGAAAATTTATATATCATAGGCTTTGAGAGAGAGTGTTGCTTTTTATTCTCTCTTTTTGTATGGTGGTTAAACTTTGTTTATTTTCTTGTTTACGATACTTTATGCTTTTGCGTGATACTTAGATGATCATGTGTTTGATGATATGCTACCTTAATGCTTGTTGGATGACATTATCCTTTTATATCCCCATATATGATCATTCACCTTGCTTGGTGATGAGTGCATGTCTTACATTATTATCATTTTGAGCGCTCCACCAAGATGTATGTGACGTGGAAGAGTAACCCATGTTCCTAACTCATTGTGCATTTGTAGTCCAAAGCAAATCTTAAACTATGCACAAATTTAGGGGGAGCTCTTGCTTTTCACATACTTCTCAAAGCGACAATGTTTTTCACTCTTATTATCATTTGTTGAAGATTTGATCTATATGTTGTCATCAATTACCAAAAAGGGGGAGATTGAAAGTGCAACTATCCCTAGGTGGTTTTAGTAATTCCTAACAACATATAGCTCATTGAGCTAATGCTATTTCAAGATTAATATCTCAGGAAAGCTCAATGATTGGCATGGCATGGATGATAAAAGTGGACCCCTCAAAATGCTAAGAACAAAGGATTGGCTCAAGCTCAAAGCTCAAGACTCTACATTTTCTATTTTAGTGATCCAAGATCACATTGAGTCTATAATAAAAGCCAATACTATCAAGGAGGGATGAGGTGTTGCTTAATGAGGCTCTTGCTCAAAATGCTTAGTAATATGCTCCAAAACCCTCAACTACTTTCTCACATCCACATATGACCTAAACCAAGAGTCAAACTCGGCCCCACCGATTCATTCTATCCGGCGCCACCGAGATTCAAATGTCATAGCCACTGCCACAAAGCCTAGGCAAATCGGTCTCACCGATAGGGATCTCGGTCTCACCGAGATGGGATTTTAATCTCTTTGTTTCCCTTCGTAACATTTCGGTCTTACCGAGATGAGCGATCGGTCCCACCGAGATTGCAATGTAAACTCTATGGTTGCCCTTCGTAATGTTTCGGTCTCACCGAAATGAGCGATCGGTCCCACCGAGTTTACCTGACCAACTCTCTGGTTAGCTTATTACCAAAATCGGTCTCACCGAGTTTGTGTAATCGGTCTCACTGAGATTACGTTATGCCCTAAACCTAATCATATCGGTCCTATCGAGTTGCATGTCGGTCCCACCGAAAACCCTAACGGTCACTAGCTTTGCTGAATCGGTCCGACCGAGTTTAACAATTCGGTCCCACCGAGATTGGCAAGTTGTGTAAGGGTTAGATTTTGTGTGGAGGCTATATATACCCCTCCACCACCTCTTCATTCATGGAGAGAGACATCAGAACAAAGCTAGACTTCCAACTTACTTTTTCTGAGAGAGAACCACCTACACATGTGTTGAGACCAAGATATTCCATTCTAACCATATGAATCTTGATCTCTAGCCTTCCCCAAGTTTCTTTCCACTCAAATCTTCTTTCCACCAAATCCATATCCTGTGAGAGAGAGTTGAGTGTTGGGGAGACTATCATTTGAAGAACCAGAGAAAGGAGTTCATCATCAACACACCATTTGTTACTTCTTGGAGAGTGGTGTCTCCTAGATTTGCTAGGTGTCACTTGGGAGCCTCTGACAAGATTGTGGAGTTGAACCAAGGAGTTTGTAAGGGCAAGGAGATCGCCTACTTCATGAAGATCTACCGCTAGTGAGGCAAGTCCTTCGTGGGCGACGACCATGGTGGGATAGACAAGGTTGCTTCTTCGTGGACCCTTCGTGGGTGGAGCCCTCCATGGACTCACGCAACCGTTACCCTTCGTGGGTTGAAGTCTCCATCAACATGGATGTATGATAGCACCGCCTATAGAAACCACGAGAAAAACATCCGTGTCTCCATTGCGTTTGAATCCTCCAAACTCTTCCCTTTACATTCTTGCAATTTGCATGCTTTACTTTATGCTGCTCATATACTCTTTGCATGCTTGCTTGAATTGTGTTAAGATTGCTTGACTTGTCCAAAGTTGCTAAAATTTGCCAAGAACTAAAATTGGGAAAAGGATAAGTTTTTATTTGGTGCAGTAGTCTAATCACGCCCCCTCTAGACATACTTTCGATCCTACAAAGAGTTATGCGGATTCAAAACACAAGGAGACAGTTTATGAAGTTGGAGAAAGAGTGTATCTTCATGTATCCCCACTTCGAGGAGTGAAGCGCTTTGGAGTTAAGGGAAAGTTAGCACCACGTTTTGTGGGACCATACAAATTTTGGAACGTATGGGAGAGGTTGCTTACAAGTTGGAATTACCCGAAGGATTGTCAGGAGTTCACGATATGTTCCACGTTTCTCAGTTGAAGAAGTGCCACGAATAGATGGCTGATATTCCTCTTAGAGATATAGTGCCACTAGAAGCGATACAGTTGGATAGCGGTTTGACCTACGAGGGAGAAGCCAGTCAGAATTCTTGAGTTTGCCAGCCAAGTTACACGCAGCAAGGCTGTCAAATTTTGCAAGGTTCAGTGGAGCCACCATACCAAGGATGAAGCCACCTAGGAATGAGAGGAAGATCTACAGAAGGATCACTCTCACCTATTTTCTAGCCAACCCGAATCTCGAGGACGAGATTCATCTTAAGGGGGGTAGGTTTGTAACATCCCAAATTTTAAATTTGGAATGTTATAAATTAGATCACCATTTCATATCATATTTTATTGCATTTTGGTTTGATCCTTGAAATTCTACGCAACTCAAGGACCCATGGAGAGAGTTGGGGATTTCATTATTTTCATATTCGAGTTTTTCTCGAATTTTGAAAAAAGGGATCGTTTGATTTTAATTATTTTCTCTTGAATATTTCTTTTATAAAAATAAAAGAGAGAGGATAAAATGACTTCCTCAAAAATAAAGAAATATTGGAGATTTAATGTTAAAGTCAAATAAGAATTTTATTCGGAGTTTTATCGCTATTTTATTTGAATTAGGAAAAATATGCATTTTTCAAAATTGCATTTTTGGCCCAAATAAATGTTCACCTTATCCGGCCTATTTTTAGAGGATGGGGAAAATTTATTTCAGGATTTTTGGAGTCCGTTTAGTACTCTTTTTCTTTCTTTTTCCGCACGGTCAAATTATTTAGAAAAGAAGAAGAGGAAACCGACTCCGGGCCATACCCGAGCGGGACTCCGCCCGGGGGGCTTTATAAGCCGCAGCCCCGAGCCACCCCAAGGCCCAGGAGCCGCCGAAGCCCACCAGCCCCGCCACCCAAACCCAAACCCGCCGCCACGTGTCGCCGCCGTCGTTGTCGCCCCGCTGCCGTGCGCCGCCGCCCGCTGCCACCCGCCGCCGCCCCGCTAGCCGCCCCGCCGCACCGGAGCCGCACCACCGCCGCCGCCGTCTCGCCCGACCCGCCGGAGGTAGCCGCCGCCATCCTCTATTTTCGCGAGAAAACCGATCGGTTTTTTTTCAAAACCCTAGATCCGTTTTTTAGTTTCGGTTTGGTTTTTTCGGTTTAGTTATTTAGCGGACGTTCGTCCATACGTTCGTTTTAATGAACGTTTTTCATCAGTTAGCCGCAGATAATGAACGTTCATTCGTCCATACGTTCGTTTTAACGAACGTTTTTCGTCAGTTAGCCGCAGATAATGAACGTTCGTTCGTTAGCCTGTTCGTCCGTTTTTCTTTTTCTCGGATTTTCCGCGATTATTTTCGATCACGATTTCTGATCCGATTTTCGTTTTAGTTTATCTTTTCGCTTGTTTATCGGAATCAGGTGATTGAAGCGCCTAGAGTTTCATATCGAAGCCCTCTTTCTGTTTAACCAACTTAAACAAGTTTTTGTTACTATAAAATTTGACTTTAGACTAGATTAGTAAGCGAAGCTTGTTTCTTTCGCCGTTTGAGTTTTGTTGCTTTGTTTGATTTGATTCTTTTTGCAAGCCAGAGTTCTTAAGTTGAACTGTTTGGTTAGAGCCTTTATTAGAGTTTTACCCATGCCCTTGCTTGATTGCTTATTGTATGCATGTTTGTTTGCAATAGAGTACCCAGAGTGCGAAGTGTGCTACTACGAGTCTCTAGGTTTCGCGGATCATCAGCAAGGCAAGTAACACTTTCATCATACCTCTTTACTACCCAGTTTTACTGCATTAGATCACTCCTCAAACAATTGCATGGTTAGGACCAGAATTAAATTGTGGGTTGGGAAGTAGTTGAGGTTGTACCTATTCACCTGTTTATGATCAAACCTTTGGGAGTTACTTCTACGTTGCTTATATTGCTATGCTATGCTCGTAGACGTGGATTGGGTTTGAGCGTTTTCATGACAAATATGAGTATTGTTAATTAATTGTTAACTTAAGGTGGCAACTTTAATACACATCTGGGTGGATTGAGGCACCTGGGAAAATCCAATGATTGCCTGTATTTTTGGAAATCCCAGGGTACCGTGTGATCCTCCTATGGACTACCACCCAGGCTCAAAGGGATCATGAGATTATTCATGTTGGAAACTTCCGTGTGCAGCCACAAGCCACTATGGGCTCTAGCATAGTTGATTAAGTCATGCGAACTCTTACAACGGTAGACTAGCAAATGTAGGGGATGTAGGTGGTACTGTCTACCCATCGTAAGGTGCT